>NC_064925.1:14820110-15437083 GCF_023897955.1 Schistocerca gregaria | reverse complement strand
ACACTAGATCGCGTGTTCTCTCTTTCTCTCTCTCTCTCTCTTTCTCTCTCTCATCTTTTTCTCTCTCACTCTTTCTCTCTCTCTCTCCTCTCTCTCTCTCTCTTCTCTCTCTCTCTCTCTTTCTCTCTCTCTCTTTCTCTCTCTCTCTCTCTTTCTTTCTCTCTCTCTCTTTCTCTCTCTCTCTTTCTTTCTCTCTCTCTCTCTTTCTCTCTCTCTCTCTCTCTTTCTCTCTCTGCCTTCCTTGCGTTTTTCATTAGTTGCAAAGAATAACCTCCTGTCCTTGGAACAGTCTCTGTGGTACGGAATGCTTGCCAGTCGCCCGTTAAGCAGCCACTCGTGTGTGGTTCAGTTTCCGGCATCTCGGCGGGAGGCAGAGCTCCGCGGGTGGCCGGCAGGGGGCCGGGACCTGTGGTGGGGGTTGGGGTCGCTGATGCATGGCCGGCGTGCCTCTGACAGCCGACACGGCGGGTCGCTGCAGCGACGCTCGGCCACGGCGTTCACGTAGGCCGCCTCAGACCGGCACGGACGCAGTGGCCGCGCTACCGAAGTATTCTTGCCGCACCTGTAGAAGTCATCCTGACATAAAATACTGTGCAAATGCTGCGAACACGAGTGTAGCGAGGGGACAAGCATGGATTAAAGCGATAGGGGGAGGAGGGGGGCGATCGCCCTCCACCCCCACCACTACACCCTGAGAGCCGAAACTAAATTAAAATCAAATGGTAGTTTTTGTAATCTGCCATGAAGTTAACCACGTGGATTTAGAGTCCGGTGACAGACGGGCTCTGCTGATCTTGAGAGGGGTAAGCCGACGGGTGTGAGGGAGTCGAGTGAATACTTTCCAACGATATTGTCATAATAGCGGCGGAGACCGGCCGCAGGGGCCTGAAGGAGCGACTGGGCTAGAGATTCCGTTACTTCGTAGAAACTTAGCGAAAACACCTTCTGGCGGGCTACCAGCGAGGCGTGGGAATGACTTCACAGGCATTCTAGGAGGGCAAATACCCGCGTTTTCTGCAAAATCGTAACTGTGATTGGCTTGCTCAGGACATAGCTCCAAGATGTAGCAAAATAGGCGCAGAAATTGGCGCCAAGAATCGCCATTGGTAGATTGGTAGTGCTTCGGCAATAGAGTGGAATTTTCCGCCGGTTTTTCCAGTTGCTGACTGGAAGGTTTAACCATGGGCAACTGTCGTAGGGGCGGGAATGTTCTGTGCTCGGTTTGTACAGGTGCTCTTCTGGTAGTTGGCTCTCGCCTTGGGCTCTGGTAGCTTACAAGACTGAGTTCTCGCTGCTCTGGACAGCCTGCCTTCCGTTGGCTGTCTAATATACTTTCATTTAGTTGTAACTGTTTGATAAAGTTGCTGAAGTTTCGACTTCAACGTAACTTTCCTAGTACTGTTGGCAATTGAGTGTTCTGTGTTGTCTGTCTTGAGCAAAAAATGGTTCAAATGGTTCTGAGCACTATGAGACTTAACTTCTGAGGTCATCAGTCCCTTAGAACTACTGAAACCTAACTAACCTAAAGACAATACCAACATCCATTCCCGAGGCAGGATTCGAATCTGAGACCGTAGCGGCCGTGTGGTTCCACAGTGTAGCGCCAAAGAACCGCTCGGTCACGGGGGCAGGCCTGTCTAAAGCAGTTGTGGCTAAAGTCGACAGTATCGGAGCTAGTGTGTGACTTCGCTTGTTAAAATCAGTCACTGTACCATCAGTGATTGTGTGGCGAGCCTTGTTCGTCTCCCTGAGAGGCGCATTTGTATTGCTAGGAAGTCTTTAGTCTGGAACAACCAGTCAAGGATAATTTGCTTTGGGCTATACTCGCTACTTTATCATCACCACGACGGGACGTCGAAGCAACCAGCCATCGCCTCCGGTACGCCAGATCGTGTTCTTGTAGTTAAGAAGACAGAACTTGGTAATGTATGTCCGGAGCACCGGCAGCTTAGGGATTTCTCCTAGGTGAGATAATCAGAGCTCAGCAGAGCGCGCCTGTTCATCGTCTTTCTAACTTTGTTCTGTCTTGGGTGCTCTTTGAATGAGTTCTCACTTCTGTAGCAGCAATTAATGTTGCGTTGGCCGTGTGTTTCTCTTAAGATTTGAGTTGCAAGGAATTGGCTCCACATACCACTTCATCATAAATGTCACAATCTAGTTTAGGGACAATTTCACCTTCACAGAATTTCTTTGAGTATCCAGTTTGAGCGAAGTTGATGTATTGTAAAGGTTTCATGCGTTTTGTTTATTAATTTTAGTCATAATAAATCAAATAGTTATTTTGGACAGAACTTTCATTGTGTTAATCGGTAGAGCTACCCTTTATTTCTCATTACGTTAATGAGACTTCCCTTAATTTCTATCCATTTAAATTATTGCAGGTGCCAAACTCTTTTGTATTCCACTTGCAGGGTCGATTACGGTCAGTTCGTGTTTCTCCTTAATCCATGTGCTACAGAAAAAGTAGGAGTTAGAAAAGGGGGGGGGGGGAGGGTTGGCTTAAATCATCATTTACATATGAAGATTCTAGAAGAATTTAGTGTTAAATACACTGCTAGCCATGGCACTTTGCATAAAATGGTGATCCTTAGCCTCGGGTCTTTCCTGTGAATCACTGATAAGCAAACAGTATTCTTAGGAGGAACATTAAATTTTTTTTCTAACATTTTTTTATGATTAATAACCTACTTCTTTTTCTTGTAGTTCCGCGATTAGTTTTTAAGTAGCGGCGCATAATTACAGTTTTTCTTTTAAGTGTATATAATTTTGTTACTTCATTGTTTTTTTGTGTTTCTTTTATGTCATGTCCATAACACATCACACATTGTCGGGTTTGTGTGCGGTTTCTGTACCACAACAAATCGCTCATGTAATTACAGCGCTGTGGAAAAATATATGGAGTACATTATTTTTATTGTGAATTTTAGATAAATTTGTTTTTCATGAATGATCACGAGAAGTAAGGCACGACTATTATCGAGCGAAGCTAAAACAAAAGGATTGCATAATGGATAAGGGGATAGGTTCGGAGATGAGATGGGCACATTTTTAGCAGGACAGGGCGGCAGGTTCGTTGATGAGGAAGGTGATTTGGACACGATATTAGAGCAACGTCGCAGCCGTGACTATGATAGTGAGCTAGATGATGAAACAGAGACGGGCACACAGGTCGAGACAGTAGCAGTAGTTTATAGTCAAGCGAACGCGAGCAGACAAAGGCCAGCTCGATCACGTCAGAGCTCTAGCGACCAGGTGTCCAGAGTTATTTCGCCCATGTGTGACGAGGATCAAAAAGATGACATTAACCCAGTACTGAGCTTCCTACGATCAATGAAAGATGAAGCTGACGAACGGCGTAAGAAGGAAAAGGAAGAAGATGAGAAACATCGTAACAAGGAGAAGGAAGAAGATGAGAAACATCGTAACAAGGAGAAGGAAGAAGATGAGAAACATCATAACAAGGAGAAGGAAGAAGATGAGAAACATCGTAACAAGGAGAAGGAAGAAGATGAGAAACATCGTAACAAGGAGAAGGAAGAAGATGAGAAACATCGTACAAGGAGAAGGAAGAAGATGAGAAACATCGTAACAAGGAGAAGGAAGAAGATGAGAAACATCGTAACAAGGAAAAGGAAGAAGATGAGAAACATCGTAACAAGGAGAAGGAAGAAGATGAGAAACACCGTAACAAGGAGAAGGAAGAAGATGAGAAACACCGTAACAAGGAGAAGGAAGAAGATGAGAAACATCGTAAGAAGGAGAAGGAAGAAGATGAGAAACATCGTAACAAGGAGAAGGAAGAAGATGAGAAACATCGTAACAAGGAGAAGGAAGAAGATGAGAAACATCGTAAGAAGGAGAAGGAAGAAGATGAGAAACATCGTAAGAAGGAGAAGGAAGAAGATGATAAACATCGTAAGAAGGAGAAGGAAGAAGATGAGAAACATCGTAACAAGGAGAAGGAAGAAGATGAGAAACATCGTAACAAGGAGAAGGAAGAAGATGAGAAACATCGTAACAAGGAGTAGGAAGAAGATGAGAAACATCGTAAGAAGGAGAAGGAAGAAGATGAGAAACATCGTAAGAAGGAGAAGGAAGAAGATGAGAAACATCGTAACAAGGAGAAGGAAGAAGTTGAGAAACATCGTAACAAGGAGAAGGAAGAAGATGAGAAACATCGTAAGAAGGAGAAGGAAGAACGTGAGAAACAACGTAAGAAGGAGAAGGAAGAACGTGAGAAACAACGTAAGAAGGAGAAGGAAGAAGCTGAGAAACAACGTAAGAAGGAGAAGGAAGAACCTGAGAAACAACGTAAGAAGGAGAAGGAAGAACCTGATAAACAACGTAAGAAGGAGAAGGAAGAAGCTGACGAACAACGTAAGGAAGACACTGAGGCAATAATTTCACATATAGGGGAAATTCGTGGGGAATTACAATAAAGAAAGAATGTAGAGAAGCAAAACAAATGCCAATGGTAGCACAAAAAGTAGGAGGCCTAGCCAACACGGCAGCAACAGGGGCATTGAAAATCGCAAAAGTAACTTCTTAACTCGCAGGGCGCTTGCGACGTGCGACACAAGCCCACTCAAAATCCATAGCGGTCTTAAAGACTCAAAGTAATTTTGCGGTTACGAACATCACGAAACGAATGGAAGAAGTAGAGAGTCGGATAGCAAAACTAGAGCGAGACGGGCACACGAGCACAGCGCGTTCGGATACCAATGATGGAGTACACAGAATTATGTCTCCGAGGAAAAGCCCGCCGTGCTCTAGCCCGGTGACAGAGTGCGGCACTAACAATGCACACGCAGAAACAGCGAGTAATACCTCTAATAATTGCAGCCCCCTTAGAAGAGTGAATGCTGAATGCCACTTCCACTGTGATACAGAGGTAGCACATCACAGTTATCAGCAAGATAGATCCGGACACTCAGCAGACGTGCAAGTATCGGAAACGAGTGACAACACAAGTGAGACGATCGGACAGGATTTTGATCAGAATCACTTCCTGTCGATACTAAAATTCCAGAAGTTCAAAGATAATGGAGGGTCGAGGCATCCGAAGAGCTGGGTGATGCAGTTTACAAAATCACTACCGTCGTCGTGGCCAATCCAGGCAAAATTAGAATTCATGTGTGGACACATGGAAGGCCAAGCCGCGGAAAAGATGCGGGGTGTGGCAGCGACGTGTCGGACTTATCAGGAACTTGTTGGTGCATTCTTGCGGACCTACTGGTCAAAGGAAACGCAAGACAGGATTAAAGAGGAAATAATATTTTGTCCTGAACTAGATGTGTCCGGGCATAGGAGCGTAACCAAATTTTTTGATGATTTACTCAAGAAGACTCAGTGTTTAGACAGTCCATATAGCAACGGAGAAATCATTAAATTTTGCTTTTCCAAATTGCCAGTTAGGTATCAACAGACACTTGTCGGGAAGTGTGGCTCTGACACAGAAGCATTCAAGGGTCTACTGCGCGAACTCGAAGTAGTCTTTGATAAACAAGACGCAAAGGTCAGTAAGAAGGCGCAAAATAACAAATACCACGGGCCAGCAGGGGAAGACGGCAACAGATCTCATAATCGCACTGGTCAGTTAGGAAACCAGGGTTACGGAAATCAAGGTTACGCTATTCAAGGTTATGGAAACCAGAGACACGGAAACCAGAACGTCAGGGAACAGGGTCAATCTAGACAAGGAATGTGGGACAGGAGGAATAACGAACGACAAAGAGACCGTAGTTGGAGACAGCGAAATCACGGACAACAGGAGATTGAAATTGGACCTGCAAATCCTAATGCACGTCAGAGGGGGAGTCTAACAAGGGATTGGCGCTAGTCCATAGGACTCCACCACATCTCTCACATAAAGAAGTTGGTGGAATAATAGTAGTTTAAGTGGTGTACATAGTAGAATAGGCAAATATATGAACCTTTCTTCGGGGACAATAGTCGTTGCATTATTAGATTAAGATTGTTAAACTATTAACACGCTGCCTTGTCTCACATAAGAATTTACTGTTGCTTTCCTTTTTGGTTTATGTTCGCGACATACTATGTTGACGGAGTAGGAGCACTACCACTCTATGAGCAATGGTTTTGTCCTTTCCTGTCTGGTGTCGATGTTGAGCGATAATGATGAGTGAGGAGATGTCGCACAAACGGGCGCATACAAGAACGTGCTTCTAGAAGCATTCTGTGAAGTCGTGATACGCTCCATAGCGGCCACAAATAGTTCGCGAGACGTTCATACCAATGCTTGAAAGCACGCGTCAGTGCACTGTAAGATTGTGGTATATTGCGTGATTTCGAGGATGAATATGGGCAGTATTGTTTTTCCAGTGATGCGCCAGCATCGTTGTCTTCTAAGTCGGTGTGAACCTGTGAGCGTTTGACTCCAATGGTGCCCTAGATGGTAGAAATGCGGGCATAATGCCTACCATGAAACCATGTAGGTTCCAAACCCCTCACAGAAACTAACGAATTTGTGAAGTGCTTCGAATATTTCCAACAATGTGATTTAGTGCCCCATGCTCAGCACAGTCGTGAACAACGTGCAAGCACAACTTGACACCCGATGAACTTTGTTTTTTTTTTCTTAAATTTCTTTCTCTAGGGTTGTTTTTGTAATGTATGTTATACCTTGTACGTGTTTGTGAATTTGCACTGTAATTCTTATGTAAGTGAGAGTGTTGTTGTTGTTGTCTTCAGTCCTGAGACTGGTTTGATGCAGCTCTCCATGCTACTCTATCCTGTGCAAGCTGCTTCATCTCCCAGTACCTACTGCAACCTACATCCTTCTGAATCTGCTTAGTGTACTCATCTCTCGGTCTCCCTCTACGATTTTTACCCTCCACGCTGCCCTCCAACGCTAAATTTGTGATCCCTTGATGCCTCAAAACATGTCCTACCAACCGATCTCTTCTTCTAGTCAAGTTGTGCCACAAACTTCTCTTCTCCCCAATCCTATTCAATACCTCCTCATTACATACGTGATCTATCCACCTTATCTTCAATATTCTTCTGTAGCACCACATTTCGAAAGCTTCTATTCTCTTCTTGTCCAAACTAGTTATCGTCCATGTTTCACTTCCATACATGGCTACACTCCAAACAAATACTTTCAGAAATGACTTCCTGATACATACATCTATATTCGATGTTAACAAATTTCTCTTCTTCAGAAACGCTTTCCTTCCTATTGCCAGTCTACATTTTATATCCTCTCTACTTTGACCATCATCAGTTATTTTACTTCCTAAATAGCAAAACTCTTTTACTACTTTAAGAGTCTCATTTCCTAATCTAATTCCCTCAGCATTACTCGATTTAATTTGACTACATTCCATTATCCTCGTTTTGCTTTTGTTGATGTTCATCTTATATCCTCCTTTCAAGACACTTTCCATTCCGTTCAACTGCTCTTCCAAGTCCTTTGCTGTCTCTGACAGAATTACAATGTCATCGGCGAACCTCAAAGTTTTTACTTCGTCTCCATGAACTTTAATACCTACTCCAAATTTTTCTTTTGTTTCCTTTACTGCTTGCACAATATACAGATTGAATAACATCGGGGAGAGGCTACAACCCTGTCTCACTCCTTTCCCAACCACTGTTTCACTTTCATGCCCCTCGACTCTTATGACTGCCATCTGGTTTCTGTAAAAATTGTAAATAGCCTTTCGCTCCCTGTATTTGACCCCTGCCACCTTTAGAATTTGAAAAAGAGTATTCCAGTCAACATTGTCAAAAGCTTTCTCTAAGTCTACAAATGCTAGAAACGTAGGTTTGCCTTCCCTTAATCTAGCTTCTAAGACAAGTCGTAAGGTCAGTATTGCTTCACGTGTTCCAACATTTCGACGGAATCCAAACAGATCCTCCCCGAGGTCCGCATCTACCAGTTTTTCCATTCGTCTGTAAAGAATTCGCGTTAGTATTTTGCAACTGTGACTTATTAAACTGATAGTTCGGTAATTTTCACATCTGTCAGCACCTGCCTTCTTTGGGATTGGAATTATTATATTCTTCTTGAAGTCTGAGGGTATTTCGCCTGTCTCATACATCTTGCTCACCAGCTGGTAGAGTTTTGTCAGGACTGGTTCTCCCAAGGCCGTCAGTAGTTCTAATGGAATGTTGTCTACTCCGGGGGCCTTGTTTCGACTCAGGTCTTTCAGTGCTCTGTCAAACTCTTCACGCAGTATCGTATCTCCCATTTCGTCTTCATCTACATCCTCTTCCATTTCCATAATATTGTCCTCAAGTACATCGCCCTTGTATAAACCTTCTATATACTCCTTCCACCTTTCTGCCTTCCCTTCTTTGCTTAGAACTGGGTTGCCATCTGAGCTCTTGATGTTCATACAAGTGGTTCTCTTCTCTCCAAAGGTCTCTTTAATTTTCCTGTAGGCAGTAACTATCTTACCCCTAGTGAGATAAGCTTCTACATCCTTACATTTGTCCTCTAGCCATCCCTGTTTAGCCATTTTGCACTTCCTGTCGATCTCATTTTTGAGACGTTTGTATTCCTTTTTGCCTGCTTCATTTACTGCATTTTTATATTTTCTCCTTTCATCAATTAAATTCAATATTTCTTCTGTTACCCAAGGATTTCTAGCAGCCCTCATCTTTTTACCTACTTGATCCTCTGCTGCCTTCACTACTTCATCCCTCAGAGCTATCCATTCTTCTTCTACTGTATTTCTTTCCCCTATTCCTGTCAATTGTTCCCTTTTGCTCTCCCTGAAACTCTGTACAACCTCTGGTTCTTTCAGTTTATCCAGGTCCCATCTCCTTAATTTCCCACATTTTAGCAGTTTCTTCAGTTTTAATCTACAGGTCATAACCAATAGATTGTGGTCCGAGTCCACATCTGCCCCTGGAAATGTCTTACAACTTAAAACGTGGTTCCTAAATCTCTGTCTTACCATTATATAATACATTTGATACCTTTTAGTATCTCCAGGGTTCTTCCACGTATACAACCTTCTTTCATGATTCTTAAACCAAGTGTTAGCTATGATTAAGTTGTACTCTGGGCAAAATTCTGCTAGGCGGCTTCCTCTTTCATTTCTTAGCCCAATCCATATTCACCTACTATGTTTCCTTCTCTCCCCTTTCCTACACTCGAATTCCAGTCACGCATTACTATTAAATTTTCGTCTCCCTTCACTATCTGAATAATTTCTTTTATTTCATCGTACATTTCTTCAATTTCTTCATCATCATCTGCAGAGCTAGTTGGCATATAAACTTGTACTACTGTAGTAGGTGTGGGCTTCGTATCTATCTTGGCCACAATAATGCGTTCACTATGCTGTTTGTGGTAGCTTACCCGCATTCCTATTTTCCTATTCATTATTAAACCTACTCCTGCATTACCCCTATTTGATATTGTGTTTATAACCCTGTAGTCACCTGACCAGAAGTCTTGTTCCTCCTGCCACCGAACTTCACTAATTCCCACTATATCTAACTTTAACCTATCCATTTCCATTTTTAAATTTTCTAACCTACCTGACCGATTAAGGGATCTGAAACTCCACGCTCCGATCCGTAGAACGCCAGTTTTCTTCCTCCTGATAACGACATCCTCCTGAGTAGTCCCCGCCCGGAGATCCGAATGGGAGACTATTTTACCTCCTGAATATTTTACCCAAGAGGATGCCATCATCATTTAATCATACAGTAAAGCTGCATGTCCTCGGGAAAATTTATGGCTGTAGTTTCCCCTTGCTTTCAGCCGTTCGCAGTACCAGCACAGCAAAGCCGTTTAGGTTAATGTTGCAAGGCCAGATCAGTCAATCATCCAGACTGTTGCCCCTGCAACTACTGAAAAGGCTGCTGCCCCTCTTCAGGAACCACACGTTTGTCTGGCCTCTCAACAGATACCCGTCCGTTGTGGTTGCACCTACGGTACGGCCATCTGTATCGCTGAGGCACGCAAGCCTCCCCACCAACGGCAAGGTCCATGGTTCATGGGAGCGGGGGGGGGGGGGGGGGGGGGGTAAGTGAGAGTAGGGCGCACAAATTACAAATTACTATATTGTTCGCTAAACCATGTTTTTTGTGTATTCTGAATTTTTTTGTAGTGTGTATGCAAAGAGTGTGCCCGAACTCCCCATAAACTGAAGCAGATACCACCACTGTCATTGTGAATGGACCATCAGTTCAGGGAAAATTTTGTAAAGGTTATTCTTGCTGCAGGGAGACAGAATGAATCGGAGGTTCTAATTAGATTCTGAAAGCTCACAAAGAGATTGTTAACTTAAATGTTATCATGTGTGAGTAAATTCATGTTAGTTTAATGGTTGAAATTGTGGTAATATCTTGGGCATTTAATTGCAGAGCTCTCCAACTCTGATTGTAAAGTTGGCTACAACATGTGAAGTTGGCTACATCATAAATAATTCTCCCTCTTTTTTTTATAGAGTGCGGCATGTGGAGTCAGTTGGCAGGATTGTTTTTGGGCGATTGACTCACTAACTTGCTCCTAAGTGAGCCAACCGCTCACCTATTACAATCTAAAATGGCCTGGGGGCTATGAAACGTGGCAGAAGCCCCCTCTAATATTTCTATCTTACTCTGAGTAATTCGATTTTCCTCTCTAAATGCATGTGAGCCGAAACTAAATTAAAATCAAATGGTAGGTTTTGTAATCTGCCATGAAGTTAACCACGTGAATTTAGAGTCCGGTGACAGGCGGGCTCTGCTGATCTTGAGAGGGTTAAGCCGACGGGTGTGAGGGAGTCGAGTGAATGCTTTCCAGACTACGACATTGTCGTAATAGCGGCGGAGACCCGGCCGCAGGGGCCTGAAGGAGCGGCTGGGCTAGAGACTTCGTTACTTCGCAGAAACTTAGCGAACACACTTTCTGGCGTGCTACCAGCGAGGTGTGGGAATGACTTGTGTTCACAGGCAATCTCTGCGGGCAAATTCCCGCGTTTTCTGCTAAATCGTAACTGTGATTGGCTTGCTCAGGGCATAGCTCCGTAACGTAGCATCATAGGCGCAAAAATTGGCGCCAAAAATTTCCATTGGTGGAATTTTCCGCCGGTTTTCGAGTTGCTGATTGGAACGTTTAACCACGGCCACTGTGTTGGGGGTGGGAATGTTCTGTGTTCGGTTTGTACGGGTGCTCTTTTGGTTGTCTGCTCTCGCCTTTTGCTCGGGGTAGCTTACAAGACTGAGCTCTCGCTGCCTTCCGTTGGCTGTCTAATACACTTTTATGTAATTGTAACTGTTTGATGAAGTTGCTGGAGTTTCGTCTTCAACGTAATTTTCCGTGTACATTTGGCAATTGAGCGTTCAGCGTACAAGCGGCCTATGTTGTCTGTCTTGAGCAGTTTTGGCTAAAGTTGACTGTATCGGAGTGACTGTGCGACTTTGCCTGTTAAAACCAATCACTGTACCGTCAGTGACTGAGGGAGACGAAGAAGGCTCGCCACAGAGGCGCATTCATGTTGCTAGGAAGTCTTTAGCCTGGAACAACCAAGCCAGGATAATTTGTCTCAGGCTATACTCGTGACTTTATCATAACCACGGCGGGACGTCGAAGCAACCAGCCATCGCCTCCAGTACGCCAGATCGTGTTCTTGCAGTTAAGAAGACAGCTTGGTAATGTATGTCCCCAGCAGCGGCAGATTAGGGACTTTCGTAGGTGATAATGAGAGCTCAGCAGAGCGCGCCTGTTCGTCCTTTTTGTAACTTTGTTCTGTCTTGGGTGTTCTTTGTCTGAGTTCCCACTACTGTAGCAGCAATTAATGTTGCGTTGGCTGTGTATTTCTCTTAAGATTTGAGTTGCAAGGAATTGGCTCCACATACCACTTCATCATAAATGTCACAATCTAGTTTAGGAACAACTTCACCTTCACAGCATTTATTTGAGTATCCAATTTGAGCCAGGTTTATGTATTTTAAATGCTTCATGTGTTTTGTTTATTAATTTTTGTCGCTATAAATAAAATAGTTATTTTGGACAGAATTTTCATTCTGTTAATCGGTGGAGAAACAATTTCATTTCTCACTACGTTAATGAAACTTCCCTTAATTTCTATACAATTAAATTATTGCAGGTGGCAAACTCTTCTACTCCACTAGTAGGGTCGATTACACTCAGTTCGCGTTTTTCCTTAATCCATGTGCAACAGCAAAACTAGGAGTTGGAAAAGGGGTGGCTTAATGCATCATTTCCATATGAAGATTTGAGAAGAATTTAGTGTTAAATACACTGCTACCCGTGGCATCTCGCAACTTAACATCTGAGGTTATCATTCCTCTAGAACTTAGAGCTACTTAAATCTAACGAACCTAAGGACATCACACACATCCATGCCCGAGGCAGGATTCGAACCTGCAACCGTAGCGGTTGCTTGGTTCCAGACTGAAGTGCCTAGAACCACTCGGCCACATCGTCCGGCGAAAGCGGAAAGGAAATGACTGTCGGAAGGAGTGACAGCATAGAGAAAAGTCAAAACTATCTTCTGTGAAATTAAAAATGAGGATGGTTACATTGGGAGTGTAATGGGGAATACACTGATAATTGCAGATGAGAGAGTGGGTAGGTGAAAAGAGTACACTGGAGGCCTTATTGAAGAGCAAGACTTGTCTGATAAAGTAGTACAAGAAAACTGGAGTCGATATAGTATAGACTGAAGATCAGTATTAGATTCAGAATGCAAAAGAGCTTTGGGAGACTTAAGACCAAACAAAACAAAGGATAAATAACATTCCATTGGAATTTCTAAAACAATTGGGGAAGGAAAATCATTGGTTTGTGAAATGTATGAGTCTGACGAGATACCATCTGACTCTCGGAAAAACGTTACCCACACAATTTCGAAGATAGAAAGAACCGAGGAGTGCGAGAATTGTCGCATAATGGGCCTTACAGCTCATACTTCCAAATTTCTGACACGAATAATATGTAAAGGAATGGAAAAGAAAATTGTGGATGTGTTAGATGACGATCAGTTGGCTTTAGGAGCGGTAAAGGCACCGAAGAGGCAGTTCTGACGTTGCGATTGATAACAGAACTACGACTAAAGGTAAATCAAGCCACACTGATGCGATTTGTGCACCTTCGAAAAGCAATCGGTAGCGTCAAGTTGTGCAAGATTTGCGAAATTCTGCCAAAAAGGGGAGTAAGGTATAGGGAAGGACGGAAAATATGGAAAATTTTGTGAATGAAACTGTAGTCCAGGTATGCTAAAAGAGAAACACAGAAGATCAGGATGTCTTCAACGATTGCGATGAAGTGATTTAACTGGCAGCGCTAGAAGCGGTACGAGGGAAGATGATGATGTTTGGTTTGTGGGGTACTCAACTGCGCGGTCATCAGCTCCCGTACCAAGACCCAATTTTTACACCGTCCATTTTCTTTTCACAATCCAACCTACTCACTCTTAGAAGTGATGATGATGATGAAATGATGAGGCTAACACCCAGTCTCCGGACACAGAAAAACCTTCACCCGGGAACCCATAATGCAGAGGCAGCAACGCTAATCGCTAGACCACGAGCTGCGGATGGTCCTAACGACGAAGGTCTCTGCGTTCTCTGTTGACAGTTCACTGTCAGCGAGCCTGATCACCACAGGCAGAGTCAGAGATCAGTGTCTCCAGCTGAACAGTATTTTAAGTTGCCGTCGAAATGGGTCCCAACTGTCCTTCAACGGTACCTTGCCCTCGTCTTGGGTACAACACTGGTGCATATTACTAGTAGTCTTGAAGACAACTATTGTAGCCCAAACTAGCAAAACGTGCGTCACAAACTCACAATATTTTAAATAAAATCCATCGTTGGTATTTAAAGGGCATCGGTTTTATAGGAAGAAGGAAAGTTACTATTTCGTGTAGTAAGTCATTTAAGATCAAGAAGAGGTCTAGCAAGATGCACATACTGGGTGATCAAAAAGTCAGTACAAATTTAAAAACTGAATAAATCACGGAATAATGTAGATAGGGACGTGCAAATTGACACACTTGCTTGGAATGATATGGGGTTTATTAGAACCAAAAAAATACAAAAGTTCAAAAAATGTCCAACAGATTGCCCTTCATCTGATCAGAATAGCAATAATTAGCACAACAAAGTAAGACAAAGAAAAGATGATTTTTTTTCAGGAAATCCTCAATATGTCCACAATCATTACTCATCAATAACTGTTGTCGAGGAATACTGTTGTGAACAGCACTGTAAAGCATATCCAGAGTTAAGGTGAGGCATTGGCGTCGGATGTTGTTTTCAGCATCCCTAGAGATGTCGGTCGATCACGATACAGTTGCAACTTCAGGTCACCCCAAAGACAATAATCGCACGGAATGAGGTCTGGGGACCTGGAAGAACAAGCATGACGGAAGTGGCGGCTGAGCACACGATCATCACCAAACGACGCGCGCAAGACATCTTCCACGCATCTAGCAATATGGGGGGTGGGGGGTGGAGCGCCATTTTGCATAAACATCGTACGTTCCAGCAGGTCTTTGTGAGCCAGGTTGGGGATGATGCGATTCTGTAACATACCGCCGGCCGAAGTGGCCGAGCGGTTCTAGGCCCTACAGTCTGGAACCGCGCGACCGCTACGGTCTTAGATTCGAATCCTGCCTCGGACATGGATGTGTGTGATGTCCTTAGGTTAGTTACGTTTAAGTAGTTCTAAGTTCTAGGGGAATGATGACCTCAGATGTTAAGTCCCATAGTGCTCAGAGCCGTTTGAACCATTTGTAACATATCGGTGTACCTCTCACCCGTCACGGTAGCAGTTACAAAACCAGAATCACGCAATCCCTCGAAGAAAAAAGGCACGATACCGATAGATGTAAATCCAGCCCATACCGTGACTTTCTCGTTGTGCATTGGAGTTTCCACGACAGTTATAGAATTTTCGGTAGCCAAAATTCTGCAGTTATGGGCGTTGACAGACCCTCGGAGCGTGAAATAAGCTTCGTCGGTCCACAGCACGTTACTCAACCAATCGTCATCTTCCGCTATCTTTTGAAACGCCCACACCGCAAATGAGCTCCGCTTCACTAAATCGCCAGGTAACAGGTCATGATACAGATGGATTTTTTACGGATAGCATTGGAGGGTAAGCCTAAGTGCCAACCAAACAGTAGTTTATGGAATTGTGGTGCGACAGGCGACTGTACGAGCGCTGATTTACCCGAGCATAGACGAACCCGCTACAGTCTCCATTTCTTCCTGAACTGTCTGAGCAGCATTACGCCTTGTGCTTGGTCAGCCATTACGGGGTCTGTCGTCTAAAAAACGTGTGGCTTAGAACTTAGAAGTCATTCTCGCCACAGCTGCATTTGGCAACGGACCTTTACTCTTTCGAATACCCGTCCTATGGCGATAGGATCGTAACGCTGAACTTGCACATTCCCCATTCTGATAATACAGCTTCACTAAAAGCGCCTTTTCAGGTGATGTCAACGTGCTTCGACTGCTGGCGCATCTGATTCTCCTTCTCATTACAGCTCCTTTTATACACGATTGTCATGCGCAGTCTCTGACGTTTTACTGTCCAGAGCCAACTGTCGGCAATTTCGTGAGCTTTTTTTGTTCTAATAAAACCCTATATCATTCGAACCATGTGCGTCAATTTTTACGTATCTAAATTCTTCCGTGGTTTATTAAGTTTTCAAATTTATGCTGACTGCCGGCCGTGCGGTTCTAGGCGCTGCAGTCCGGAACCGCGGGACTCCTACGGCCGCAGGCTCCAATCCTGCCTCGGGCTCGGATGTGTGTGGTGTCCTTAGGTTAGTTAAGTTTAACTAGTTCCAAGTTCTAGGGGATTGATGACCTAAGATATTAAGTCCCATAGTCGTCAGAGCCATTTGAACCATTTTTTATACTGACTTTTTGATCACCCGGTATTCCAAATGTAAGAGAGAGTAACTTATCGAATATTTATTCAGTTCTGTAGCACGAATAAAACTCGTAATGATATACTTTTTTCTTGAAACAACGCAGTCAAAATGTAAGCGCCAAGCTCAACAGCATACCTTTTTACCTTTTCCTAGGAAACACTAAAATTCCATGTTACTCTAAGTTACGAACACAGTCAGGTCCACATTAAGTTGCCAAAGAGAAAAATTCTTCTGTAAGCAGAAAACTATTCGTAGAAGTAGCAGAGAGAACGGGAAAGCTAATGCAGCAGCAAAAAACATTAAGATGAAATTGAGTAAGAGAGAATAAGTATTTATCGACTGCCTCATAAAGTTTGGTCACGAAGTAAAATTTCAGATGTACTGGGAAAGGTAAGTTCAGCTATTAACCGTAATAGGTCTGAAGTAGTATAAATTTTGTGAAACAATATTTATCGAAATTGTGTTTGACGTGTATAAGGAGTTAAGCAGGTACGAAACTGCACGACGTTCGAATCGGAAAGACATGCGTAGGATGCGGTTCTCCAACTGAAATTATGCTTACGATATTATTTGCAACGCCTGTGTTATTCCGACTTACGATGCATGTTCTTCGGACATGCATGCATGCATGCAATATCTAATTTATCAGCAGACAGAGGGCGAGCGAGTTTCAAGTAATACATGTATCCCCTGTGTGGTAATAAAACATTACAGGGCTGTATAACACTAAAGGTCGGGATTCATCTATGAGGTCTTTAATATCTTATTTGTATCTGTCAATTGGTATTGATAAATTGCGATTTTGGTGATTTCTTTACATAGTTTTGGGTGATTAAGTCCCGACGCTATGAAAAGCTGTCATTTAGTTACATGCTATTTTCGATCTATTATGTCTTACTTTCCGATAATAAATCATATTTTTTTAATATGAAAGTTGAAGTATAATGATGATAAATGTTTGAGATCACTTGGAATAAAATTTTAATAACTGTGTAGATGACGTGACATCAATCGTTTATTCTTAGAAAAAAGAAAAAGAGTGCTAATTGTGCGTTTAAGGACTGTCAGTGTCAGGTTCAGTGATCGAGACTGCAGAAATAATTGATTGGACGAGGTTCAATTGCACACAGTCGTGTAGGGCGACTTATGACTTGGAAATGCAGGTCAATTTGTGCATTTAAGGGCCGCTATGAGGTCGCTAAGGGGCGAGTCTAGTCAGTTGGTCAGTCAGGTCAGTCTGGGTCTGTTTCTCGTTCCCATTGGTGAGGCAGTTAGTGTCTGCCTGTCGTCCGGAGTGCTAGTATGTGTTAGGCCGCCAGTCTGTTCGAGTTTGCTCAGGCAAT
Source organism: Schistocerca gregaria (assembly GCF_023897955.1). NCBI lineage: Eukaryota > Metazoa > Arthropoda > Insecta > Orthoptera > Acrididae > Schistocerca > Schistocerca gregaria. Next base: position 15,419,871 of record NC_064925.1, on the reverse strand, counting down.
GGTCGTTGGCGGTTGGATCGATCGGTTGGTCGGTCGCGAAGTGGGACACTAGATGACTTGTCCTTGATCGTCGGCGCATGTGGGGTCCCCACGTGAGTTCAGTGGGCCGCGCCGTTTAGCGAGAGATAGTGGCTTCGCGGCCGACACTAGAGCAACAGGAGCCAACCTACGACGTCGGGCTGGCCGGTGCGAGCTGCGACGCCGTGAGACGTGAGACGGGAGATCGGCGCGCCTTCCTGCGTCCGTTGAAGCGGCTGGCAGCGGACGGTTCGGGAGAGCGTTTTGGGTGTGGTGCTCCAGGTCTTCGCCACACATCGCAGTTTATTAGAAGTAAGTGATTCGTGATATGTTGTTTCATTTACTTGTTAAATTCTACTTGTTATCTTGGTCAGTCTCTCGTCCCCAGCTTGCTCGTCTGTCTCTCGTCAGCATTTGTTAGGCATTTAGTGTCTGTCTGTACGTCGGTCTGCTGTACGTTAATAGCTGCCTCTGTCATGTTTGTCGTATTCGGTGTTAACGCATGTATTGCTGGAAGTGTAACGGCCGAATTCATGAAATATGTTTTTATCTTGCCTATCATCTTGAGAGGTGGTATATGTGTAATGTAGAGGATGTGTGTATATTTTGTGTAAGACTGCATGTCGTGGGTTTTTATTTATATGCTCATTTTAGTATATCAATTTGCCACCCTTCCACCGAAAGAGCTTTTTCCAAAAAAAAAATAAAGTTGCAAATTCGGTGGAAAGTGAATTTGTTTTTAATGTTAATGTTTTGTACCATTTCCATCCCTCCTACGGGGTCCATAGTTTATGTGCTTGTGTGAGTTGTTAAAAATTTTTAGTTTAAAGTAATCTGGTGTGTTAAAGATTTGCACCAGTGTAGTCTTTGAGAGGTTGTTGTGAGCGGTCGTGACTACGGACGTGTCAAAAGGCAGCGGCAAGGTCCTCAGCCCGAAAGCTCATACTGTCAATATTTGTTCTTTCTGCCTCTGAATAAAATTGGAACTTGATATTTTGAGGGTGTTTTCTGATTATAGTTTTACATCTGTTAAAAAAATGGCTTTTAGGAATGAAATTTCCATTTGTTGAAAGACATTTAACTTGTTTTCATCAGTTACCCACTGGCAACTACTTCCACGCTCACATAGTATGGTTAAATCTGTTAATGTTCTTGATGTATCGTTAGTAAATAATTTCTTAAGAATAGGTTTTGGAAAGTAAATTCACGGTTCAGTTAAAAGTCGAGTTTTGGGCCTGATAACGAGTAGCTCGTTCTCTTAGCCTCAAAGGTTAATTGAAGAATAATATCACACTTAAATAACGCTGCATCGAAACCCACTATCTTTATACTATATTAAGCTAGCTATTCCGGAATCAGGTGATACCGTGGTCGTGTAGTTGTTTGTGTTTACCAATTTTTTGTCGACAACACACATTTCTCATGCTCTGATATCGACGAGGGAAAGAAGGGACGACAGCGTCGACATACACGTATACATATACAAACGGTATACGTGGCGCCTTACAATACAACAACACAACGGTCGTCAAGGTATAATATACATAATGGATGTACCAGTACAGGTTGTAGACACTTGACTGGCGACATATGAAAGTTTGGGTCTCGCCATGAGCCGTGTTCGTATAGCCACATGGTAAGGCGACCGTTCGTGTTAAGCGGGAAATCCAGTGTTTAGTCCCGGTCCAGCACCAATTTTCACGGTCGTCATTCCATTATACAGCTGATGCTTGTCCATATCCTCAACTGTGAATACATTTCATGAAATTATGCTTCGTTTCTCATTCATTTTCGAGGGAACTGGAGCTCAATAATTTCGGCGGTCTGAAGGTATCAAGCTGTAGACAACAGATGACTGACTTCACACGGTTTCCCTTACAGCAATTAGAATTTAAGTTGGGATAAAACTTATGTTCTGATTTGGCATTGTTGTCAGTTTAGCAGCTTAATACTGTCATTGCCAAAAATGATTTGGAATATGGAGAAAAGGTGCCTATTGTGGAAGAGATCGCTAATGTGAGAAAGCTAGATTCCGACTTAAGTAAGCTCAGTTCTACCAAGAAGTATCACAATTTCGTCTTAATACCACCTGTGGCGTAGTGCAGTAACAAAGTGCGTTACTGTGCTCGATATTATTGAAAATCTGACTTTTAAAGTTGTTGAACTTCAAGTTTTTGTAGGGTATGTGTTTGTAGGGCTTTTACTTCTGCAGCTCAGTAGTATTCGTATGATTACGTTCTTTGCAAAGGATTCTTTCATTCGCTATAATGAATTCTCTTCCAAAGCGGGCAGCTTAAACAGGAGGCATGGTTTCTGTTGAAAGATGGCGTATTCCTAATATCCTTCATGCTGGCTGTCTCAACGTCAGCATTGCATGTCGGGACACTATCTCATATCAAGACATCAGCAGCTTCCCATCATAGTCACTGGATTCAGACCCGTATTTTTACTGAAAATTCTGTGGACTTTGTGAAACCGTCTAATGATATTACTAATGACTTAATACATGTTGTGCATCATATTACATTTGTGTGATACACAACGTAAGAGAAAACCGTACCTACATCTTGTTTATCAACCTGTTCCACGCATAATGTGCTACCTCATATGTAGCCGTTTAAAACGCGGTCTCCATGAAATAAATGCTGGTGTGCTAATAACCCAGGTCAAGTCGTAACCTCATTTTTGATTACGAGGTTTTTTGCAGAGGGCTAACTCAAAACAGTAAAAATGCTACTAATGGCCGATGTAAAACGGGACTCTTTCCATGTAACAGGCAAATCAGTGACAATGAGTTTGCAGAATACCAGATATTTGACACCCATGTTGCTAACAACGGAGTAAATGTCAGTCAAAATGGTAGACACACAACTCCCAACATCAGCAAGCCACATCGCTGGACACCCTTCATACTAAAATTACCATATTCTAAAATTACAATATTCTGAACGTATTGAGTAGATAAAACCGTGTCCATACCCGAAACGTGTGTAACAATTCATAGTAAAGAAGTTCTAGTGGAATAAAATGAAACGGAAGTGGCAGTTTTGATTTTGAGAAAGAGAAAACGCACGAAATTTCATCTTCTAATCATTGGGAGACAGACACTGTTTTTAACTGAGGACAGTGATTCAGTCGTGCAATGTGAAGACGAATGCATATTTTGCGTTCCTCTGATGTCTAACACGAGAAATGGGCTTAGTGCATGGAATGTTTTCCTTGGACTCCCGAAGATTGTTAAATTGAAAAAGGGTTTCCGTATGCCCTGACTGCACTTCTATCGCACAATAAACGCAACTGAAATGTTCAAATGTGTGTGAAATCTTATGCGACTTAACTGCTTAGGTCATCAGTCCCTAAGCTTACACACTATTTAACCTGAATTACCCTAAAGACAAATACACAAACCCATGCCCGAGGGCGGACTCGAACCTCCGCCGGGATCAGCCGCACAGTCCATGACTGCAGCACTAGACCGCTCGACTAATACCGCGCGGCAATAAACGCTACTAATGTCGGAAATGTATAAGGAATCGTTACTCGTTCTGCGCGATAGGAATAGAAATATTATTCAAGATAGTGCTGCTGAAGCAGAGTTACTGAACAAAGCCTTCAGAAATTCCTTCACCAATCAAGACGAAGTAAATATTCCAGAATTCGAATCCGAACAGCTGACAACATGAGTATCTGAGAGCTAGATATCCTCGGAGTAGTGAAGGAACTTGAAACACTTAATGAAGCCAAGTTTTCCAGTCCACACTGTATACAAATTAGGCTACTTTCATAGCATGCTGACACAATAGCTCCATACTTAATGATCATATACAACCGCACTATAGACGGAAGATCCGTACCGAAAGATTGGAAAGTTGCAAAGGTCAAACCAATATCGAAGAAAGATAGGAGGATTAATCCACTACATTTCACGCCCGTATCATTAACTTCAGTATGCAGCAGGATCCTGGAATATATATTGTGTTCTAACATAGTGAATTACCTCGAAGGGAGCAGTCAATTGACACAAGGTCAACATGGAATTAGAAAACATAGTTATTGTGAAACACAACGAACTCTTTACTCACATGATATGTGAGTGTATTGATGAGGGATTTCAATTTGATTCTGTATTTCTAGATTTCCAGAAGGCTTTTGACATTCTGTCACACAAGCGCTTCTAGTGAAATTGCGTGCTTATGAAATATTGTCTGTTACGTGAACGTATTCGTGATCTCCTGTCAGAGAGGTCACAGTAGGTAGTAATTAACAAAGTCATGGAGTAAAACAGAGGTGATGTCTGGCGTTCAACAAGGTAGTGTTATAGACCCTCTGTTGTTCCTTATATCTATAAAAGAATTGGGAGAAAATGAGAGCAGCCGTCTTAGATTGCAAACATGCAGGTGATGCTGACGTTCGTCGTCTAGTAAACTCATTAGAAGATAAAAAAAATTCAAAACATCTTAGAAAAGATATCTGTATTGCATAAAAATTGGCAATTAACCCTAAATAATGAAAAGTGTGAAGTCATCCACGTGATTGCTAAAACGAATTCGTCAAACTTCAGTTACACGAAATGTCATTCGAATCTAAAGGCAGTAAGTTCAACTACATACCAAGGAAGTGCAATTACCAATAACTTGAATTGGAAGGAACACATAGAAAACGTTGTGAGTAAGGCAAACCAAAGGCTGTTTTATTGGCAGAATACTTAGAATGTGCCTATACTACGCTGGTCCGTCCTCTTCTGGAGTACTCCAGTGCGGTCTGGGATGAACGGAGTACATCAAAAAAGTGCAATGAAGAACAGTAAGTCCTGTATTACCGGGAGACAGAGATATGATACAGGGTTTGGGGTGGGCATGATTAAAACGAAGGCGTTTCTCGTTGCGGTTCAATCTTCTCAAGAGATTTCTATTACTATCTCTCTCCTATTAACGCGAAAATATTTTGCTAACGCCGACCTTCATAGGTAGAAACATCATCGTAATAAAATAGGGGAAATCACAGCTCGCAAGGAAAGATACTGGAGTTGGTGGAAAGATAATTATTGTGAAGGTGGTTCGATAAACTCTCTGCAGGCTCTTACGTGTGATTCGCAGGAATCCGTGTCGATGTAGGTGAAGAGAATAATATTGTTTTAGGGTTCACCCGTTCTTATAATGGTCGATATTAAATGTTTGGCTGTTTGATACTAGTACACCATTTATATTTAGAATCAAACTGTTTTTTTTTTTTCTTGACGTTTACTTGTTTCTTAAGCAGCATGAATTCAATAAATAGAATTTGAATTACATAGAGTTATATAAAATATTACAATGTATAGCGCAGTAAGGTGAGAAAAGTAAAATTTCACAGTAAATGAGGGTAGCGTGAGCGCCACCCACGACTGGCAACAGTTACAAGCCTCATCCGATGAGGCATGGAGGCTGCCAGTCCCTGGAAACGTATCTCATCGCCCGCAAAATTCTCCCATGTATCAACACTAGATACACAGTTGGTCAGGTAATGCTTGGGCCAGGTACAGACAAGTGCAAGTTCACGTGACGTTTTATTTTGGACAACAGACTTTCAATGATATCAAAGTCCGGCCCCCAAACAATCCAGTCCATCAGTTCGACTTCAGTCTATTCCGCAAAATCATCCTCGAACGATTCGAATTCTGCCAACCGGAGACTGATCCTGCTGGAACTGTACCACGATGTGGACATACTCATCCCCACTGAGACAAACAGAAAGAAACATGACAGCAAAGTACATGCTGCAGAGATGGGATTCTTGAGGACGGTGAGCAGCTGAACTTTAAGATATGTAACAAAGAATAAAGAATATTGAATTGAGTGAAATGTGTTGTCGAGAGAGGAAAATGTTCCGATGCCTTGACCACGTTGAGTATTTTCAATTTTGTCCAGTTCACTCTAATGGTAACGCAATACACCCTGAAAATGGCCGCAGCAGCGCACCTAACATTCTAACAGTGTATTTGTTCCCTTATTGCAAAGGAGGAAAGGGGGAAACACACAGCTGGGTTGGCACGAGCCCAGCGTCTCGAACACGACATTTTATAAATAACTGGGACCGTACTTCTAGTGTTGAGTAAGCTAACCAAAAGATATGTAGCTGATAACTGAATCATTCAGTACCTATCCTGGACGATTTATTATGTCATGTAATTGAGAAGCGGATCAACCCTCATTTCACCTACATCAAAGTGAATGATCCTACATAACAGGAACAAAAGAACCGGCTTTCACAAATGTCTCTGAGCACTATGGGACTTGACAGCTGAGGTCAACTTAGAACTACTTAAACCTAAGTAACCTAAGGACATCACACACAACCATGCCAAAGGCAGGATTCGAAACTGCGAGCGTAGCGGTCGGGCGGTTCTAGACTGAAGCGCCTAGAACCTTTCGACCACATCGGCCGGTTGGCATCCACTAAACACAACTGAAAGAGCACTTCACTAGGATAGGAGTTCCATTTCTCGATAGAAGATAAAGTTTGAATCCTCTTACCCATAGTAACCCGTCAATAGCAGTATAATAAACACTCTGTAAGTTTGCTTAAGACAACTTGTTAACACAGTTCTATTCGTTATAGGGAGATGTAAAAGAGTCGTGCCTCTCCATTTTAATTCCCAAAACGGGTGCCGTTCTCGGTTTGAGAGGACCTGTAATTTTTCACCAGATCTTTCGGTGGACATTCGCAGAAATTACGTAGCAGTAAACCGCAAGTCTTTGACTCATTTGGAAGCTTTGGCCGTATCTGCAGCAAACATAGTGAATGAAGCGTTAATTAAAAAAGTAATTTCGTCTACAGCTCTCATTTCACTTTTTAATCAAAACATGGCCGGATAAACGTCAAAGTCGAGAAGCATCTTCCTCAAGGCAGCCTTCTAATAATTATAAAGGCCAATAGTAGGGGAGAGTGTTGCACCTTGAGGATACTCTACCCAGTATCACAATACGATTTTCGATCTGTGGATCAGTCTGGTGGCTGAATGTCTAATTACATGAAGCAGAGCACACTAGAGAGCGCTATTACGATTTTCTGCAATTCTGGCGCAGTTGTTGATTATAGACTTCATGTTATGTTTAGCGTCGCACATGTAAATATTTCACTTTCACATGTTCATTTGCTGTACAATATATTAAAGCTATTTGGAATTTATTGTTAATTCTTAGATGCAGAATTTTATGGTATGTACTATGTTATACATTTTTAGAACTATTTGTCTAACATGTCGAAAGTTAAGCTGTACTTCGCAAGTCGTGGAGTGTCTTGTGGTAACAAACAGAAGCTTCCTCCTGAGATCTTTTAATGTCTCAACAATTTTCTCTATTTTGAAACTGGTAACTGATATCAGCTTAAAAATCTTCTATTTCAAAACGCATTTAACATTCCTAATCATTGTGCAACATTCGAGAAGACTCTCTAATGTTGTGGAATGTTCTGAAACATCGGGGACTATTCGAAGCCATGTTGGTATGTTCTGGCATTCACCAATGGTGGAGCTACCCTTTGGTGATGGCCCGTCGTGGGATCGAAGGTCAGTTTATTATCAGTTACGAAGGAAGGAACCGAAAAACTAGTGCAGTGAGTGAACAAAAAGTATGACGTGTGAGTAGTCAAAGCGATACGGTCACTCTTTATAAATGGGAAATATCGTGTGTATAGTGTACTTAATGTATTGTTAACGGAAAGTGGATTTGATTTATATTTTACACAATGCCCAAACATTCCGAAGCAAAATGGTGGAAACAAAAAGAACAGCTGAAACTAAAAGAACAGCGAAAAAACGAAACAAACGAAGAGCGCGAAGCACGTTGCAGTTCCCAGCGAACGAGAATGAGCACCGTGAGAAGCAGGGAAACTGAAGACCAACGAAATGAGCTGACTGAAGAATCAACAATTGCGACACAATGTTATAATAAAAAACTGCGAGCTTATGCTAGCCATGAAAATGTCATCCTACGAGAAGCACGTTCGAGGACAAGGAAACAGCAAAACCTAAGACATTAATTATTCCGCTATGACCGGACGAAAGAATATAACAAACACAAACAAGTCGCAATTGGAAAAAATTAATAACATCTGGCAATTAAAATGCAACTCTAACAAATTCAGGAGAGAAATCCCAGGACTGTGTTGCACGAATGGAAGAATTCGATTACCGCAACCAGAAGCTCCTCCGCAGGAATATTTACATTATATGGCTGTGGAAACTCCAGAATCAAAACACTTTCTTCAAAATATAAAAGCGTACAACGCCTGCTTCCGAATGACTTATTTCGTTGTCATTCAGATCAACACTAACAGAAATGAAACCGATTATGGCTTTCTTTCTATACAGGACAACCCTGTTAAAACATAGGATCTTTACTTGCACTGCCCTACGAACATCATAAATTTCTACATTTCATCGGAAATGGAGAAACAGCAATTGATCAACGATGCACAGATATCAGTGGATTGCAATGCGAAGTAATCTAAGAAGTGCAGAGGATCTTACACAAATACGATCAACGGATTCACTTAATGAAACACCACTAGACCTTTGATATCTGGTGACTTTTAAGTTATAATTCGATCCGACAAAAGGCCACTTGGAAATCACGAAGGTCGGTTCAATGCGCCTCAGACAGACGAAGTTGCCGTCATAATCATGGACAAACAAAATACAAGCCGTTACAGAGTTGTACAACAAAGAAGAGAAGGACTAAAACACATTGCAGAGACACACCGTTCACGTCATGTCCTCGAATATCTACCTCTGCATCTAAATCCACATACATACTATACGGAGCGTGGCGGACGGTACCCTGTACCATTAGTCACTTCCTTCCCTGTCCGACTTGCAAACACGACTGTGTGTATGCCTCCGTATGAGCCCTAATTTCTCGTATCTTATGTTCGTAGTCCTTAGTCGCAATGTATGTTGGCGGCCGTAGAATCGTTCGGCAGTCAGTTTCAAATGCCGGTTCTCTAAAGTTTCCCAGTAGTGTTTCTCGGAAAGAACGCCGCCTCCCCGCCAGGTATTCCCATTTGAGTTTCCGAAGCGTATCCGTAAAACTTATGTGTTGTTTGAAATCACCGGTGACAAATCTAGCAGCCCTACTCTGAATTACTTCGATGTCATCCTTCAATGCGACCTGGTAAGCATCCCAAACACTCGACCGGTACTCAAGAATAGGTCGCACCAGCGTTCTATATGCGCCCTCATTTACAGGTGAAGCACTCTTTCTTAAAATTCTCTCAATAAACGGAAGTCGCCTTCCCTACCACAGATCTCCTATGTTCGTTCCACCTCACATCGCTTCGTAGCCTTACGCTCAGAAATTTAAAGTACTTGACGGTTTCAAGCAGGCCATTATTAATTATGTAGGTTTGACCTTTCTACTCATCCGCATCATCTCTCCACATTTAGGGCTATCTTCCAGTCGCCATACCAACTGGAAAAAACTATAGAAGTCGTCTTGTATCCTATAGCCACTCAACTTCGACACCTTACTGTATACCACGGCATCATCAGAAGACAACCGCGGATTACCGCCCACACTGTCAGACAAATCATTTATGTATATAGAGGACAGCAGCGGCCCTATCACATTTGCCTGGGACACTAACGATACCCGTGTCTGTGATGAATAGTCGCCGTCGAGGACCACATACTGAGTTCTGTTATTTGAGCCACTTACATGTCCATATGCTCGAACCTTAATTAACAGCTGGCAATGGGGCATTGTGTCAAATGCTTTCAGGAAATCTAGACATAGGGAACCAGTATGTTGCCCTTAACCATAATTCGCAGTTTATCATGTGAGGATAGAACAAACTGAGTTTCGCAGGAGCTATGCTTTCTAAAACCATGCCGATTCGTGGAAATAGGCTCCTTACTCTGAAGGAAGCTTACTATATTCGAACTCAGAATTTGTTCAAGGAGAAACTGAAGTAAGGATATTGGTCCTTAATTGTAAGAGTCCGTTCTTTTATCTCATTTATTACAGTCACCTGCGTTTCTTTCCAGTCGCTTTGGACTTTGCGCCGGGGATGCTTATTACTATGTCGTCCATAAGGGAGTCTGTCCGATGGTTAAATGACGATATGTTTGTACGATTCTCCTGTGTGAAGGATTTCTTGGAAGTAAAATTTAAGACTTCGGCTTTCCGTTTCCTATCTTGAACTACTACACCGCATTGGCCAACAAGGGACTGAATAGAAGCCTTACACCCGTTTAGCGATTGTACATCAGACCAGAATTGCCTCGGGTTCTTAACCAGATCTTTTTCCAAGGTGTGATGGTATATGTATGCTTTGCTCGTAGACATTTTTACAGACGCACGAATCTATACTGACCTCTTGTCATTTATGTGTTCTTTTTTTAACCGAGAGTACAAGAGCCTCTGCTTCCTTAGCATTCGTCGAATTTCGGAATTAAACCATGGTGGGTCTTTTTCACCCTTTATCCACTTACTAGGCACATAACTCTCCAGACCGCTATTTACAATTAATTTAAATTTTGCCCATAATTCCTCTACATCTATCTTACTGGATCTAAGTCATACCATCTATGGCAGTGAGGAGCAAAAACACTGTCCTAGTCTTCTTGACTCATTTATTGACTTTCGTAATCATACACTCCTGGAAATTGAAATAAGAACACCGTGAATTCATTGTCCCAGGAAGGGGAAACTTTGACACATTCCTGGGGTCAGATACGTCACATGATCACACTGACAGAACCACAGGCACATAGACACAGGCAACAGAGCATGCACAATGTCGGCACTAGTACAGTGTATATCCACCTTTCGCAGCAATACAGGCTGCTATTCTCCCATGGAGACGATCGTAGAGGTGCTGGATGTAGTCCTGTGGAACGGCTTGCCATGCCATTTCCACCTGGCGCCTCAGTTGGACCAGCGTTCGTGCTGGACGTGCAGACCGCGTGAGACGACGCTTCATCCAGTCCAAAACATGCTCAATGGGGGACAGATCCGGAGATCTTGCTGGCCAGGGTAGTTGACTTACACCTTCTAGAGCACGTTGGGTGGCACGGGATACATGCGGACGTGCATTGTCCTGTTGGAACAGCAAGTTCCCTTGTCGGTCTAGGAATGGTAGAACGATGGGTTCGATGACGGTTTGGATGTACCGTGCACTATTCAGTGTCCCCTCGACGATCACCAGAGGTGTACGGCCTGTGTAGGAGATCGCTCCCCACACCATGATGCCGGGTGTTGGCCCTATGTGCCTCAGTCGTATGCAGTCCTGATTTTGGCGCTCACCTGCACGGCGCCAAACACGCGTACGACCATCATTGACACCAAGGCAGAAGCGACTCTCATCGCTGAAGACGACACGTCTCCATTCGTCCCTCCATTCACGCCTGTCGCGACACCACTGGAGGCGGGCTGCACGATGTTGGGGCGTGAGCGGAAGACGGCCTAACGGTGTGCGGGACCGTAGCCCAGCTTCATGGAGACGGTTGCGAATGGTCCTCGCCGATACCCTAGGAGCAACAGTGTCCCTAATTTGCTGGGAAGTGGCGGTGCGGTCCCCTACGGCATTGCGTACGATCCTACGGTGTTGGCGTGCATCCGTGCGTCGCTGCGGTCCGGTCCCAGGTCGACGGGCCCGTGCACCTTCCGCCGACCACTGGCGACAACATCGATGTACTGTGGAGACCTCACGCCCCACGTGTTTAGCAATTCGGCGGTACGTCCACCCGGCCTCCCGCATGCCCACTATACGCCCTCGCTCAAAGTCGTCAACTGCACATACGGTTCACGTCCACGCTGTCGCGGCATGCTACCAGTGTTAAAGACTGCGATGGAGCTCCGTATGCCACGGCAAACTGGCTGACACTGACGGCGGCGGTGCACAAATGCTGTGCAGCTAGCGCCATTCGACGGCCAACACCGCGGTTCCTGGTGTGTCCGCTGTGCCGTGCATGTGATCATTGCTTGTACAGCCCTCTCGCAGTGTCCGGAGCAAGTATGGTGGGTCTGAAACACCGGCGTCAATGTGTTCTTTTTTCCTTTTCCAGGAGTGTACAATGCGAAAACAATGGTCTTGTATTTTCCATGCCGGTAGTAAACCAAAGGATGCAGTCGGATAACTTGTCTAAAATCAACGTTATATGAAATAAGTCAAAGTCGTTTTGCTTATGTAGGCCCTCATAGTAGCTCACGAAAATGAAACAGAAGAATGCCATAAATTAGAAATGTATAATGAAAGCAGTAAGGTATTTGCTTATGACATATTTCGTTAGTATTTGCGTTGGTAGTGGGCGAATTTTAGTTTGTAAATTATTCCAGTACCATTCCTGCACATTATAAGCGAGGTTATAAAGAATTGTGACTGATTCTGTGTGATTAGTGTCCTATATGCTGTTACAAACGCCTCAGGAAAAGTCTGCAGTTATTGTTTATCCTGTCTGTTTTTGAGGAAAAGACTTATTAATTTCTTAAATTTCATTCAGACCATTTTTTTTAAAATGGTGAATGTTTGTCACAGAGCAGGTATGGAGGAATTAAATGCAGCAGTGTCTCACGACTGTAAAACGTCGTTCATGCTGTGCTAGTTCGTCTTCCACCCCTAAAACTTTTCAACAAAACTATTCAGTGAATAACACGCAAAAACAGCTGGGGTCGATCCAGCAAGAACAAAGTAATTTTGATGCCCTCTGCAAGTGTACTTAAGATTTGTGTTTGTTTCACATATACTGTCTGAGTTCTGAAACTTAAGTGTATACTGTGGTTCCTTTTTCTCCAAGAAAATTATTATTTGAGGGAAGGTTTTTCTGTTTTAGCTTTGGGTGCTTTTTCTCACAAAAAAGTATGTTCTTTCATAGGCTATTCATCTGAATACTGAGTTCTCTTATTTAAAAAATTCAGTGCTAAATTGTTTTCTTTTATGTTTGCTTTGGAAGTAATTGGCACAGCTGAGGAAAATTGTGCACGTTTTTTGTAACCTGGCAAAATTTAAGACGTATCAAGATATTAATTTCACATCACTTCAGGTGCAGCTGAACGCTCTAAACCACGAGGGTCAACTGAAACGATCCACAGGCGTCGAACAAAGACCTGGAAAACCGGGGGTGACTGGGCGGGACTAGCTCCAGATGGGTGAAATGTTAGCGCTAACGATTCCTCACTAGGAGGCGCTTAGGAACAAGAGCCCCCTGAGAAAAGCAAGTGAAACCTGAGGCATACCATGCGACGCGCCAGGTTCACCGCCACCGCTACACCCCGAGGCAACAGCCTGAAGGTGACTGACCACTGCCAACAGCACATTCAGCTTTCGCGAACTGCATCCAGCTCCTCCTGAAACTGCACACTGCGTGAACACATCTTAGCCGTCCTCACCAGACTAACTGAAGAAGTCAACTGTAAAAGCAAACAATTCTAAATATGCGATTAGCTACCTCCAGACGTGTCACCAACGAACGCTGGAACGTTAGTGAGCAACGTAGCTGGCTGTTACGTGAGCAACCATTGCGCTACCGACAAACTAAACTGACAGTTACAAAAAAGCAAGGTTAAAATTCTTAAACAGAGAAACACGCACGAAATTTAATAAAGTTACTACGTGGAAAAGACTGAATTTGCCTCTCCTTAGACTTATATCAGCTGAGAGACAACGGAAAGGACGGATATTTTAATGTGAAAGAAATCCAAACTGAAACAGGCGCAGAAACAAACAAAAACTGATTTCCAAGAAGTTCTATGCTTACCGCTTAGTGAGCAGAGACAATGACAAATTTAAACACATTCTCAACACTCGCCGTTTATTCCAACAATTCCTGGTAGATATCCATGCTAAAATAGAAGTGTAACAGATGCTTTACATAAGTCTTACTTGCCGGCTGGAGTGGCCGAGCGGTTCTAGGCGCTACAGTCTGGAACCGCGTGACCGCTACGGTCGCTGGTTCGAATCCTGCCTCGGGCATGGAAGTGTGTGATGTCCTTAGGATGGTTAGGTTTAAGTACTTCGAAGTTCTAGGGGACTGATGATCTCGCAAGTTAAGTCCCATAGTGCTCAGAGCCATTTGAACCATTTTTTTTTATCACGGGCCGGATCGACATCAACACTGTCGGAATTTTTTACTTAATGCAGTAGATGGCACGAGCAAAACGTTTCTAATAAATCTAATGCTGGCCCAAGTACGTGGTAAACAACACACTTCACTTACAGCCACAGTTATGGAAGAAGGATGAACTGCCCATGTAGCCCTACAACTACCGTTGAATATCGACGAAGAACAATTACCGGTAAGTAAAATCTCAAGAGCATCTGGATAGGGTCAACTTTTTAAACAAGCTAAAAATATAATTTGTGAAGAATACACACACACAAAATATCACTAGAAGCCAGGGACAGAACATTACAGAACTTAGGAGGAAAATGAAGTGATGGGAGGAGCTCTACTCATACTCTCAGGAGATTTTCGACAAACACTTCCAGTTACCCCAAGTCAGCACCAGCAGACGAGATCGATGCATGGTTAATTAATCACATCACTGGCCACACACAGAAGTACGGCGACTAACATGAAATATTAGCAACCGTACTACCGAAAGACGAAACAACAGCTATTTTGCTCAACTTTTACAAATAGGTGAAGGTACATATCCCACTGAATACAGGACGGCCTCCATTATAATGAACAGTGATTTCTGCAACAAAGCTACTGCTGAAACGAACTAATCGATCAAATTTATCCAAACATTCACAACTATACCAATCAGACAGGCTGTTAGAAAGGTCTATTTAGACAATTAAAAATATTGTCGACGATATCAACTTTAATATTTAAACGAATATTCCCGTTTGAGAGAGAATATACAAAATGAACTGACACCATGTTAAACGCTAAACAATGTGTGAACTTCCCTACAGAATTTCTAAAGTCTTCCGAGTATCAGGAATGTCATTACACTGCCTTCAACTGAATATTGGATATTCGATTATGCTCCTCAGAAATTTCAACCCACCAAAACCATGCTATGGAACAAGGATGAGCACTAAACAACTATTGAATAGCATCATCGAAGTACAACTTATAACTGGAAAATACAAATGACACTATTAATCCTACGAATACCATTGACCTCTGCTGAACTGCCATTCCAAATCAAAACAATACAATTTACAGTCAAATTAACCAACTGTTTTACAATTAATAAAGTGCAACGACAAAATTTAAGATTTTGCAACATCAACCTCAAACATTCCTGCATCTAAAAGATCAACTTGGTTGCTCTCGTGTACTAGACTCGAAAAATTTGTACGTATATGAGATCGACAAGAAGTGCAAAATGACTAAGCAGGGATGGCTAGATGACAAGTGTAAGGAGGTAGAGGCTTATCTCACTAGGGGTAAGATAGATATTGCCTACAGGAAAATTAGAGACCTTAGGAGAAAAGAAAGCAACTTGAATATCAAGACCTCAGTTGGAAACCCAGTTCTAAGCAAAGAAGGGAAATCAGAAAGATGGAAGGAATATAGAGGGTCTATACAAGGGCGATGTACTTGAGGACAATATTATGGAAATAGAAGAGAATGTAGATGAAAATTAAATGGGAGATATGATACTGCGTGAAGAGTTTCTCTGAGCACTGGAAGACCAGAGCCGAAACAAGACCCCAGGAGTAGACAAGATTCCATTGGAACTACTGACGGCTTTGGGCGAGCCAATCCTGACAAAACTCTACCATCTGGTGAGCAAGATATATGACAGTCGAAATACCCTCAGACTTCAAGAAGAATATAATACTTTTAATCCCAAAGAAAACATGTGTTGACAGATGTCAAAATTACCGAACCATCAGTTTAATAAGTCACAGCTGCAAAATACTAACGCGAATTTCTTACAGACGAATGGAAAACTGGTAGAACCCAACCTCGGTGAAGATCAGATTGGATTCCGCAGAAATGTTGGAACACCTGAGGCAATAATGACCCCTACGACTTATCTTAGAAAATAGATTAAGGAAAGGCAAACCTACATTTGTAGACATAGAGAAAGCTTTTGACAATGTTGACTGGAATACTTTCTTTCAAATTATGAAGGTGGCAGGGATAAAATACAAAGAGCGAAAGGCTATTTACAATTTGTACAGAAACCAGATGGCAGTTATAAGAGTCGAGGGACATGAAAGGGAAGCAGCGGTTGGGAAGTGAGTGAGACCGGGTTGTAGCCTGTCCCTGATATACAATCTGTATATTGAGCTAGTAGTAAAGGATACAAAAGAAAAATTAGGAGTAGGTATTAAAATCCATGGAGAAGAAATATAAACTTTTAGGTTCGCCGATGACATTGTAATTCTGTCGGAGACAGCAAATGACTTGGAAGAGCAGTTGAACGGAATGGACAGTGTCTTGAAAGGAGGATGTAAGATGATCAACAACAGCAAAACTAGGATGATGGAATGTAGTCGAATTAAGTCAGGTGATTCTGAAGTAATTAGATAAGGAAATGAGACACTAAGTAGTAAAAGAGTTTTGCTATTCGGGGAGCAAAATAACTGATGATGGTCGAAGTAGAGAGGATATAAAATGTAGACTGGCAGTGGGGCAGTGGGAAGGAAAACGTTTATATAGAGAAATTTGTTAACATCGATTATAGATTTAAGTGTCAGGTGGTCGTTTCTGAAAGTATTTGTTATGAGTGTAGCCATGTTTGGAAGTGAAACGTGGACGATAAATAGTTTGCACAAGAAAATAGAAGCTTTCGAAATGTGGTGCTACAGAAGAATGCTGAAGGTTAGATCACATAACTAATGAGGAAGTATTGAATAGAATTGGAGAGGAGTTTGTGGTACAACTCGACAAGAAGAAGGGACCGGTTGGTAGAACATGTTCTGCGGCATCAATGGATCACATATTTAGCATTGGAAGGCAGCATGGAGGCTAAAAATCGTAGAGGGAGGCCAAGAGATGAATATACTAAGCAGATTCAGAAGGATGTAGGTTGCAGTAAGTACTGGGAGACGAAGAAGCTTGCATAGGATAGAGTAGCATGGAGAGCTGCATCAAACAAGTCTCAGGACTGAAGACAACCACAACAACAACATACTCCGAATAGCACAATGAGAAATGTCATGTATAAATAAGTATTGTAAATACAAACATCAAAAGAAGTTTGTCATTGGCCTCATTCCCAGAACTCCTGAAGATAGACGTTGGCCGTGGATATTGTATTACAGACGCAGTCGCTTTCACTGTTCAGAGATGCCACCAAAGCTGTAAACAACCATGCATGAGCAGCACCTACTAGACGGAGCGGTTCCGACTGCCGATCAGTTCCAGTTATTCCACCAGGGAGGAGGTACAAGGCCTGTGTTGGCTGCAGTTCAACTACACCTAGATGGTCAATACTGCGATTGGATCGCCTCCTTGTCATTTTATGTCAGGAGGGTCTCTCAAAAGCGGAAGTGTCCAGGCGTCTGAGTGTGCCAAAGCGATGTTGTTTGGACATGGAGGCGATACAGAGACAGGAACTGTGTACGACATGCTTCGCTCAGGCCGCCCAAGGACTACGATGGTAGTGGATGACCACTACCTATGTATCATGGCTCGGAGCAACGCTGACAGCAACGACACAATGTTGAATAGTGCTTTTCATGCAGCCACAGCACGTCGTGTTACGACTCATATTGTGTGGAATTGGCTGCGCCATTCGGAGATTCACTGCAAACTTCAATGGCAAGGTTCATCTTTGCAGCCACGACACCATGCAGCGCCGTAATGATGGGTGTAGCAACATTCCGAATGGACCGCTCACGTTTGGCATCGCGTTCTCTTCACTGATGACTGTCGCATATGCGTTCAAGCAGACAATCGTCGGAGGACACACTGTGTAGCAAGAGGTTACCTGCTGTTCTAGAGTGGCATTATGTGGGGCCGACGTACGCCGCCCGTGGTTTTGGGAGGCGGTGTAACGCCTGTGCCTTATTTTAATGCCATCCTCCGACCCATAATGCAACTGTATCGGCAGCATATTGGTGAGGCATCCGTCTTCATTGACAATTCGCGCCCCCATCGCGCACATCAACTGAATGACTTCCTTCGGGATAGCTACATTGCTTGACTAGAGTGGCCAGCATGTCCTCCAGGCATGGACCCAATCGAACATGGCTGGAATAGGAAAGGGCTGCTTATGGACGACGTGACCCACCATCCACTGAGCGATCTACGCCGAGTCGCGGGTTGAGGAGTGGAATATTCTGGACCAACAGTGCCATGATGAACTTGTGGATAGCATGCCACGACGAATACAGGCATGCATCAGTGTAAGAGGAAGTGCTACTGAGTATTAGAGGTACCGGTGTGTACAGCAATCTGGACCACCACCACTGAACGTTTCACTGGATGGTGGTAGAACATACAATGTGTGGTTTTCATGAGGAATAAGAAAGGCTGCAATGATGTTTATGTTGATCTCTATTCCAATTTTGTCTACAGGTTCAGGAAATCTCGGAAACGAGTTGATGTGTGCAGTTAAGTGGAGCGAACATTAGTTTCTTTAAAATTACAGACCATCCTCTAATTGTTTCTGACAGTCAAATTGATCAAACATTTTAACCACTAAATTATCACTAAATGGTTCTGTAATAGGTGTAAGCACATTTACATTCTTCTCGCTAAGTATTATAACCGGTCAATGTGATGTAGGTTGCCATTGTCAGTAGCCATATTATCCAGTTTCCGATGCAATAACCACAAACCTAAGTTTTTGTCTGTTGGTCCTGTCTTCCTCCCAAATAGCTCAGGGATGTTTAGTACAGCAGTCCATGTTGACACTCTCGACTACCATGGAAGACTGATCATTTGAGGGTTTCAGGACCCCTTTTATGCTCTAAGGATCCAGGATGGTGAATCTTCCGCTCAATTGACTTGTGGTCATACAATCTATATGACTCCTAGCCCAATTTCGCTAATTTGTGTTAAAGGTGTGCATGTGAGAGGGAGACCGCTCCTCGTATATCAATCAGCTATCACAATTTAATTTGCATATCGATTTGATATCGAAAGTGTGCTACAACCGCCATCACCATACTACTAATGACCTATTGTAAATGAGAATTTCAAGCTTCTCGCAATATTTTTTTTAACACTTTTCCTAGATGAAACTGCCTTGATTTTGCTTAGGCATGAATATGGTAAAAGAAAACCCTTAAGGGAGTGAGGCTCAAATATCGCGAATAGTTTTACGCGTTCTTATGCGATTGTCAGAACACCACCTGCATCCCCTGGCTGAGTTGCACGCAGACATTTGCCTTCCACTTGAGCGCAATTCTTGGTGTTTGCTGAGTCGGACAGGCGGTAACTGCAGTAGTTGGGCCCCGCAACTTGGCGGACGCTGCAGTGTGGACCAAGTTTCCCCCGGCCACGAGCAGGGGCGGCGCTGACAGCCGCAGCTCGGCGGGAACTGCCGTCTTCTCGGAAGACCGGCAGCGCTGCGACACACACGAACCCTGAGCCCTGTGCCGTTTGCAACTCCATGCGCCACTACTGCCGCATGTCGTCTTGTATAGCAGCAGTTCGTACTCCGCCTTAGCACAGGGGTTGGTTGCTTGTCGGCAGTTCACTGCTAGACAGTAGTAGTTTGGTCTGCATGAGCACGGTAGCTTCTCATCGACATCTACCATGTGGTGCACGGCAGTAGTCCCCTGCTGCCGTTTCACTCCGATATCTGCGGTGCACAGGAGGAATGAATTGCTGGGCTTCCATAAAGTCTAACGTTTTTTTAACTTTATCCTCATGAAAGGCAAGGCAGAAACACATGGGAACGTGTAGTACGCTCTATTAAATGTTTTCCAATGTTCTGTAACAAAAGCCTAAAAGCTTTCAAGCCTAATGTCCTTCCAGTTTTCCTTCAAGTACATCAGTGAGCATTTATATTGTGCTTTTGCACGAAAAATTGAGTGTGACGATTTTCGCATTATACTTTCATCCCCAAATTAATATTTGCCCATCAGTTCCCGATTATAACTGTCGGTAGGTAGAGAGTTTTCTGTCTATATTTTGTTCTTTTGCTTACCCTCAAATCTTAAAATAAAAACTTGGCACTTCCCTGCTAAGGTCATCAGTCCCTAAGATTACACACTACTTAAACTAAATTATCCTAACGACAAACACACGCACGCATCTATGCCCGAGGGAGGATTCTAACCTCCGCCCGGACCATCCCTTTATTGTGCGTACATAAATGTGGTCTTCCACATTGAATGACTCCACAATAGGTAACAGCCGTTTTGAGAAATTTCTTATTTATTCCAGTGACTGATCAATGAAGCAAATTATATCGATACAGTTGACTATCTACTTAAGCCCTTTTATACAATTGCTAGATATTATTGCCCGTCTTTGCATGAAATAACATGGGAGTCGAATATTTTCGCACTCTGTAAAGCGCAACTGGCGGCGATTTGTGACAGGTATGGCAGCATAGTTGCGAACGGTCTAGGCACAGTGGTAAGACCTGTTCCCGTCAGATCACCGAAGTTCAGCACTGTCTGGCAGGACAAGCACGTGGATGGGTGTCCACCCGGTCTATCGAGCTCTATTGGCAAGCGGGGTGCCCTCAGACCTTTTGAGGGAAACTGAGGAGCTACTTGATTGGCAAGTAGCGGCTCCAGTACCGGAAACTGACATACGGCTGGGAGAGCGTTGTGCTGACCACATGCCGCCGCCGCCGCCGCGCCGCCCCCCCCCCCCCCCCCCACATCCAGTGACGCCTGTGGTCTGAGGATGACACGGCGGCCGGTCGGTAACTTTCGGCCTTCATGGCCTATTCAGGTGAAGTTTAGTTTTTGACAGCAAAGTTCAATCTTGTTCAGGCAGGAGCTATTGCCGTGGATAGAGCATAATTGAGATGGGTCAGTATATCATTGGTAACATGTCTTCTGGTCCGATGGATCGTGTTTCATGTGGCGATAGGTCGATGGTCATGTTCTGACATATTAATGCCTTCATCCCAATTTTGTTCATCAGAATTAAAAATAACGTGTCAGTGTTAACAGGTATCGACCACAACTAAACTCCTGGAAATGGGAAAAAAGAACACATTGACACCGGTGTGTCAGACACAGCATACTTGCTCCGGACACTGCGAGAGGGCTGTACAAGCAATGATCACATTTTACAATTGCCATTACCAACTTTGGCCCATATAAACAAGTATTCATCAGCGTTTAATTTTTTCTTCTTTCTTGTACTCAAAACAAATGGCATGCTTGGAACTAGAGTACCATAAGGCTGTTTAGCCAACAGTCCTGTAGTCTCCGAAATACTCCATGTCTTCCAAGTGAGAATATTTACATCAGGAAAAGCTTCAAGGCCACCATAATCTGCTTCATTGCCCCACACAACAGCAAGTGTAAGCCAAGTACTACCTCCAAACAATGCCTGTACATCACAGGTAAAGTTCAGATGCTGGCCTCGAAACACATTCGGGCCTCCAATTAACTGCTGCTTATTAAATTGACCAGCAAGGTCAATATCAATAGCCTTCAAGCTAAATTAAGGTAGCTCGCTGCACAGCAGACGTGAAGGAAACCCTGGTTAGGACGACACTGACTACTGGCACTATAGCTGACTCTAGGGACTGACTATTCAAAACACAATCTATGGAAAACTATTAATAGCACTCGAAAATTAAAGCTTCCTAAAAGCAGAAACAAACGGATGAAGAAGTGACAAGTAAGAAAAATACAGTTAACACTTAAATTAAAGTAGCTCGCTGCACAGCAGACGTGCAGGAGACGGTGGTTACGACGACACTGCCTACTGGCACTATGGCTGACTAAAGGGACTCTCTCTGACTGTATTGACATATCTTTTACAGTAAATGATATTATTAGTATCTTCTCGGTTCACTTTGAAAAATTTCTAAATTCGATGGAATTTATAAATAACGATGTGATCAAAAGTATCTGGACACTCTCAAAAACATACGTTTATCATATTAGGTGCATTGTGCTGTCTCTTACTGCCAGGTACTTCATATCAGCTACCTCAGTAATCAAAAGATATTTTGAGAGAGCAGCATGGGGTGCTTCGCAGAACTCACGCACTTCGAACATGGTCAGGTGATCGGGTGTCACTTGTGTCATATGTCTGTACTCGAGATCTACACATTCCTAAACATCCCTGGATCCACTATTTCCGATGTGATGAGGAAGTGGAAACGTGAAGGGACAGCACAAAAGCGTACAGGCCGAACTCGTCAGTTGACCGACATATAGTCCAAATGGTTCAATCCTCCGAATCGCACATTTGGCTGGTTTAATGAGGAATTACGTTAAAAATGGTTCCAATGGCTGAGTACTATGGGACGTAACATCCTAGGTCATCAGTCCCCTAGAACTTAGTACTAATTAAACCTAACCAACCTAAGGACATCACACACATCCATTCCGGAGGCTGGATTCGAACCTGCGACCGTAGCGGTCGTGCGGTTCCAGACTGAAGCGCCTAGAATCACTCGGCCGCACTGACTGGTTGACCGACAGAGACCGCCGACAGTTGAAGAGGGTTGTAGTGTGTAATAGTCAGATATCTATCCAGACCATTACCCAGAAATTCCAAACAGTAACAGGATCCACTGCAAGTACTATGACAGTTAGGCGGGAGGTGAGAGGTTGGATTTCATGGTCGAGCGGCTGCTCATAAGCCACGCATCACGCCATAAGTGCCAAACGATGCCTCGCTTGGTGTAAGGAGTGTAAACATTGGACGACTGAACAGTGGAAAAATCGGTGTGTGGAGCGACAAATCATGGTACACAATGTGGCGATGCAATGGCAGGGTGTGGGTGTGGCGAATACGTCACCTGCCAGGGTGTGTAGTGCCAACAGTAAAATTCGGTGCAGTGATGTTATGGTGATGTTTTTCACTGAGGGGCCTTGCAACCCATGTTGTTTTGCGTGGCACTATCAGAGCACAGGATTACTTTCTATCACAGCGCAAGCCTACTTTGAAGTTTTAAGCACGGTATTACCTACTGCTGAAGAGCAATTTGGGGATGACAATTTCATGTTTCAGCACGATCGATCACCTGCTCAGAATGCATGGCCTGTGGCGGATTGGTTACACGACAGTAACATTCCGGTAATGGACTGGCCTGAGCAGGGACCAAACCTGTATCCTGTAGAACATCTTTGGGATGTTTTGGAATGCTGACTTCGTGCCACGCCTCACCGACCGACCTCCTCAGTGCAGCACTCCGTTAAGAATGGGCTGCCATTCGTCAGGAAACCTTCCAGCATTTGATTGAACGTATGCCTGCAAGAGTGGAAGTTGTCACCGAGGCTAATGGTGGGCCAACATTATACTGAATTCCAGAATTACCGATAGAGGGTGCCTCGAATTTTTAAGTCATTTTCAGCCAGGTGTCTGGATACTTTCTGATCACATACTGTACGTCTGCTATTTTACCTGCTGATAAATTCCCCAGTGACAGTCCATCATTTTGCTGATACAGTCTACCATTACAAGAAAAATAATTGAAAGCAAGGATATTTTCTAAGAGCTCACTGAGCACTACAATTTCAAATTATTTTTGATTATATCTGTGGTTTCAATGGCTGCTACAATACGTAAAATCGTAGTATACAAGTTCATACAAATGTGATGATATGCCGTGATGCATGTGCCATACTGTTGGAAACGTGGACGCAAGTCGGACAAGCCTGTATTATGCTATGTGGGACATCCTCGTGAGATTCCATGGAACCTGTGGCAGTAATCTAAGGAATAACGACGGCTGTGGACTGCTTGGTAGATTTTGCGGACTACCTGCATCTCTCCATGTTTGAGATCTTCCCTTAAAGCGATGGAATTCTCCATGTTACTGTGAGACAACCGTTGTAGTCACTTACTGAGCCTGATAGTGAACTCACCTTAATGGTTTTTGCCACCAAGTCCCCCTGATCTGAATCTGATGGAACACAATCCATCTGATGTGTACTTCGTGACCATAAACCACGAGCCCTTAGTCTGCAGGATTTCTTTTGACCTGTACTTAGACATCTCACGTCACATACTAGCTAAAAGCTATTACCAACAGAAAACCTGCTGTATTGTGTTTAACAGGTGGACGAGCGAGTTGTTAATCAGGTAACCGTAATGTTTTGGCACATCGAAGTATCTGTGGTTGTTGTCACCATCCTCATCAACATTATCTGTCATTTGATTTCCACTGTGCGGTAATACAGTCTCTCACCTTTTCTTTCTATATATGCAACCTTGGTGCTATTATATTTTCCCTAATGTCGTCTACAAGTTTCACATGAAACAGTGGTCTCCGTCTTTTCTTCTCTCGAGGAATATAGAGAACTATATCATAGATTCATTCACAATTCAGTCTCCTGGCTACAGGTCCTACTACCATTAACAGTCCTTGTTAGTACTAGTAACAATAAACATTTATAACTTTATCTCACGTTGAGCAATGTTTAGTTTTCCACAGATTTTTTTATGGAAATGGATGCCTCATTAGCATATGATGAACGATATTTACTATAAACACCCAGTTTCCGGCTTATTGGAAGCTATGTATTGAAATCCAGGTCACCCTAACGCTTCACTTTCTTTCGTTTGGTATCCGGTCATTGCCTTCACCTGCACCAAATACAAAAGCTCTGCAGCCTATTCTGGGAGTTCATTGTTAATTTTTGCTGTTTCTTCTCTATCTGTCCAGTGTGTTATTGCATTACTACTCAAGTTGCGATCTAGATGTAAGCTATTTGGAAAAGTTGCCTGTTAACCTATGCCCTGGCCGTTTAAAGTTCGTCTCCATAAGGAAGCAAGTAGCACGCTGACATCAGAGAAACGAAAATACTTAAAAAGTATTCCACCGGAAGTATGAAGAAGAAATAAAGTATCAACAGTGATTATAGGATAGATTTATTACTTTTTTTCTTTACAGTGGAGAATAAAATCAGTTTCTACATGAATTTACTAAGATGTAAAAAGATAAAAAGACCGTTGAACATTTTCACCGAATATCCACACCTGAATTAAGAAACTTCTTTTGTAGTCCATATGTTGACATATGAAAACTTATCGATGACATAGATGTGTAAATAAGCAACGAGCATGAGTGACAGAACTCTTAACGATGTAGAACCAACTGGTTACGGGACTACTGGATTTGAATTAACACCAAGAGACAGGCACAGGTACTTCGAACTTCCATTCAGGCTTCTGAGACAAAACAGTCTTTCGGTGAAATAGAGCCTGCATTTCGAAGAGTGCTTACGGAGTTTGATCACGAACCATCCGAATGTTTAATGTTAGAGTTGATAGGGGTGATAACTGTTCCAGGTGGTTGAGTGTCACCTGTTCGGCGACTTTCGTAAGTTGAAAATATATCATTCGTCTTTATTATATGTGTGTGTGTGTGTGTGTGTGTGTGTGTGTGTGTGTGTGTGTGTCCATTACAATGACTGATCAGTGTAACCAAATTTCAACAAGAGCTACGTCGTAAATTGTCTACTAATTAGAAGAGAGGAAAGACAGATTCCATTCATTAAGCAAGTAATTTATATTTATTGACGTAACTACATTCTGGCAGTTAATCTCACCAGACGTCATCAAGGTATGTCACTATCCGAGCAGTGAACGACCTAACCCCCCCCCCCCCCCCCCCCAAGTACCCCTTCTACCACCATGTAGGTGACTCTTCGAACAAGAGAGCACAAGTTTCACATGGCTCTCACTGTGAAGAATTTACTTAAAAGAAGAACTGCTAGCTCCTTTATTTATCAGCTGGGGCTTTGTGGTCGGAAGCTCAGTGGGAACTCGAAGGTGTTGCAGCGTGCGCAGTATGGTGGATATTCCCGCCGTGCCGACAAATTAATCGTACAAAGGATTAACGAGTATTTTAGCGTTCACGCCTGAAGAGTGGGAAATGGACAAGTTGGGTATCGATGTGAACAGCGAGAAATTTTCTTTCGCAAAAACGTATCTACTTGCTTCAAAGTCGGTCGTTTGACGGAAAATTACTCAGTGGATTCTTGCCCTAATTCCTATAGTCAGAAAAAGACTTGTAGGGTATCAAATCAGCGTGAAGTCTATTTTTTCAAAAAGTATGTACTTGCTTGGAAGTACCGTAATACGG
The DNA here is from genome assembly GCF_023897955.1 of Schistocerca gregaria. Lineage (NCBI taxonomy): Eukaryota > Metazoa > Arthropoda > Insecta > Orthoptera > Acrididae > Schistocerca > Schistocerca gregaria. The sequence continues at coordinate 15,393,721 of NC_064925.1, read as the reverse complement.
GTAATTAGGATACTCTTTGTTTGTGATTTGAGACGAAAAATGTTTCGTAATTTCCTTACGCAAATGAAGTGTTAGCAACAGGGGTAACAACTTTACCAGCTAGATGATTTGTTTCGAAAAAAGGTTTAAATGAATGACAGTAATTACTTTAATTAAGAAAATGTAATAAATGGCCTAAGATAAAAGAATTGCCATATTTTCATAGCCAAATGAGTTGTGAAGAATGGACAAATGAGATACCTAAAGGGGTACCGTGAAGTTGAGTTTAAAAAAAATGAAGAAAAAAGGCTTTAATCGGTTAAAAATAAGCAGGGAAATTACGAAAACTTAATTTCAGTTTCAAGGAAAAATTCTTTTCTTAATTTGTATAGCCAAACAAAGAATGGGATTACCCTTACCCATCACACGAGCGAGTAGGGAACTAACCCACACAAACTGCACCGAACCTATATTCGGCAACTCACAGCTCAATCTCCGTATAGTGTATTTTCTTGCCGAACGATACTACCTGCACCGTTCTTAGGTTGATTAAAGTCTTCGGTGTTTTCTTAAATGTAAAACGATACACACACATATGCATACCTTAATTTTTCCCAGGGACAATGATATAATTATCCAAAAATAAATTGAAATAGGTCACATCCTTAAGTTTCGAACAATATTTTTTGGGAGATTTTCCTTTTCTAGGAGAGAAATGCCAGAAATGAATACCCTATTGGAAACTTATTGGGAACTCCTCAGGAATGCATTCATTCTACTGGATTATTTGGCTAAAAATAAAAATACTCTACAGCAAATCGTCCAATGATCATGTATGTGGAATAAAAGTACAAAGAAAAAATTTAAATTTTTCTGTTCCAACAGATGGACTTTTCGTCCTCATAACTTCCCTGTACTCCATAGCCACTATGATTCAGAAAGATAGTGTTTAGCATAGTTTACTCTAATTATGAGGCGTGCATCAGAGGCTCCAAACAATCATTCTCGTCATAGTACTGACATCTACTGTGAGGTGCTGCGAGATGTAAAACTTGAAAGCAAAACGAAGAGGAGAGGCAAGCTTTCAGAAATGTGTGATTTTGCTTCACAATAATGCCCGTCCGGGAAAACAACCCAGTGAACTCAGTCTTGTTTTTGAGTTGCTGGAACATCCCCATACGCTTCTCATATAGAGCGGAGTGATTTCAACCTTTTTAGTTTTCTGAAGGAGCACTTAAGTGACTCCAAATTGTCATGAGATGACGAGGCTGTACAGGCAGTATGAGAGTGAATGTGTACGGTGCTGGAAAGACTGTACTTAGAGATAGGAGGTTTGTCAAGAGACCGACGATGTGCGTAGAAGGTGACGGAGATTATGTAGGAAAATATTACTTGCATTTTTTTTTTTCGCAGTAAGAAGTACCAACGACCTGGTCACGACTGTTACACCAGTTTTCGCCAGATCGTCGAAGTCAAGCAAAGTGAAGGCCCGGTTAGTACTTGGATGGGTGACCGCATGAGAACACCGGGTGTATTTGGCTCATGCCGTTGTTATTATTATTATTATTATTATTATTATTATTATTATTATTATTATTATTATTATACAATAAACATTTCTTTTTAAAATGTTACCTATAATTCTCGAGTTACCTCCGCAATCGGAACCTATTGTGACATATTTCATTTGTGCAAGGTGTGTTATTTCTTGTTGGCACTGCATCGAATATTTCCCAAGACTATTTACATGCGTTGATGCATCTGCCGAGGCAACGCAACATATCGAACTTCTCCGTATATTTTTCACCCACCGTAAGCTTCAGAGTCAACGCTGCAATGCCTTGTAGCTGTTTGGTTATTTAGTTATTAATTTTGAATTTTGCATTTTAAGCTAGTTAATCTCTTTTGCGTAGTACACTATCTCTGAAACGGTTGACAGGATACGTCTACATCTGTATCTACACTCCACAGGTAACAGTATTGTATGTGGCGGAGGGTACTGCTGGCACCACTCTCTCTCCCGTCTCCCCTGTTCCATTCGCGAATTGTATATGGTAGGAACGACTGTGAATAAACCGCCGCCTGAGCTATAATTTCTCTATTTTTCTCACTGGTCGTTTAAGAAGAGTTATACTGGAGGAAGCGTGTTTCCTAACTCATACGCTCTTGGAATTTACACAGCGAAGGTCTCCATGATGCCAAACGCCTCTCTCATAGCTTACTTTACAAATCTGCGAATTTGGAATTATCATTCTTGGCACCATGAATTTAATTTACGAGCCACAAGAGCAAGATAGCTGTTGACCCAGATAATGATGTAGGAACAGCAACCAGACGCAAATATTGTGCTCGTGCAAGAGAGAAAAGCAAAAGGGAAAAAGTGACAGTCTACGTAACAAATAGGATAATCGACTGCATGGTACATGGTGCCCCGTGCACTCTCCTACCAACTTCCAGGGCAATGAAAAATTGATATTTAACATGTCATGCAATTTTAAAGCTTTAAAACAGTAACAACGGCACGCTCATCACAAATAACAATTATGTATTGATGTAGGCACCTACAAATGTGTAAGTCACATGGCACAAACCCGCCTGGTTGCCTGGTTAGCCGCGCGATCTGACGCGCTGCTTGCTGACGGGAAGGCGTGCTCTTGTGCGGCACGAATCCGCCCGGCGGATTAGTGTCGAGGACCTATGTGTCGGCCAGCCTGTGGATGGTTTATAGGCGGTTTTCCATCAGGTTGGCTCGGCGAATGCGGGCTGGTTCCGGCTCTGTTACGCTACGCAGGCGATTTCTGAGCAAACACTGTCTCCACGTACACGTACACCATAACTACTCTGCCACGCAAACATTTGAGGTTACATTTGTCTGGATGAGACGTTCCCGATTGGATGGAGGGGGGGGGGGGGGGGGGGGGGAGCCTTGGGGTGGTACCGCACTGCACGATAACCCTGGGTTCGGAGTGGTGCGGCGGTGGGGTGGGTGGACTGGTGTGGCCTGTTGTGGGGTTGTGAACCACTGAGGGCTACGGTGGGACGAAGCCCCTCCGCCGTTTCTACGTCCCCGGTTCTACACACCATACACCGTACATTGCGAGGGGCAGGGGCTAGCAGTGTATTTAACACTAAATTCTTCTAGAACCTTCATATGGAAATGATGCTCTAAGCCCCCCCCCCCCTTTTCTAATTCCGACTTTTGCTGTTGCACATGGATTAAGAAGAAACATGAACTTGCTGTAATCGACCGTGCAAGTGGAGTAGAAAAGAGTTTGGCACCTGTAATAATTTAATTTGATAGGAAGTTGCATTAACGTAGTGAGAAATGAAAGGGTTGCTTTACCGATCCACAGGATGAAAGTTCGGTCCAAAATAACAATTTGATTTATTATGACTAAACTCAAAATAATAAACAAGACACATGAAACATTTACAATACGTCAAAGTGGATACTCTAGAAAATGCTGTGAAGGTGAAATTGTCCACAAACTAGCTTGTGGCGTTTGTGACCAAGTGGTATGTGGAGCCAATTCCTTGCAACTCAAAACTTAAGAGAAACACACAGCCAACGCAACATTAATTGGTGCTACAGGAGTGAGAACGCAGAGAAAGAACACCCAAGACAGAACAAAGTTAGAAAAAAGACGAACAGGCGCGCTCTGCTGAGCTCTGATTATCACCTAGGAAAATCTCTAATTTGCCGGTGCTGCGGACATACATTACCAAGCTGTCTTCTTAACTGCAAGAACACGGTGACGATAATGTCGCGAGTATAGCCCGAAACAAATGATCCTGGTCTGGTCGTTCCAGACTCAAGACTTACTATCAATACAAATGTGCCTATGAGGGAGACGAAGAAGGCTCGCCACACAATCACTGACGGTACAGGGATTGATTTTAACAAGCGAAGTCACACAGTAACTCCGACACAGTCAACTTTAACCAAAACTGTTCAAGACGGACAATATAGGCCACTTGTACGCAGAACGCTCAATTACAGACTGTACTCGGAAAGTTGCGTTGAAGTCGAAACTTCAGAAACTTTGTAAAACAGTTACACTTAAATGAAAGTATATTGGACAGCCAACGGAAGGCAGGCTGTCCAGAGCAGCGAGAGCTCCGTCTTGTAACCTACCCCGACCGAAAAGCGAGAGCTGACCATCTCAAGAGCACCCGTACATGCCGAACATAGCACATTCCCGCCACCAGGAAAGTGGCTGTGGTTAAACATTCCAATCAGCAACTCGAAAACCGCGCGGAAAATTCCACTCTATTGGCGACGCACTTCTATTCCACCAGTGGAGATACTTGGCGCTAATTTCTGCAACGATATTGCTACGTCACGGAGCAATCCCCTGAGCAAGCCAATCACAGTTATGATTTTATAGAAAACGCGGGAATCTGCCTGCGGAGACTGCCTGGAACACAAGTCATTCCCACACCTTGCTGGTAGCCCTCATGAAAGTGTTTTCACTAAGTTTCTGCAAAGTAACGGAATCTCTAGCCCAGCCGCTCCGTCCAGCACCTGTGGGCGTGTCGCCCCCGCTCTTATGACAATGTCGGCGTCTGAAAAGCATCCATTCCACTCCCAAACACACAGCTTAACACTTTCAAGATCAGCAGAACCCACCTGTCACCGGACAATACGGGTGACGAGAGACGCTGCGTGGAAAGTCTGCGTGTGAAGGAACAGCAACTTTTCACAACGTGCATATGGAGAGGAAAATCGAATTACTCAAAGTAAGATAGGAATATGGGAGGGGTCTCATGCCACCTCTCAACATGGCACAAACGACCCAGAATATTTTCATCGAGTATTTCAGAAAAAGAGCACTAAGCAAGTTCCGACAAACTTCTCACATAATTTCAAACATTTATGAAACGTTTTCTCATTGATTCCAAACAAAATGATGAAAGGAGAAAAATTTATCGCTTACTAAATTGACGCTATTAACGTAATAAAAATTAATCGTGTGGCATAACGTTTTATTTTATCTTCCTTACTGCTATCCCTATTTGCAAAACTTGTTGCACACAGTGTCTTCATACACTCTTAAATGTACTTGCAAAAGTGTAATACTGTTATTCTCCTCATAATTCAAGCAACTGGAGCTTGTACACATTGACATCATGAAGAACTATTATTTTTCTGAAGCAGAGTACACGACAACCAGACTACATGGTCATTGGAACAGTCTCCAACTATAGTCTAAACAATGATTCTCGCAGTGTTTTCATCTGGCGTGAACAAGGTACAAACTCCTTAATGTCCTTGAAAGGAACCTGTGTGGTGGTCATGGTTTGATGGTGTGGTGTGGGATTGATTGGTGGACGTCTGGGCTGCTCTCGGTCGACATGTCGCTGCACGTCTTCAAACCCCTACGACACTTCAAAAGCTCCGTCAGGCACTGGAGCAAGAATGGGAGGCTGTACCCCAGTAAGTGCTCGACCACCTGATCCAGAGATGCCAAAACATTGTGCTGACTCTGTACGTGTGCATGGTCATCATATCCCATTTGATGTTGGGGTACATGCGCAGGGAACAGTGGCGTTCTATAGGACATGTGTTTCGGGACGGTTTTCTCATCTTATCACCAATAACGTGCACTTACAGGTCTGTGTCGTGTGTGTTTCCTATGTTCCTATGCTATTAGCGCCAGTTTTGTTTAGTCCCACGGCGTGTGGCACCACATTCTGCAGTTATCCTTAATTTATGACAATGAGTGTAGTATTAGTTTTGTTTTAGCATGCATCCTACTCAGTTATGCAGATCCGAAGAGATATTCCCGCCTTTAGTACTATGGGAGAGTTTCAAAAACCCAGTCTCCGGATTGAACGCAACTTCATCGGGTTCGCTCATCAATATACCTGGATTTTTTATTCGATTTCCTTCCCACTCAGTAACCAAATGCCATCGTGTATTGCACACAGATGATCTAGATCACCTTTCTCACAAAATGTAACATGTAAAAAAATGTTCCTTAAAGTAGTTTGCAGCGGTTGTCGGAAAAAAAATAGTGTTCGGCGTATAGCGAAGGCCATGCTGCCTCATAGGAAACCAGCCTTCACAATTTTCGTTTAATGGAACACTTGGCAGAAATAAGCAAGTGTAAGTAGGCTGTTTAGGATTTTTTTATTGGTAACGCCGCCGCCACGTAGCGCTCTGTATGAAAATCACTGGCTGTGCAGTGTGCAGTCTGTGGGTGGTTTGCATTGTTGTGTGCCATTATAGCTTTGGGCTGTTGGCTGTTAGCGGCGCGTAGCGTTGCGCAGTTGGAGGTGAGCCGCCAGCAGTGGTGGACGTGAGGAGAGAGATGGCGGAGTTTTGTAATTTGTAAGACTGGATGTCATGAACTGATATATATAGTATGACTATAAAAGTAAATATATTGTTTGTTCTCTATTAAAATCTTTCATTTGCTAACTGTACCTATCAGTAGTTAATGACTTCCGTAGTTTGAATCTTTTAGTTAGCTGGCAGTAGTGGCGCTCGCTGTATTGCAGTAGTTCGAGTAACGAAGATTTTTGTGAGGTAAGAGATTTGTGAAAGGTATAGGTTAATGTTAGTCAGAGCCATTCTTTTGTAGGGATTTTTGAAGTCAGATTGCGTTGCGCTTAAAAATATTGTGTGTCAGTTAAAGCACAGTCACGTATAATTGTTCAAAGGGTACGTTTCACAAGGACTGGCAGGTAAAGGTTTGTGGTAAATGCGCTTTAACAGCAACGTAGCCTGTGAGGGCAGCACACGAAGTCTAGACTCGTGACAACGGCGGTAGCCATAGTAGCAGCAGCAGGTAGGGCTCAGAGCCACTGATGACGTCAGTGGTCACCCATTCCACCGAGCTGCCTCTGCAGACAAGTCACTGCAGCTGAGAGCCGCTATCGACAAACGCAAACCAAAGTTTGATAATCATCTAAAGTTTGTACATTCGCCATCAATAGACAACCCGATTAATACTTAACAACTATTTTATTACACCTATTCCTCTTCATCACCATCATCTCATATTTCTTGTAGTGGTCCCAGCTTCTTCAATAAGTTTCCTCTATCTCCCTCTTAACTGCAGCTCATATCCTGTAACTTGAACACTTTTTATGCCTTCTTCCTCAGCGATTATCCACCGCTTTTGTGGTCATTCCGCGTCCTTCCAGCTGGTTTAGGTGGCTGTAAGAGGATGTTCAAGTGATGCGCCTCATCCATGTGCTGGCTCGAGCGCAACGATCGAGTTTGGTCACACGCTCCATCACTAGGATAATTGTCACATAGTACTCAAAGTTATTGTACTACTAATTTTACTTTGCATATAAAATATATATTTAATGAGTGGCAGGCTGCTAATCACCTGACATTCACACGATTAATTGAGCTCTCCTTCAGGTTTAAACTACCTTAGTTCCATTCTCAAGATATTACAAATTATAAAACACTGTAAATATTTTTCTTGCGTATAGTTTTGTTCTGTTTACAGTGAGTGAGTTATGGTGTGTTTTAGTGCTGTATCAAACAACGGAAAATACAGCATGGTTGATTTGGGGGAGGACACCAAACTGCGTGGTCATCGATTACATCGGATTAGGGGAAGATGGGGCAGGTAGTCGGCCGTGCCCTTTCGAAGGAAACATCCCGGCATTTGTCTGAAGCGATTTAGGGAAACCACAGGAAACCTAATCAGGACGGCCGGACGCGGGATTGAACAGACGTCCTCCATAATTCAAGTCCAGTGTGCTAACAACTGCGCCATCTCGCTCGGTGAAAAATCCAGGATGGAATGCAATTACTATGTTTTTATGGACTGTGAGGACTATTTTTGCTTTTGACCAACACTGTATCAATAATTGTGTGCATTTGATATATTTATTAGTGTTAATATAAAAATATTTTTACTAATATGTATTGGCCACAGCCCAAAACAACTTGTAAATTTTTTTGTGGGGAGCATGGGGGCTATGCAAGTAGGCTGTTTAGGTTTTTATGTTGGTAACGCCACGTAGCGCTCTGTATGTAAATCACTGACTGTGTTGTGTGCAGTCTGTGGCTAGTTGACATTGTTGGAATATTTGCTATTGTAGTGTTGGGCAGTTGTATGTGAACAGCCCGTAGCGTTGAGCTGTTGGAGGTGAGCCGCCAGCAGTGGTGGATGTGGAGAGAGAGATGCCGGAGTTTAGAGAAGTCACTATAGGCGAACGATCTGGACGTGTCCGTCAGAAAAAAAGAATTTTGAAGACTGGAGGTCATGAATTGATATACATATAATGACTTTTGAACATTATTAAGGTAAATACATTGTTTGCTCTTTATCAGAATCATTTATGTAGCTGGCAGTATTGGCGTTCGCTGTATTGCAGTAGTTCGAGTAACAAAGATTTTTGACAGGTAAGTGATTCATGAAAGGTATAGGTTATTGTTAGTCAGGGCTATCCTTTTGTAGGAATTATTGGAAGTCAGATAGCGTTGCGCTAAAAGTATTGTGTGTCAGTGTAGTGATGCTCAGAATAAGTAAAGAGAGAATTGTCAGAGTACGTTCAGTTTCTCCCAGATGTCTCGGTATGAAATAAAATTAGAGTTTTTTCGGCACAGTCATTCTTAATTTGTGAAGGGAAGTTTCACGCATAGCGCATCAAGGCCAAACTATAACGTCCGTAATGTTAATGTTTGTCCAGGTAAGACACCAATATCGAGTCACTTCTTCCCCGAAAAGCCACGCCAGGAAATTACGCCTCAGAAGAGGCGTTTTTCAGTGTGCATTCATTTTATGATCATCCCATTTTCAAATGCTTATATTTATTCACACATGGTGTACATTGTTTCTTTACTTACGATGTTTTAAAAGAGCTGTTTTAAAAATTTTCATTGCAAAACTCTGCAAGGCCGTTAGTAAAGGAATAATGTTCACGGCGCGTAAATAAATGTAAATATCTGAAGATGCAGTGCCACGCATCTGGAAATGTCATTAGGAAATATAAACCCCTATAATGGCAACAGTTTGTATCTAACTCAGCGTAGATTACCATTACTGACATCGACATTATTGACCACAGGCTGCACATTCGAATGTTTGAAATTTAGCGAGCTAATATCTACAAATACCAATAGCAACTGGCTTTTAAAAATTAAAAAATACATATCATGACTGATAGCATACTCATGGGCTATTGCTGTAGCACTAAATAAAGTAAGCCATCATTTCTCTGTTCAGTTAGAAGTTTAATATTCTACTCCAGACGAAGCATCATATATCGGATGTACTAGAAAGGAGCCAAACCGTAAAAGGGTGAACATTTCAAAGGATAATTATCGAACCAATAACACGCGTCCACACATTCAATACGTATCGATAATGTAGAAGATACCTAGGCCGGCGTCAATATTGTTCGTCAATATCTTCAGTATTGGCAGTACGATAATACTCGCTCTCAGAATATAGTTGTATTGACAATAATAAAGAATGTGTGAGGTCCGCTTAAATTCGCGTGACATTACCACGTGTTCAAATAACTTGGACGATGTCGTGGTGTAAGGACGTATATGAGTGTGCGAGAAAAAGGATGTTGGCAGATCGCCTATATTCATATGATGTGATGCAGTCTGTTTTTTCCAAGTAGGATGCAGGGGAACAGTAGCACAGAAATAGACAATATTTTTATTCATTCTGCATTACTAAATAGGCATCCTGTTAGTAAAAGGGTGAATGATGCACCAAGTTTAACACTAAAAGGCTTTTATACTCGAACAGATGTCATGTATAATTACAAACTATGAAGGAAAGTTAAACCAACAGCAGAGCTTCTTAAACCTCATTGAGAGACATGAGTGGCAGGACGTTTATAGTGCCGATAACATATATTCCAAATACAATGCTTTCTTTAACACATTTCTCATGCTCTTTGAGAGTTGCTTTTGCGGCGTACTAGCAGTGAAAGGCAGCCCAGGTCACTAGTGGGGTAAGAGTATCATGTAGAACCAAGCGGGAATTATATCAAAACGTTAGTAGTCACACTCAAGCTACAGTGGCTGATTACAAATAGTACCGTAAGGTGCTTAAAGTGTCATTATGAAGGCAAAGAGTATGTTGTATGCAAATAGAGTAGCTAATTCACAGAATAAAATTAAAACCTTATGGTCAATTGTGAAGGAAGTGTCTGGTCAACAGCACAAGGTCGACAATATAAAGTCAGACCGTAGTAAAAATATTTCTGTTACTGATAAATCTTATATATGTACAGTTTTTGTCAATCATTTTCTGAGCATTGCTTGTGAATTAAATAAAAATTTAGTTTCTACAGGGAATCATATAACTCTCTTGACAAATTCCTTTCCAAGATTGATGTCTGAAACACTCCTCTGTGATGCGGACAAGGGGGAGACTGAGTCAATAATTGAATTACTGAAGACTAAGGACTCTCATGGATGTGATGGAGTGCCTAGCAGGATATTAAGATACTTTGCTGCACATGTTAGCCTGTATTTATCCATGTTGTTGTTGTTGTTGTGGACTTCAGTCCTGAGACTGGTTTGATGACGCTCTCCATGCTACTCTATCCTGTGCTAGGTTCTTCATCTCCCAGTACCTACTGCAGCCTACATCCTTCTGAATCTGCTAAGTGTATTCATCTCTTGGTCTCCCTCTACGATTTTTACCCTCCACGCTGCCCTCCAATACTAAATTGGTGATCCCTTTATGTCTCAGAACATGTCCTACCAACCGATCCCTTCTTCTAGTCAAGTTGTGCCACAAGCTCCTCTTATCCCCAATTCTATTCAATAGCCCCTCATTAGTAATGTGACCTACCCATATAATCTTCAGCATTCTTCTGTGGCACTACATTTCGAAAGCTACTATTCTCTTCTTGTCTAAACTATTTATCGTCGACGTTTCACTTCCATACATGGGTACACTCCATACAAATACTTTCAGAAACGACTTCCTGAAACTTAAATCTGCACTCTATGTTAACAAATGTCTCTTCTTCAGAAACTCTTTCCTTGCCAAGGCCAGTCTACTTTTTATATCCTCTCTACTTCGACCATCATCAGTTATTTTGTTCGCCAAATAGCAATCCTTCTTTACTACTTTAAGTGTCTCATTTCCTAATCTAATTCCCTTAGCATCAAACGACTAAATTCGACTACATTCCATCATCCTAGTTTTGCTTTTGTTGATCTTCATTTTACATCCTCCTGTCAAGACACTGTCCATTCCGTTCAACTGCTCTTCCAAGTCATTTGCTGTCTCTGACAGAACCTCAATGTGTATGGCAAACCTCAAAGTTTGTATTTCTTCACCGTGGATTTTGATTCCTAATCCGAACTTTTCTTTCGTTTCCATTATTGCTTGCTCAATATACAGATTGAATAACATCGGGGATAGGCTACAACCCTGTCTCACGACCTTCCCAATCACTCCTTCCCTTTCATACTCCTCGACTCTTATAACTGCCATCTGCTTTCTGTACAAATTGCCAATAGCCTTTCGCTCCCTGTATTTTACCCCTGCCACCTTTAGAATTTGAAAAAGAGTATTCCAGTCAACATTGTCAAAAGCTTTCTCTAAGTCTACAAATGCTAGACACGTAGGTTTGCCTTTCCTTAATCTTTCTTCTAAGATAAGTCGTAGGGTCAGTATTGCCTCACGTGTTCCAACAATTCTACGGAATCCAAACTGATCTTCCCCGAGGTCGGCTTCTATCAGTTTTTCCTTTCGTCTGTAAAGAATTCGCGTTAGTATTTTGCAGCCGTGACTTATTAAACTGATAGTTCGGTAATTTTCACATCTGTAAACACTTGCTTTCTTTGGGATAGGAATAATTATATTCGTCTTGAAGTCTGAGGGTATTTCACCTCTCATACCTGTTGCTCCCCAGATGGTAAAGTTTTGTCAGGGCTGGCTCTCCCAAGGCTGTCAGTAGGTCTAATGGAATGTTGTCTACTCCGGGGGCCTTGTTTCGACTCAGATCTTTCAGTGCTCTGTCAGACTCTTCACGCAGTATCGTATCTTCCATTTCATTTTCATCTGCATCCACTTCGATTTCCATAATATCGTCGTCAAGTACATCGCCCTTGTATAGACCCTTTATATACTCCTTCCAGCTTTCTGCTTTCCCTTCTTTGCTTAGAACTGGGTTTCTATCAAAGCTCTTGGTATTCACGCAAGTGGTTCTCCTTTCTCCAAGGTCTCTTTAAATTTCCTATACGGAGTATCTATCTTACCCCTAGTGAGATAAGCCTCTATATCCTTACATTTGTCCTCTAGCCATCCCTGTTTAGCCATTTTGCACTTCCTGTAGATCTCATTTTTGAGACGTTTGTATTTCTTTTTGCCTGCTTCATTTACGACATTGTTATATTTTCTCCTTTCATCAATTAAATTCAATATTTCTTCTGTTACCCAAGGGTTTCTACTAGCCTTCGTCTTTTTACCTAATTGATCCTGTGCTGCTTCACTATTTCACCCCTCAAAGTTACCAATTCTTCTTCTACTGTATTTCTTTCCCCCATTCCTGTCTGTTGTTCCCTTATGCTCTCCGTGAAACTCGGTACAACCTCTGGTTCTTTCAGTTTATCCAGGTCCCATCTCCTTGTATTCCCACATTTTTGCAGTTTTTACAGTTTTAATCAACAGTTCATAACCAATATATTGTGGTCAGAGTCCACATCTGCCCCTGGAAATGGCTTACAATATAAAACCTGGTACCTAAATCTCTGTCTTACCATTATATAATCTATCTGATACCTTTCAGTATCTCCAGGGTTCTTTCATGTATACAACCTTCTATCATGATTCTTAAACTTAGTGTTAGCTATGATTAAGTTACGCTCTGCAGAAAATTCTACCAGACGGCTTCCTCTTTCATTTCTTAGCCCCAGTCCATATTCACCCACTACGTTTCCTTCTCCCCCTTTTCCTATGCTTGAATTCCAGTCACCCATGACTATTAGGTTTTCGTCTCCCTCCACTATTTGAATAATTTCTTTTATCTCCTCATAAATTTCATCAATTTTTTCGTCATGTGCAGAGCTAGTTGGCATATAAACTTTTACTACTGTAGTAGGCGTGGGCTTCGTGTCTATCTTGGCCACAATAATGCGTTCACTATGCTGTTTGTAGTAGCTGTATTTACCCATATTTCTCATTTGTCCTTTAAGAATGGTCAGTTTAGTGAGTGATTAACTTACTCAGCAGTAAATCCGTTGTATAAAAATGGAGAAAGGGATAATGTAGACAATTTTACACCCATTTCTGTGCCATCAGTGTTTGCTAAAGTTATTGAAAAGGCTCTGTATTTAAGGATAATTTATCATTTTATGTCACACGGTTTGTTACCAAATGTACAGTTCGGCTTTAGAAGTCGTTTAACAACTGAATATGTTATATTCTCTTTTCTCTGTGAGGTACTGGATGGGTTAAACAAAAGTTTTCGAACGCTAGGCATTTGTTTAAAAAAGTTTAACTGAGGCATTTGATTGTGTTGATCATAAAATATTGCTTCAGATGTTGGACCATGACGGAATAAGGGCAGTAGCTCACAATTCGTTCACCTGTTACTTTAGCAACAGACAGCAAAAGATCATTATTCACAATGTCAAGAATGGCTGTGATGTGGGATCTGAGTGTGGTACGGTCAAGTTGGGGGTGCGCCAGGGATCAGTGTTAGGGCCAATCCTATTGCTTATTTATATAAATGACATGCCCTCTAGTATTACGGGTAAATCTAAAATAGTTCTGTTTGCTGATGACACTAGCTTGGTAGTAAAGGATGTTGTGTGTAACTCTGACTCGGTTTCAAATAGTGCAGTTCGTGACATAAGTTTATCGTTTGTAAAAAATAAATTAACGCTAAAGCACAGTCTTTACAATTTCGGACACACAGTTCAACAAAACCAGACGTTTTAATTTACGGAATGGGCATATGATTAGTGAAACTTAACTGTTCCAATTTCTAGGTGTTCAGATAGACTGTAAACTGTCGTGGAAATCCCATGTTCAGGAACCTGTTCAAAAACTTATTGCTGCCATTTTTGCTACTCGAACGGTATCTAAAGTGAGTGATCGTTCGACACGAAAACTAGTCTACTTTGCTTATTTACATTCGCTTATGCCGTATGGTATTACATTTTGGGGTAACTCTTCCCATTCTACAAGGATATTTTTGGCTCAGAAACGGGCGGCTGTGGCAATAAGTGGTGTGAGTTCACGAACGAATAAGCATCTTTCACACAGTTAATACTCAGCAGAAACCCACGATTCATTTGGATCGAACTTCCATAACTCTTGTGTAGAAATAAACTACCACTAGTACTCAAAAATCTTAGCAAAAATCAACGCTCTTTCAAATCGAATCTGAAGAATCTCCTCATTGGTCACTCTTTCAATTCTGTCGAGGAGTTGCTTGAAAAATTAAGCTCATTCTTGTTGCATTGTTGATAGCGTTTACTTGCACTTAGTCTGACTGTTTTCGGGATCATGAACATATCATTTTTATGTGTTATTAGTTTGATGTTGTAATTTCATGTACTCACATATTCCATGATTCCATGACCTTCGAGATTCGCTCCTCAATTTGGCCCTACAGAACTTGACGTATAAATAAAAAAAAATCTGGAGAAACGTTTAAGTAACTTTTGTACGCTTTTTCAAGTACTTTCATCTGCATATTTCAAGTGTTGTCTGGACAAATGTGCCTTTTCTCAGACTGAAATTCAGTACTTCTGCCATGTTCTTAATAGCAAGGGTATTCGTCTCCATCACTCCCATTTGCTGGTCATCCGGGACCTCCCTGCTCCTCGGAATGTGCCGGTACTGATGTCAATTCTCGGGTAAATGACATATTATATCCGGCTTATACCCAGCTCAGCCCAGATCGCGGCTCCGTTGCATGGTTTGCGCCGCATGAATGTGCCTATTGTTTTTACCAAAGAATGTCAGAATGCATTCCTGAAACTTAAAAATGCCTTGATGAGCGACCGATGGGTTGTTCGTTGCGATCCCACAAAGCCTGTGGTTTTGCTAGAGGGCGCTTCTTATTACGGAATTTGAGCTGTGCTCTCGCACAACACAGACCGACTGCTTTCGCTTCCAAGTTACTGGCCAAGATTCAATGTAACTATTCACAAATCAAGAATGAAACGCTAGCAACTATCTATGACGTGACAAAGTTTCACTATTATCTGTTCGGTCGGAAGTTTCACTGAGTGGCGGACCATATGGCACGTCCATGTTCGTTTGATCTGTCCACACCTGTTCCGCCACGGACGTCTCACAAGCTGAAACATTGGGTTTTGTTATTGTCACAGTGACAGTACTAAAAACGTCGAATCATGAAAATTCCAATGCCGTTCCTCACCTTCTTGTTCTTAATACTGAATCCACTCCTACTGCCTCATCTTGTTGTCAGATCAATGCACACTACATTGAACTTTTACTGACTTTTCCACTGAACTGTAGGAAAACTGAACAAGTCCCAGTATCTGACCCTGACTTGAACCTTTTGTTACACTACATCCGTACTGCATGACCTCGTTCAGTGAAAAATATTCCGAATTCTTTCGTACGCCGATATTTTGCTAATTGGCATAGCCTCTCCATCCAACGTGGTGTGATTTTATTGGGAACTGACTGTGGGCAGACGCGTGTGCTCATTCCTAAAGCCTTCACGTGTTGCGGTTGCTTCAACAGGCTCATTGGCGAATTGTACGTACAAAACAGTTTGCGCGGCGGCTCTGTACTTGGCCGGGCATGGACGGAGGACGTCGCAGTGTCGCACTAGTGGTGAGAATCTATCGGCCCTGCTTCAGACGTTTCCAGCATGGCCTTAGTCTCGATAGCCATGGCAACGAGTGCATATTGACTTTGCTGGTCCCTTTTGGTACACTCGTCGGCCCTTTTAACAAATATCGGTTTGCTGTGCCCATGAGCTACACTACGTCGTGCAGTACCATTCAGCCTTCGTCATCTATTTTTTGCTTGGAAGGTTTGCCTGAACTTTTGGCTGCAACAATGGACCCTAGTTTACGGCTGTAAACTTTCAATAGTTTAATACAGCGAATGTGATCAAAATGGTTTAAATGGCTCTGAGCACTATGGGACTAACAGTTGTGGTCATCAGTCCCCTAGAACTTAGAACTACTTAAACCTAACTAACCTAAGGACATCACACACATCCATGCCCGAGGCAGGATTCATACCTGCGACCGTAGCGGTCGCACGGTTCTGGACTGCGCGCCTAGAACCGCGGGACCACCGCGGCCAGCGAATGGTATCTATCACCTTACCAGTTCCGATTCATCCTCAATTGAACGGAGAAGCTGAACGTTTTGTGTGTACGTTCAGCAAGAGATGAACAAACTACATGCATCTGGTAAACGGCAGCAAGTGCTGGTGCTCGCTCTACTGCGTTTAACTGTGGAATTCCCGTTGCTTAATTAATGTTACCACCCTCCCTTCTATTTTCACATTTCTTATAAAGCCATTTAGTCTTAGCTTACCTGCTCTTGCTGTTTGTTTCATTCCTTAGTGACTTGTAGTTCTGCATTCCTGAAACTCATTGAACGTTTTCGTACTTTCATCTTTCATCGATTACCTAAAGTACTTCTTCTGTTAACCATGGTTTCTTCGCAGTTATTTTCTTTGTACCTATGTTTTTCTTTCCAACTTCTGTGATGCCCCTTTTTAGAGATGTCCATTCCTGCTTAACTGTACTGCCTATTGACCTACTTCTTATTACTGTATCGATAGCCTTAGAGAACTTCATTGATTAGTACTTCCGTATCTCATTTCTATCTCATTTCTTTGGCCCTTGATTCGTCCTGACAGTTAAACTTCAGCCTACTCTTCATCACTACTATATTGTGATATGAGCGTATATCTGATCTTGGGTATACCTTACAATCCAGTATCTGATTTCGATATCTCTGTGTGATCGTGAGGTAATCTAACTAAGATCTTCCCGTATCACCCGGCCTTTCATAAGTATCCTCCCCCTCTTGTGATTCTTGAACAGAGCGTTCGTTACTACTAGCTGAAATTTATTAGGAAATCAATTAGTCTTCTTTCTCTCTCATTCCTTGTCCCAGGCCCATATTTTCCTGTACTATTTTCTTCTACTCTTTCCCCTAAAACTGCATTCCAGTCCCCCATGACTGTCAGGTTTTCATCTCCCTTTGACGTACTGTATTAAACCTGTAATGTCTTCATATACTTCCTCTATCTCCTCATCTTCAGGTTGTGACATCGAAATGTATACCTGAACTATCGTTGTCGGTGTTGGTTTGCTGTCGATTCTGATAAGAACAACCATATCAATGAATTGTTCACAGTGATATACTCTCTGCCCTATTTTCCTATTCATACCGAATCCTATTCCCGTCATACCATTTGCTGCTTCTGCTGATACTACCGTATACTCGGCTGACCCGAAATCCTTGCCTCCTTTCCATTTTACTTTACTTACCCCTACTATATCTAGATGTAAAATGTTATCCTTTCGTTGGTTATTCAATCTTTTTCTCATTGTCACCTCCTCTTTGGCAGTCCGCTCCCAGAGATTCGAATGTTGCACTATTACGGAATCTTTTGCAAACTGAGAGTTCATGATGCCAGATTTTCAGTTACAGGTCACATGTCCTGTGGATACACGTGATGTGTCTTCAATTCAGTGGTTTCCTTTGCCTCCTGCATACTCATGACCATTGTTGACTCTTCCGCCTTTTGCGGCTGGTCCCGGCAGAGGTTCGAATCACCCCTCGGGCATGGGTGTGTGTGTCTGTCCTTCGGATAGTTAAGGTTAAGTAGTGTGTAAGCTTAGGGACTGATGTCCTTAGCAGTTAAGTCCCATAAGATTTCACACACATTTGAACATTTTTTTTTTCTTCCGTCTTTAGGGGCAGTTTGCCACGCCTACGACAACAGTGCCCTGAACCTCCCAGTCCGATCCTCCGCCCTCTTTGACAAGGCCGTTGGGAGAATGAGGGTGACTTCTTATGCTGAAGTCTTCGGCTGCAAATGCTGATTATTAATAATAAAATTAAGCGGTTGCGGGTTTCGAACACGCGAGCGAGAAAGTTCTGATTAATACTTAAAGGTACTCCAAGTAGACCACGGGAAACGAAACAAATCACGAGCCTCTAGTGCAACGGTGCCAGCGCTGCTGCTCTTCGTCGCTACGAACAACTCGCAGCCGCGTGAAGGCCCGTCACCGGTGGTGCTCCTGAATGGCCGGCGTCATAGCCCTCACTGCTCCGCTTGCTGCCCACACCACAACAGACGGCGCTTCCCACTCTATCCCTTAGCTCGCGAGATGACTTTTCTGTAACGTATACCAGGAGGTGGAGTCTCCGGGATCCCTAAATTTGAACTGAGATTAAAGGCAAAAATTATTTGAAATTTATAATTTACGCTATATAACCTTTTTTTACAGTTATTCAAGCGTTGTTTAAATGCTTCTAGTTTATTTTATTGCACTAAACAAAGTCAGCAGCATTTTACTGTTTATCACACAAAACCACATAATTTTGTGTCGTTTTTTAACTGGAACACATAAATTGAGTGAATTTTACATTCTGAAAAATTATACAATCTTTGTAGCAAATAAATTTCCAAATAAAAGTAATTTCCTGGTTTTAAATTTGCCCATAAAAATTCCACCTGATAGTTACAAAAAGGAAGGCTGTCATATTGACCTTTATTGCTGGGAACTACATTTTTCTCATCACCACTCAGAACACATTCGATTTTAATACACACTTTATGTATTTAATTGAAAAAAAAAACACAGATCCCCATTATAACTTTCCTGAAGTTCTTCCTGTGAATGATGCTCTTGTTTGGTAGCATAACTGCGATCAGTGGCTAATGTAAAATCGTCGTCTGCTTTCGTTTCTTTCTTTCTCTAAATTACTGACACCGTCCACCATGACCGACTTACAATTTCATCAGACTCGGGAAAGTTAAAAATAACACTATCGTGCCAACACATTATGAGCTACACGGTACCGTACTGAAGAAAAGAGATATGTAGTTTACGAATCGCGGTTTAGGAGTCTTCCACACCTATCAATAACACGAGCCAACAATGAACACAGAAGTCGATGACGAAAACGACAACAAAACATCGTAGGCTTGGCAATTTAAGGAGTGTAGGATGAGCATACAAGCATTCCACCACAACTGGCCTTGGAGAGCGATTTCGAACATTTTCGCGTGGGCTGAGAGACCACACCTCGTAAGTTAAGAGCTAAGAAATACCACTTAGTTCCTAATGATTCTTTTCTTTTTAGAACTTTCGGTCGCACCAAGCGCTGGGAGAGAGGAACGATTGTTCGAAATTTGGACGCTTGCACGTATTTAATTCAAGGTCCTGTTGGGTTGCGTGCTTCTCGATTTAGAGACTCATCCACAGATTTTCTGTCCCCGGGTTTGCATCCTACCCAGATCTTGCGGCTAGCATGGTCGCCCTCTTCTGCACCGCCTGCGGAACTGACGGAGCGCGACCCATCGCCTTCGCGCCGTAGAAACTCTTCTTCGCGCCACCCGCCGTGCACCCGGCGATGATTTCGTCGTCGTCGTCGCCGCCGCAAACGTCTACGTCACCCTCCACCATCTCGAGGAGAGGGTGGGCACCTTCCCAGGGTTCTCTGACCGACGTTCCTGTGGTGGCTCCTGGCCCTTCACGCCACCCAGTTTCCTGCCTCCCCCCTCCCGTTTTGTCGTAAGATGGCTCCCTACACGATAACGGTGCGGTATTTTGGGGGCAGTAATGGGCAGTCCTAAAGTATCGACTGCACACCGACCAGCGCAGCTCCGTGAAACGGCATCGAAGGGCGTTGACCCCAATGGAAAGATCGGGCAGCGCCGCACTTCCTGTCAACGCCTATTAAACCATCCACCCATCGCTAGTCCGGCCCTAGTTCAGTCTCAGAGTTCCAAAGAATCAGTACTGAGTAATAAGAAGACGATGCGCAGTCTGCGTTCTTCAAGTAGTAATAGTTCAAATGGCTCAGAGCACCATGGAACTTAACATCTGAGGTCATCAGTCTCCTAGAACATAGAACTAGTTAAACCTAACCAACCTAAGGGCATCACACACATCCATACCCGAGGCGGGATTCGAACGTCCGACCGTGGAGGTCCCGCGGTTGCAAGCTGAAGCGCCTAGAACTGCTCTGCCACAGTGGCCGGTCAAGTAGTAATAGTTTGCCAATGTAATTGCACAGGAGGCATAGGCACATTAAATTAAATGATAATTAAATAGACACCCTAGCTGCGAACAGGCGTTGATGTACTTCGTTGGGAACATGTTGAAAATGCTCTATCCATCTGAGCCACCGAGGGCACAGAGGATAGTGCGCCTGCAGGGACTTATCCCTTGCACGCTCCTCGTGAGACCCACATTCCCAACATGTCCACACCACTACATTCGTAGTGCGTCTAATAGATGTTTGCCCATCATACTCATTACTCATGGGAAATTAATCTACCAAATCCCGTACGAGTTCGGGAATAGCGTGTGAGTTCGCACAAGAAGGTCAATGGCCGGGAAGCCATATTTTAACTATATATGACGGTAGTATCTGTTCCCGAAAGAACAGTTACCGTTGACGACCATGCGGCTTTGCTTGAATGAAATGATGCATGGTCATCAACGGTAACTGTTCTTTCGCGAACAGATACTACCGTCATATATACATTAAATTAAGTTTAGTTTCTTTTTAGAAATTAAATGTGTAGTTAATATTAAAGTTTATTGCACTGACCATTTTGGATTCCTGCCACCGGCCATCGCATCTTCTCGCTTTCCTTGCTTTTGTCTGTGCTGACTCCCGCAGTAGCCAACGCAACAGTTACCACTGCACGCAATGACCAAAACTGCTCAAACACATGATAAGAGAGCTAGTTTAAACTTCTACAGACTGTACGCCAAGTAAGATATTAGTACTCACGCAGTACGCCGAGCGTCGGTAGAAATATTCGGATATGCGTCCCGGGCTGAGTACAATGTGACCTTCTCTCCGTCTCTACCACTGATTTCTTCTGGGGACCGTATTTAAATCACCCATGCCGGTAGCTCACCCATACTTTACACCTCGATCTTTCGTTTCTGCATGTTCGCCGTAAGTGATAGCAGATGCTTCAAGACAGTTTTATATAGTACTGTCAACATAATTTCGAGAAAGAAATGCAATTTCTGTTTGTTCTTTTGTACTTTTCAGTATAGAACAACTTTATAATACACTGTGAAGTGCTATTAGAGCCTACATAGCCAAATAATTGATTATTTATTTAACCGCAACAATACAGCGATTCATTTTTTTTCGTTGTAAGCTGGATCTACATTCAGCAGTGACCTATACCCTCACATTCTGATGTTAATGTTTTCATAACTTTCAAGCCCCTAGTATTGCGTTAAGTGAGTATTCCACATGTGTCAACTACCTTCTAACGTAAGTAGTCTTTACTTTTAAAACATTTGAATTAAAAATCAGTCTCTTTAACTTTAGTTAAGGACAAAATTAAGACAAATTACCGTTTTACGCATCTGTAATTTAGTTTGAACGATGTTGAAGTCATGCAACTCAACACCAAAACTGGTTATCCGGAAGTAAACGAAGTTAAGAAATTCTGCTGACTTGGAAGCAAAAGAACCCAAGACAGGAGAAGCTAGGAGGACATGCAAGGAGGGTAGTCCTGGTGAAGTGAAGTCTGTTGGTATCTAAAACTGAACTAAATTTGAGGATGAAATTTCTGAGAACGTGCACAGTATTGTATGCTGGTGAACCAAGGTCAGTGGAAAAACCGGAGCACTTAATTATTAAGTGTGAGATTTTCACCAAATGTACGCTACTGAAATTGTCCCAAGGAACAGCGTGTTAATAGGGACTGTTGTAAGACAGCCTGTTATCACGATTATATAAGTTTTATGTTTGTATGACTCATGTATGACCAACTGACATAAAATTGTACAGCTGGTGCGACAAATACACATTTCCCAAATTCTTTAACAGCTGCAGTCAATTACATACAAAAAGAATTATGAGTTAATTGACTTCCATCAACTTAAGTGAGACGGATCCAAGACAAATGGTACAGCATGGCGGTCGAGAGAGAGGAAATTATTCGTGTGGCATGAGCTGCTCTCTGACGGTGCTCTTGTCTATAGGAAGGCTTCAGCGTTCAAAGACTGTAGTAAAACACAGAAAGACCTCCTTGTAGGAGAGAGGTAGTGTACGCCGAACGTCACTAAATGTTACGTTTTTAAGTAACGATTCGAAGAGATATATTAACATTCGATTTCCCTTTTATCGATAAATTAATAGAGGTCTTAAAAATAGTGAAACTTCTAAAACTGACCATCGCGGAGTGATCTAGGGTGGAATGATCAAACAAAACAAGTTGTAGGATAAGCAGAACTAAGACTCAGACCCATCTGAACACTCTCAAATAACTACGATATTGTGATAATGAATATCACAAAAGTAATTCAGTTGAAACGTGTCGCCATCTCTAGAAAAGTTTATGACACAAGTAGGATATACAAACATAGGTAAAAGGATGGCGACGTTTCGTAGTCCCAGTAATGGTGCTATAGCTTTTAATGAATTAGTATGCCTTAGCCATGTTTCTAAGTGGCGAAGTAGTTCAGTTGACTTTGAAGAACTGTGACAAAATGCATCGTTTGAAACACAATGTGAACAGCAGTGCCACAGTATTATCTCGTTAAAAGATACAGGGTGTTTAAAGATAAATGGCACATATTCCTGCTAGAGGTACTATTGTTCATCACAATAAGTTTAGATTATAATACGTCTGGAAAGCAACATCTGTGATGCATTGACCGTTGAGGAACGCAGTTCACAGCCTGCATATGATTTACAGATGTGACTGGATTGACAAGAAATGTCATGGCACCACAATACGCACTTCTGGGCAGATGCGTTTTATCGAGAAGTCTTGGAGGTATCAATACCGCTTAAGTACCACTGTGTGTACAGGATTTGTCAGCGACAGATCTGTAGGGCTACACACTTTACCAAAGAAATAAAGAGGAACTGTGCGATGAATGAGAGGCGCTTTTGGAGAACGTTACGACTGCGGAAAGACAACGACTGTAGTTAACACACGACGGGATACCACTCCATTTTATACGCGTCGTGCGACAGCACTACACCAAAACGCTTCATTGGCGATGAATTGGTGGAAAGATCCCGTAACATAGCCTCTCTGTTTACTGGATCTTAATCCGTTGGATACCTGGCTACATAGACAATTAAAGACTCTGGCGTATACCGAACTCCCGACGATGCACAGACATTAGATGGAGCTGTGACCAACGTAATAGACGTATTGAGCCACGTGTTTTTGAAGGAGTGCGTGATTCATCGAGAAGAAGGACTGAATGGTGTATTTGCTGTATTCATCTCCTGCTATCTCTGTACGACATTCACCATTCAGACTATTCTCCAGTACTAAACTTTTGGTCCATTGGTGTCTCGGAATGTGTCTTATCAACTTTTACTACTTCTACTAGTTGGGCTGAGCCACAAATTTCTTTTCTCCCAATTCTATACAGTACCTTCTCAAGAGTTACGGTATCTACCAACCTAATTTTTAGCATTCTTCTGCAACACCACGTTTGAAAAGCTTCTATTCTCTTCTATGGTAATTCGACTTTTAAATGCAGAGTGGAAAGCGTATAGATGGAAGCCCCCTGTAAGAAGAAACAGTAGGCGGCACACAAGATATAGGGGATCCGCAATTACAATCAGAAATCGAAACAGCTTTCGAATACTTAAGATTAAGTAAGCCAGAGGGGATTGATAAAATACCATCAGAATTTCTAAAAACATTGGCGGAAAAGGCAACAGAACAACTATTCACCTTGGTGTGTAGAATTATGAGACTGGCGATATACCATCAGACTTTCGAAAAATCATCTTTCACACGATTCCAAAGATTGCTAGAGCCAGCAACTGCGAGAACTTTCTCAAAATTAGCTTAAAAGTTATTGCATACAACTCGCTGACAAGATTAATGTACACGGGAATGGTAAGCAAAACTGAAGGTATGTGAGACGAGGATTGTTTTGGCTGTAAAGGCGCCAGAGAGGTGGAAAATAGTGGAAACAAGACTAAAGAAAACCCAGGACACGTTGACAGGATTTATAGACCTGAAAAAAGCGTCCGACAGTGTACAGTGCGGCAAGACATTCCTAATTCTATGAAAAAAATGGGTAAACTATAGCGAAAGTCGGGTAATACACAGTGGGTATAAGAACCAAGTGAGCAATATGAGTGAAAGACCAAGAGAGGAGTGCTCATATTAAAAAGGATATGCGACAGGGACGTCGTCTTTCACACCTACTGTTCAATCTCCACATCGAAGAAGGAATGACGGAATAAAAGAATTGTTCACGAGTGGAATTAAAATTCAAGGTGGAGTGATAACAGTGATAAGATCAGCTGACGGCATTGCTATCCCGAGTGTAAGTGAAGACGAATTAAAAGATCTGCTGAGTGCCATGAACAGCCTAATGAGTACAGGCTATGGATTGAGAGTCAATCGAAGAACGGTGAAGGTAATGAGAAGTAGTAGAAATGAGAACTGCGAGTGCGAGAAAATTAACATCAGGATTAGTGATCACCAAGTGGATGAAGTTAACGAATTCCTCTACCTACGTAGCAAAATAACCCACGACGGACGGCGGGACTGCTATGGTCGCAGGTTCGAATACTGCCTCGGGCATGGATGTGTGTGATGTCCTTAAGTTAGTTAGGTTTAAATAGTTCTAAGTTCTAGGGGACTGATGCCCTAAGATGTTAAGTCCCATAGTGCTCAGAGCCATTTTTTGAACCATGACGGACGGAGCAAGAAGGACAGAAAACTAGATTAGCACTTTAAAAAAAGGCGGCTTCCTGGACAAGAGAACTATACTAGTATCAAAATATGGGTCATAGTTTCAGGAAGAAGCTCCAGAGAATATAGGTTTGGAGCGCAGCCATGGTGCGGAAAGATACCTAACCATATTTCTGTGAAATTACATTTTTTTTTTTTATAAAACTGCTTTACGAGTAAAAACCTTCTTAATTTTGATCAGACCTATGTTGACTCTTCGCAAGTGTGACGCGCACCGCTGCTTCTTTTTCAGCACTACATCGCCGTAATAGTACGGTCACCTAAACGGCGAGTCATGACGCAAGGGACACATATGATGGTCATAACATCTTCAACACAATGAGCACATAACGGCAACTTATAACACTTGTAACAATACACATATGACTGTCACCATCTCTTCAACAGAGTCAGTTTTCGTTTCATGACTTGGCAACGCGTGTCTATTTAGAGCAGACCGTAAGTCTGAAACCAAATATCAAGATAGCGATGTGTTATGTGTAAACCTAAGACGTCTGGGGGTAGTAGCGTGAATCAAATAAGTGTAATGAGGCGTGACAAGGTGTCACCTGCGAGGAAGATTCGAAGTGGTTAAATATATTGTTCGTTTTACGTTCTGTGTTACTTATCGAAATGTTTGATACTTAAATCGTATCATATGTAAAACAAACTACTAAACTAAATATAAAAACCATTATGTATTTAACGTGAGAGGAATGGCTATGAATAATCAGCTTTGATGTCGGTTATGGGAGGCACCTCGGGGCAAAGTACGTTTTGCGATCACGCTATTTTTAGTACTTCTTAGGCTTTCTTATGAAGTAGCTTTGGCGAACGCAAGCGAGCAAAATCTCTGTCAAGAATGCTACTTGTGGAGTATGCGGATGTACAAGCGTCACACAAAATAAATTCAGACTATTTTTTTTTAATCTATCTTTTATTCTACATGGGGTTGGTTGGGTTGTTTGGGGGAAGAGACCAAACAGCGAGGTCATCGCTCTCATCGGTTTAGGGAAGGACGGGGAAGGAAGTCGGCCGTGCCCCTTCAAAGCAACCATCCCGGCATTAGCCTGGAGCGATTTAGGGAAATCATGGAAAACCTAAATCAGGATGGCCGGACGCGGGATTGAACCGTCGTCCTCCCGAATGAGAGTCCAGTGTGCTAATATTCTACACGTTTGTAAGTTTTACAGAGTGTAGGTACATCCTTTAGGAACCATATTTTCATTCCTCCACATAATTTCCATCCCTCTCAACTGCCTTACGCCGTCTTAGAACCAGCTCCTAAATAACCGCACGGTAAAATCCTGTTGGAGCCACTGTTTGGCAGCGTGCACAAGGGAGTCATCATCTTCGAACCTTGTTCCACGAAGAGAGTCTTTCAATTTCCCAAAGGGATGATAGTCACATGGAGCCAGGTCAGGACTGTAAAGCGGGTGTTTCAGTGTCGTCTATCCGAGTTTTGTGATCGCTTCCATGGTTTTTTGACTGATATGTGGCCGTTCATTCTCGTGCAACAGCCAAACATCCGGCTTTTGCCGATATGGTCGAACACGACTCAGTCGAGCTTGAGGTTTCTTCAGTGTCCTCACATATGCACCAGAATTTATGGTGGTTCCACTTGGCATGATATCCACAAGCAAGAGTCCTTCCGAATCGAAAAACATCGGAGCCATAACTTTTCCATCAAAATGTGTTGTTTCGACTTTTTCTTCTTGAATGAATTTGCATGATGCCGCTCTACTGATTGCCTCTTCGTCTCTGGTGAAAAATTATGGAGCCATGTTTCATCACCTGTCAAAGTTCTTCCAAGAATTTCATCTCCACCATTCTTGTATTGTTCCAAAAGTTCGCTGCATACCGTTTTTCGTGTTTCCTTGTGAGCCATTGTCCACATCCTGGGAACCCACCTGGCACAAACCTTTCTTAATGCCAACACTTTCAGTATTCTGCAAACACTTACTTCCTCTATCCCAACGTAGCGTGACAATTCGTTCACTGTCATGCGTCTGTCAGGAGTCACCAATTCGTTAACTCTCTTCACATCGTCTGGAGTGTGTGCAGTACGAGGCCTGCCGCTGTGAGGACAATCCTCAATATTTCCATGCCCACTTCCATCACGTAACCAGCTTGCCCACCGACTAACTGTACTGCGATGGACAGCAGCATCTCCATACACCTTTTTCAACCTCTAGTGGATGTTTTCCACTGTCTCGTTTTCACAGCATTGGAATTGTGTGACAACTCGTTGCTTCCGACGAACGTCAAGTGTAGCGGCCATCTTGAAGACATGCTGTGATGGCGCCACTGACGGGAACATGTTGAACTAAGTTTGAAAAGAAGCGGGAAAGAAGTATCTACACACTGTAAAACTTTTACAAATGCAGAATGAAAACTGTATTTTTACAAAAACAGTTTGCATTTCTTTTGGAGTGACTCTCGTATAAAGGCTGTATGCCACCAGAGAGGAGTAATTTGGCTCAGTCTGCGAAAGTAAATAGTAGACAACGTTTTAATGCTGAAATGGACCTCGAATTGTGTACTGTGTATATAAACTGTCAGTTCGTAAAAAGGTACCAGCAGCTTGTATGTACGGTAAGCTGCTTTCTGAAGCCAGATCATTAGCTGACAGAGCAGTGTGTAGTATACTAGCATTAACGATGGAGGAAAAGTTAGTGCTCAGTGAAGCAACTGGACATTTAAATATGTTTTGTGTTGTGAAAACTAGTGATCACGTTGGGAAGGAGACGTTAGTACAAGTTAAGTAAGTAATGGATATAAAGGCAATGTCTCTCTAGTGTGTTTTTGTTTTTTGAAAATGTATTGGTTCACTAACTTAATTACGCGTTGCATGTTTCATTACGTAAATTGTGAGTGATTTCCAAATGAATGTTTACTATGACAGAAGTTGTTTCCAATATGCTGCGGTTTCTAAATGAAATTCATGACATTTGAAAGTAATAAGTTCTAATATCCAGAAATGGTGTAGAATCGTATTTGTGGTAATTCAGCTCACAACAGCAAAGATACTATTAAGGTGTGAACTACGCCAAGAAGCTGACTTCTGAACATAATGCGCCAGTTTCCTCATTAAACAGCACAGGCACTGCGGTAATTACAGTCAGTGAAAACATTCCATTTTCTGCGTGTAACGAAATTCAGTTGTCAGTTAGTTAACAGTTTCAATTACGAAAAAGTGAATTTTTCCTAACTTTTGCGTACGGTAATATATCAGAAATAAATATCTAAAAAACTTCTAATTGAAGCATCAGGAACCGCAGTGCGGCCTTAGCTTTCAGCTCAATGCAGGTTTACTAGATATTTAACTTTTGAATATTAATTACATATACAATATTGCATTTTGAAGTGGTTTCTCGTTTTTATAGTTACTTGCTTGTCATAAGTACAGAGACGTTAAAGTGATTTTGTTGTTTATGTGGGTTACAGCAATCTGAAAGCGACAAAACAGTTAACAGCCTAATTACAATTTCCTGCTCTACTCAAATAAAATTCTAATTAATTGTACTCTTTGCGTGGTACCTTGCGTGCGCAATCGTTTAACGAAGTGCGTTTTGGTAAACGCAGTTATCCAGCAAACGAGAATTATCGTTCCACAGTCCGACGCCTCATTGTCAAATTCAGGTCATATCCCATTATGAAAGGACTAATAAAAAGAAACGTAACGGTAACATGAAACACCAACACTATTAACAACGCAAATACTGCAACGCAGAATCTGAACATTAGTACCGCTAAGTTTGCATTGCCCTCTCTGTTTATTGATTGGATAGCCACTGAATTGCTATTTATTTATTTAATATATTAATAATAATTATTAAAAGGTGGCAATTTTATTTAAGCACTGTTTTTACTCTTTCGATTGTTGCGAGTCAGCGATAGTGCAATGCTGCTCCCTTTGGAGAAAACACATTTTATAAGAATTATTTGGTCCAGGGAACACTTTTGCGATTTAGACGGTATTCGCTTAATTTTACTGATTAAAATTTATCGTTTCCGAAAGACGCAGGTTCGATTAAAACTGTGTGCACTTTCGCGCTTACAATGAAAATATTCATAACACGCCGCGTAACAAAAAGGAACATGCGAATCACAACCGTGATCAAACGAAGAAAATATATGATAACATAAATGTTCTTTACTGTTATTCTAGACAGTCTCAGATTAGATCTTGCAATTTTTAGTTATAGGAATTCACAAGACGTTACACTTTAGAGATATTTGTTTTGAACAACTTGTAGTTATCTTCTCTCTCTCTCCTTTCTACAGCCTTTATACCTTCCTACCGATTAAGGAACTTTTCCTTCTCTACCGACCAGTACGAGAACAAAATTCAGACTCAACAAAATGTCTTACATCGAATTATTACATGCTTAACCCTTAACAATCATATATAGTTTCGTAGTACAAACAATGCTAACTTATTCCGTGCACTAGAAAGTCTTTGATACGCTGAGCACAAAAATTAAAATAATAAAATGATAATTACATTTTTAATTTCATGACTACTTCTTTAAATAATGAAAATAAGGTTTGACATCGTCATAATATATTTTTCATCGTTGTAGCACTACAAGTTGCGTATTCGTAATCTAGGGGTTACGTCTTTGATTAGAAACCAAAACGGCCGCAGGCCCTGTTTCGAACCCAGACATCACTTACATTTTGAATAAGAAACTCTCATATAGCCACCTCAAAGAGGGACGAGGAACGGACAAAATTCAGTGCACTCTCTGGTCCTGGGGGTGGAAAACTGCTCCTAAAGGTGGAGGAATCAGCAAAGGTCAACGGCGTAGGAATACAGAAGCCGGTGGAAACCACTGCATTATAAACACATTCACGGAACATGTGGCCTGTAATTGAAAAGTGTCGTGAATATCTCTCCATTGGAAAAAGATTCTGGATTAGCCCCTAATTCATACCTCCGGAAGAGGTATGAATTAGGAAAAAAGACTGAATAGCTGACGAAAGGATAACGTTCTACGAGCCGGGGCGTGAAATGTCACAAGTTTGAATATAGTAGGGACTCTAAAAGATCAGAAAATGGAAATGCTGAGGCTCAATCCAGAAATAGTGTGGTCAGTGAAGTGAAACAGAAAGAAGACAAGGATCTCTTTTGAGATGATTATAGGGTAATATCAACAGTAGCTGAAAATGGTACAAGGGGAATAGGATTCGTTATGAATAGTAATGTAGGGCAGAGAGTGTGTTACTGTGAACAGTTCAGTAAAAGGGTTGTTTTGATTAGAATCGATAGCAAACCAACACCGACAACGATAGTTCACGTATACAAGCCGACGTCGCAAGCTGGAGATGAAGACTTATGGAAAGCATATAAGGATAATAATTGGATAATGCAGTACATAAAGGGGATTAAATTCTAACAGTTATGGAGATTGGTGTTAGTAGAGAAAGGAGAAGAAGAAAGGCTTGTGGGCGAATACTGGCCGGTAATAGGAAGAAGAAAGGAGATATTATAATTGCGTTTTCACTAATTTCAGCTCGTAATAGTGAATATTCTTTTCAATGATCACTAGAGAGAGAGTGTGGGCGGGGTGAGTATATCTGGGAAGACCGTAAGACACGGGAAGATATCAGTTCTGTTACACCATGGCTAGGCAAAGATTGCCAAGTCAGATACTAGATTTAATGACGTATCACAATTTAGTATTGAGGAAAGGTAGGCTGAAGTTTAAGAGACTAGACAGGAAGCATCAGAGTGTAAAGAAGTAGGATACAAAGATACGAAGGAATGAAGGGGAAGTATTCTTTGGCTACTGATGCTGAGATAAGGAATAGCTCCATAGGCACTTTAGTTGAAAAGGAATGGACGTCTCTAAAAATGTCGATCACAGAATTTGGAAAGAAAAACAAAGGCACAAAAAAGGTAACTGTGAAAATATCATGGGTAAAAGAAGAAATACTTTAGCTGATAAGTGAAAGAAGGAAATACAAAAGTGTTCAGGGAAATTCAGAAATACATAAATAAGTCACATAGGAATGAAATAAATAGGAACTGCAGGGAAGCTAAGGCTAAATGGCTGCATGAAAAATGGTCAGAAATCGGAAGAAAGGAAATGATTGTCGGAAGGAATTACCCAACATCTAGGAAAGTCAAAACTACATGCAGTGAATTTAAAATCTACGGTATTAATATTAAGAGTGCAATGAGAATTCCACTTTTATTTCTAGAGGAAGTAGCGGATAGGAGGAAAGAGTACATTGAAGGCCTCCGGGAAGTGGCAGCAAAACGGCAATTCACTCTTGTGAGTAGAATATTGAGTTCCTTTTCTAAACGTTCATGGTGGTGTCTGTTTGTTCTATATAGTGTCTCCCTACCACTTTCGCGCAACGACGCTCTGAGCGTGTTTTTTAATTAATTAACTAGTTTGAACCTGGGACCTGTTGCTGGTAAGGAGACGCCAGACCACACATGACATGTAGAATTCAGAAGAGTTCGGTGAGACTAGCGATGATTAAACCAAATACTAAATGATCTCAGCGTCAGCTCTACTGCACTCCCTGTAAAACAATCTTAATACTAACTAAATTTAGTGGAAAGGGTTCAAGGTTTTCCTATTTTTAGTTAGCTGGTAAAATAACGTCGAAAAAGCAGTTAAATTTACCATTGGAAGTTTTATTCTACTCACAAAACATCGTTTATAAATTGCACTATTGATAAAAGGAAATGTTTTAATACAGGATGGTAAAAACCAACTGTGTTCAACAAAAATGTGAACGAATATTCCCTGAATGGGTTTCCAAGTTCTACAATCGATCGAAGGATGACCTATGCCATATCACATCTATAATCTAGGTTTAATTTAAGTTTCACACAAGAGGGAAACTATCAAAATGCTCTACAGTGACCCTCAATTATCTTTAATTAATTATTTAACTTGTCTTAAATAACATGTCTGATGTGGCTTCTCAATAACTATATAAAGGAAAAATCATCGCGTTTCAGATCTGTTCTTCAAGTGGCAAATGTGAACACCATGAGTTTTAATTAAGGATCGACACTAGTCTTACGCAAAAAAGGGGTTCTGCGGTTCTGAGTGAAGCTTTATGCACTGTTAGGCGGCATAGCGTTCGTTCATTACCTTGTCGGTGTTCGTCAGGGGGGGCGGCGGCCGACGCAGCAGCCATCCAGCTCGCCGTCTCGGAACTAACTCTCCTCTAACTTCTCCTTACTACAATTTACCGAAGTTAGTTTAAAAAAACTATCTCGCTATGTTTTCATGTGACCAATCAGGGTCTCAATGTTAACCTTAAGCTCCGCCTACAAAAATTCTGTCTATGCAATGAGAAACGTTATACTTTTCGTGGTGGGGCAATGTTTTTAACGTTTGCAATGTAACAGAGACGTGAAAAAGGCCCACGCTAAAACCTGCAGCTGGTGTGGTCCTTTTAGCGTTATCGTGAGATCTATACTGTTCTTCTTGAGGGCTCTATCTTTTAACATGGGCAGGGGGTGGTCCTTGACGTACCTGAGACGCGAAAAAGTCTCACGCTAAAACTTGCGGGTGGTAGTGGCCCTTTTTGTGTTATCGTAAGATCTATACTGTTTTTCTGGAAGGCTCTAGCTTTTAACATGGGCTGGGGTGTGGTCCTTGACGTAACAGGGAATCGAAAAAGTCTCTCGCTAAAGCGTGCGGGTGGTAGTCTTAGAGGTAGGCTGCCGACGTGGGTGTCCAGCCCATCCCTTATCGTAGGGCCTAGTAGCTTAACACGGTTCTGCTCTCGGCTTCTGTCCACGTTTCTCCCCTCTGAACTGCGTCGGTCTCTCGGTGGGAAGGTACGACACACATTTAGGTATTCTTGTGTTAGTCTGTGGTATTCCATTTGCTCACTCGTTACTCGTATTACTTTCGTTAATTTAATGTCACGATTTATTCGGAGCTATGTGACATACTAACGGATTTGCTTATCATGTCAGGGTTTTCATGGAAGGTGTTGGATTCGCCTGACCACTTGCATATCACCACT
Source organism: Schistocerca gregaria (assembly GCF_023897955.1). Lineage (NCBI taxonomy): Eukaryota > Metazoa > Arthropoda > Insecta > Orthoptera > Acrididae > Schistocerca > Schistocerca gregaria. Next base: position 15,360,851 of record NC_064925.1, on the reverse strand, counting down.
CTTCGAACTTAATTTTTGCACTGAATTTAGGCAGTGATTGAATCGTTGTCTAAGTCAGTCAAAAATTTTCTAATTTATCGAAAATTTGTTGTATATTGTTCAGCCACATTATTCTGTTCTATGTTAGTTTGTATTACTAATTTATATTTTCATATTCTTGCACATCATAATTAAAAATGACAAGAGAAGAATATTTATATACTATTACTAATTTTTAATTATTTTCTTTCTTTATTTAAGTGTGAAGTTTGTTTTATAAGAAGTTTGTTATCGAAAGTGATGAGTCTTTCACATCGATTTTCTTGGAAATATTGTTTTTATAAATGTAGTAATTAAGTAAAATCTATTACTACACATTTTCTAAATATCATGTGCAAGTAAAATGTTTTTGTTTCTAGCCACTCATTTCAACATTGTTACACTAACAAATAAGAATTATTTCCAAGAATTGCTTTGACAAAGAAATATACATACACAAGTATTGAGATATTACCCTACTAAATACAAATGTTAAAAAAAACAAAAACCTTCAACAAGATAATTTTTTATTCTTTGTTTTTATGAGGAGAAACTAAGTAAAAAATAGTTATTCTAGTTTTTATGAGTAGAAAATACGCGGCATATTGTTTCTTTATATACTGCCCATTTCAGAACTAATGACTTATTTTTATCGATAGTCTATTTTTTTACGTAAGTCCATAGTCAATGACCGTTATTTTTTTTAGTTTATTAGCTATCTGGTGCGCTTAAATTGTTTAGTTTATCACACGTTTCTTTTGCACAATTCCTACATCACATAATTAGATTTCACACATTCACATAATCCTATGAATGTTCAAGCATGAGGTTGGTGAATGTTTTTGCACGAAGGTGATGGACTTGAGCGAGGTGGATGTGGCCAAGTATTTGATGTACAGCTTCGTTCGTCGTTACTTGTCGGCTTTGCAAGTGTGTGTTGCTGTTGTGTAGGTCCCATAATGGAATGGAGCTGTGAGTGCAAAATCTCGTGGTTTACTGGCTTTGTATGCGTGAAAGTCATCGTTATGTGTCGCTGAAAGCGGTCGTTTTTCGTTGTAAATCTTCGCAGACGACTAGTTTACAATAGGATAGGGATTTGGGAAGGTATGTCGTCTACTCTTCACCCATCTTCATTCTTGGTCTCGACCTTGCGAATCTTCAACTTCTGTTCTTCCTGCTTTTTCTCTGCTTCTTACTTGCTTCTTGTCTCTTCTCTGGACAGAATATGGAAATATTTATTGATAACTAATCACTTTGAAGTTCTCCTCCTAGTAACAGTTTGATAAATTGTTTGGGCGTGTCATTTTTACTTTGTGGAACTTTTCTTCAGTTTCGTGCATCAGCGTGCTGTTTAACAGCAGAAATGTGACTTTTACGCATATTTTTTGCCAATGGTGGCTTGCCCAAGCGGTCTTCTCGTCGGGCAGTTTTTTGCTCGCTCCGCTGAGTCGGGGGCGTCCCGGGGTTTACGAGCAGCGAAAATCGGGTGTCCCTGCACCGGTCTCTCCTGACGTTCGACGTTCCCTCGCATCTCTGCAGGGGTCTGTCACTGTGCGGCTCGGTGTTCCATCCCTGCAGGGTTCCTCCTAGCGGGCAAATTTATTGCCCACTTTCTATACAAGGGCCTTCTGTTGGTTCTGCTGTCCTTTCCCTTCCCTCGACACTCCTGCTACGTAGGAATCGTGTCTTGCTAATCACATCCTTTTCTTTCTTGATACATCTCGTGTTGCAACTTGTGAGTCGTTGCATCTCTTCCTTGCTGGAGTTTTTACAATGGTTCTTAGAAAAAGTTTTACTTACAATCATCTAACATATGTTTAGTATCTACTTGTTTTACGCCTTCTTAAAAAACTTTACAAATTTCGGCGCCCTTTCCATGTTACAGTTCTAAGATATTTTGAGTCTTAACGTCTACTCAAGAATCCTCAAACTCGTTTTTTATTTTTGTGTAGTGTTACAATGTATAGCATTTTAGTATTTCATGCTGTTAGACTATCTACGCTTTATCCCTTCACCTTAATCTATCGTACTATAGGTGTTATTATTGAAACTACTTACTTTTTCCACCTTCCTCTCTCTTCATTCTTCTTTCTCCTGACGATCTTATCTGCAACATAATCTTGAAATATTGTGCTGATTATTTTCCAGTAATAAATTTAATCTTCAAACTTTTTGATATGGCTCACATGGTGAAGTCTTAAGGTTTTGCCTGTTTTTGGGTTCATTAGTTCCACATCATTATCATGAGCAATTCGGCTAATTGTGACAGGTCCTTTGTATGCAGCGTAAAACTTACGTATTTTATGTTTCTGTTTGCTGGAGAGATGGTGTGTTTTTACAAATACTTTCTGGCCTACTGAGAATGTTCTTTTAATTGCTGTTCTATCTCCTCTTCCTTTTCTTTTAATGGCTGCCTTTCTGATGTTGGAGAATGCTGTTGCTATGATTTGTTTGTGCTGTCTACATGGTACAATAGGAAATCTAACATTTTCTCTGGTTATGATTGGGGGTTCAATATTTTTAAGTACAGTAACTGGAGGTAGTAGTGTAGTACTATGTGGCATTTCATTTATTACTACTTGAAAATCTTTAAGGTATATATCCCAAGTGTTGTGTCTTTTGCCTGGATATGATCGGCATTAAGTGCCTATGTCCTTCATAGATCGTTCTGCTGGATTTACGCTAGGTTTGTACTTAGATATGTAGACGGGTTTTATTTTGTGTTGTTTTAACATGTTCTGCCATTGCACTGATTTGTATTGTGGGTGATTATCAGAAATTATTCGCTCCACTCGACCTACTTGTCTGAGAAAATCTTGTCTAAATGCTTTACTTATAGCAAGTCCTGTTGCTCGTTTTAATGGCGTCAAGGTAACATATTTAGAAGTAAGTTCCAAAACGACAAATATGAAAATGTATCCATTTTTGTGCGTGGGAGAGGCCCCATCAAATCTGTTGCAGCTACTTGTTATAATCTTTTAGGGATTATTGGAAACATAGGTGTTTAGGTTTGGAAAGTGACGTGTTTAGCCCTCATACATTTTTTGCATTTGACTAATACTGCTCTAATTCGTCTTTCCATATTAGGAAAATGGCTTGTTTGCTTTCTTTTTAAAAAGCATTTCTTTGGTCCAAAGTGGCCATTACTTAAATGTTTATACCATATGTACTTATTAATTAGTTCATCTGGGATATAAATTAACCATTCATTCGTTGCAACATTTCATCTAAAAAATAAAACATTGTTTTTTACGAGATAGTGCTGTCGGATGTCTGGAAAATCCTTACTCCTCCACTTGTGTTTGATTCCTAGTATTTCGGGATCCTTGTCCTGTTCTTTGCCTATGTTTTTCAATGCTGTGGAATGTAGTTTTCGAAAGGTACTTGTTTCATATAGTACATTGTAAACTGGTCTTCTGCTGCTTCCAAACGTATGTTTTTGGATGCACCCTGTGGACATCGTGATAAAGCATCTGCTAATACATTCGCTGGTCCTGGTATGTGTGTATTAGTGAAGTCAAATTCTTATAGTATTAACATCCATCTGGCTAACCTCCCATGAGTTAGTTTGGCGGATAACAGAAATTCTAATGCTTTGTGGTCAGAATATACTTTTGTTTTTCTTCCGAATAGAAAGTATCGAAAACTTTCGAAGTCCCATACAATGGCCAATGCTTCCAGCTCTGTGACTGAATAGTTTTTCTCGATTTTTGTGAGTACCCGACTGGCAAAGGCAATTGTTCTATATGATCTTAGCCCTGCCTGTTCGTATTCTTGGAATAACACAACTCGTAAACATGTTTTCGCGCTATCAGTGGCCATACAAAAATTTTGTGTTAGATCAGGATGTGCTAAAATCGGTGCTGTTGTTAGTGCGTTTTTCACTTTTAAAAATTCTTCATTGGCTTGTTGATCCCATACCCATGGGGTGTTTTTTCCAGTCAATGCACATAGACGTGGTGTTGCGAGATAGTCGATCCAAATAAATTTTTTATAGAATCCGGTGAGACCTAGAAATCCTCTGAGAGTTTTCTTATTATATGGAGTACAGAATTCTCTGATTGCCGTTAATTTTTCTGGGTCGGGCATTACCCCTTTCTCGGAAATTGTGTGTCCTAGAAATTTGACCTCTCGCCTTCCAAATTTGGATTTTGTTATATTTACTGTGACCCCATGCTTCTTCATGATCTGTAAAAACTGATTTAATGTGTCGTTGTGATGTTCCCAAGAGGGTTCTGCTATAATCACATCACCAACATAACAAGTAATTTTTTGTAAAATTTCAGGACTCAGTATAGTATTAAATCCCCTAATAAACGCTGCTGATGATATGGTTAAACCAAACGGCAGTCGTTTAAACTGGTAACATCCACCGAATACGATAAATGCTGTAAATTTTCTACATTCTGTGGCCAATTCTATTTGCCAGAAACTACTCCGTAAATCAATTGATGAAAATATCTTAGCACCGTGGAAGTTTTGTATCAATTCCTCTAATTTTTCAGGGCGATCTGTCTCAGTGATTATGATTGTGTTGATCTGCCTGGAATCAAGCACTAACCTGATGCTCCCATCTCGTTTTTGTACAATATGGAGCGGGCTGTTATATGTGGAGATAGCTGGTTCAATAATATCGTCATCTAACATTTTAGATATCTCCTGGAATACTTTATTCCTGTAGCTTACTGGGATTGTATAGGGGGGCAATCTAAAAGGTTTGTGCTGTTTTACTTCAAACTTGAACTGAAAGTGTTTAATACTGCCAGTCTTAGGAAAGAATACCTCTGCTTTATCTCGTAAAATATCCTCTAGTTCTCTTTTACTGTGTTCCGAAATACCTTGAACTACTTGTAATTTTTCGTCGATTTCTTTATGGACTTCTAACATGAGTTGAGGCGATTCCCCCTTTTGTGCATACCATCCTAATTCTTCATCCTCTTTATCTCGCATCATTCTTAATTGTTTGTTTATAACTGGTATTTCTTCTTATTTTAGCTTTTGCTCAAAGAGAAGTGTGACATTCCCGAATGTTACGCTACCTTTCCCCATATCTATTATCGCTCGTCTCTCATTTAAAAAACCTGCGCTTATAATCAAATCTGCAGTTAGTTTAGGTATAATCACGAGGTTGACTTCGATCTTTTGATCTTGGCACGAAAGAGTTAACCTTGTTTGTCTCGTAACTTCCGCAGCATTGTTTCTAATAGGACCTCTTACTTTAATCTTACGTGTTTTCAGAACTGGCAATTCCTCATTGGCATTACACTGCATGAATAAATTTTCTGAGATCGCAGTCAGTTCACTTCCGCTATCAATTACAATATTGACTGGTATATGCTTTACCATGGCCTTCACAATTGGTTGAATTTGAAAGGGTTCGTTCTGTTCTTCTTGTTGCATCAACGAATCCTCCACTGAATTATACAAGAGCCTTTTTAGGAATTTCCCTTGTGAATTCGAACTTTCTGTAGGATAAGCTTCGACTGCTGCTTCTCTCTCTTTCATTTCCTCTTCTCTATTTCTCCCTTCATTTACGCTTTCTTCTGCATCCTCTACTTTTTCCTCATCCTCGTCTATCTTCTTCTTCGTCGCTACTTCCACATAATCGCATCTAAATGCTCTAATTATCGCTTCATAACTTCCTTCATTATATACATTGGGTTGTGTGCCCACTCGTAACTTATTTTCAACTTCTGTCGACTGCGCATTATCCTCATTGAATTCGCTTTCCCTGGTTTCCATCTCGAATAGCTCTGCAATACTCATTACTTCGTCCTTTCTTCCTACATTCGTTGTGCATGCCTCTGGTAATTCATCTTCCTCGTCAGTATTCTCCCAATTAATTTCGTCCCAACACAATATTGTTATTTTCTCTTCTTCGTTTTCATCTGGTCCCAGCGGATTTCTTTCTTTCTTCTTTCTTCCTTCTCTTCTCGTAATAAGATTTTGATTTCTCTGTTCAAGGTGCTGCAATTGTCCTGGGTCGGTGCGTCATTCTCTTTGGCATGGGCGCTTAGCTGTCAAATCGAACTTTTATTGGGGTTTGGTGGTCTTACCTCCACGTCTTCTATCTGTATTCGCTTTTCTTGTTCAGCTTGTTGATAGTGGTTTCTTGGTTGATAATTTGTCAGTCTATTGGTTCTCCAGTACCCGTTCCGGGTGTCGTTATTTCCTCTATAATAGTTGTTGCCGTTCCTGGGTGAATTTCAGTTATTGCCATATTCTCTTCCAAATCCATAACCGGTTCTTTGTTGAAATCTATTGTCGTTTCTTGGTGCGAAGTTATCACATGGTTCGTAATTATTGTTTCTTCGTACTGTGCTTGTGGATTCCACCGCTTTTTGCTTTCGTTTCCACGTGCGCTTCGTCTTTTTCTTGCGTCATCTTCGGAAAATATGAAGTCTAGTTCCCTTAGGATACCTTTAAATGCTTCGACGTCATTGCCTCCGCGACCTACTAATGGTTGCCCGTATTTCAATGGTAGCTTCATCGCGCATAATTTAATCAACTCTCCGTCACTGTATGGTACATCTAAGCATTGATTTTTGTTTGCCATTACTTCGAAAAATTTCACGGGACTCTTCTCTCCTGAATTTTCAAAATATGGGTTATGCAATAATTCGTACTTCACTCTGTTTTGTGCTTCGCTGGACTAATATCGTGAGAGAAACGTCTCTCTGAAATCTTCGTACGATCGGCATGTCGCTGCAACATTGTGCATGGTTTCTGCGACTGTTGCTGACATGTGTGCACGTATAAAGTCTAATTTGTGTGCTAGCGTCCAGTGTTCTGGTAATCCTACTCGGAATTGATCAATAAAAGTTCGCAGATGTAATGAGTTTTCTTCTCGAATGTGTTGAAATTTTCTGACTGTGAGGAAATGATCGTCGTCGTACTTCGTCATAGTTCCATATGAAATTCGCGATTCTTCGCCACTATTGTTTCTGATCATTTCTCCGGTCGTTCTTTCCTGTTATGGTAGATCCATTGGATATTGTCCACTGTAACTTTCGCCTACCCTTGCGTCGTATCGTTGGAGTGGTACATAATAATTTTCTTCCATCGATTGTAAACGTGTAGCTGAATGCATTGCACTGCACGACCTGGCTTTCCATTGTCACGTATTGGTTGGGTATCCTGTCTGGCTAACCTTGACGCTTCATTGCACGATCCAAACTATCTTGAAACATACATTTGTGGTTCCGCATGTGTTTGTGATGACGTTTGTTCATCAAGAATTTCGAAACGTGTTTGTTGCTGTGCAGGCTGTCTGATTTCACGTATGTAACTTTCCGCCTGTGATTGTAATCGCAAATGCGTAATATCTTCGTTAATTGCTTGTTTTTCCGGTGCAGTTACAGATACGGATGTGGTTGCAGACTCTGTGCTTGTTCGATCCTGTTCGCTACGCTCTTCAATGGTTTGCAACAACTCTGTTCGCAATTTCTGAATTTGTCGCTTCGTCTCCGCTTCTGTTTTGACAATGCGATTATTATATCTTTTCAGCGCTGCTTTTGTGATAAGTTTGTGTAACACACTTTTTTCAACAATCTCACGCGCTGTACCTGTTGCTTGTCTAGTAATTTCGTTTATATGTTTCCCTACTTTCTTGACTTCTCCGTGGGTGTTGTTACGTAATGTTTTGATCTCGTCCTAAATGTTATTACGCAATGTTTGTACGTCCGCTTGTACCTTGTCAATGTCTGTTCTCAATTGATTGTAGCCTGTTATTAAGTTTCCTATCACTTCTCGAGATTCTTTTGCCTCGTCTTCAATATGACTTAGGTGTAACTGAATTTTTTAGTTTTGTTCTTTAATCTCACGCATTTGTCTCGTGGTTTCTGCATTTTGTTTCGTTATTTCTGCGTTCTGAATTTTAATTTGGTTCGCAATTTCTTTATTTTGCCTTCTCATGGTTCCCGTAATTAATTGTAATAATTCTTCCAAATTGGTGGGTCCTATTGCGTTTTCTTCCGACGTCCTATGCTCTGTGTTTTCGCCCATGTGTTGGTTCGCCACCGATTGCATTGAACTGTGCTGTGACACGTTTCTGCTCGAATTCCTTGTACTCTGTGGTGAGGGAGCTCTGATTACTTGTACTATGGGTTCTGCGTATTCAAGACGCAAGTTAGAATCCTCATCGACTGTCTCTCTGCTTTCCTGCTCCTCTGTCGTATGCTGACCTAGATTTTCTATGCCTTCGCGTACATTATCCTCGTTATGGTGCGTCATATGTCCTATTTCTCGGGATACTGCTTCGTCTGTTGTACTGTTCTGTTCTCTGTCCATTTTCATGCTGGGTCTCAACGTCAATTCGGTCAAGGTCTCGATCTCCCATTGCTAATCTTTCCGAATCCCGTATATACTGTTTTAAAAGCAATTCACGCGCCCTACTTCGCGTCAACATGCGCTCATACGATCTCACGCGTTTCATAAATTTTTTGTTCACACGACTTCACACTACCAAGACTGACAATCCATTCACTTACTTGTTGGGTCAGAACCAACTTGTCAACGATGTATCCGCCACCTCCGCTTGCATTGGGGAGAAAACTTAATTCTAACAATTTTCAAAATTCATAACTTAATTATGCTATTGTTTCTGGTAGAATGTCTTTCTTGAATACTTTTACTATCTATCGCTGCAGCTACTGTTTTCGACTATGTATAACTTCAGAAAAAAATTTTTACTACGAAATTTTTTTCAGCAGGTTATTTTTCTGACCTAGTTAGGCATGTGGTCGACCTTCAATCATGGTATTTTAGCATCCTGGCGGGGTCGCCATTTTCTAAACATTCATGGTGGGGTCTGTTTTTTCTATATCGTGTCTTCCTACCACTTTCGCGCAACGACGCTCTGAGCGTGTTTTTTAGGGAATTAACTAGTTGGAACCTGTGACCTGTTGCTGGTAAGGAGACGCCAGACCACACATGACATGTAGAATTCAGAAGAGTTCAGTGAGACTAGCGATGATTAAACCAAATACTAAATGATCTCAGCGTCAGCTCTACTGCACTCCCTGTAAAACAATCTTAATACTAACTAAATTTAGTGGAAAGGATTCAAGGCTTTCCTATTTTTAGTTAGCTGGTAAAATAACGTCGAAAAAGCAGTTAAATTTACCATTGGAAGTTTTATTCTACTCACAAAACATCGTTTATAAATTGCACTATTGATAAAAGGAAATGTTTTAATACAGGATGGTAAAAACCAACTGTGTTCAACAAAAATGTGAATGAATATTCCCTGAATGGGTTTCCAAGTTCTACAATGGTTCGAAGGATGACCTATGCCATATCACATCTATAATCTAGGTTTAAATTAAGTTTTACAAAAGAGAAAACTACCAAAATGGTCTATAGTGACCCTCACTTATCTTTAATTACTAATCTAACCTGTCGTAAATTACAGTGGCTGATGTGGCTTCTCAGTAACTATATAACAGAAAAATCAATGCGTTTCAGTTTTTTACTTCAAGTGGCAAACGTGAACACCATGAGCTTTAATTGACGATCGACACTAGTATTACGCAAAAAAGGGGTTAGAAGATTAGACTTCTGCAGTTCTGAGTGTAGCTTTATGCACTGTTATGCGGCATAGCGTGCGTTCATTACCTTGTCGGCGTTCGTCAGGGGGGCGGCGGCCGGCGCAGCAACCATCCAGCTCGCCGTCTCGGAACTAACTCTCCTCTAACTTCTCCTTACTACAATTTACCGAAGTTAGTTTAAAAAAACTATCTGGCTACGTTTTCATGTGACCAATCAGGGTCTCAATGTTAACCTTAAGCTCCGCCTACAAAAATTCTGTCTATGCAATGAGAAACGTTATACTTTTCGTGGTGGGGCAATGTTTTTAACGTTTGCAATGTAACAGAGACGTGAAAAAGGCCCACGCTAAAACCTGCAGCTGGTGTGGTCCTTTTAGCGTTATCGTGAGATCTATACTGTTCTTCTTGAGGGCTCTATCTTTTAACATGAGGTGGGAGGTGGTCCTTGACGTACCTGAGATGCGAAAAAGTCTCACCCTAAAACTTGCTGGTGATAGTGGCCCTTCTTGTGTTATCGTAAGATCTATACTGTTTTTCAGGAGGGTTCTAGCTTTTAACATGGGCTGGGGGTGTTCCTTGACATAACAGATACGCGAAAAAGTCTCACGCTAAAAGGTGCAGGTGGTAGTCTTAGAGGAAGGCTGCCGAAGTGGGTGTCCAGCCCATCCCTTATCGTAGGGCCTTCTAGCTTAACACGGTTCTGCTCTCGGCTTCGGTCCACGTTCCTCCCCTCGGAACTGCGTCGGTCTCTCGGTGGGAAGGTACGACATGCATTTAGGTATTCTTTTGTTAGTCTGTGGTATTCCATTTGCTCACTCTTTACTCGTATTACTTTCGTTAATTTAATGTCACGATTTATTCGGAGCTATGTGACATTCTACTGGATTGGCTTATCATGTCGGGGTTTTCATGGAAGGTGTTGGATTTGCCTGACACCTTACACTTTGATATTGCATATGACTTCCAGAAAAACATCACGCACATAATTCCGAAGGCTGACAAGAGAGACAATTATTGCGTAAGCATCTTAACACCTCACGCATCCAAGTTACTGACGAGCGTAACATACAGAAGGATGGAAAAGAAATCTGAGCATGTGTTTATGAAGATCATATGGCCTTAAGAAAGGTGAGGGGTCTCAGACATAATGCAAGCAAGACTAATGAAAAATCTAATCACATCCATATGATTCGTCACGTGGAGAATAAGATGGTCAGTGTCAAATGGTGTAAGATGGTCAAAATTGTGAGGAAATCAAGGGTAAGCTATGGGGAAAGATGGGTAATACACAATATGTACAAGAGTCAAGAGGAATTATTAATAATAGAAGACCAAGAACGAAGTGCTTGGATTAAAAAGTGTGTAAGACAGGGATGTGGCTGAAACTTCCTATCAGATTAAAATTGTATGCTGGACCGAGACTCCAGTTCAGGACCTTTGCCTTTCGCATGCCAGTGCTGTACCATCTGAGCTACCCAAGTACGATTCACGACTCGTCTTCACAGCTTTAATTCCGCCAGTACCTCGTCTCCTACCTTCCAATCTTCACAGCAGCTCCTCTGCAGACCTTGCAGAACTAGCACCCCTGGAAGAAAGAATACTGCGGAGACACGGCTTAGTCACATAAGTTGTGAGGGCGGCAACATCAGCTAACGCCTGAAGATGATGTATTTCGTCACCGAAACTGGTTAACATATAGCAAAATAACATCTAAACGGTGGCCGCCTTTTTTCCAATTTTTTTACGCAAGTGAACAGCCGAAATCCCACAAGGATCAACATAGACGTATATAGGTTGTCCCTTTTAGTAAACGATCTCGGGGTTCGGACTGTAGATCACGAAATTCTGCACAACGCCTCTGCTGTAGCGTCTCCCACTGGAGATGGACGAGACCGTTCGTACTGCTTTTGTGCTTAATAAGATTACTTGTGACGGAACGTTCTGCTCTTCTTACGATCTTCTTTATTTCTTCTATGAATCCTGTCTTGTAATGTTCCCAAACTGACGAGCAATACTCAAAAAATTTTAAGCTATCTTCTCCTTGAGAAATGCACTTCTTCAGCTGAATCTGAGTCCAGCATCTACCTTTTCTACGATTAGTTTCGTGTGGTTGGAAACCTCTAAAGCAGTGTGTACGCGTTCTCACAAGTATTTAACTGGTGTAACTAATTGCATCAGAGGGCAGTACATTAAAACTGTTCGCATGAATAGGAACAATCCGCTGACGTCTGTCCATGCCCAGCTTTCTAACCAGAGTAACACAGTGTCATAGTCCCTTAATATTCCACCCCGCGTTGTCTCTTCGTCGATTATTTGATGTACGGAGAAGTATCCGAAATACTTTGAAACACTCGTGGGGCCATCCTTAAATTATTCACAGAAATTACACAAAGTACCAATCTGATTAACGTTAATCATACGTACTCTTTTATTGCTATGTATCACAGTGAGACGCATTGTACATGACTGCTCTGTAATTCACACTTAAATTTTTGGCAGGGAGTTCATGTAACATCTTTAAGTCCATGCAGCTTAAAAGTATCCCGCCGTAGAAATTGTTCCATGAAATTTTTGGCGAACGTCCGGACGTCTGTAACTTACTGCCACAAAATGAAGGAGCAGAGTTTTCTAGCCACCTTCAGGGGAATACTGGAGACAATACACTGAGCTCTCTTATTTAAGATCTCGTCAGCTCTTGCGTGATGTACCCAATTGTCACACTGCATGTCCCGCTTCAAAGCGTATGGTTCTCCTTCAAGTTAGTGCGCTATGCCCCCGTGGTGAAAGCTCATCTCTTCGTTATCAATCATCTTTCAATGGTAAAATAGCAAGACGACAGGGACTACACAGAGTAAGAAGTTTTTCTATGAGAGAATACCATACAGATCCTAGCTGGAAGCCATCTTTCCGATTGATAAGGGATTTCGACACTAGTATTTCCACTCATTCAGTAATAATGGAGTTCCATCCAATGACGAGTAGAAATGTGTTCTGTGGATATGCTGTCTTGGAGGAAGCATGTATGCTGCTGCTGTTCGAAGAACGTCTAAATCTCTTTTGAACAGGGACGGTAGCTTCCACTGACATCCTGCATGGAATTCTGTCACACAAAAACTTCGTGCGCTACGTATTGGCCGTGATTTTGGGAATTTAAAAATTGAAGACGATTGATCCTGATACGAATAAGGCGCGGTTCCATCACGCATGATGCGCGGTGCTGCGCAGTTACCGTTGTATCCTGCCTACTCGTCAAATATGGAGTGCCTGGGAAACCTGCTTTCCGTATCGCTAGACAACAATTCAAGTAAATCGTGTTAATGAATTTTATTTACAGAAAGTCATTGACAATACTTAACTTTGAGAAATTTAAAATGATACGTCGCAAGCAAAGGGCGACATGCAACATAAGCAATCTCTTCAGTATATACAAATCGTAATACAAGAGAAGTTATACAGTTCCTAGCACGATGCTATACAAATGTGTATTCTAGATGCCGCTGTGGAAGTGGCTCTCATCAGTTGGGTCGTTGCCAGGCGGTGCGGCGCTTATGTCCTCTTCGTGTCGCGGGCGTTGCCGTCGGGTTGTCGTCCTAGAGAGGGGACTGCAGCGTGCAATTGGCTGACGTCTTCTTCACAGCCCTCTCTGCTCTAACGGTCCCGACCGGCGTGCCGGTGCTTGACTTTACGCCAGAACAGTTAGTTGCAACAGAAGGCCGGCCACAGTGGCTGAGCGGTTCTAGGAGCTTCAGTCAGGAACCGCGCGACCGCTACGTTCGCAGGTTCGAATTCTGCTCGAGCATGGATGTGTGTGATGTCCTTAGGTTAGTTACGTTTAAGTAGTTCTAAGTCTAGGGGACTCATGACCTCAGATGTAAAGTCGCATAGAGCTTACTCATTTGATTCATTTTTTTGCAACAGAAGCATACGCCGACAGGGTCTTAAGCACCGGAGCTCAGCGTAACTTAGCCAGTAACGGCCACAAAATCAAGAATACAACGCTGTGATGCCCCTCACCTCCCTAACACGTCAAAGCTAGGTGAACAACCATGTGCTCTGATTACAACAAACCGTACACCACGACAGTCCGTTGAGGAGGAGGTTAATGCTTAACGTCCCGTCGACAACGACACAACGAGATCATTAGAGACGAAACATAAGCTCGGATTAGTGAATGATAGAGAAGGAAACGGACGTGCCCTTTGTAAGGAAACATCCCTGCATTTGCCCTAAGCGATTTAGGGAAATCATGGAAAACCTAAATCAGGATGGCCGTACGTGGGTTTGAACCGTCGTCCTCCCAAATGAGAGTCTAGTGCGCTAACGCTGCGCCACCCTGCTCAGTGACAGTCCGTTGAAAATGGGCGAGCAGCAGCAGCAATTTCGCAAGTGTTAACGTGAAGGTGGCTAGAAGACTCTGTTCCGGAAGATCGTCTCTACATGTTACAGATATTACGCATTTCACCTAAATTTCGTGGAACAGTCTCTCAATCAGTTTATCGACCGTTCCAGCATCGAGTAGTACGTTGTAAAACCGAATACCTAAATCTTACTGAGCTAAATCCGATTCCTGTTATTTCGTTATGATAGTGATTCCTCTCATTGTAAGTGTGATTCAGCAACATATATTCTCATTGAGAGAAGAGAGTTAATGATTGAAATTTCGCGAAAAGATATCGTCGCAACGAAGAAGTCTTTGTCTTACGGATTCTTTCATCGTATCTGTGGCAGTTACTCCCATATTTCGCGATAACACAAAACAAGATGTCCTTCTTTGAACTTTCTGAATGTGCTCCATCAGTCGGAGCAGTCAAGGATCGCCCACTTTGCAGTGATACTCTGCTAGAGGATAGGCAATAGTAGTGAAGGCAAGGTCTTATGTAGATATCTTCCATCATCTGTCTTTTGACCATGAAACAAAGTCACTGGTTCGGTTTCTCAACAAAATTTCCTGTATGGTGACTCCAACATACGTTGTTTGTATCTGTCATCCCCAGGTATTCGTTTGAATCTAAGACTGATAAATAGTTGTACGACTTGTAAATATGTGTTATTTATCATGTATCTGAATTTTGGCCGTAATCACGTAGAGTATCTCAGCCTTTTTAAGGTTTAGGATTTAACTGCCACATTTCGCACCATGCAGATACCTAGTCTAAATCATCTAACGATACATGTTGGTCTCCTGAAGACTTTGCTCGATGGTGTAAGTCAGTATCTGCTTCAAACAATCTGAGTACGCTCTTCGGATTGTCTTCCACATCCTTGGTGTACATTAAGAACAGCAGAGACCCTACAACACTTCGGCGGCGAACCACAGCTATCACTCCTGTTTCACTACATGACTTCCCAAGAGTTACTAAGAAGTGCCAGCTTTCTCCCAGAGAATCACGAATCCAAACATGCTACTGAGACGATACTCCATAGGTACACAATCTCATTTTAGGTTTCTTGTGTTGTGGTGACTTCTAATACCGAATGTATCAGGATGATCAAATGTAGTGTGAAGACACCAAATGTAGTGGGTGGGTGCCAGGAGGTGCCGTATTAAAACTCGGTGATAACTTTCCAAATTATTTATTTGCTTCCACTACAGTGCTCTGTTCACCTCGGTCTGCGTCGCAGGGCCCCGCACTGCTGAGGAAGCACCCAGTGGCCTGAGCAAGACAATGCAGTGTCGTGCCGGCCTTGGCCAGCCCACTGAGCTCCTGTGATGTCAGGATGGCTGCGCCAGCAGCCGACTCAGCACTGCTCGCTGTGAGCCATGGGCGGCCAGCTGGGTCCTGCTCCGCACCGGCGTGTCTAAGACCGCTTCAATGGACAAACACCCGCTATCCGGCGTCCGAATCTGTGGCCCTCGCCTCAGGAAGTCTCTGGCGTGTCGGCAGCCGAGAAGACAGCCTGCAATATTGAGCCGAAGAGTGGCTCGCTGCTGGCTGGCTGCAGACCCCATGTCGGCCTCAGAGGGTCGAACCAATGACCTGCTGTGGACTGGGATGCTGCCGCCCCATCTGTTGCTGCCTGTAGCCCGGTGGTGTGATATGCCATGCTGTCCAGGAGAGCTGTCATACTTGAATGAATCTCGTTACAAATCGAAACCTATTTATACTCAGCTGTGTGCCTCTGTTTTGTCAAGTGTGCCGCATCATGTCACGTATGCATAACACCGAGGTTGGCCACTAGCCCTCTTCTGCCTCTTAGGCTCGTTTCACACTGTGACACTTGTGACGGTCACCGGTGACTGTGGCGAACACTCCTGGATCACTGGTGTCCCACACTGCAGCTGTTTCCAACTGATTAGTTGATGAAATGGACTCGAGCGAGGAGGAACTGTTGTTAGTTCTTGTAATGAGGAGGAGGAGGAGAATGAAGACAAACCGTTTATTACACATACATCCACTGCTACGTGATCGGCTGAAGAAAGGATCGTATTACACCCTTTATGACGATCTGAGACAATCTGAAGACTTTTTTCAGTATTTTCGAATGTCAAAAACTTCATTTCATGAACTACTAGAAAATGTGAAAGAATCAAACACAGGAAGAGACACTATAGTAAGGAAGGCTATCCCACCAGAGGAAAAACTTGCTCTTACATTAAGGTAGGTACTGTAGTATTATTTTATTTTATTGAAAGCACATTTTACAGATTGTGACTGGTATTAAGATACATTACAAAATATTGTAAAACTTTCACTGATAGTTTTAAGTTCATTGTTTCTCTGCCTGTGCTGTTGAAAAGTATATTAAGGACTCGTCACTGTACTCTGACGCCGCTGGCGAGCACACAGCTGGTAACTGATCGGACAGCCTCGACTGTCCTCCAGTGTAGCCTTGAACTGTTCCACGGTATGCACGGTCGTGATGCGGATCCCCCGTATCGTAATTTGGTACCGGCACAAATAATATTTGGGACGAAGAGGAAGCAGAAGCGCTGTAATATTGTTGGGCATTAATAACGTTCATCAAATCTGATTTCACTTTCAGTCTTGCATGACTGTGTAATTTATTTAATTCAGGTACTAAAGACAGCATAAACAAGCTATCTTCGTCGGCTTGCTGTGATGAATTGTCTTTTCTGGCGTACTTTTCCTTCAAAATGTTATATATGTTCTTCTTCAAGACTCTTCATTTCACATGGCCTTTTTTGCCGTCGTTCAGCAGTTTTTTCACGTACCTCCTGCTCTAAGTTTTCTCCTCCATCAAACTCATTTCTGTCATCATCATCATCACTGTCAATACTAGAAGTAGTGTTCTTTCAGTCACTTTTTAGGAATCGCAGCTGATCGAAGTAGATATACTTCTTCCTACCAGTTGCTGCAGAACCACTCTTTTCTGTTTCTTCCCTTAATAACTCTCTGGTATAACTGGCCCTTAAGCTCTTCCATTTCCTTTGAAGGATTGTCCATGCAACAAACAAAAACAACCACAGTATTTTAATACCTAATATATAAAAATGAATATTTGTTTGGTTTTGTTCGTATTTTATGCGCAGCCGTACCGTTCCTCCGGTTGCGATGAAACTTTGTCACTTGCGCGAAAGTTATAGGCACAGTACAATTATTAACATTTATTAAAATTATAGTTGCCAGGTTTTTCAGCTGGTCTATGTGTCTACGTAAGATGAAGGTTTCGGATTGTCAAAATTCATTTTGCCCCCTTATGGTGGAAAGTATTTAGACATTGAAAAACATGTGTTCAACTATAGACTGTGCAGAGCTAGAAGGCACATCCAGTGTACTTTTGGAATTCTTGCAAACAAGTGGCGCATTTTCTATCGACCACTGGATGTTAAATTAGATTTGGCAGAGTCTATTATGAAGACATGTTGCCTCCTCCATAACTTTGTGCGTGATCGTGATGGAATACAGTTTGAGGATATGTTAACTACTGAGGTATTACAGGACATGTCACCTTTCTTGGTCCGTGGAGGAAATATTGCGAACGGTATCAGAGAAGATTTCGCAAACTACTTCATCAGCCCTGAAGGCGAAGTGCCATGGCAGCTGCAAAAAATCTAAGTGCTAGAAATGTTATGTCAACATTAATGTCGTTGGGCCTAAATGTTCATTGGAATTGTATTTGAAATGTGCAGTGTTCAATTATCATCATGTTAACTGTAACAAACCATACTGTTGCGTTCACTGAACTGATTAAAACTTGAAATTAAAATTATAATTACAATGCACTTTTTTGTATTATAGTTGTGTGTACCTAATTGAACAGAACCCAAGTACGAGCACTGTTCTCATTTGGGTGTCAAAAACTTGTAAGTCAATAATATTATGGTAAATAAATAAAATTCATTAATATAGTAACAACAAATGGGTAAATTATTGTTGTTTTGAATAATATTTTAACTGTATTTTTCGGACCATAAGGCGGAGCGCCTTATTAGACTACGAAAAGACGTACCCTTAATTTTGTTATGAAAATGTTGAAATAAAACTATTTATTTTATTTTATTTTACTTTCATTCGCCCTGTAGGGGTGAGTACATGGTTTCTGCGCTCATCCATTTTGTACATTCTTCTCGCATTGAGACTGCATAACTGTACACTTGCTATTCGTAATGCAAAAGAAAAGGGGTGAGGGATAGCATTCTCCTTGTAGTTTATGAACCTCCTAGTCTCGTGCAGGGGTAGAAAATACATTTGCAGGGGTAGAAAATACATTTCGCTATTCTTGTGGTCCGAAAAATACGGTATTAAAGTGAAAAAAGAATATAGAACTTACCAATTTTGTTTCTTTCATCTATGCTCTTTTCATCGAAATCAGGAACAAATTACGTAATAATTTCTTGCCACGCTTTTATTTTCATGACTTTGTTACTGTAGTCATCGCTTTGCACATCCCAAACAGCGGGTCGACTTTCCACTTCACTAATAAAATATTGTGTGTTGATGAACTCTAAACTCATGGCTGCACTGTGTGGAGAACCACTGGGCTCAGCAACGGCTGCCTGTCTGTTGGCAACTCTGCACTGGTGTGTCTGTGATCGGTGTCCCAGTGTGAACACTCCAATACAAGCTAATGCATGTCCGGCGGTGACCGCAGCGAACACAGCGTCGGTGTCCGTCACTTGTGGCGAGGGTGAGTCAGTGGTGGGTCACTGTGACTCGGTGACTCAGTGCAGTGCCCCAGTGTGAATGCTCCAATTCAGACGGATGTATCTCTATCAGTGACCGTCACAAGTGTCCCAGTGTGAAACGAGCCATACTTGCGCCATGGAAACTGCTGTGTGCGCCCTATCCAGCTGTTCTACGCCCCTGTGGCCTCTTTTTGCCTTTGAAATTGCTGATACGCATAACATACTGCAATCCGGCCTGCACCTGACTTTGAAACGTCCCCTTTGAAAAATTATACAAGACTGTGGTTAAACTGACACACAATACTTTTAGCGCAACGCAGTCTGACTTTCAAAAATCTCTACAAAAAAATGGCCATGACTAACATTAACCTATACGTTTCACAAATCGCTTACCTCACAAAAATCTTGGTTACTTGAACTACTGCAATACAGAGAGCGCCACTACTGCCAGCTAAATAAAAGATTCAAACTACTGAATGCACTAACTACTGAAGGCATAGTTAGCAAATGAAAGACTTTGATATAGAACAAACAATGTATTTACCTTAATAGTCATAATATATATAGCAGTTCATGACATCCAGTCTTACAAATTACAAAACTCCGCCATCTCTCTCCCCACGTCCACCACTGCTGGCGGCTCACCTCCCAACTGCGCAACGCTACGCGCTGTTAGCATCCAGCTGCCGCTGCCCAACACTACAATGGCAGACAACAATGCAAACCAGCCACAGACTGCACACGGCACAGTCAGTGATTTTCATACAGAGCGCTACGTGGTGGCGCCGTTACCAATAAAAAAAACTTAAACATCCTACTTACAACTGTAACCTGTACACTCCGAAATATTGCACCTAACTTAACTTCCCTATCTTGAAATGTGGTGCCGCTACAGTTGTGAGAAATGGCATCGAAATCCTGCTGAATATTTAGAAATATGGAATCAATGTGTTATCAACTGTCGACAGTATACGATACATTACACTGTAAAAACAGGTTGTGGCGTTTAACCCACATTGCTTGTCTGATTTGTGGGACATACAGAACGGTATTCACCTCTGTAGATGTGCAAGAGGGTGGAGACAATTTATCTGCTCAAAAAATTAAAATAAATAGTCACCACACCAGGATACGGTTTGTAGGACAGCTCTGACAGCAGATCGGAAGAGTCACGTGTTGATATTGGCGCTTAGGTAGTTAAAGTGCAGTACTATTGCATCATATTATTTTGTGACATTCACGTTTGGCCCGTCATCATACAACTGCATAATGCGATTTCATCGCTTTCAGTATTTCAAAGGTAATATAAGAGGCTTGAAATGTATTCAAATGTATGTGTATAATTGGTATCTGGCAATAAAATTCAATAGCTGGTAACGCCATTTAAATACGAAAAGTGATGTAAACGAGTATTCACATCTTAGTGTTGTGCTGATGAAAATTGGGATTACAAAATTCAGAAAACTGCTCTAAAACACGATCAAGAAGTAAAACACAAGTACAGCAGCATGTACCAACATTGCAAGTGGAAATTTTAATTGTTATCACTTGCAGTAAATCAGAAAGAGGCAGAACTGTTTCTAATCTCATTGTATATGTGTTAAGCCAAACAAAATAGTTTATACATAAATAGATACGTATTGCAGGTCATTGACGCTTTTCAAAAAATGAAGGTGAAAGACGGATACCATAAAATTTATTTTATGCAGTTGTATAGAGGATGAGTGAACTGCCATTGCCGCTGTCGTTTTATGTAATCCGCGACGTTATGTTTTGCCTTCGAAAACCACGCGCCATATTTTCTTATTCTCTTACTCGCTACGGGCACGCTTTCAGCAAATGAATTGTTACTTCTGTTTAGTTCATGTTGAGGAGTGCAATTCGAAGATCAAATTTTGTATCCGGGCACTGAATCATCCATTCGGCCACTTGCACTTGGGGGAGGTCCGATTGCTCCTCTTCCTCCAGCTGTTTTAGAGAACTTGGCCGAATATGCAGATGAAAATGAAGTTAATGCAGTTGTCTACAAGCCATCATATGACTTCTCTCAGCAACTATTCTCTCTGAGCGAACTTAATGATCTAGTACAAAATTTTTATTTGTGTACGGAATCTGCTGAACTGTTAGGTTCCCAAAGTAACAATCTTTTGGCACCAGGAACACATTGCTCTTGGTAGATACAAATAGAAAGATTTAGTTCTTTTATTCTCTAGGAACGAGTCCTCGGTTTACTATAGTAACATAAACGAGTTAATGCCATTCTATGACACTGAATATGATCCTACTCTGGCGGAGACTGAAAGACGTGTTACTGCGTAATAGGAACGTGCGTGGACCCATTCTTGTTGGAGTCGAGTTCAAATGAAAGAGACGTATGAGAACATGAAGATGCTCTTAATAGGTATCCAGAATGAGGAACACAAATCGATTATCTGCGGTGACTTTAAAGTTGGCGGAATACTATTAAGGCAACAAATGGCGTTTACAAAAATGCCTTGTTTCCTATACGAATGGGGCAGTTGGTCAAGTCAACGAAATTAGTGTGTGAGTTTGGTGAGAGGAGAAATTTTGTTCGTGAAAACGAAAATACCCTCAACGATCTGCTTGTACTAGTAGAACCAAAAAAAAAGTCTTGATTCCAGAACTATACATAAAATTGCTCTTGATGAAACTATTTGTAAAGGCCCTACCACAGGATGGACCCTGCCTTAAGACCTTCTCTAAAAATTTCCGTTCGTCAGACAAGACAAACTGAAATCTATAATGTTTGTTGATTCTGAGATAAAGACGAAAGTTCTGGTACGACAATAAAGAAGAGAGGGAAACACGCATGTGTCGCCTTCCGACCAGTTACTGAGGCGTCTTTAGGGAATAACAAAGATCCCAATAACAACACCGTTATTGAAAAAATGTTGCAAAACTTCAAGAAGATGAATTATAATATGAGTGTGAAAATCCACTTTCTGCACTCACATATCGACTAGTTTGCGGAAAATTTGGGATGTTATAGTGAAGAGCAGGAAGAAGAGCAGGATGAACATTTTCACCAAGATATTAACGAGATGACGAGGAGGTACCAGAGGCACTGTAACGCAACTGTTATGGCCGACTACTGTTGGATGTTGAAGAGGGATGGTCATCAAGGATCTGCAAGAAAGTCAAAGAAGAGATAGTTTAATATTTAATGGAACACTATTGACTTCATGTTTTTGCACAAGGTAGTCACAAAATAAATTAGGGCAGTTCTGTAGAGTACTTTTAAACAACATATTTGTGCGCTCAGACGTTACAATCGTAAAAACATTGTTTCGTATTTTGTGTAATAACCTGGCATGATAGGAAAAAATGGAAATTATTTCTAGAATCAACACAAAATTGATTGAAGAACAACTGCTTTCAGTGAATTATCTGTCGAAAAGTTGCAAACAACTGTAGTACGAGGCATTATATTTCCAAGTGTTTCTTTTCAGGACACATGTATCTGCTGTTCGTAAATCTCCATTCTGAGCTACTGAATAATAATTGAAGTTAATCTCCTATATCTCCTTTATTAGTTTCCTCATTACATTACGTCTCAGTCTCATGATTTTTATATTCAATCGGCACGTGCTCTTTTATCCCGTATCCACTTAGTAGCTACTCGAAAATACCAGCATTCAGCAGAGTTAAAGGTGTTACTGCTTTCAACAGATAGAATATTCTCTTCTTTGCGTGCAATTTTCATCCATAATCTGCTAGATTTGAGGTATAGACAATCGTGACACTCGGCTCCTTTGTGATTCACGCTTCGTATTAAGCAATACAAGGTGCAGTTTACGTGTGCGTTGCGCACGTTTTCTCTCGAAGAGCAGATACACCTACACTTGTAGACGTGTTAAAATGGTTCAACTTTTTGTTTATAATACTGAATTACTCTATTGCATGTCAATATCATTTCACATGATTGTGTGCTTTGAACCGTAAAATTACTACTGGTTCACCAGAGGTCATTAATCACAATTAATACACAAGATATAAAATGGAAGTAGGTGCCAAGGAATAATGGGTGAAATTACACACAATTTTCAGTAACACTCTGTATTCAAATTTGATGCAAGACTGTACGACATTTTTTTAAAAAAAAAAAAACAACAATCATTTAACGAATAAGTCACAATTTACGATAGCAAAAGACTTTTAAATTATTATAAAAAATTTCACGCCAGTAAAAGGCAAGTATAGGCAAGCAATTTAACGTTTACAATGCGACGCCGAATAATATTTCAAGCTCTGCTAAATTACAGGTGAATTTCACTCCATTAATAAATGAACACAATTTGGATATATGTCTTCACTTTTGGTCAGACAAATCTCCCATTTACAACAGCCGTAGCTACGACCTCCCACAACAGCCTCACTCAGGCTCATTAAATGGCGCAGAATCTAACTTGTCTGCAACATATAAAGACAATCATGTTTACTACAGTTCTCAAAACAGAAAAACCAAAACCCATGAGTCATGCACACGGGAGGGGGTGGGGGGTGGCGTTGTGCGGAGGTGTTGGAGGAGGGACACTCACAGTTAATAACCTTAACATATACAAAAATATTTAAAAAAATTACAAATTTCTGCCAGTTAACTTACGCCAAACACACACGCTCGCAAGGTAGGACTTGCGAACTTCTGCGACATTCTCCTTTCAAGGCAACAATTTCTACCCGAAATGAAATGGCAAACTTTTGCATGGCAAGAAAACATACTAATAACCAACTACCGGTATAAAACATACGCACGTTGAGTAAAAGCCTTAAAAGGTATTGAATTGGAAAAAAACACACAACAGTGTTTGCTAACTACAAACAATATAAAAATTCCAATACGGCGTACATTAACAACCTTGCTTGATTATAGCCAAATATACATAAACACAAATTTACCTAAGTTACAGCTTCCAGCTGAGCAGGAATTCATTATGCAATTGACTAGTTCTTACCACGAGGCAAAAGGAATTTTTCTTCTTTCTTAGAGTTCCTTTTACCCTTAAGTCTAGTAATACCAGTTATGGCAGGCGAGTGAATGGATCAGCTATTAGTGCTTTGCATTTTAAACAGAACGACCATTGGTGCCTTAGAATTTCACAGACATCGCAGAGGCTTACAGTCGAATAAACCATAGGTAAGCTGGGAGGGGAAAGAAGCATTTCGAACCACAGATTTAGACTGACACCCACCCCCCCCCCCCCACCCAAAAAAAAAAATTTGTCCTCAAAACAGGACGAACGGACCATGCTTTCTAATATTACCGCGTTCCCGCGGGTGAGCAGACGAGAATGAATAGTGAGAAACCGCCAAATTATACGGCTGGTATATTTAACAAGAATTATTAAACAGAATTCAGTTAAACTTCATAAAACCTGTTAACAATCAGTACTCAACTTCCGGTGCGTTACGAATCCCAGGACTGAACCAACGCAGCACCTCCAAATGCTCTGCCGAGCCGCCCGCTGTCAGACGTTTCAACGGACGCAGGAAGGCGCGCCGATTTTCAGAACCTCCTCGCCGGTCGACAGCATACGGCCGAACTGCAAATTAGGCCCCTTGCGGACCCACGCACAGGAAGACTCCTTTTGCGACGAGAAGCTAACGCCCCATACCACGGAGCCGTTGCTCGCGTCGCTTACGCTGATGCCGCGGTCTGCGTGCTGTCCCTCTAGCATCGGCAGAGAAGTCGCTTCTTGATGCACCGACTGCCCACTCTCCCCGAGAGCTGGTACAGCTAATTTTTAAACCCACGCGATCAGCCCTCTTTTCCCCTTTCCCGCCAGAGGGAGACACCGAAGCCTTCAATTGCGACAACGGCGCCACCGCCTTTATTACAGCTCATGCTTTGTACTAAATACTTCATGAACAGTACCCGGATCGCGTTGTTGTTCATTTGTGAGTCACAATTTTGTGCGAGATCTAAGTATTTTCTAGGCATTGTTACCGCAGTCTCAACTGCTATGCGCTGACATGTAGTAGCAAGTTTTTGCTGTGAAACATCAGGTGGAGTCTGACAGGACTCTCACACTTCATCCAGAGAAGCTCTCCACATATAACAGCACCTACCGGACAGGTTAAGTGTTTTCCACGTCTGGAAGCCACAATGTATAGTGGTAGAGCTTTTCCAATAAGAGAGGGTAACAGTGGGTCCTCGATCGGTCCGGCATCGGCACTGAGCAAATCTACTAGGAAGGCCTGAGATGAGGGCCGGACAAGTTTGCTTCCGTCCACGGGAAAGCGCTTACCTGGGCAGTGAAGGTTCTGGGGAGGGGGCGGTGGGGTGGATGCAAGACAAAAGCCGCTAGCGCAGCGGCCGGCGTGCAGCCAGTCGTAATGAGCGGCGGACCGCTTTGAAGTCGCCCGCTATATTGCGTGCGGGGGCGTGACTGTTTGTCGTGCCCCAACAAGGGGCCAATAAAGCCCCGATAACATTAGCAATGCACGCTGGCGTGGCCAACTGCAGGCCCCTATTACGGCCAGGTCTGCAGCGCAAGGCCTCCAGCCACCCTGTGGGTAGCCCTTAGCAGTAACAGCCACCCATAATCCAATGCACTGGTAAACCTCGGCAATAAACGCGTTAACCCTAGCCACTAGTGTAACAGAACACGACGAAGAATTTAACGTATCATTTCTAGTCAGTACTTTTACAGTTTCTTATTGGACTTTTTATTTTGGAAAGTGCTTTTCTGTAAAAAATTGTCATTCTAATGGTGTGTTGTCCCACTTCTAAATGTTCAGTGCACTGAAGATAGATACCTACAATTTATCTTAAAATATTTTCATGTAATAAAATAAAAATTGAATACTTTATTCGTTTTCGTTCAAACTAGATTAAATATTAACATACCTGAAAAATGATAGTGATATCTCGTATTTTATAAAAATACAAGCAAGTCGAAAAGTTTTCATAACAAAATGATATTTTCCACAGGCAAATAAGGACATTTAGTAAACAATCAATATGCTGCAATAGTCTAATATACACTCCTGGAAATGGAAAAAAGAACACATTGACACCGGTGTGTCAGACCCACCATACTTGCTGCGGACACTGCGAGAGGGCTGTACAAGCAATGATCACACGCACGGCACAGCGGACACACCAGTAACCGCGTTGTTGGCCGTCGAATGGCGCTAGCTGCGCAGCATTTGTGCACCGCCGCCGTCAGTGTCAGCCAGTTTGCCGTGGCATACGGAGCTCCATCGCAGTCTTTAACACTGGTAGCATGCCGCGACAGCGTGGATGTGAACTGTATGTGCAGTTGACGGACTTTGAGCAAGGGCGTATAGTGGGCATGCGGGAGGCCGGGTGGACGTACCACCGAATTGCTCAACACGTGGCGCGTGAGGTCTCCACAGTACATCGATGTTGTCGCCAGTGGTCGGCTGAAGGTGCACGTGCTCGTCGACCTGGGACCGGACCGCAGCGACGCACGGATGCACGCCAAGACCATAGGATCCTACGCAGTGCCGTAGGGGACCGCACCGCCACTTCCCAGCAAATTAGGGACACTTTTGCTCCTGGAGTATCGGCGAGGACCATTCGCAACCGTCTCCATGAAGCTGGGCTACGGTCCCGCACACCGTTAGGCCGTCTTCCGCTCACGCCCCAACATCGTGCAGCCCGCCTCCAATGGTGTCGCGACAGGCGTGAATGGAGGGACGAATGGAGACGTGTCGTCTTCAGCGATGGGAGTCGCTTCTGCCTTGGTGCCAATGATGGTCGTATGCGTGTTTGGCGCCGTGCAGGCGAGCGCCACAATCAGGACTGCATACGACCGAGGCATACAGGGCCAACACCCGGCATCATGGTGTGGGGAGCGATCTCCTACACTGGCCGTACACCTCTGGTGATCGTCGAGGGGACACTGAATAGTGCACGGTACATCCAAACCGTCATCGAACCCATCGTTCTACCATTCCTAGACCGGCAAGGGAACTTGCTGTTCCAACAGGACAATGCACGTCCGCATGTATCCCGTGCCACCCAACGTGCTCTAGAAGGTGTAAGTCAACTAGCCTGGCCAGCAAGATCTCCGGATCTGTCCCCCATTGAGCATGTTTGGGACTGGATGAAGCGTCGTCTCACGCTGTCTGCACGTCCAGCACGAACGCTGGTCCAACTGAGGCGCCAGGTGGAAATGGCATGGCAAGCCGTTCCACAGGACTACATCCAGCTTCTCTACGAACGTCTCCATGGGAGAATAGCAGCCTGCATTGCTGCGAAAGGTGGATATACACTGTACTAGTGCCGACATTGTGCATGCTCTGTTGCCTGTGTCTATGTGCCTGTGGTTCTGTCAGTGTGATCATGTGATGTATCTGACCCCAGGAATGTGTCAATAAAGTTTCCCCTTCCTGGGACAATGAATTCACGGTGTTCTTATTTCAATTTCCAGGAGTGTAGGTCGACACTTACATGCGCATTATCTGAAGGACGTTACATTGTAGAAACTAAATGTGTTCCTTTTAGATGTCTACAGGTCATAGGAAACAGTAACAACCCATATTTTCCAAACTGATTTGTCACATTTTTCACATTTATATTACCCGTTGCCTTCTCTGTAACATTTTTGCACTTGGCAGAGGTGGTGTCTTCCACTTATGCCTGATTATTTGAAGTGAACTGCTACAGCTATAAACCTGTTTTCTTTGCCAAGTTCTCATGTGAGCTAGAGGAACAAATCTCGTCTTGTTATTTTGATGTCTGTAACCTCTGCGTCGATTACCAAAACATTGCTGGCTGCTGAACCTATAATCTATATACTGTAAGAATTCACAGTAATTATGTATGTTCTATCTGTTCTAAGCCACTGGCAGGATTTCAACAAAACATAGTAGACCTGTCACCCATAGAGTTCGGGGGTGGAATTGCAAAAGTAGTTTTTCCTCTCTTTGAGGAATGCAGAGAAACGCCTGAACAATTGAATCTGCTCTAGGATGAGCATGCATTCGAAGTGGTGTATGTGTTGATGGTCATGGCAGAACAGAGCCAGGTAGGAAGAGGAGATGAATATTGAGATGGAGGACGATGATATGGATAGAGAGAGGGGGCAGAGAAGATGTACAGCGAGAGAGGAGACAGAAGAACCTGGGTGGAGGGATGAGAGGATGTGATGGATAGAGGGAGGGATTGGAGAAGACGACGATCGGGTCCATATGGAAGGACAGGGAGAGAGGGGACCAGCTGGTGGATAAAGAGAGGGGGGTGAGGAGATAGACAGGGGGGAGGAAATGGATGGAGGGAGGAGGAGTTTAACATGAGATCGGGACCATATGTTGGTTTGGTGACTTCTCAAATCAATGACAGGGTAGGTTAAAACGTTAACTGGAAAATCCGTGGTCCGACCAAAATCCGATCCTGCGGTACCTAGGTTTCCAGCGATGCGTATACAGCCAAACAATCGGGCGGGCATCTATGTGGACAGTTCATCTATATGTTTTGATGGGTGAGATTGTATCACAAAATGTAACATATATTTTTTGACTGCAATGAGTTGGCAGTTTATTTACACTGCCAGAGGACTATTGACGGACACTGAGCTGTCTAGCTAACTGACCCTGTTCTATGACAAAAATTAATTAAAACTAAAAAGTAGTGAATTAGCAATTCAACGACAACTAAATGAAAAAATAATTCAGAATTATTTCGGTCTATTTCGTTAAAGTAACTTATAAATTAACTGACGAGCAATAATAGTTATAGCGTACAAGGTTGGCACTTGTGACCGAAGGGTCTCTGATAATTGCACATAAAAATTAAACAATGTATGTCGCGGGATTGTACCGTGATTATCGCGATGTATAAAAGACAGATAGTACTAGAGAAGGGAATGATTTACATCTGTGGCAGAATTCGGAAGAAAATTCGACATTCGAATCTGAAAGCAAGTCTTCAAAGTGAAGCCTGAGGTCACTGAAATTCTATAAAAACGGCTTGCTGTCTTTACTGATCATAAATGCGCCCATGTTCCTTAAGACGACGATCAATGGCTTCAAACGTATCCTTGCCGAGGCACCTTCGTCCTGGAATTCTCTCCTGGTACAAACGTTGAGCACGAATGCCATTGACATCAGCTAATCCATACATCAAATGGCCATGTCTCATCTCTGTATATTGAGAAAACTGGCACTGCACGATCGAAGTCTGTGATTAACTCTACGTACTAACTCTAGTGCTCGCAACGGTCGCACTGATCACTGGAACAGTTTGTTACCTATAAACAAGCAATGACTTACGTCGCATGGCACCAGCGGCACGTACAATAAACACTGCGGTCGTATAATGTAAACAGATGTCAGCAAGAGTGCATATTCCCCATGGTTCTACCTTTCGTTTCTTGTGTGTTTTCAATGCTCAATGATTTGGAGAAAATGAGATGCAACACGGAAACAATACGTCTCCAGACCCACGTACATAAAATACACTACTGGCCATTAAAATTGCTACACCAACAAGAAATGCAGATGATAAACGGGTATTCATTGGACGAATATGATATACTAGAACTGACATGTGATTACATTTCCAAGGAATTTGGGTGGGTAGATCCTGAGAAATCAATACCAAGAACTACCACCTCTGGCCGTAATGACGGCCTTGATACACCTGGGCATTGAATCAGAGCTTGGAGCATGTACAGCTGCCCATGCAGCTTCAACACGACATTACAGTTCATCAAGACTAGTGAGTGGCGTATTGTGACGAACCAGTTGCTCGGCCACCATTGACCAGGCGTTTTCAGTTGGTGAGATATCTGGAGAATGTGCTGGCCAGGGCAGCAGTCGAACATTTTCTGTATCCAGAAAGGCCCGTGAAGGACCTGCAACATGCGATCGTGCATTATCCTGCTGAAATGTAAGGTTTCGCAGGGATCAAATGAAGGGTAGAGCCACAGGTCCTAACACATCTGAAATGTAACGTCCACTGTTCAGAGTGTCGTCAATGCGAAGAAGAGGTGACCGAGACGTTTAACCAATGGCACCCCACACCATCACGCCGGGTAATAAGCCAGTATAGCGATGACGAATACAAGCTTCCAATGTGCGTTCACCATGGTGTCGCCAAACACGGATGCGACCATCATGATGCTGTAAACAGAACCTGGATTCATCCGAAAACATGACGTTTTGCCATTCGGGCACCCAGGTTCGTTGTTGAGTACATCATCGTAGGCGCTCCTGTGTGTGATGCAGCGTGAAGGGTAACCGCAGCCATGGTCTCCGACCTGATAGTCCATGCTGCTGCAAACGTCGTCGAACTGTTCGTGCACATGGTTTTTGTCTTGCAAACGTAGCCATCTGTTGACTCAGGGGTCGGGACGTGGCTGCATGATCCTTTACAGCCATGCGGATAAGATGCCTGTCATCTCTACTGCTAGTGATAAGAGGCCGTTGGGATCCTGCACGATGTACCATATTACCCTCCTAAACCCACCGATTCCGTATTCTGCTAAGAGCCGTTAGATCTCGACCAACGCGAGCAGCAATGTCGCGATACGATAAGCCGCAATCGCGTTACGCTACAACCTTTATCAAAGTCGGGAACGTGAAGGTACACATTTCTCCTCCTTACACGAGGCATCACAACAACGTTTCACCAGGAAATGCCGGTCAACTGCTGTTTGTGTATGAGAAATCGGTTGGAAACATTCCTCATGTTAGCACGTTGTAGGTGTCGCCACCGGCAACAACTTCTGTGAATGGTCTGAAAAGCGAATCATTTGCATATCACAGGATCTTGTTCCTGTCGGTTAAAATTCACGTCTATAGCACGTCATCTTCGTGGTGTATCAATTTTAATGCCCAGTAGTGTATATTATCTTCGTCTGCGTGTGAGGAATGTAGCCTGCAGTTTGTGCTGTATATTTTTGTTACCCCTTGTATGAGAACAGTGTTGTACGGAGGCAGTCCATAACCCACCAGAAAGTGAGCTCCTCAGCTGTTCCACAGCAATTGCCTGTCACGTTGCTATCGCTCCCCGTTAAGCCGCGGCGTGTGAGTGACTGCCTACGCGACCTCGGGTCACGCTTTGTTAACGAGGTCGCCGCAGACAGACAAGCGGACATAACGCGTGATTTGGTGGGCGATCGCGCCTGTTGGCGAAAGGATAACAGCGTGCGGAGGCGGCGGCGGCGGCGGCGGCTGCCGGCCTCGGGCCGCCGGCTTACGGCTATTAATATCGGCTGCGGCGCGGCGCCGCGCGGCCATTTACATGGCGTGTTGTGGGCGCCCAACACGGCCGTACATCTGCATCCGGCAAACACGGCTCGCAGCCGGGGAGCGCCGCCGCACACACGGCGTCTGTCAGGGTCTGCTGCTGCTGCTGCTGCTGCTGCTGCTGGGGAAGTCCTGTCTGACCTGATGGCAGGCAGCGCGACAGAGGCACGTTCCTTTGCTCACTGCGGAGGCACAAGTTTGGTTCTGGGTCGTACACAGATGATCCTCGATAACACGAATCTGTTTATGTACCAAGGTGACAAGACTCATGCGATATCCCGTAATATCGTGCCGTACCTCCTTTTTCCCGGTGTAGTGCAGCAACTAGATATGGTACAGACTTGTCACAGGATGTCCCCTGCGGAAATATTGAACCATGCTGTCTCTATAGCTGTCCGTAGTTGACAGCCACCAAAGTGTATTACTCGTTTTCGTCTTTACTAATGTTAGCAGGCCAGATTGTGGTATATAAGGGGCGTGAGCTACATTAGATGTTAGTGATAAAAGTGTTGCCAGTGCAGGATGTTGTGCAAGAACTCACCTCGTGATTATGTACCATAAATGTACCACTGATTTCGTGTCGGGCTTTCAGGGTGACCTTGCAATTCACTAGAACTTTCCTGAGCTCCCCTTCTGTCTTTGCTCCGTTTTTTTCTCTAATCTTTCCTATTCTTTCTTCCTTCTTCGTACCGCGGCTATCTCTCACGGTTTTCAATGCACAAATGTAGGGAGAAGGGGGCGCATGTGTGTGGTGGTTCACGATATCGTAGTGCTGTGGGGGAGCGCCACTCGTGCCTATAGTTTGAGAACACTGACGACTGATGTACGAACATTTCTCAAAAGAAAAACAGGTATGTGTTCTCTTTTCTTTTAAAACTATAAATAGTAGCGTAGCTAGTACTATCCATTGTTCTAGTAAACTGAATGAGCGCGACACCAATGATGAAGTTTCAACCTCGAAAGAAGTTTATTAATGTCAGTCAGCTGAATTTAAAGAAAATCTCATCCAATCCAGAAGTCACAGTTAGAGTAATTACTTTCTGATGTGTGTGTAGTGGTCATTAATACTTAAAAGAGAGTTTCAATAATTCTATCGCTGTCCTTTCATTAGTTGCTAAGCAACGTATCAACAAGCTGACTATGCTATGATTAATATTTGTCGTATCCCGACAGTAAATCGCTTCTCGCTTGCTTTAAGCATCAAGACGATTACCATGCCGCTCAGATAAGTCTTTGATAGTTATTATCAAGCTAATGTCCGTAAATTGCGGTTAATGTTGCTCAATCACACATGCGACGGTAACGCCCAATATCCAGCCGCGTATCTTGAACTCCGCGCCGATATCTGAGAATTCGCGTACGATTTGTTTGCACCAAAATCGGTCAATGGTTCCCTAGAATAATTTTAAAATCAACTGCAGGTTGTAAATTAACAGTTCTATGCCCATTCGTAAAAGTTACAGCAGATCCGCGCTGGACGACTATTTGGTCGCTCACCCGAGCAGCATGGAAGTTTTTTTTTTCCGCTACAAAGAGCAGACATATCATGCATAATGCAACAAGGTTATTTGCTATGTCAAAACATATTTGTATCTATCTCATTAAAACTCATTACCTACTAAATGTTGTACATAATTAAACTGTTTACTTTGTAAATAATCAATAAAATTTGGAAATGAATGATATGTGTAAAAAATTTCAAGTTGAAATCACGTCATGCGTCACTACTGGTTTCCACTCCCCTACACTCACGTGACGCTAAGTAGATCCGACTATATAGGACATATAATGTTACACTATCCAGTATGTTCTTCAAACAAATCGTGAACGATTTGGGCCCAGTGACATGGATAATTGTCATCGATAAGAATTCCATCTTTGTTTGGAGACGTGAGCCACTGATCTGTTCAGATGAACCAGGCGAAGCACTCCATTCCATGTAAACACCGCCCACACCACTATGGAGCCACCACCAACTTGTACAGTCCCTTTCTGATAACCAGGGTCCATGGCTTCCTGGGATCTGCACCACATTCGAACCCTGTCATGGAAATGGAAATGAGCGTTTGGCGTCATTGGCCGGGAGGCTCCTTGCGGGGCAGGTCCGGCCGCCTTCATGCAGGTCTTACTGCATTAGACGCTACAGTGGGCGACCTCCGCGCCGGATTGAGATGAAATGATGATGAAGATAACACAACACCAAGTAGTCCCTGAGCGGAGAAAATCTCCGACCCAGCCGGGAATCGAACCCGGGCCCGTAGGAAGGCTATTCGTCACACTTACCACTCAGCTATCGATGCGGACAACACTGCCATTAGCTCTTACTAACTGGAATCGGGGCACATATGAACAGAACATGGTTTTCCAGTCCTCTAGTGTCCAACAGATTTGGTCACGAACCCATAAGAGTCGCTGTACTCTGTGTTGTCCTGTAAGCAGAGGCACTCGGGTAGGTTGTCTGCTG
Source organism: Schistocerca gregaria (assembly GCF_023897955.1). Taxonomy (NCBI): domain Eukaryota; kingdom Metazoa; phylum Arthropoda; class Insecta; order Orthoptera; family Acrididae; genus Schistocerca; species Schistocerca gregaria. Next base: position 15,327,493 of record NC_064925.1, on the reverse strand, counting down.
CTGTAGCCCATCAACACCAAATTCCGCCGCACTGTCCTAACGGATAAGTTTGTCGTACATCCCACTTTGATTTCTGCGGTTACTTCATGTAGTGTCGCTTGTGTGTTAGCGCTAACAACTCTACACACATGCTGCTGCTCTCGGTTGTTAAGTGGAGGCCGTCGGGCACTGCGTTGTCAGTGATGAGAGGTGACGTCTGAGGTTCGATAATCTTGGCACACTCCTGCCACTGTGGATCTGGCAGAATTGAATTCCCTAATGATTTCCCAAATGGAATGTCCCATGTGTCTAGGTCCCATTACTATTGCATGTTGTAAGTCAGTTAAATCCCGCCGGAAACCTTTCCACATGAATTACGTGAGTGAAAATGATAGCTCTGCCAATGCACTGCCCCTTTGTACTTTGTCTACGCGATACTATCGCTATTTGTATATGAAATAAGTTTTCTTTAGTTTATGTCTATGTTCACAAACTTATTACCGGGTTCGGCCTTTAATGACCAACATCAGATCAGTTTCATAAAAAACGATGTCCGAATGGTGGCATCGTCGAATGTTAAATAATGCGGAATCTTGTATATGTGCATATCACTATCCCATGACCTTTGTCTCCTCAGTGTAAATGTCTTGTACTCTTCTGCTTTACTGCTACTGAAATTGTGATCCTACTGTTAATTCACTGCCTGACAAAAATTGACGTACCCAAAATAAATAGTGGGATGTCAGTGGAACGGCGTACATCAACAAACAATCTACAGGTATGTAAATGATTAGTGTTCCGATTCTCTGTAACAGGTAGGACAGCCACCAGAGTGTATTACTCGTTTTCGTCTTTATTAAAGTTAGCAGGCCAACTTGCGATGTGTAAGGGCCGCGAGCTACATTAGATGTTGAGCGATGACTGAAAAAGGCATGGAGTGAGTGGCTCGAAGACCTCTTGAGTAACATCAGCATGTTGTCAGCGACAGCGAGTCTTCATCAGAGACAAGGGTACCGTCAGGAGTGCCCCACAGAAGAGTGATAGCAGTGCTACTATTCTCTATATACATATATGACAGGCAGATGTTGCAGGTAGAAATCTGCGGTTGTTTGTTAATGATGCTGCGGTGTACGGGAAGGAGCCATAGTTGAGTGACTGTAGAATGACACAAGGCGACTTAGACAAAAATTCCAATTGGTGTGATGAATGGCAGCTAGCTCTAAATGTGGAAAAATGTAAATTAAAGTAGATGAGTATAAAAAAACAAACTTGTAATGTTCTGATACAGCAGTAGTAGCGTCCGACATGACCCAGTAACTTCGTTGTAATCTCAGGATATAACGTTGGAAATTGGCATGAACTGGAACGACCGTGTGAGGATTGTGATAGGGAAAGCGAATGGTCGACTTCAGTTTACTGGCAGAATTTTAGAAAAGTGTGATTCATCTGTAAAGGAGACCGCATGTAGGACGCTGTTGCGAACTGTTCTTGAGCACAGCTTTAGTGTTTGGGACACAAATGAGGTCACATTCAGGAAAACATCAAAGCGATACAGAAGCAGACTACTACATACGTTACTGATAAATTCGAACAACACGCAAATGTTACTGAGATCCTTGGGAGTCCCTAGAGGGAAGGCAACTTTCATTTCCGGAAACTCTCCGTCCGAACAGGCCTTAGAAGGCCCGACGTTACCGGCCGGCCGCCGTGTCATCCTTAACGCACAGGTGTCACTTGATGTGGATATGGAGATGCATGTGGTCAGCACACGGCTCCCCGGGCCGTATATCAGTTGACGCCTCATAAGGGCTGAGTGCACCCCGCTTGCCAACAGCTCTCGGCAGACCGGATGGTCACCCATCCTAGTGCTAGTCCAACCCAACAGTGCTTAACTTCGGTGATCTGACGGGAACCGGTGTTACCACTAAGGCAAGGCCGTTGGCTTTGTGGCGAACGCTATTGAGAAAATTTAGAGAACCGCCATCTGAAGTTGACTGCAGAATGATTCTACTGCCACCGATATACATTTCACATATGGGCCACGTAGGTAACATCCGAGAAATTATGGCTCACACGGAGCCATTTAGTCTCCTTTCCTTTCTCTTTCTGCGAGTAGAATACGAAAGGTAACGACGTGAAGTGGTTCATGGTACTCTCCGCCACACATCGTACGTTGGGTTGCGAATTGTGTATGTAGACATCGCGGACCATTGTGAAATATCGTTATCGGGAACCTTAGAGAGTTTGAAAGAGGCCTGATCTTACATCTGCGTTTGGGCCCGCTGGTCTAGTCGCACGATGTCTCAATGCGTGACACGTCGATGTTGGACTGCCTGAAATCGTAAAGTGAGACACACACATCACGTCGACCACAGCCGGGTAAGATCGGCGTATTTCGCACCATGTAAATGTAAGGTAACTTCAACGTCGTAGTGCTTCACATCTGCGCCTGCCATCCGAGCACCTTCCACAACATTCTGTGTCGTACCGCACGAGTGTTCGGAGACTAACCGCACCTGGACTAGCCAACATCCGCCACGTGTGTAGCTGCCATCAACGCCTCAAGACAAACGGCAGTGTTTGCAACGATGCCGCGACCGGAAACCCGGGACTGATGCTGAATGGAGTCGAATAGGCTTCAGCGATAAACTGCTGTTCCGCAGTACCACGGATGAGCATCGTCGGTGAGTATAGCGACCTGGGGCTAGATCCCATTCTTCCAAAGCCTTGCAGAGACACGGCAGTGTAATCCCTAACGATTTGATACAGGATTTCAGGTCTCGGCTTGTAGTGATTGATGGAGCTCTGATTCCACGACGGTACTCTCACGCAATACATCTACATCTACATTTATACTCCGCAAGCCACCCAACGGTGTGTGGCGGAGGGGACTTTACGTGCCGCTGTCATTACCTCCCTTTTCTGTTCCAGTCGCGTATGGTTCGCGGGAAGAACGACTGTCTGAAAGCCTCCTTGCGCGCTGAAATCTCTCTAGTACTGATATTCAAATCTTCAACAAGACAATGCTCGTCCACACATCTATGAACTGCGTGATGTTAGGTACTCCAGTGGCTAGTAAGATTTTTAAATCTGTCACCATCAAGATGTGTGTGGGACTAGCTCTTACGTCGACGCAGTCCTATGTAGTATTCAGTAAATTTTGTGGAAATTTGTGGTAAGTGCAACAGGACCAAACTGCTGAAGTCGTCGGTCCCTGGGATTACACACTACTTAATCAAACTTAAACTAACTTACGCTGAGAACAACACTCACACCCATGCCCGAGGGAGGATTCGAACCTCCGACGGAGGAAGCCGCGCGAGTCGTGAAAAGGCGTCTGAGACCGCACGGCTGACCCGCGCCGCTGCAGTATTGAATTTATCTAGGACGAGTTGAGGACCACCTTGCCCCAGAAGAGGAGCCAGCGGCTCTATGATATCCTTCACAGCCAATCAGTGCATGTATCCAGTCCGGAAGGGGACGCAACGTCATATTGACAATTTGGGTTAAATTGCCAAGCTATCTAAATTCGACTCTGTTTTATAGTAGCTGAAATACAGTCACATACCAACTCAACCCATGTAGTACATTTAGTTTACTCTTCCCATTGTTGGTGCTTCGTTTTTATAGATGGGCAGTGTAAGTAAAGGACCTGTCAATTTGTTAGTCAATTAGTTAGTAATTGGCTTCCAAGTTAGTAGAATTCTTTCATTTCAACTACTCCGAAATCAGTAAATTTGTTGCTACTCTCGTTTCTGATTTACCTCCTTGCTTTAGTCTTTCTTTGGGAAAATCTCAGTGCGTATTCTGTGCTAGTTAATACATGTTTCATACATCGTTTGAACGATTCATGTATCGGAATGATGAGGAACGAGTCAGTTTACAGACTGTGTATACATGAGTAGACTTAGTATCAGTGAACACATTATTATTTTAGCTCTATTTCTGCAACTACACACTTTTTTACTGGCTACCGTTTTTTAAGCAGTAATTCTTCAACGGAATACAAGGAGTTGTCCAGAAGAACTGATTTTAAATTATTAATTGTATCTGACTTTCAGATATATTATGCTATCGGGCAAACATCAGAAATTTTTCTTCCTGCATACTGAACTCCTGTCTAGGCCACAGTCAACTTTAGCAGTGGGTAATAAAGATGTTTCTAGTGTGGAGATCATTGTTCTTTCCAAATTGCGATGGTTTATTTATGACGAATTTCTACAGCGAATACATGTATTGTGACGACACATTAAAAATCCTTAACTCCTTGAAGAGGTAGCTACATGACGTCCGTGGATGAACACCGCACATTACTCTTACTGACCTCTTTTGTGTAACCAGTATTTTCCTTAAAGTGATGAATTACCACACAGTGTAAATATGCCAAATATGTCAACAGTTTGATACGTTTGCTTCCAGGATTAGCAGTTGTACGAAGAGCAGAAATGGCTAAACTTTATTGGTTCAAATGGCTCTGAGCACTATGGGACTTAACATCTGTGGTCATCTGTTCCCTAGAACTTAGAACTACTTAAACCTAACTAACCTAAGGACATCACACACATCCATGCCCGAGACAAGATTCGAACCTGCGATCGCAGCAGTCGCGCGGTTCCGGACTGAGCGCCTAGAACCACGAGACCACCGCGGCTGGCACTAAACTTTATTGTTTGACAAGCTGAACAATATGCTTCTTCCAGTTAATGGTTTCGTTAATATGCACAAGCAAAAATTTAGAAGCACTCTACCCTATTTACTGACTCCTGCTCGAGTGCTACATCAGTTGTTGATATAACTATTTGTTGTAAGAACTGAATGAGTGTGTTCTTTCAGAAAGTAAGCGGGAACCACTTCACAATCATTGGACGACATCACTAACTCTTCTGTTGCTTCTCTCTAATGGTATTTAATATAACACTAATATCGTCTGCTAAAAGTACCAATTTGCCTTGTTGAATGTTAGGTGGAAGCTCATTCACATACATACTGAACAGACGTGATTTTTTCCTCGTTCACTAAAGTTTTCTACCGTTACGAAATTGTCTGAATTATTTAGCACAATCTTATACATTCTACTTGTTAAGTATGATTCACGTAAGCTGTGCATAAAACCAACCATTCCCAAAACCTTGAGTTTTTCAAAGAGAGTAACAAGATCTACTGCATAAAACGCCTTGGGAATGTCAAAAAAGTACCAGCTGGTGAAATATATTACTGTTACTGTGTAAGGCTTGTAGTATTTGATGAGTGAAAGTATAAATACCATTTTCAGGTGAGTGACACTTCTGGAATCCAAGATGTGAGTTGCTGAGTAAATTGTTTTCGCTTAATGGTGCGACTACTCTTGAATACATTACTTTCTTTAATATTTTCAAAAAAAAAGGAGTCATTATGTAAACTGGACGATAATTTTTAAGTTACGTCTTGTCGCCTTCATTATGAACTGATTTAACAGTTGTATATTTTATCCTGTCTGAACAAAAATTCTATGTGCCAGTAATGCTTTCAAAAATGGTTCAAATGGCTCTGATCACTATGGGACTAAACTGCTGAGGTCATCAGTCCCTTTAGAACATAGAACTACTTAAACCTAACTAACCTAAGGACATCACGCACAACTATGCCCATGGCAGGATTCGAACCTGCGACCGTAGCGGTCGCGCGTTTCCAGAGTAATGCTTTGCTTTTATCACTAAGCACTGCTTATACCACATTACTTAATAAGTTAGAACAACGTTTCCGAACTCTGCCACAAATTCCATCAAACCACATGAGTTCTGGACATTTTAGTGACTCTCCTTAATATACTACTATATTTTTAGTAGTATGCATGTGATATCAGATCTTCACTTACTCTACCTTTTACATAACTTTCGGTCTTCCTCTTTCATGGAGTTTTGATTCCGCTCATTTTCCACTGCTTGTTTGTATTTTAATGGGTGTTCTGCATGATTTTTTAGGAAGTTATTTTCAAATATTAACACGTATTTGGTATGGAATAAACTGAATTTGGAAATTAGAACCACTTTCTACGTACGCCTCATCACTTTCCACTTGTTTAAGATTAATCTTAACATTGGATTCGGTTCTCATTAATACGTCTCACCACTTTGTAAGAACCTGCCTCAGGGTTGTACGGTGCCATACTGTTTATTTCCATGTATCGTAATATTCATTCTCTGAATAAGTATATCACACCATAAAACACTCCCTGTAGCATCTTAAAACAACAAAACTCGACCTTAGACAGTCAGTGCTTTATACCATCTTCCACATCGATGATTAATTCTTAGTGTTTAGTACTGTAGCTTTTCGTAACTCTCACGAATCGAACCAAGAACAAATATAAAGTACGACATTAGACATATTTACTGCAACGCTTTTCTTCGTCTATCTCCTTTTTTTTCTAACAGTATTCCACGGCAATAGCTGAATGTGTCAGCAGAAAGAAAGTGTTAAGCTGCAAGGGCACAATTTTCGTTTTTACATGTTAGATATTAAGTTAAATTCCAATTCAAAGACGTAAAACCCTCCGCCACACACCGTCAGGTGGCTTGCGGTGTATGGATGTAGATGTAGAGGCACAGTACTCTCTACAGCAGGCAGAACATTGTAGCGATACACACGGAGCTATTTTCACCAACGTGTGCTGTACTCGAAAACGGAACAGATAACGTCAGCGAATTAATGCTTACTATACTGAGTGTTACCAGGTTCTTCCGGCAACCCTTTCTTACTTATTAGTGTCCTTTACTACAACATTTTGTACCTTTCTTGTACATCCAACCATGAATCAGCCGAATAAACCCATAACACATCCCTCCAAGTAACTCAGTTCTCTACACTCAACTGGCTTCACATTCCACACATAATCAGTTCTTATTGTCCTTTACAATAATTACATACCGCCACCAAGCACTTCAGGAAAAGAAATTACTTCGTTCTATAATCAACAATCCTGGTATTGTATCAGTTCTCTGATCCTCTGATTTTACATTCCCTTTAATTTCTCTGGGCATCGTACTTCCACAATAGCTAATACGGATATTTTATATGTAAGTCTACATATGTTGTATAAGAAAGAGGGCAAAAATTCAAAAATTAAATAACTACACACAGGATGGAGAAAAAGAGCTACACTTGCTGGTCGGCACGCGATTCCTCATCCCAGTTCTGGACAAAAGTGTAAGTAGCAAAACCTCATTCTGCCAGTAGGTTTAACAGAAACTAGGTCTAGAAAAAGGGAATCTGGCAACGCTGTAACGCTTGCAGCGTCTCCAACAAAAGGTAGTATGAACTCTGGTATGCCGGAGTTGTCCCACTAGCTCAGTAAGCAATGACGAGGGAGTTACAGCATCAAATTGTAATCACTTTATACCTCCACAGTACGAGGGTATCTTGTGTATGTCTTTCTTATTCAAACATTAAGACATAACATGACCTTGTTACAGAAGCAAACGACCCGTTCCTTTTGTCCACGGCACAGAGAACTCCACTATAAAATAATAGTGGATACAGCAGCATCGTATCTATCCAATGAGGTACAAAGTACACAATAGGTAGGCTACTGTAGATTTCCAATTATGCTACGCACAATAATTCAGTTCTGTACGGTAGACGCACAGACTTATTTTCAGAGAGCCAGTACGTACACGTACAAGCAACGTTCAAAGCGACCACCTTGCATTTGCCAATAATTCACCACTCGCTGGACAATATTGGAACCTAGGAAACACATCTGCTTCGACCACTGCCGAAGCAGCATGCACCCTTGCTATTAGCTCGTGTACATCTGTGATTGGAGTACAATAAACTTGTTCTTTTAAATGTACCCATAAACAAAAAATATAGTAGATTTGCCAGAACATTGGATCTCCACAACCAAATTATTTCCCCGGTAACACTCCAGTTAAATAGTTATGCAGGTTCATTCCAATATGTGGCTGTGCAACACCTTGCTCAAACCATAGCAGTCACCAAACAACAAGTGGAACGTTTTCTAACGCGTCAAGCACAGTATTGCAAACAAACGCAAGATACAGTGGCGCATTCAACTTGCCCAGCAAGAGGTAAGAGCCGAAAGGCACTCCTCTCACGATTCCAGCCCAAAGGTTTATGCCAAAGCATGCCTGAAAGTCACGTTCAATGGTGACATGTGTTTTGTATTCTGACCAATAATGGGTACTGTGGAGGTTGAAAACACCTTCACGAGGCAGGCCACACTCATCAGTCCCTATCACTTTATTTATAAGACGTTCGTTATCGTCCACTTGGTGCAAAAGCCATTCACGGAACTGTAGTCGTCGTCTGCGGTCTGCTGGCCGCTGTTGTTGCGTTGATGTATAAGAATGTGGATGCTGTTCTTCATTGGGTAACACTTCAGCAACCAGCCTGCCTTGCAACAACACAGGTACTTCGCCGAGGTGACTGGTGAACAGCTTCGAGAATCGCGTCCTCCGTTTGTAGACTACTTCTAGTCCTCGGACGACCTCTGTCCATTACTTGTGAACGAGGATTACCGATCACCAGCAGGCGTTGGTCCATATTCACAACTGCGAATACGTTCATATCGGGATGGTGCCTTTAACGCTACCGTGCCGCATCCGCAGCAGGCTGTATATCGGATGCACCCAGCACCAGAAGCATATTTTGACTTCTGCGTCATTTGTGTACTCCGGCGGAAACCCTCTCTACGTGGACCTGACAGGACCAGTCACGGTTGTGCACTGTGTGGATACGCACGCAGTTTAATGTATCCCACTGCCACGAGATGAGCAATTGTCATGTGACGAAATGATGTCCTGACTATAAACGACGAGACGTAGTGAAAGGACGCCAAAAAAACAGAAAAGGAATCTGGTGAAGATTCGAATCTTAGCTCCACGTTGGATGTGGGTCTGATGTCCTAGCAGTCTACTCAGTGAGCTACGACGTTGGTAGCTGGTGGCGACACACGTTCCTCTGAAATTTTCGATGCACTGCACAATGTGACAGTGTTGGCAGCTCCTCGTTTTCATACTTGTGTTTTTAAAATGCGCCTGATTTAATTCTACTAAACAAACTTTTGTTTTATTACACGCCAACCCTCAAGTGCAGCATCATTTCTTCACCGTGTATAGAACCATTGTGATGGGTAAAGTGCACCTCACTACGCCTACATAAAATAGTGATATTTCTAAGTCAGTGGTGCAGAGTGAGGAACACTTGAAAGTGAAACACAGCCACAATCTCGAGTTGGGGATTCTTAGTTCTGATAGGCCAGAGCACCTTATGAACGAGGTGTTCATCAAGTGTGTAAGTGTCCTACCCCATACTAAACTAGTTAATTTGTAAATTTCATGGTGAATGACACCTCCCCCCATAATATTTGGCTATTGATGAGTAAGACAGATATTACGAGTACAGCTCTTAAGCATCTTTGTCTTGTTTTCTCCATCTTTGGGACTCTGAATATTGTTGTCTGCGACAATGCACCAGGTTTCTGTACACCGTGAATTTAAAACATTCTTTTTCACAAGTGCTATGCAACCACCACCCCATACTAGCGACAAAAATTCGCACAGCATGGGAACCGATTTCTTAAGTCGGCCATGATCAACTACCATGGGAAGTAACCGACTACGTCGGATGAGTCCATTGGCTTGCTGACTTTCGTATTTAGCACGGCCTTGGGTGAGACTCATTGGACCAACCCCCACCAAACTTACATTCCCTATCAACTCGCCAATTTCCAAAGCGTGGACAATCAATGGTATTCTTACTGAAGATAATGATCCTAAGGTCAGTATGAATAATTGTGGTTCTGCAACAAATTATATCAGGCTTGCACAGCTGAAACTGGCCACCTGGTTCAACAAGGGATGGCGTCCGACCTCGCTACGCTCAGGCGACGGAGTCAACTTGAAGAGCACCTGGACACAGAGCAAAGAGAACAGAAGGTAATTTTTAAGGTGTTACCACGGATTTTGGTACTGTACAAGGTGATCCAAATCATGTCTCCAGTGAGCTTCCTGATCCACCGGTAAATTAACCAGCGAAAAGTCGCCACTGGTAACCAGGATGCTGGGGAATCCTCTCATCCTTTGCCACTCCGGCCGGTTGCAGCTTAAGCTGGTGAGATCCTTGTGAGATCCGCGTGACATCCTTGTCTCTCAGTAAACTATTGTGCTTGCCCTGTAAAAGTCTCTGCCCTTGTTGCTGCGGTACCGGAGGATGCCTGCCCTAAAGTGGATGTTTTAAGAGCGGCGGACAGTGATATAGGGGCGTGCTAGTCAAAGCTAGTCAAACAAAGGGGGATGACTTGCTGAAAACACAGTGGAGAGTTGGAGGTCCAGTTTTGCCTAGGATGTGTGACCGCTCTGTTGCCCCTAACATAGCTGAAAGACTCCGGTATGGCCTGTGGAATATTACAAGCACTGTCACGCAGGTTGTACTTTAACTATCATCTACGCTACCGCTGGAGGAACGAGCCTGCTCAAGAACAGTTGCGTGGCCGTATTGTGGGGTATGTAGTGAGGCAATAATTCCGTTCTTAATTGATGCGTTGAAAGTGTACAACCCGTTTCTACACTCAGGCCGATAAATTAAGGATAACTGCGGAATGTGGTGCCACACAACGTGGAACTACACAAAACTGGCGCTAATAGCATAGGCAGATAGGGAACACACAAGGCACTGATCTGTATGTCCACGGTATTGGTGATAAGTTGAGAAAACCGTCCCAAATCACATGTGCTACAAAACGCCACTGTTTCCTGCGCGTGCATCCCGACGTCAATATGGGCCATGATCACCATGCACACGTAAACAGGCCGCACAACGGGTTGGCATACTCTGAATCAGGTGGTCGAGCAGTTGCTAGTGTATAGCCTTCCATTCTTGCACCAGTGCCTGTCGGAGCTCCTGAGTCCTAGGGGTCTGAAGGCATGCAGCGATACGTCGACGGAGAGCATCCCAGACGTGCTAGATAGGGCTGACGTCTGGAATACAGGCAGGCCACTCCATTCGCCTGATACCTTCTGTTTCAAGGTACTCCACCACGATGGCAGCTCGACGGGGCCGTACGTTATCATCCACCAGGAGGAAGGCGGGACCCACTGCATCCCTGGAAAGGCGGACATATTGGTGATACGCCTGACCTGTTACAGTTCCTCTGTCAAAGACGTGCAGGGGTGTACGGGCACCAATCATAATCCCGCCCCACACCATCAAACCACGACCTCCATACAGGTCCCTTTCAAGGACATTAAGGGGCTGGTATCTGGTTCTTGGCTCACACTAGATGAAAACCCGACGAGAATCACTGTTCAGACTACACTTGGACTCATCCATGAGCATAATCTGTGACCACTGTTGCAATAATCATGTACTGTGTTCTTGACACCAGGCTTTACGAACTCCCCTGTGACCAGGGGTAAGTGGAATCCACCTTGCAGGTCTCCGGGCCAATAAACCATGTCTTTTCAGTCGTCTTTAGACTGTGCGTCTGGAGACAACTGTTCCAGTGGCTGCAGTAAGGTCCTGAGCAAGGCTATCTGCAGTACTCCGTGGCCACCTGCGGGCACTGGTGGTGAGATATCGGTCTTCTTGTGGTGCTATATACTGTGGATGTCCCGTACTGTAGCGCCTGGACACGTTCCCTGTCTGCTGGAATCGTTGCTATAATCTTGAGATCACACTTTGTGGCACACGGAGGGCCGTGCTACGATCTGCTGTGTTTGATCAGCCTCCAGTCACCCTAGCATTCTACCCCTCATAACGTCATCAATATGTGTTCTTTGAGCCATTTTCAACACACAGTCACCATTACCAAGTCTGAAAACGGCTGCACGATTACTCGCTGCACCGTACTCTGACATGCACCAACACACCTCTGCCATCACCGCCGTACGATGACTACAGGTCATATGGACAGCATGGTGATTTAAATCCGCAAACCGCCCACCAGAGCGTTGTGTCACCATGTATCCTTAATTAATGATCATGAGTGTATATGCGATTAGCGTTCAATAAGTATTGAAAACTCTCTTTCTCGGCTCATTTCTGTTCAAAAAGTTAGTTCTTTTGTGGCACCTCGTGGATTGTTCCCGATTTAACCCCTACACTTTCATGAGGTTTCGATGTGTGGCGGCGCTATCTGTAGCCTAAAAACGCTGTTGTAACTAAGGCGCGTTCTAAGCAGAGTTCCTTCTGGCAGGAAACTGGATCATCGCAGATACTCATGGGCACTTTCTGAATGTCCTGGCAGTGAACAAAAGCAAGTTGATTCTTTTGGCGAGGCTTCTGTTATTATCACAGAAAGATCACACAAACCTTTCCGAACTCCCTCATGCCGGCCGACCACACACAGCTGTGACTCCAGCAATGTAGAAACGTGCGGACACTCTCATTCAAAGGTGATGACGCATCCCAGTCAAACACCTCGCTACTCAGCGGGACGTCTTTCTCTGTAGTGTCGACCCAGTCGTCCAGAAGTCGGGGTACACAAAGGCGTCTGCTGCTGCGTTCCTCGCCACCTAACAGAAAATTTTCTGTGCCGGATTGATCGCAGGTTACGAGGACGATAGTGAATATCTTTTATGGGACAACGTCACTGCTATGGAACATTGGTTCATCACTTAGAATCGGAAACAAAACGACATTCCATTGACTGAATCTGCATCGCCTATCTTCCGAAGAAAAGCCGCGTCCTAACCAGTTTAATGGTGACGTTATTCTGGGACTCTGAAGGTGTAATTATGTTTGACGTTATCCCTCATGGTGCAACGATCAACTCTAAACTGTAGTGTGTTACCGTCAGGAAAGCAACGAAACGACTTCAGTGTGGTGGTTGCCACAAAAATACAAACAAGCGTCACCTTCTCCATGACCAAGCAAGACCTCATCCAATTATGAGCACGCAAGAGGTAAGGAGAGCTCATATACCTTCATTGGACTGTTACTCCTCATCCAACCAGCAGCCCAGATCTCGCACCTTCCGACTTCCATCTGAAGAGTTCACTCCAGGGGAAGCAGTTTGTGGATAATGGGGAGGTTATTGATGCAGCAAGACATGTGCTCCGACTTCGATCGATAGAGTGGTACCATTCAGGAATGCAGACCTTCCCAGAGGGGTGGTGTAAGGTCATCGCAAGGCAGGAGAGTGGGGAATAATATGGTGTTGGAATCCTGGATAAAACCAATCTGCTTTCAGAGAAAAAAGTGTTGCGTTACTTATTGAGCACCCCTCGTATTTACGTTACATTAGTATTCACTGACAGACGTGCTCTGTTTGCTACTGAGCTTTATGTTTTGTAGTCAGTAGCTCGACTCTGGTTTACTTCATGGGAAGTATGGAATAATCCATCCGGTTCGTAGATCAATCTAACCCTAGCACAAACCGATACGAATGTGCCGTGGTAGTGAGGGTGAGGAAGGATAGGACATCGATTGTGGATGGGGCTGTAATCAGCCACTGTTGGCTACAGTAAACACGTACACTTTATTGGAGGAAATATTTTTCAACAATCATTTTAAAATAATTTACTACACAGACAACTGAAGGCCTTACTAAACAAGAATTCAAATCGTCTGTGGCTGAAGGCCACAAGCAACTTCAGAATACTCAACAGCTGAGTTCCAAGTGAGAAAGGCAGTAACACGTTAAGGAATTGTAAGATATTTTCTTCTTAATCAATCAAAAACTGTAACAAGTGATAGTAACACCTGAAGGCCTTATTAAGAAAGAACTGCAATTCTTTGTCGACTGAAGGCCACAAGCAATGTTGCAAACAATTAATGGCTGAAGGCCTGAATTACAAGTGAGGAAAGCAATTACCCGTTAAAACATTAAGGTAGATTTTAAACAATTATGACAAAATGACCAAGTAGGCCAGAGTGATCCACAGACAGTGCTCCCTGGATCGACCTGAGGAAGGTCACTACAGGTGTGTGTAAGTGGTGAGACTGGCAGTCTAGAGTAATGTTCACCTAAGGAGGGCAACTGAAACTAGAGACGGTTTAAACGCCGATGAATCTTCTTACAAAATCCACCTCTCGCCAAATAACCAGTACAACTGTGGAATAATTCAGGTGAGGGCCAAGTGACAGACAGCACTGCGTCTTCATAGTCCGGTGTTTAAAACATCAAAAGGCAGAAGGAACCACTATATCCAAGGTAACTAAGGAAAACAATTATCCATATCCCAATCAAGGAAGCTGTCAAAGTTACACACCATACCGGACAGAATCGGCAAGACGAGGAAAAGCACTAAATGAAACAATAAGTTTACTGTTACCAGTCACTGTTTATTTGTGTCCACGACGCGTTTCAAAGGTTTAAACCTCCATCATCGGGTGGATATAGATCAGTTAATATGGCATTTGTGTGTTTGTGTTGTGTTACGATTTCTTTGGAGGAAGTTGTGACACTGTCTCCAGTGGTCACAGGATCCTTTCACAGTCGTAACACATCACATGAACACTATCATATTGTTTTTTTTTTTTTTTTTTTTTTTTTAATACAATATGATAGTGTTCATGTGATGTGTTACGACTGTGAAAGGATCCTGTGACCACTGGAGACAGTGTCACAACTTCCTCCAAAGAAATCGTAACACAACACAAACACACAAATGCCATATTAACTGATGTATATCCACCCGATGATGGAGGTTTAAACCTTTGAAACGCGTCGTGGAAACAAAAAAACAGTGATTGGTAACAGTAAACTTATTGTTTCATTTAATGTCAATAACAGTCACGGTAAAGCCTAACCTAAAAATGTTCGCTTTTAGAGGAAAAGCACACTGCCACAATTTACGGTAACCCCCAGGGCTGGTGACTTGGGCGTTAGCGGCCACTGGGCAGTAAGATACCACTGGTTACCACGAAACGGAAATCTAAAAATGAACACTACTTAACAGCACAGGGTAAATGTACCTTGTCCTTTTATAATAATTAATTAATTCTTTTGCTTTCCTACACTCTTGGTTTCTTTGCTAAAACAGCTGTTACATTTGGTGTCAATTATTCTCTCTGTATTAATACGTAATGTGGAGTGGAAGTGAAAAAGGAATTCCTGCATAAAATTCACATACATTTGAAAATAAACAACTCAAACAAATAATCATTTATCCAAAATTAGGCTGAATGTTCAAGTCAAAAGAAAGAGTGGTAATGGTTTCTATGAAATTAATTTTGATCTCCTACGAATAAGTGACGTTATCACACCAGGATTAGCAACTGGGTCAAGACGGGATCTGGTAATTAGATTCGTCAGTACCACAAGCATGCAACGTCATAAACATTCGCAAGCTATTAGTGTGCCACTGGGCCGGGCACCCCTGGGTACGTGAGCGAGTAAGCAATGTTATGACATCTAAACACCTGTTGGACAATGACAAAACAACCATCATCCACCTGTTCCACTGCTAATGGCCTCTAATAACCCACATACAAACGGACAACTTGGAAAAGAATAAATTTCGTTTAGGTTGGTTGGTTGATTTAAAGATTAAAGAGACTAAACATAAACACACAGAGCACATTTAAACCATCCAGCAGTCATTCTAAACACTAAAAGAAAAATTCCGGGGGAAGAAAAGCCCCGTGGTCAATAATAAAGCAACGTGGAAAACGGAGCACAGCAACAAAAACAACATAGAGAAGAAAGGCAGAAGGAATGAAAACTGTGCAGCAGAAGATCGTGCCTGGCCGATCACGAATATAAAAGGATGAGCCAGCCACTTTGCAACATGTTAAAACCTCCAGCCTAAAAGATTAGGGTGGAGTCGAATTACAAAACGAAACTAATTAAAATATACAGCACAAAAGAGGGTGATGCAATAAAATTAGATGGACCTATAAAAGCCGATTGCGAGAATAAAACTTAACACCCGACCTGTCATAGAGACATTGTCACCTAAAAGAGATGATAAATCACCGTGGAGATTAAAAGTTCGCCTGACGGCGGTTAAAAAAGGACATTTCAACAACACATGGGCCACCGTAATGTTCGCACCACAGCGACAATGAGGGGAGTCCTCTCGACGCAGCAGATGACCATGCGTCAGCCAAGAGTGACCAATGCGGAGCCTACAGAGAACAACAGAGTCCCTGCGAGAGGCTCGCATGGAGGAACCCCACACAATCGTGGTCTCCTTTACTCGCCGCAGCTTGTTAGGTGCAGACAGGGTGCGCTATTCGTCTCCCCACATCCCAAAGACCTGACATTGCAAAACCGATCGGAGATCAGTTGCCGGGAGGTCGAACTCCAGCGTCAGTTTGCGGGTAGTCTCTTTGGCTAACTTGTCAGCGAGTTCGTTTCCCGCTATCCCAAGGTGTCCGGGGTCCATATGAACGCCACCGAACATCCACGCTGTTCAAGAGCGTGAACGGACTCCTGGATGGCAACAACAATGGGATGCTGTGGGTAGCACTGGTCAAGAGCCTGTAGACTACTGAGAGAGTCACTGCAAATGACGAAGGACTCTCCAGCGCTGGTACGAATACTCTCAAGGGCACGAAAAATGGCTGTTAGCTCTGCGGTGTAAACTCTGCAGCCTTCCGACAAGGAGCGCTGGTCTACATAGCTCGCATGAGCATTTCGTTTATGAGTTGACGTTAAATCATACAGAATATTCTTCTAACTAACCAGCAGCAGTACACAAAGGAGGTACACAATTAATCCACGGCTGGATGGGAGCATGTCTTATATTGCCATACTGGGGGAGGGGGGGGGGGGAGGTCGGGGAGAGTCGGGGGGAGTGAGGAGACGGAGGTAACTGAAGAGTGACAAAACTTCATGAATTGACTGTATTATATAACCTTCAGATGATGTTTGACAGTTATCACGATTAATCCCTCCCAAATAATTGAACACAAATGATGGGAATACATGGACGTACATCACTTACAAAGGTAACACACTAAAACTGATGGAATTCCTACATGAAGCGGGGCGTCTTCACTGATTCTCACTTAATCGAGTTCTCAATATAGAGAAACTGCCTTACTTAATTCATTTGGGCTACATAAATTAACCACACGGCAAATGGTGGTGACGTGTGTGTACATCACTTACAAAAGAATCGCAGAAAAATCAATAAAATTCGGGCACAAAATTGTTATAGCCTGGCTCGCATTCACTTAATCAAACTTTCAATACAAGTATGATAACACGGAAAAGTAATCTGGCGAGTGTTATTTTAAAACGCAACTAATAGAGGGCACATGTGGGTGGACGCTACTTACAAAGAAACTGCTAAAAATTCAGTAAAATTCCCATTTAAAATTGGTGCAGCCTCAGTGTGGCCAACTGCAGCTTTGTTGCTTTCAGGTATAACAGGTATTTGTAGTCGTTCCTCCAATTTTCTGTTGTGAGAAATGGTGCTCGTTTTTATCTCTATATCAGTTTTCGTTACGTCGATTTTCTAGACAGGTAGTCGCGGTTTATGGCGAACGGGAATTACAATTTCATTTTTGTTGCCTATTCCTCATGTTACAGTGTAACGTGGCTTGGTTGTTTCTACCAAATTCTTCTGTAAAGACAACTGTAAAACACTTGCACTGGCTGAGATTTTTCCGACGTAATAATTGTATCAGTGTTGCGCTGGCGTTGGGTCGGACAACGTTGAGAAAGCACCACAGTATTTCAACGAGACAGCTGCTCGTCATCTTCAGGTTCTTACTGAAGTATTGCTGCAGCTGCTCGTCAGTACATGAGGTGGCTCACTGCAAAAGCGCAAGCGCCGAGTGCTGAGGCTATAATGTCATCACAGATGGAACACAGAGGATTTCAAGGAATCCCTTGAATGCGAGGTCGCAAAAGGCCGATGATGTTCACGGCATTCGACGCTCCACGTATTGTCTGCCTTCCAACCACACAGTGGCTATTAATGGTAACAGTGGGCGGGACAGAACATATCCAGTGGTCAATGCAGCATGAGGCTAGGGAGTGTAGTTGAGCAGCTTAATCGACAACTCGCCACAGTACTCCTGCGCTTGTGACGTTGATACAAACCAGAGCAATGGCAACGAAAAACAAAGCAAACATTGGATTATATCTGCAACAATAGTTGCCGAAGGTGGCATTTCAATAGATGGGAACGCCAGGAACTTCAAGGAGTGAGAAAGAAGAGGCAGATGAAATATTAGGCGTTTCTGCAAGATGAGTCAGTGGAATGTGTGGTGCCATATACGCTAGACTGTACGGAGAATGAACATGTTGAGTACAATGATGACGATACGTGCTTAACAGGTGAAATTGATAATGAGAGAGACGTCGAACCCTGTAGTTCATTATCCTAGTGGGACAGCGAGCTACAGTAAAATGTAATAAACAACAATTGTTGTCCAAGGAGACCGTACTAAACATAATTACGTACATGAAATATCATCCGCAGTATGGTAAAAAAAGAAGGAATTAAGAACAGATTTTGAATACGTCCGCAGCAATATGACCGTGTATGCATAGGGAAAACTGCGGATAATCAAGGGACGACAATGCACACTTGTTAGAAAATCTGGTTTTAGCGAATTTCCAGAATGATGGAAACAATTTACAGGATGTGCAAGATAGTCACTTACGTTACGCGCAACAAATTGCGCTACATAGATTACAATGATTTCAAGGGAAGTAGCGGGTGGTTACATAGCTTCAAACAAAGCTACAGGAGAGAAAGAAGTAAGATAATCAAATTTCAAACAAATCGACAACTTGACAATACACAGCAAACTATGGAACTAGTAGATGAGATAAACTAACTTATCCCATCGTTCAGTAAGGAATTTGTTTTCATCTCCGACCAATCGGGAATTGAAGAGGATTTGCATCCTGGAAATCATAGGAACCAAGAGAGTTGTATTAAGATCCTTTAACATTATGGCCTTAACGCATTCGTATACGATTATGGATGGTTAAATGGCTGGACAGCCAGTTTTTGTGCCGCGAGAAATTGAAAGTGCTCTGCCCCCTATGATTCTTTCCCGTGATCTTGCACGGGCAGTAGGAAATATTTACGTGACAGCAAGTAAGAATAGGAAAATGATTTTTTGAGAGAACAATTATACAATGAGCTCTTCTTTTGGCGGATAGTTGGTCAAAATAACTTGCTTTTGCTTCATTCCAGGTGTATGTGTAAAACAGTACTCCTTGTATCACTCCTGAAAAGTGTATGAAATGGCAGCTCACACGACTTGGGAACCTCTGGACAAATTCTGCCTCTGGATGTCTCTTTCTTCCGTGCCTGTGAAAACATATTGTCGCATATACCTCTTAAAGAGTAGCCAGTTATACGATAAGCTCCACGACAGACTGTTTCGCTTTCGATTGGATGCCATCACATTGCAACAGTTCTCATCACTCCGTTACACCAAGATGATTCTGATCCATTCTTTAAGAGCTGATACCTGTTTGAACGTCCTGCAAGGCTCGTAACTTTTGCCTTCGGTACTGATGGTGCGAACGTTTCTGATCACCGACGCGGGCTATTTTTCATTGCGTGTTCATGGTGCTAGTTAACGGTTTGTTTTGAACATTTCTTGAATACCGACGATGTCCATTTTGCGAAGTTTAATACATATCTCCTATAGAAGATTGACATCTGCATATCCCGGAAACGCCCTCCTGATGTACATGGTGGGTCATTAGCAGCTAATATTGTTCCTATCATAGTTATTATCACAATACTGAGCAAGCGATCTCACACTTAAGGTGTTTCTTGTGAGACATCCACAGTGTCCCTTCTGGAGGGTCAGTCCATGCTGGAAAAGTGCAGCCACAAATTGCACCATAGTGAGTATGCCAACAGTGTGTCAGGGTCCATTTTAAGTGTCCTGAATTCGATTCCCCATCTGTGGCAACTCACAGCATTTTTTCACCTGCGGCCGTCGATGACTTATTGTCGCCAATGCTGCTTCGCATGTCTTGCTAAGTTGAAATCCTGTGTCCCTCTTACTGAAGTTGTTACTTATACGTATTTCGAAGGCTTGTTTAAAGTTGGACTCCCAGTACATTGGAGGCAGGTGAAGGGATCTTTGTCTCTCCGTAATTCACGCTATGTAACGTGCCAATACAGTGTTCAGCAACAGCAGACTTTTCTGGCTGACGAAATTTGTAGCAACTTCTATATTCAACCAACTTTGGCAGTGTGGCAGTCTGGCCCATGTATGATTTTCCACACTGGCACTGAATTCTATCCACTCCGGTATTGTTAGACATAGGTTGTCTTCGACCGAACCCAGTATCGCTCGTAATCATGCTGTGTGCGTCTTAAATGCTATTAAACTTCTTGACAGTGAGATTCCATTCATTTGAGATTCAGCAGTGTTTGCCGTAAACTGGTCCTTATTGCTGAGACTCACACTTCGTATTCCTTGGTAAAATATGTATGTAGAATTATAGTACTTTAACGTATTTTGGTTTGAGTGTTGTAGGGATTTATCATTGCTCATAAATCCGTTTGTGCAGTGGCTAAGCATAGTATCTGGTTTGTCTGTTAACGAGGAATGCCGTAATGCAATTGGAAAGTCTTCCTATTACTGTTTAGTACTTCATATTATTTTGGTAATTTTTTCGGCCTGCCAACGTCCGGGTATCTTTGTTTATATCTTTTTTTTCCTTACGATTTTTAAATTGTCATCCTGTATTCCTGCATTAAGTACGGTACCGGTATATTGGCGTGGCTTGACTTTAACTGACTTGTTCACTAATCGCCAGCGCTCCAAATATTAAACTATGCATTTTCTAATTTAAAGAGTTCATCTCTTTTGATAATAAACTACTGTTCAAGTGTACATAATTTTGTAACCCCACTACCTTAAACTCGCCACCCAGCTCCTTAGCGCTTCAAAAAGGAACACCTGCGAAGATAGTACCAAGGGTCATCAAAAACAGAACAAAATAACTAGATATATACTCAAATTCTCGTGACGTTATTCAGTAAGTGTGAAAGT
Source organism: Schistocerca gregaria (assembly GCF_023897955.1). NCBI lineage: Eukaryota > Metazoa > Arthropoda > Insecta > Orthoptera > Acrididae > Schistocerca > Schistocerca gregaria. Next base: position 15,306,580 of record NC_064925.1, on the reverse strand, counting down.
AACGTGAGCGGTTATATATATACATGGACGACTTAATGGGAGACCGATATGACCGCTATACGTATTTTTTCAATGAACAAAGCTTCGAATGGAACAATATATCTACCATTTGTCAAAAAATGATACGTCATCAGAGCTAAAATATCGTATAATGCGATAGTACGCCAAAGCACGCTACTAAGCAACGCTCTCAAGATAAATTCCTACTTTTGGCAGCTTAGAACTGCACATCTCAGTAAAACACAAAACAGAAGCTTCCGAGCTAAACAAAGAGAACCTTGTTGTGTGTGTGTGTGTGTGTTTGAGGTTTACGGGCGCTAAACAGCGCATAGAAACAGGAACACAGGCGGTGAAGGGACGAAGACGGACGCCGAACAAGGAGAACGGCTAAAGGACACAGGCCTGACGCAGTTCCAAATGCGCACATACAGAGGCAAAACAAGAGGAGAAGAAACACACTAAAAAAGGAAAGGAAACATAAGGAAAAGAGAACAGATACCGAAGTGAAACAAGGAGGTAATAGTGACTGGCGGACCTCTTACCTAAAAACTGGGTGAGCCAGTCACCCAGCAGCACATTAAAACCTTCTCCCTAAAATCCGAGGCAACAGATTGGACAGGACACAAAACCGTAAAACCTTAACCACAGTCGCTGCGTCGTCTTGCAAAATAGAGGGCAAATCCGGTGGCAAGGAAACCACCGCCCTCTGGTCAGAGAATAAAAGACAGTCAAGTAAAATGTGGCGGACAGTAATCTGGACGCCACAAGCACTGCAGATTGGGGGGTCCTCCCACCGGAGTAAAAAACCATGCGTGAAGGGACTGTGTCCAATGCGGAGGCGAGTGAGGAGAACCTCATCCCGCCTTTATGACTGGTAGGACGTACGCCATGGTCGCGTAGTGGCCTTTACCAGACGCAGCTTATTGTCAGAAACTGCCAACCACTCCTCTTCCCATTGATGCATAACACGAAAACGCAAAAGGGAGGTTACAGCATGGAGGGGGACGGCACATTCAACAACGTGAGGGAGGGAACATGCATCTTTGGCAGCCACATCCGCCAGTTCGTTTCCCCTAATACCCACGTGCCCCGGCACCCAGCAGAAAGAAACCTCCTTCCCCTGCCGTTGCAGGTGGAGTAGGGCATCATGGATGTTCTGGACGACCAAATGGTTTTGTTGCCCTGGGACGACTGGAAAAGAGACGTTCCATAGGCGGTCGGGCAACGGTAGGGTACGCAGGGGAGGTAGGACAGGCAAGGAAATGACACACCCGTCGCACCATGAGGAGTTTCCGCCGGATGGCGAGCGGCGGTTCCCCTGCCTCAGCACACAGGCTGGGGATGGGACTGGTACGGAAGGCACCAGTGGCCAGCCTGATACCCTCATGGTGTACTGCGTCAAGGATCTTCAGATACGAAGGCCTTGCTGACCCATACACGGTGCAAGCATAGTCAAGACGCGATCGGACGAAAGCCCTATAAAACTGCAGCAGACGCGCCCGATCTGCTCCCCAGGACCGATGGCTCAGACACTTCAAAATATTCAGTGCCTTCAGGGCCCGCACCTTGAGGTCTTTAAGGTGAGGCAACCACGACAACTTGGAATCAAAAGTGAGGCCCAGGAACCTTACAGTGTCTCTAAAAGGAAGAACGGTGTCCCTCAGGCGCAATTCAGGGGAGGTAAAAAGACGCCGAGAACGATTAAAATGAACACACACAGATTTGTCTGCAGAAAAGGTAAAACCCGTCTTCGCAGTCCATGCCTCTAAGCGCTTTATCGTAAGCTGTAACTGCCGACTAGCACTGACAAGACTGGAGGAAGAACAGAAAACAGCAAAATCGTCCACAAACAAGGAGCATTGGGCAGGACTCCAGATAGTGGACGTGATACTGTTAATAGCAACGGCAAAGAGGGTGACACTTAAAACGCTGCCCTGAGGAACACCATTCTCCTGCACGTACAATTCCGATAGCACATTACCAACCCGATACCGAAAGAGGCGGTGAGAAAGAAAGGACCGAATGAAGATGGGGAGACGGCCACGAAAGCCCCACTCATGGAGTTGATTGAGGATAAGGCGGCGCCAAGTAGTGTCATACGCCTTATTAATGTCAAAGAAGACCCCTAGACAATGCTGGTTACGTAGAAAGGCATGCTGGATGGCGGCCTCGAGCAGGGTCAAGTTGTCTATAGTGGAACGACATCTCCGAAAGCCACACTGAGAGGGGCTAAGGAGCTGCCTGGTCTCGAGCAGCCAAACTAGGCGGCGGTTGACCATGCGTTCCAACGTCTTCCCAACACAGCTCGTCAAGGCAATACTCCGATAACTACTGGGATGCGTTCGGTCCTTCCCTGGTTTGAGGAGGGGAATCAAAATTGCCTCCCTCCACGAGTCAGGGTACGTGCCAGATAACCATATCATATTGAAACAGTTCAGGAGAACTTCCTTGGATGGAAGCGACAGGTGCTGCAGCATGCTGTACCGGATTTGATCATGACCAGGCGCAGTATCATGAGCCACAGACAGCGCAGAATCCAGTTCCCACATTGTGAAGGGGCAATTATAGGGTTCAGAATTTAGAGACCGGAAGTCCAAGTGACCCCTTTCGACGTCAGTGCGGTAGCGGCAGAAATCTGGATCACAGTTAATAGTGGCGGTAGATTCCGCAAAATGCATGGCCAGTGTCTGGGCAATGTCTCTCGGCGCCGTGAGGAAACATCCCTGATGCAGCAATGCCGTGACAGGTAGCTGGCTGAGTTTCCCGGAAATCCTCCTGATGGCTTCCCATACTTTCGTAGAACTAGTGGAGCGAGAGATGGAATTCAAGAACGATTGCCATGACCGTCGTTTGCTCTCTTTAATCACTCGCCGCGCTCTGGCCCTTGCCACCCGAAAGGCCGCAAGATTGTCAGCTGAGGGACGGCACTTGAAGCGGCGCAGTGCTGCACGGCGGGCGCGGATGGCTGAGTGGCACTCAGTGGTCCACCAAGGGACAGGACGCCTCTTGGGATGACCGGATGATCGTGGGATTGACAATTCAGCAGGAGAACCTTGTTATCCGAGAGTGGCTTCCATGCGAAGAAGCAGCTTACAACCAGACCCAATATCAGCGAAAGACTGCCTCTACAATGGCCAAGCGAACTGAGACTTCAACTATCCAGTTACCTGACTCGTTATCGGAATCCCACATTTGAACTACACCGTGGAGATACACTTTTACTATGCAGCCGAAGAGGTGACCTCTCTAGAATGCGAGAGCTGTGTACCATGCTATCAATTTAAAGATCCCTTAGTGATAACGTTTAATATTAAACACAGTGACGATACTGTCACATATCACTCTGCGATATTATTTCATTTTCAGTGGCTATTTCGCATTTACAAAGTGAATTGGAGGAGTGTGAGAAAGCAACTTTGTATACGTCACAGCTGTTAGTTAGTCGCCGGTAGCGTGTTTAAAGCCTGTCGTGTCAATTTTTGTGGGCGGACACTAACATGTAATAAGTAATTAACATTCTCTTACTGATGAAAAGTACGTATCTTACCACACAATTACAATTTTAATTAAAGGAACCGACAAAATAACATTATTAAAAGCACTGAATAGGAGGACACGAATATTAATCGGCAGCACTTTGAGATGACGATGTTACACTGCAAATGATTAACATTGACTCCATACACGTATACTGAGTTAATTAGCGGTAAAAAGGTTGGTTTTGCGTATAAAGGGGCCAAATTACAGGTTCATCAGTACCGCGGGAAAAAGAATGCTCTCATTTTCACAAAACACCTCTATTGTAAACATGTTCTAATTAACTTTACTGTGAAATAATGAGTGAACATAAACTGTTAAGCATTGAAGATGTGTTGATGCTTTTATTAGTAGTGTAACTAGTAATCATTATTTTCGGATTTCTCTACAATATCTGATCGCTCTGTGCTTTGTAATTTTTATAAAAAGTATCACACTTCATCCGAAACAGGTCTGCAGTGATGTGGTTCCACTTCCGTTAAACAAAGAACACTGTATCCTGCACATTTTTCATACTTGAAGCTAGTTTCACCACAAGCAAATAAATTTATGAAGTCGTGTATACTGAAGTAGTAATTTTTTGGTGTAGCTAAGAAGACTTACACAGTACCTTTTGGTGTCTTCTTCTGCTAAATTGCTTTAAATTTGTAGTACCACTTATAATAACATAGCTGGTAAAATACTTTGGTGACACTAAGACGCTTTACTCAACGATGCCTGTAACAGAAATTTAGAACATGTTATATTTATCACCAGCTCACATATCTTTACCAATAGAGAAAGAAGATGACGACTTTCACAGTCTGGCGTCTTAGAATGAAAACTATTATGCACTGATACAGTGAACTGCAGCAATAAAAAATATACTTTAGTCTTTTCTCAGGTGGTGAGCACGGCTATGGCCTCTAACGAGAGTTGCTACACTACGACGAATTTGCAGCTTTTAACTGTAGATTAGATGTCGTATTGCTCCCTGTTGTCATATTTGGCTAGCACAATAGATCTTGCTGCGACGTAATCCATGCTGTAAGCCAGCATACGACAACTTCAGACTGTCCACAAAGTCATATAGCCACCTCTTCTTTCTTGATAAGAGCTACTTAAAACACAGCAGAAATAATGGTAGAAACTTTATCTCATCCATTCAACGCTTTTATAACAAGTACACTCGATTTTGTCCACCAAAACTTATACAGGGTGTTACAAAAAGGTACGGCCAAACTTTCAGCAAACATTCCTCACACACAAAGAAAGAAAATATGTTATGTGGACATGTGTCTGGAAACGCTTACTTTCCATGTTAGAGCTCATTTTATTCCTTCTCTTCAAATCACATTAATCATGGAATGGAAACACACAGCAACGGAACGTACCAGCGTGACTTCAAACACTTTGTTACATGAAATGTTCCAAATGTCCTCCGTTAGCGTGGACACATGCATCCACCCTCCGTCGCATGGAATCCCTGATGCGCTGATGCAGCCCTGGAGAATGGCGTATTGTATCACAGCTGTCCACTATACGAGCACGAAGAGTCTCTACATTTGGACCGGTAGACAAGAGCTTTCAAATGCCCCCACGAATGAAAACCAGCAGGGTTGAGGTCAGGAGAGCGTGGAGGCCATGGAATTGGTCCGCCTCTACCAATCCATCGGTCATCGAATCTGTTGTTGAGAACCGTACAAACACTTCGACTGTAATGTGCAGGAGCTCCATCGTGCATGAACCACATGTTGTGTCGTACTTGTAAAGGCACATGTTCTAGCAGCACAGGTAGAGTATCTCGTATGAAATCATGATAACGTGCTCCAGTGAGCGTAGGTGGACGAAACTAAAATGAGGTCTAACATGGAAATTAAGCCTTTCCGGACACATGTCCACATAACATCTTTTGTTTATTTGTGTGTGAGGAATGTTTGCCGAAAGTTTGGCCGTATCTTTTTGTAACACCCTGTATACGTGTAAACCACTACTCACGTAACTTTTGATTGTCTCTCCAGTGAGTTAAAGGGCGGTAATTTTGCCACCAAAACCCTTCCTCTGGCACGGATTGTGTCTTAAAACTAAAGTAACGACTCTGTACATTTGTATTTACATAATTTCCATGACAATTACTATGATGAAAGCGATTTTACAAAATACATATAACAATCCGCAACTCATATTTTAAACAGTAAATTTCAAAACAAATTCTCATTTGTTTGTCTGGCGGCAGCACATTATAGTGATAGGTGAGCTCTTTTCATCACTGTTTTCGCTAGGTAGCATAAGCGTACAGTGCCTGCTCTAATTCCTCACTACCTTCTATATACTGTTATCCATCGGTGCACGGCTAATACTCGTAATGACAAGTTACGAAAAAAATTCTGATATTATTGAAATGAAAAGATATATAAGGAGTGGTAATGCTACTTGTATCGTTACAAGCCCCCAGATAAAAACAGATATATTCTGTCCTTCCTGCACAGAAACTGTTATACCATCTCGCCAAAAACAGAGAGAATCTGGTGAGTTTTCTCAAAATATTTTATTCAGCCAAAAGTATTCTGTCGCTTCACAAATAGTACTTTATGCGTAAGACACACCAACCATCAAGACATTGCTTTGGCCTCGTGCCAACTTCATGCTGAAACATGTGTGCTTTCTCTTGCTTTTTCAAGGATTTTGGAACAATTTTTGCCTGTCACATGCGCAACTGCATCCCCTCCATGCAGAGCTTTTCAGATCACAGGTATTTGACGGCTGTGACGTTGGATGCTTGGCACTACCCCAGACCATTGTGACACGGCATTATTTATCGAAACCGTTATATGGCTGCAGCATTTTAGAAACCAACATATCAATCGGAAAACTCAGAGCTAGCATCCAGAATCCTAATCACTAACCAGCAATCCAGGTACCGTGCTGCATCTCTAAACCAGTATCTTCCCTTCCAAGCACCGTACTGTCTTATCCATACTTTTCGACCAGATCTTGAACCAGCACCCCATGCACCAACAATGGAACGCGTCCTGAGATATACATTTAGTTCCAGCCACGAGCAACATCACTCCACCAAAACTCCATCCCTCTGTGACCTTCAGCTATACTGCTCACTATGTAATGGCTGCTTTCTGCAGTTAAGCGGATTCCTCTTATAGACCACATCACACCACCTCACTCCACCCTTCTTTCTCTTTCTCATCTGTCCTCCTCACTGAATAACTACGAACTCTTTTCCGAAGTTAAATAGGGTCCCGTTCCAATTCCCTCCACATCACCTGCCGCATGAACATGATTAATTACATGCAGCAACAGTATCACCTTAGAAGCATCGACAGATTATCTGTGAACACGCTTTTGAGTATTCCGTAACGTTCCATTTTTTTATACAACTGTAAAATACTTCACGAAACTCGCTTTCTAAGAATTAAGTTCATTTCACCTGCTTTTAAACTTACGTTAGACCTCTAAAACACTTAACTGCAGAGCGGTTTTCACCACTGCCAAACGGACACCACCAACGTGGGAAAGCGAAATAACAATGAAGAAAGGAAAACGTTTAAAATATTTGCCTGAAATCTGAGTGAATGAAACGTCAGTTGTAATAAAAAATAAGTATGGCAAAATTTTAGCACTTGTAACTACAATATTCAACAATTATGTGAGGCCTGCAGACTTAACTTTCATCCAATTGCTCAGTTAGATCAAACTTTCAAGTGATTTTTCAAACAGAGTAGACAATGTGAGGTTAAAAGGTCGTGCATGCCTGTATCCTTCTTTATTAAAGAGTTTAAGTACCGTGCTTCTCGCAAAAACCCAAATAATGCAGAAATCGGCAAATGAATGAAACTGAGAAAAGCATGTGGTGAACTGCAATATGCATTTTAACCGTCAGCTTTTCACTTGCCTCCTGGATATCGAGGACGTAACTTCACTGCTCAGGGATTCTTCCAGTATTTGTTCGACTGTTTTTTCTTGCGATGTCTGCCTATTTGACATGAGATATGACTGTCAGTATTCTAAGACAAATTATGTCAGATATTTGTACAATTTCAATGGTTACTTTCGATACAGATCAGCTTCAAAGGACGCTTTTAACTAATCTCTTCTGCCCTATATCCCGGAGGATGGTTAATAACCAAAACCGGTAGATCACTAAGAGGACAAATAAACAGCTGATGGCTAAAATGAATTTTATAAAGTAGTTTCCGGCTGTTTAGCCTCACCTTATGGAAACGTGTGTTGTGACTACGTTCAGTGAACCTTTACGGTACTCTTTTTGCTGGTATAAAATGAGAGACACAACACAATTTTAACAAAGATGAATCAAAGCATAAAAAGTATGCATTCAGTTAAAGAACAGAGCATGAGAACATGTGCTGTTTGGCACTTTTTTTCAGCACATTAACAGCCTTCACTTTACCAACGTATGTTACATGTCTTTTGTTTAAATGTGGGCAGAGTATTTCAAAACAACAAAACCTCTTGGACAGTTTATTGCTTCCTAAAAATATCTGTTTTTGAACTGTCGAGGGCTTATATCAAAAATTTTCCTAACTTTAAATGAGCGAAGGAAAAGTACTTTGTTCACGACATCTGGCAGAGCAGTACGTTCCCAAGTCAGGACAATCTCTCTTGCCAAATATCTTCTCGCATCGTCTGCAGGCAACTACGGCTGACGTGTATTCCATCCAACATTACGGCGCTTCGGTATACGTAGGCGCTGCCACGGGAGGGAAAAAAAACATCTAGATATAGGGTGCAGCAGGCTCTGAGCTAGTGCGCGTGTTTGCGGCGAGCGGGGCGTGGGCATGGCGGCGGCGCTGGAGGAGCAGAGGAACGAGGGAGCGGGTGTATGGATGAGGCGAATAATAATAGTAAAAAAGTGAAATAAATATTGGCCGGGGCACTCTCGTTGGGCGTGAAAAGCGAGGCCGATCTGGCGAGAGGGCTGCCTCGCCGGCGCCAGGCGCATATGTCGGCGGGAAAATATTTTGCCAATAGCGGCGTCGGAGCACAGTAAACCAGCCGAGCCGTGCGGCGCGCACGCGCACAAGCCACCAGCCGAGAACCTGCCGACGCCGACGCCGACGCCGACGCCGACGCCGACGCAGCCTCTCCGCTCCACACACCGCGCCGGGGCCGGGGCCGAGGGCGCGCCGCGGTGCTTTGTCGGCGGCCCGCCGCGGCGATATTGAAGGTGTTGTGAGCAGGCGGCTCCCCTTGTAGCGCAATATTTCACGCGGTTTTTATACGCCGCGGAGAAGACGTAAACAGCGCCAAGATGCAGGTCATGAAGTCCAACAATACACACGAGAACGATATTTTCGACTTGCAAATGGCGAGTGGTACAGTACGAAAAATATTATTTGCCCCGTCAGGAGTGTTATCAAAACCCCCATAACACTGTGACATCTTCGTTATTAAACAGTATATTCACTGCAGAGCACATTACATTCGAAAAAGAAAATCAGTTGACGCCACTGGTACAGTGAATACTTTAATAAAGACTTCTTAAGTAATAGAACCCAGTACGTTGTCCTCGATGGTGAGTAGTCACCGAGGTGAGGGTATCATCTGGAGTGCCCCCGGGGAAGTGTGGTTGGTCCGCTGTTTTTTCCTATCTACATAAATGATCTTTTGGATAGGGTGGATAGCAATGTGCTGATGAAGCTGTGGTGTACGGGGAGGTGTCGTCGTTGAGTGACTGTAGGAGGATACAAGATGACTTGGACGGGATTTGTGATTGGTGTTAAGAATGGCAGTTAACTCTAAATATAGATAAATGTAAATTAATGCAGATGAATAGGAAAAAGAATCCGGTAATGTTTGAATACTCCATTATTAGTGTAGCGCTTGACACAGTCACGTCGATTAAATATTTGGGCGTAACATTGCAGACTGATATGAAATGGCACAAGCATGTAATGGCAGTTCTGGGGAAGGCGAATAGTCGTCTCCGGTTCATTGGTAGAATTTTGGGAAGATGTGGTTCATCTGTAAAGAAGACCGCTTATAAAACAATAATACGACCTATTCTTGAGTGCTGCTCGAGCGTTTGGGGTCCCTATCACGTCGGATTGAGGGAGGATGTAGAAGCAATTCAGAGGCGGGCTGCTAGATTTGTGTGAAATCTATGGGACTTAACGGCTGAGGTCGTCAGTCGCTAAGCTTACACGCTAATTAACCTAAATTATCCGAAGGACAAACACGCACACCCATGCCCGAGGGAACCTCCGTCGGGACCCGCTGCACAGTCCATGACTGCAGCGCCAAGACCGCTCGGTTAATCCCGCGCGGCGGTAGGTTTCATCATCACGCGAGTGTTCCGGAAATGCTTCAGGAACTCGGATGGGAGTCTCTGCGGGAAAGGAGGTTTTCTTCTCGTAAATCGCTACTGAGGAAATTTAGAGAACTAGCATTTGAGGCTGACTGCAGTACAGTTTTACTGCCGCCAACTTACATTTCAAGGAAAGACCACAAAGATATGATAATAGAGATTAGGGCTCGTACAGAGGCAAATAGGCAGTCATTTTTCCCTCGTTCTGTTTGGGAGTGGAACAGGGAGAGAAGATGCTAGTTGCGGTACCAGATACCCTCCGCCACGCACCGTATAGTGGATTGCGGAGTATGTATGTAGATGTAGATGTAGAATACGAGAAGTATGGTCTGATTTGAACGCACGAAAGATAATGTGTGGTCGCTATATTTTGTATTGTATACCTCAGTACTGTCGCGGCACATACGCGTTACATTAATTGTTTCTTTAGTTACAGTATGTCATCACGTGTAATTATTTTCGTCATAATTTCTTGTGAACCATCTTGTCATTGTATGACAGTCGATACAAATCCTGCGTTCTTTTCATTTCCTGGGTCTTCTCTGAATGAACTTGTTTACTACATGGTGATTCACTACAGAGAGGCAAAGTGTACTACCATGAAAAACTAAAGAAATTGGTACACCTGCTTAATATCGTGTACGGCCCTCGGGACCGCGCAGAGGTGCCACAACACGACGTGGCATGGACTCGACTAACGCCTGGAGTAGTGCTGGAGGGAACTGACACCATAAAATCCTGGAGGACTGTCCATAAATCCGTAAGAGTACGAGAGGGTGGAGTTCTCTTCTGAACTGCACGTTGTTAGGCACCCCAGATATGCTTAATAATGTTCAAGTCTGTAGAGCCTGGTGCCCAGCGAGAGTGTTTAAGTGCAGAAGAGCTTTTCTGGAGGCACTCTGTAGCAATTCTGGGCGTGTGAGGTGACGCATCGTGCTGCTGGAATTGCCCAAGTCCGTCGGAATCCACAACGAACATGAATGAGTGGAGGTGATCAGACACAATGCTTACGTACGTGTCCCCTGTCAGAGTCTTATCTGGAGGTATCAGGGGTCTCATAATACTCCAGCTGCTCACACCCCACACCATTACAGTGTCTCCACGAGCTTCAAATGGTTCAAATGGCTCTGAGCACTATGCGACTTAACTTCTGAGGTCATCAGTAGCCTAGAAATTAGAACTACTTAAACCTATGTAACCTAAGGACATTAGACACATCCATGCCCGAGGCAGGATTCGAACCTGCGACCGCAGTGGTCACTCAGTTCCAGACTGTAGCGCCTAGAACCGCACGACCACTCCGGCCGGCTCGACGAGCTTGAAAAGTCCCTTCCTGGCTGTTTGGTCCATGGATTCAAGAGGTTGTCTCCATACCCGTACACGTCCATACGCTCACCGGACCAGGCAACATGTTTCCAGTAATTAATAGTCCACTGTCGGTGTTGCTGGTACCAGGCGAAGCGTAAAGCTTTGTATCATGCGGTCATCAAACGTACACGGCTCCGAAAGCCAGTATCGATGAAGTTTCGTTGAATGGCTCCCACGGCGACACTTGCTGATGTCCCGGCATTGAAACCTGCCTCTCCCGTCCATTTCCATTTACATTTAAATCTGCAGCAATTTGACGATGGGTTTCACTTCTCTCACGTTGCATGGTTCTCTTCAGTCGTCGTTGGTCCCGTTCATGCAGGATTTTTTTCCGGTCGCAGCGATGTCGGAGACTTGATGTTTTACCTGATTCCTGATATTCACAGTACACTTGTGAAGTGATAGTATGGGAAAATCCTCATTTCATCGCTACTTGCGGATCCTGTGTTCAATCGCTCGTGCACCGCCTGTAGCACCACGTTCAAACTCACGTAAATCTCGATAAACTGCCGTTGTAGCAGCAGTAACCGATGCAACAACTGCGCCAGACACTTGCTATCTTACATAGGCATTGCCGAATGCAGCGCCGTATTCTGCCTTTTTACGGATCTCTCTATATGAATACGCATGCCCATACCAGTTTCTTAGCGCTTCAGTGTACGTTATCGTCAATACATGGTCGTTACAAAATACAGCTAACCTCTCCATTCAGCTATGATCAAAAGTTAATGTCAAAGTCGAACTGAACACTTTGGTGGGGAGAATTAATTGAGGGAGACATACCGTTTCCGCATGAAGTCACTGACGCAATGTATAGGTAGCGTACGGAGTGAGAAATTGGAGGCTTACGAATACTGTCGACTCCACCCATGCCGGACATTAACTGCGTGCAAGAAAAAACGAAAACATGGCTAGCGACAAAACGTGTTCGGTATCACGTACCAGTACCGACTTCGTCTGCCGTGAAAAAGGAACTGGATTTATGCGAACAGCATAGACTTGGTCGAGCCACACATACAGGTATAGAAAGGTAGAGGCAGTAACGTAACACTACTCCGAGTTTTGTTGTACATTCATTAGACAGTAGGGTGTCCTTGTAAATTCATTAGTAACGGTTACATAGAGTATCCATCAGCTCAACAGCACGGTGCAGCGGACTCTTACTATCGGTAAGTGAAGACAAGCAGACGAAGGGAGGACAAAGGGCTGTGAGAACCAATGTTGACCAAGCTACGGTGTACTCTGCAAACTAAATAGGCGTAAGATCGATTACTAACTATTAAGAAAACCTAGTAACTATAAATCGATGTGTAATGCACAAAGTTTGGATTACACGTGAAAGTAAATTTAAACGTGCCCTTATCTGAAAAGTAAGCTCTCACATATACGAAGTTTTGATGTCGGAATCAGTTTTAGGAACACTATCTGACTGCGGAAGATGATAGGTTACCGCAAGTTACCTATGAAGTTAACGCTAGTTTTATGGAATGCAATGGTTTGCGGTGGACTTAGAGAAAATAAACTGAATTGAAGTAAACGCAAGCAATCGTACTGGTATCTCACTCAGTAGTAGTTACGAAGTCATTTGCTGCACTATAGGAATGTTCTCACAATTGGTTGTAGTCATACACAAAATGTCAAACATTGAATCTACACAGTGTTGTAGAACAGCACTACGCCGCGAGGGATTAGCCAAGCGGTCTAAGGCGCTACAGAAATGGACTGTAAAACTTTTTGGTTTTTTAGAATGTATACCTTATTTTTTATCACTTGAAGTTATTGCGAATTTTTTAAGACTTCACTAAGGATGGGGATGAATGTTGTTTGTTCTACTTTTCCTCGTTCTTGGTGACTACTTTGTTCAGTTTTTTTGTAACTGAATTGTCTATTAGTGTAGGTTTATACCCATCACCTGCAGCTACTTGCTTTATGATTTTTATTTCATTCTGGAGGTTCTCATCACTCACTGGGATTGTTAAAGCTCTAGAATGGTTGAGCGGTGTGCTGATAGTTTGTGCATGGTGGGGTGGCAGAAGGAAACATGTTTATATGCCTTAGGTCTTTGGTGGTTAATTTCCCTAAATTCGTAAGACATATTTGTTATCTTGTTTGTAGATGGTTAAGTCAATGAAGTTAAAAAATACTATTATCTTGCCTGCTGACAGGTGAATTTAATAGTCTTGTGTACTTCGTTCATTGTTTGGAGGATGTCTTGGACATCACCTTTGTTTTCCCCACCAATTATCAGAAATGTATCATCTACATACCTTCTTTAGAACAGAAGAACTGAAAGTTTTGGATGCGTGTTGGCTTCTTTCTGAAACGTTTGTGCTTTGGGTGGCTAAGGAATATTTTATGACACACTGGCACCCATAGCTAACCCATTTGTTTGTGTGTAGATTTTTTTTACTTTGAAACAGAAGAAATTCTATACCAGTACCACTTCTAGAAGGTTAATGATTCTGTGATTTCTGCCAAGGAGGGCTTCTTGTAAAAAAAGGTTTTGTTTAGTGATATCTGTTTATACGTTAGTATACAGATTTTTTTCACCTAGAGATATCAATTGCCATGTGTTAGTAGTGTGTATGTTTCAGATCGTTGGAAGATGAGAGGTTTTTTTCATTTAGTAGTTACTTTCTTGTTGAGTTTCTGTAGAATATTTTACCCATGGTAGTTTGTGAAATTTGAGATCGGTGTTATGGAGCCAGCTTCTGTGTGATCCTTGGTGTGGTGCTGTTAGATTCATGAACATACAATGGTATTCATTTTCGTATAAATAACTGAGGAGTTTCCTTTGTCTACCTTTGTGAGAACTGCTTTAGGGTGTTTCAGGTTAACATTTAATGTGTGGAGTGCTCTGTTTTCTTTAATGGTGGTGTTTTTTTTATAACTGTTTCACTTGCGATTCATTTCTCCGCTACAGAAATTTCAGTGTTGTTGTCTGACTTATTTGGTTTCCAGTGCTCCAGGCTACACATATTTTTGAAAAATACAAGAAAAGGTTTCTTATTTATACATAACTGCTTAGCATATTAACTAGATTGTGCATATTCTTTTGCAGCCCATTCCATAAAAAAATCCTACTTATGTAGAAATCTTTTACTGCTTTGGCTCTGTATCCAATGTAAACAAACATATCTGCAACATGTAAAAAAGATTTGAAGTGACAGTGCAAACGTAATGTGCATCGGAGAGGACATACATCAGGCAGCAGTATTCAGACTTTTTTACTACTCAGAAACTCATGTTTTGTCAACATGAAAAGTGCCTTTTCTAGATAAAAAGATTTTATGTTTCGGAAAATTCCCCACACCGCCCTTGGTCTGATACTGTGGAAGGAAGGAAGTCTGTACATTTTACCAACTCCTTCTGGGTAAACGAACAACTCTCCAACAGAAGATGATGGTGTGAATCATCGAAACGCATGGTAGCAAAATAACAAAAGTCAGACGCATAAGCTGTTTCACTTGTATTTATCCATAGTCGAAGCCCTTATATACCGTCCGTTTTCGGACATAATATTCACACGTACCGAAATTCGGAACATAGGATTCCTACTGATGAGAGCAATTGGTGATCTAAAATGTTGCAAGAAAGCCGGAGAAATCTTCGAACTAAGGTAGCCAAGCAACACATGCCAGACCGCTTTAAACTTAATAAATGATAAGTACAGATGAAGCTAATTCATTTTAGTGGGAATATTATATGGTCAGACGAATGACTGCAAACGTTGTTTATACAGTTTTAAGAGGTCCATGACTAAGGAACTTATTGATAGTTCACTTGAGTAGATGTAATTTCGATGGATTGCTCACGCGCTGCCTGCGATATGTAAGCTATAAGAGAATCTGAGGCCAGAGAGCAGTGTTGACTGCAGTAAAAGCAGTGGCAGTAGGAGTAAGTAGTAGCTAACAGTCTGGTGTATCGAGTTGGCTAAGCCGGTCGTGGGGAGCGATGGCGGGGCCTGAGCGGTGTAGTATACGGTAAAAGCAGCCTCGCGCATGTGTACTATTGTTATATCAAGTCCAACGTAAATATTTTTAAAAAATACTCTTGATAATAATCTTTCTTAGAAAAGTTAACCTTTCACAATTATTCAACTCAATTTAAAGAATTTACTAATTTCTCCAATCCATGGTCATTCCGATTATTGTGAAGAAAAATCAGTTGTTTCATTTTATACATGACAAATCTATCGGCCAGCATTGCACAGGGTTGCGCCAAAAAGAAATTTCTTATAGAAGCAGATATATATGCGTTATCCGGCGACTTCATTGAGGTAAGAATTTTCAATTTATTCAGTAAGATCTTTCAGGGCCATGACGCAGCACTGCTGACATACAAATTTATCAGTTTAGATTCACAGTCAGTTAAGTATTAAAAGGTTATATGTGAGCCACAAATTTATTGAGAGATTAGTCACATTTTATTATTGGTAGGTTACGGAATTTACCTGTGGTAGGTTACGCTAAATGTGAATGTTCTACTTATTTTTTTTACTGTTGGGAGGTTACACAGTGTGATGAGAAACAGTCTGAAAAGCTTTAAGGGTATTGCAGAGAGTGCTGTGCTCAGAAATAACTGATAAGAGAAAAAATTTCGATTCATTTCGCTGGTTACAAGTTAAGTAGCACCGAAGTTAGCCACTCAGACGTTTTCTCGCGCAAATTCAAGCGACACAACAGAAGAAATTACCGTCAGTCGATCTCATAGCATGGGTGAGACCGTCCGGCCTTTGCCTTGGGTTCGATTCCTTTTACCGTCCCTTGTCCAGTTATTTGTAACGGTCTCTTGTTTGGTGTAAGCAGACCAAGCAAAGGACACGTTACATGACACGGTCTCTGATGGCCCGCTTGAATTTGTGCGTGCTATTGGCTAATTGGCTAACTTCAACACTAATTAACTTGTAAACGGCTCATTGTGTCGATTTTTTTTCTCAGCAAATATTTTTTTTGCGTAACCTGCCCTTCAACACCCTTACAACCTTTTCAGACTGATTCTTCCACCCTTTTTATTTGATCTCAGAGAGTGAACACGTCGCAACTATACGGACGTTAGCTGCATCGAAAGAACGTGTGGAACGTACGAGTATGTAGTTCAAATGTGATTAAATGTACACTCCTGGAAATGGAAAAAAAAACACATTGACACCGGTGTGTCAGACCCACCATACTTGCTCCGGACACTGCGAGAGGGCTGTACAAGCAATGATCACACGCACGGCACAGCGGACACACCAGGAACCGCGGTGTTGGCCGTCGAATGGCGCTAGCTGCGCAGCATTTGTGCACCGCCGCCGTCAGTGTCAGCCAGTTTGCCATGGCATACGGAGCTCCATCGCAGTCTTTAACACTGGTAGCATGCCGCGACAGCGTGGACGTGAACCATATGTGCAGTTGACGGACTTTGAGCGAGGGCGTATAGTGGGCGTGCGGGAGGCCGGATGGACGTACCGCCGAATTGCTCAACACGTGGGGCGTGAGGTCTCCACAATACATCGATGTTGTCGCCAGTGGTCGGCGGAAGGTGCACGTGCCCGTCGACCTGGGACCGGACCGCAGCGACGCACGGATGCACGCCAAGACCGTAGGATCCTACGCAGTGCCGTAGGGGACCGCACCGCCACTTCCCAGCAAATTAGGGACACTGTTGCTCCTGGGCTATCGGCGAGGACCATTCGCAACCGTCTCCATGAAGCTGGGCTACGGTCCCGCACACCGTTAGGCCGTCTTCCGCTCACGCCCCAACATCCTACAGCCCGCCTCCGGTGGTGTCGCAACAGGCGTGAATGGAGGGACGAATGGAGACGTGTCGTCTTCAGCGATGAGAGTCGCTTCTGCCTTGGTGCCAATGATGGTCATATGCGTGTTTGGCGCTGTGCAGGTGAGCGCCACAATCAGGACTGCATACGACCGAGGCACACAGGGCCAACACCCGGCATAATGGAGTGGGGAGCGATCTCCTACACTGGCCGTACACCTCTGGTGATCGTCGAGGGGACACTGAATAGTGCACGGTACATCCAAACCATCATCGAACCCATCGTTCTACCATTCCTAGACCTTCAAGGGAACTTGCTGTTCCAACAGAACAATGCACGTCCGCATATATCCCGTGCCACCCAACGTGCTCTAGAAGGTGTAAGTCAACTACCCTGGCCAGCAAGATCTCCGGATCTGTCCCCCATTGAGCATGTTTGGGACTGGATGAAGCGTCGTCTCACGCGGTCTGCACGTCCAGCACGAACGCTGGTCCAACTGAGGCGCCAGGTGGAAATGGCATGGCACGCCGTTCCACAGGACTACATCCAGCTTCTCTACGATCGTCTCCATGGGAGGATAGCAGCCTGCTATGCGGCGAAAGGTCGATATACAGTGTACTAGTGCCGACATTGTGCATGCTCTGTTGCCTGTGTCTATGTGCCTGTGGTTTTGTCAGTGTGATCATGTGATGTATCTGACCCCAGGAATGTGTCAATAAAGTTTCCCCTTCCTGGGACAATGAATTCATGGTGTTCTTATTTCAATTTCCAGGAGTGTATTTACGAGTAGAAAGAGAGAATAACTTGAATGTGTCACTGTCCTTCTTGTGGTATTATGAGCCGATACCACCCTACCGGCGCTTCACGGATGATTACGGAATCGCAAGCTTCTGTGTGAAACCTATAGTGGTCTCACAGTATCTCGAAGAACCAATGGTGCGTGCCCGCTAGGCCATGCCTCCAGTGGCTCTGGTCGACGACTGCCCTCTGACGCCATGCTACACGTCGGACAGTGGCAGCTAGACCACCCACTTGCACCTGGAGCCTCTTCGCTACAACACCATCGTTCATGCTTCGCACAGCAAGCCTCATCCTTGTAGACACTAAGAGCTCCATCATTTGTAATGAGTCTTCCTACGCTTGGAGGAATATAAGTTGGGGGTAAATCTTCTGTTTGTTGTGTTAACTTGTTCGCTAATCACTTCTGCTCCTGTTCACCTTTCTTCGATTACAGTTGCCGCTCCTGTCTGTCGTCCACCCCTTCTTACCATCACGTACGAAGTCGTACGCAACACTTGTCAACTGACTACAAGCATATTATGTACTAATCATCGTAAGAACTAGAATCCACGAAACGAAGATATGAAGGTTACAACAGTTTCACAACGGCAATTACAGGGCAAATCATGCGTGAAATATCCCTACGTGGCGAGTGATTTAGAAATGATAATACTGTAACGTATTACTATGTTTGCGACGTTGCTCATCGAGCCATACACGTTATCTCGCATTTGTAGCTGCTTCTCTCACACAAATAATGATAAAAATTCGGAAATTCAGGGTCACCACCAGCCCAAGCCCTTCCTAAACATGTAGAGAAAAACGGAGCAGGAAAATTACTGGTTTAATTACTTTAACAGTTTAATTACAACTACGAAATTTTCATTAAGTAGCCAGATAAATAGCTTTGATGTCGTGCATCAAGCAAGATTGGAAATCGGAGTAAGGGGGTAAAATCGACACCAAAGAATTTATCTTTCACGTAGATCATTTATTGTAACTAAATATTTGGTTGCGCATTCTAATTACACATAACTGGTGCCTGACTCGAAATATTTAAGTGAGAATTACATGAGAATGAAACAGAGCACAATTTAACTACAGCAAGAAGAAACGCAGAAAACGGGGGTGGGAGACAATGATACTATAATCTCATTTGCATTCACACCATGAAAATATCTCAGTGAGATTCGCATTACGATTCTACGTATGCACTACTCTGGATAGAGGTTTAACCAATGCACGAGGCTGTGCGATAATTATTCAACATACTAACTGCGTCTGCTGCTTGCAAACGGCCGAACTAGAGCACCGAATCGAACTGTGGTCCCGCTTTGAAGAAAGCGCACGAAAGAACATATATTCTTCCAGAAATTATAGCTCATTAAGCAAGCAAACTGTTAAAATAAAGACTATTGCGGTGCGGTGGTGAACCAGAAGGCTCACTGATTACCAAACACCTGGCACAAAATCGACACACAAAGACAAAAGCAATTTCCACAAAGTATAAGATTAAAAATCGTTAAAAAAATAACTCGCTTCACACGCTTCAGTTAAGCTGAGCTTCTTAAGTATTTCACCAGTCAAACACAACGTAGTCCTAACTCAACCTGATTCCTATCACCTGAAACACCCCTTAAGAGCTACGATCCGTACTCACCAAGCGTTCACCGAAGAATGCCGCTTTCTCTCACGAGCTTACCTAGCTCCCCATGCAGCGGAAGTTACCAGAGGGGTAACCCTCCGTCACCAAACTCACACACAAAAACAGCCTCCGACACAGCCTTCGACTAAGCTCGGTCAACCTCTCTGTTCAGGTACTGGAAACAAAAAAAAAGGATTCAATAAGCCTTATTTCAGTGCTCAGTCTTTCTGGAAGAGTTCATGAATTGAGCTAAAATGAGGTGGCAAAACGAATAAGTTGTAAAGAATTCGACTAGCGCAGAAACGTTCCAGTATGCATTGCCTACTCGCAACCTAACTTACATGTTATCTCTGCAACCAGTGGTATTTAACACCAAATACGCCTTCATCCCCAGACGGAATAGATGAGAGTGCTTATTCGAACAGTGTCACAAAGCATACCCATGAACGGGCTGTGTTCCCACCGGCCAGTTCACGCGGAAACGCTAAGATGACGTCCTCGATGCCTGACACACTAACCGCAGACGATAAGTAATGTTCAGATGGTTCAAATAGCGCTGAGCACTATGGGACTTAACATCTGTGGTCATCAGTCCACTAGAAAATAGAACTACTTAAACCTAACTAACCTAAGGACATCACACACATCCATGCCCGAGGCAGGATTCGAACCTGCAACCGTAGTGGTAGCGCTGTTCCAGACTGAAGCGCCTAGAACTGCTCGGCCACATCGGCCGGCCGATAAGTAAGTTGCTTGTATTTGGCACTACTTCTCTCACTCTCTCTCTCTCTGCCTCTCTCTCTCTCCATTTGTTTAGTCCGTTCTGAATCTCCGTGACCCCATGAAACATACTACGCCAATTTCTCCTATCCTGCACTTTCTCCCATAGGCTTCCCACGTTGGAAAACATGACTTCTGTGATGCCATCCATACACCTCATCCTCCGTCATTTCTCCTTCTAGTGCCTTCAGTCATCTCCAGCATTAGCGTTTCTTTTCTTTTCTGCTTTTTCAGTAAAACATAATTTCTCATGATGTGCCCGAAGGAGGTTAATTCTTGTTTTAGTCTCAGACCATCGAGGGAGCACTCTGGTTTTATTTGCTCTAATATTGACCTATTCGTTCTCTTTGCAGTCCATGAGAACTTAAGAAGTTTCTTCCAACATCACAATTCGAAGGACTCTATTCTTATCTGTTCCGCTTTCCTAAAGGTCTAGGTCTCATATCCCTACATCACAGCTGGAAAGTCCATAGACCTTACAATACTGATCTTTGCCGCTAAAGTTATATCTCTATTCAGTAAAACCTTGTCAAAGTTTGACATTGCCTTTTTGCCAAGCCACAAGCGTTTCCTGATTTCGTCACCATCAGCAGTAATCTGTGTACCGAGATAATAGAACGGAAGACACTACCTGCATTGTTTCTCCTCCTATGTGCCATGAAATGATAGGTGTAGTTACAATAATTTTCGTTTTCTTAACATTCAGCCTAAGACTAGTTTCTTCACTTTCTTCTTTCACCTACAACGAGAGAGTCATTAACTCTTCTTCACATGCTGCCAACAGTATAGTACAATCTGCTTATCTAAGATTGTTCATATTTATCCCAGCAACTGTTGTTCCGGTATCTTCTTCATTCCTCATAAGGTGCTCTGTGTACAGATTGAATAAACAAGGTGATAATATGCAGCCTTGCTTAATCTTGATAAGTTTAGCTGTTCCATACATAGTTCTCACGGTATCTGCTTGATCAGAGTATTAACTCCATATGAAATAAATGAGGTGATCCGATACTCCCATAGTTTTGAGTACTGGCAGATTTGTAGTAAGCTGGTGGTAACCAGAACGAGAAAGTGAATGTTTTGTAAAATAGCAGAACTGAATATCTAAATTTGTATTGCAATAGCCAAATTTCATTTGCTAAAGATACAAGCCAAAAGAAATCATAATTTTTCCCCATGGTGTAATATGTCAAGAGTAACAGATCACAGACAACAGTAACAAAAATGGCCAGAGGCAGATGAAGACCACCTCTGGATGTTAAAGAAGTTACATTGCCTATTCCTCAAACTGTGAAGCACTTATAAGATTAACTTAGCTGGAAAGTAGTTACGTACATATGGTACTGGGAACTCATCTGTGTCTGTTCGAGCTCTGTGCTGTCGTGGCTGTACCTCTGATAAGTGCTCAAGTCAGTAATGAGTCTAGTATCGGCGTGAGAGTTGTGTTGAAGAGTGACAGGGATTCGGTAATTTCGCATTTTGTATTGCTCCAGTTCGGATTTGCCCTGATAGTCCCTTTCGGGGGTCGGGGTGGCGTTCTGACACCGAATAGAATCTACCCAGCAGGTGAACGATGAAGGCCGATGTAGCACCCACACTGGTATGGTTGTCAGGCGCTTTCCACACATCCAACGAGGTCATCAAGATCAGGTTGTTATTTTCAAATCGCCTGTATTACACGACTCGCGAACTCATCGAGCACGTTCTCTCACTTTCACACTGGATAACACTACGAGCAGGCAAATGGGCCTCGCAGATTCCGTCCTGGGATAGTGGTGATGATGAAGGGTGGGGTAGGGTGTAAGGAGACAGGAAGGGGAGTTGGTCCCCTATATATCCCCTATATAGCTGTATATCAGCTCTTGATAAATCCTGTGCAACAAATTTTATGCTGCCGATATTTTCTACTGCACTGTAATTTTCATACATGAAAACGAAGGAAGATAAAGTCACTCCTATAGTTCTCTTTTGGCAATTTCGTTGTATCTTCAGAGTGTATCTCGTCTCATGTGATCTACTTTAGTGTTGCATCATAATATGGTGTATTTAACTTTTCAAATTTTATCGTTAAAGTTATAAGAATCTTGGTATTGTAATATTTAATGTACATACGTTTCCATACAATTACATTATATTTCTCACATTAGAGCTTATAAAACAGACATATGCTGAATATCTCAGTTTGCTGAACTGCACTGAACGCCGTTTCACGGATAAGTATTTCGTGCCTTCTAAATGGCTCTGAGCACTATGCGACTTAACATCTGAGGTCATTAGTCCCCTAGAACTTAGAACTAGTTAAACCTAACTAGCCTAAGGACATCACACACATCCATTCCCGAGGCAGGATTGAAACCTGCGACCGTAGTGATCTCGCGGTTCCAGACTGAAACGCCTAGAACAGCTCGTCCACAACGGCCGGCCTCGTACCTTCTGTATTCATTCATCAGCCGGATACATGCGGAGGGAGTGTAATGTAAGATGACTGTTACCATGTTCTGCATGAGCACTCAAGCCACTGTGTAACCATTAGGACTGTTAACATATATATTTTCACGTCACACTGTTAGAAATAAATTTTCTTGTCCTGTCCGCATGTGCTTTACTACTGCCCATGACACAGAAAACTGTATGTTGTCAAAAATGTAGAATTATGTTACGATATGAAGCTTACAGTTGTTATTGCTGGAATGTACTGTCTCCGATAGTTGCAGACAAAATATGACTTGTGAAAGTATTTTCGCCCCAACGGCCTCAGTTAACATGTAAAGCGTGAGTTAGTGAATTTATATACAGCGATATGTGCCAAGTATGCTACCATTTGCAACAGCAAATGGAAATTACATAATTTCACATTTTATAGAGCTTTGCGCTTGTTAGAAGTTCCTGTATTCCTACAGGGAAAGAGCTTAGCCATGCTGATGAAGTGTATACATGGTGTATGATTTTGAAAGCCTGTCATCTGCGGAAGCAAAACAAAAAAATGTTATTTTTACAAGTCTCTGTAACGTACTCGTCTCTAATGGCATACTTGTGCGATTCCTTAGCACACCATACATTTCATTTTTCTGAGACTATTTTTGTTCATCGATAAGAATACAGGAAAATTTTCTCACCAGATGGGTTTTGATTTACTGCAGTAAAGTATCATCAGTGGTCTGTAATTAAACATATTTCCAACTTAATTTGTTTTTAGGATCGAAAAATTGCTCGATAACAAATTGTTGGATTTTGGTAATTTCATCTTGGATATCCACCTACATCAGGAAATGTCGTCTTCTAGCACGGTCTTAGCTCCTTTCTTCGTTAGGTATTGATAACTGCTCTGGCGTCCGAACAAGATACAGCCATGACAAAAGCACCACAGGCGGAAGGATGTGAGCTGGAGCCAGTGCCATAGAGACTCACCACTTGCGAATAGTCCATTAGCGACACGGACAGTTCTGAGGATGAAGACATCGACTTCGCCTCGGCCAGTTGCAGGCCGAGTACAAACCGTCAATGACCGGACGACAAAGGACAGAAGGGCAGCTCTCGCCCACTTGGTTACTGATAATCGTTAAGGGCTGACAAAGACAGTAAACGTCGTTTAATGAACTCTTAGCAGTGAACAGACAGTTGTTGTAAATTACATTTGTTATGTACTGTGAAGTTTACCTAAGAGTACTTGCACTTAGCCATTGAGGGCCTTTTTTGTGCTACATTACAATCAGTGCCGCAGACTTCTTATTCAACTACTTACAAAGGTTGGTAAATATTTGTGACTTCGTTACTAATTTGTTGGAGTGTTGTAGAACTTCCGTTCTCTTATCCTCTTACTTGGCCCTGAGGCATAACTGTGTAATAGTGGCAGATAAAATCGTCTTAGCGGTGTGCTGCACCAGAAGCTGTTTCAAGAACTCACAAACTCGGCCTACCTAACAATAGTGGCAAATGGGCCCTCAAAGCAGTAGCATGAGGCCTTTGCAAAACTGGTGACGAGAATTTACAAAAATAATTACAGTTTAATTTTACGCTCCTTTGTACAACTATGCATTTTTGACGCGCAACACATCACTTTTACGAGCACCAGTGTTCATTTCATATTTGTATACTTTTCAGTGTGTATTGTGTTATTCAGTGTTTCCCACATTGTTGCTAGTATTTCCATGATCTTTTCTCTTTCTTTTCTGTGTAGTTCATTATATGTATGTTATTCAAATTAATTATGTTAGATCTGTTGCTTATTTATATATTATATGAGAGAAGTGAAGGCGTGGTAATGGAGTTTAAATTTCGTATATTTTTGGAGAGGGGGGGGGGGCGGGCGACAAGGAGTGGACTATAAGTGCATAGTAATGTGATGGAGAGTGAATTTGAGGAAAGAGGTGGGGAATGTGGGTAAGCAGTGAAATAAGTGAGAGAGGTTGAAGAATGCAAAAGGTCCCATCTTTCCTCCTGCAAACAATGAAGAATACGCATTAATGTTACATCATTGCGTCATCAGCTACAGTTCACCTACGGGAATTGTGCAGAGACTTGTACAAATTAATACATGCAGTATAAAATCGAAACCATTTCACTATGGCACCTCAAACTGCAAATATTACGATCGATGTCGAATGCTTACTACATAAATGTGGTCACTTCTTAGTTAAAGAACTGTCATTTATCACCTTCAGGAATGACGTTTTACTACAATAGTCCCTTCGAGAAAACATCTACAGGACATAAATACACTAAAACACTTAAAAGCGCGTTGTGGCCAATTTGGAACTTTGGCGACGTTAAGTATGGCGTCATTACTTCAAAGTTCCACTCATACTAACTTGACTATTTATTTGAAAGGCAGTGAGAAGTCGTAATGGACGCGTGATATTTACACGTATGCTGCAATTAGAACTCCTGAAATTAATAGATGGCCTCCACTACACTCTTAGGATGAATAAGATCGAGAAAACTATGTAGTGTTTGCAGTAAGTAACGTAAAACAGCTACTAAATTGGGTGAAATGCAAATTATTTTTATTTTAAAAAGCTGACTACCACGTCGCGTGGTTACACAATTGCACCCTGAGTGCTCACACATTCACGCCAGGAGCTACAGTGTTGCGTGCCCATCCCCGTTGAACGCTGGTCGCCCATATTTCTCCTTAGTTTGATGGCCACATTTGTGTTGCTAGCATCACTAGCAGCAGAATTATGAAATGATGCATCAACACCAGAAGCAGTGCAAGAAACTTCAGATTCCAAAGGCCAGTGAGATGGCAGCATAGCATCACTGGTCTTTGATGAGACATATTTGTACTATCAATGGGCCGGCCGCGGTTGTCTAGTGGTTCTAGGAGCTCAGTCCGGAACCGCGGGACTGCTACGGTCGTAGGTTCGAATCCTGCATCGGGTATGGATGCGTGTGGTGTCCTTAGGTTAGTTAGGTTTATGTAATTATAAGTTCTAGGGGACTGATGACCACAGATGTTATTTCCCATAGTGCTCAGAGCCATTAGAACCATTTTTGTACTATCAATGGAGCCTGTTATAGAGGAGGATCTAACACTTAAGTACTAGTTCTTTTCTAAACTGGTGTCTGTGTGTGCATTTTTAATCACACTTTACTAAAAAAAATGTGCTGTTGTCGTAGGAATATTGATTGGCGTTTATTTGAGAGCAAACTTCTCAGATGTGGCGATACTGTCTCAAGACACTGTCGGCGATGGAGGCATGTAACATATCTTTCTCTATATGTACATATAGAGCGAACCAGAGCTCCACCGACAAACTTCCAAATGTAGTAATACGAATGAAAACAAGAAAAAAATATCCATGAAATATGCACTCTAAATTGCACAACTAGCGAGTTATCTTCATTATTAAGAGACATTTCTCCTATTATGAAAACTCTCTCCTTTCCATTTTTGGAGAGGCAGTCGTGTGGTTAAAAAGTGCATACCGTAACAGCGATGATTACTTTTTCGTCTTCGTTACTGTAATACACATCACTTGTACTGAACGCTACTAATGTCAGCATTTTAGAGCAGATGTCTATTGGATATTTTCTTCTCGTTGTGGTCCATATTATCTCCTCCCAAAATATGGAAAGCAAAAGAGCTAATGATGCGTTTCACTATATCAGACATAAACAAATACTCCTAGTTCTTCAGTTATGCATTTTAGAGCCCATGTTCGCCAGACTTTTTTTTGTTTGTTTTAGTCCGTATGAGCATATCTGAAGTTTTGTTGGCAGTATTCTGGTTCCCAAGTTTATGTGCGAGTGTGTGAGCGTATACGTATCAGCTGATCGTTTTTTCAAGGACCTATTAAGGTTCCTGTAGTGCCACCCACTTTGTTCAAATGGTTCTGAGCACTAAGCGACTTAACTTCTCAAGCCATCAGTCGCCTAGAACTTAGAACTACTGAAACCTAACTAACCTAAGGACGTCACACACATCCATCCCGAGGCAGGATTTGAAGCTACGACGTAGCGGTCGCTCGGCTCCAGTCTGTAGGGCCTAGAACCGCACCGCCGCTCCGGCCGCCCCCCACTTTGTGCTCAGGTTTGTCACCAACATAGGGCTGTGGCTGTAACTTTAATCTATGTTTGGTCACGCCGTTTCATGACCGTCATGATGAAGATAATGGTATGAAATAAACACTGGAGAACAAAAGAAACTCGTAAAGGCATACAGAGATATCTAAAGAGGCAGAATATGGCGCTGCGGTCGGCAACGGCTATATATGATAAGTATCTGTCTCACTTGTTACATAAGTTACTGCTGTTACAGTGGCAGGTTATGAACATTTAAGTGAGTTTGAACGTGGTGTTACACGAGGCGCACGAGCAATGCGACACAGAATCTCTGAGGTAGCGATGAAGTGGAGATTTTACCATACGACCAACATCAAATCTCCGACATCGCTGCTGCCGGGAAAAGATCCTGCAGGAACGGTATCAACTACGACTGAAGAGAAAGTTTCAACGCGACGGAAGTGCAACCCTTCCGCAAATTGCTGCAAATTTCAACGTTGGGCCACAACATGGGTCGGCGTGCGAAGCATTCAACGAAAAATCATAGATATAGGCTTTCGTAGGGGAAGGCCCACGTGTGCAGTCCTGACGATTGCACGACACAAGGCTTTGCGCCTTGCCTGGGCCCGTCAGCACCGACATTGAACTGTTGATGACTGTAAACATGTCACCTGGTCGGACGAGTCTCGTTTCAAATTATATCGAGAGAATAGACTTGTACGGTTAAGAAGACAACGTCATGAATTCATGGACCCTACATGTCAGCAGGCGACTGTTCAAGCTGGTGGAGGCTCCGTTTTGGCGTGGGGCGTGTGAAGTTGGAGTGATATGGGATCTCTGATATGTCTAGATTCGATTCTGACGTGTAACACTTACGTAAGCATCCTGTCTGATCACCTGCATCTATTCGTGGCCATTGTGTACTCCGACGGACTTGGGCAATTCCAGCAGGGCAATGCGACATCCCACAAGTCCAGCATTGCAACAGAGTGTATCTACAGTACTAGTACTATTGGACTGAACTTCTAATATATGCGACCTCATAAGTGAGTTTGCCTCCATCCAAGATAATATGGTTACTTGATGTCAATAAACTTCTCTATGATGTGGTCTAGAGGTCTAGGGGTAATCGGGACAGTAACTCAGCGTTTTCGGTCAGAGGATTTGCTCTCCACAACAAAAGTAAACAAATAAATAAAGTAAAAGAGTATAATCCTGAAGTGGAAGGTGTGTCATGTAGCATCTGCCTAGATGAAATGCCGAGAACTATGACACAAAAATAAAAACAAGCGAGTGTTGCGTCTGTGAATAGTAATCAAAACGTCGTGAGTCCCGAGCTTGAACCTCATCACTGCTTCAATTTTGAATGAAAGTCACCGGCTATGGCGGGAGAATATTTCAGGCATAAGGCATGAGTCTCATTCTGCTAACTGCCACGTGGAAGGGGGTTGAGGAGCGGACAGAGATTCAGGGCACCCGTTATTTTTGAGGTAAAACTGCCTCGAAAAGGCGGAAGAATCAGCAATTATAAACGGCATGAGGTTGCAGAAAGCAATGGAAACTGCTGTTTTAAAGACACATAAAGTGCAACCAAAGGAAAAATGTCCTGTGACTGAAAAAAATATCATGATGATCTCTCCATTGACAAAAGATTCCGAACTAGTCCCTCATTTGGATCGCCGGGAGGAGACTGCCAAGGCGGAGGTGACCATTAGAAAAAGACTGAATCACCAACGAAAAGGTAACGTTCTACGAGTCGGGGCGTGAAATGTCAGGAATTTTAACAGGGTATGGAAGCTAGAAAAACTGCAAATTAAAAGTCAAAGACTGAATTTAGATGTAGTGGGGGTGAGACGAGTATAGTGTAATATCAATAGCAACAAAAAGTGTTGTAACGGGAGTAGGATTCTCTATAAAGAGCAACGTGAGGCAGATAGTGTGTTACTTTGAACAGTTCAGTGGTAGTGTTGTTCCCATCAGAAACGACAACAAATCAACACCAACAACAGTAGTTCAGGCATACATGCCGCTGTCGCACTCAGAAGACAAAGAAATGTAGATGGTATACGAGGATGTTTAATGAAGTGGAAGTGCTGCTACGGTCGCAGGCTCGAACCCTGCCTCGGGTATGGATGCCTGTGATGTCTTTAGGTTACTTAGGTTTAAGTATTTCTAAGTTCTAGGGGACTGATGACCTCAGATGTTAAGTCCCACAGTGCTCAGAGCCATTTGAAACATTTACTTAATTAGAGGAAGATATTTCTGAGAATTTGCTTTTGGAGTATAGCGTTGTATGGTAGTGAAACATGGACTGTAAGAAAACCGGAATGGAAGAGAATCAGATGTGATGTAGGAAATTTGATGGACTGATGAGGTAGGAATGAGAAGAATCGCCAGAAATTAGCGAGGAAAGGATGATTTGATGAACGTATTTTCAAAGTGATGAAACTTAATTTTTGTTATTTTTCGAGTTAGCCATGCCATAGTGTTCATTATAAGCTATTTTATACTATAGTAACAGTTGTATATCCAAAACGACTTAAATCTCTATAAAAAGCGTTATAAAATGTTAGTTATTTCCAGGATGACACATCTCCTAGTTGTTTTTATTTCCGAGCAGTCGTATTTCCAAACGGCTGATGGGAAAGGTAGCTTTTGGCAAGTGATCTCCCAGGCGTACCGGCCGCTGTGTTTCCTTGAGGCTAGGAGTTCTCGTGTTATTTCTTCAAACACGTCGGAATTTCGTGATAAAGTTGAACAAGTTTCGCGTCGACACCATAGAAAAAGGCAACATGAATTATCGGAGTGGCAAAGAAAAACACAGACCAAAGTGCGGGGACGTGCGAGTCACGGTCTCAAAGCGCAGACTTCGTGTAAACTTAACGATGGACCTTGCAAAGCAGCTACCTAACAAATTTCCGATTATGAAATGTTTCATTCGTTGTCTTATGGTTTGAAATCTAAGGTAGATCAAGATGATTTCATTATTAGTGCTATCATCGTCAAGAGATGTAAGAGGTGAGAAGGACAATGTCAAGAACGACGATCGTTTTCTGTGGAGTATTTTATTCAAACCTGCGCTGTTGAAAAAGTGAATGTGTGTTGTTCTACTTTCTGCAGCATTCTCAGAACAGGCGGGAAGAGAGTACAACGTCTTGCTACATTTTATTTTTCCAGTGGTGTTTCAAGAGGCGAGAGGCGAGGTGGCAAATGGCTTAGTCAAAGAACTACTTAGAGAGCTAATACGACAGCACATTCAGAGCTTCAAGTTCATCGAGGGACATTATGGCATGTGTAGGGTAAGCATTGTGATATTAATATTTCGAATATCCGGAATAATCAAATTTAGCTAAAACGCCATAATAGGCCTACATACGTTATTTATGTGTAAATTTCTTACAATTTGGATGGGTCCCGCTTAAATGCGACATTAAATTTCACATTATTATTTCCCCTATGCCTGGTGTATTATGTATAAAGCAACTTCAACACTACGGAGTGCTATGTGTAAAAAAAAATCAAATTTTGTGCTATTTTTACGTTATTTTGTTATATTTACAGACTTGGAGCTGTCAGTTAGAACAATGAGCAGAATGTTCGGTAAGATCTATGCTGATAACGAGGAAGCCAAAAGCTGCTACCATCACTTTTATAATAAGATTTTCGCTACTGATTTCAACCTAGGATTTGGCACTCCTAGAAGTGACGCTTGCAGCGGTTCCGAACAACGCAATCAACAGCTAAAAAATGATGTTGATAACGAAGTGAGGTGCTGAAGTGATGTTGATGATGAAGTGAAGGAGATTGAGCGTGACGTCTTGGTGCATATGGAAACAGCAAAATAGTTCTACCGGCTAATGAATGATTCACTGTCTGACAGCATTGCACATTTTATTTTTGACATGATGCAGAAACAACCACTGCCACGTACATCGTCAGACGAGGAATTGTATTCACACCAGGTGTGGCAGTATTACTTGGGCAGCAATCAGCGTTGTCATGCTAACTGAAAGGAGGCGGATGATGATGTCTACTTTTACGTCTGGTGTGAATGCGATGTTAAACTTGATAGTTCGTCGGTATCACCTCGAAAGGCTTTGTAGAAATAAGCCACATATTCGCGAAATTAATATATCATGTCGTGAGTGTAGTGTCCAAAATAAGAACTATGTTTTGTTATCGGTTCTTAGTGTGCTTTCAGGCTTGTATCATGTTACCTTCCACCTAAGTATGGACATAGCTATTTCCCAGCTGAAAGGGTTTTTGGAAGAGTGCAGGAGATAATAAAGAAGACTGAATTGCTTCTTGTTCTTGAGGATTCGGATTTTAACAGAATTGGTAAAGTTCATATTCTTGGCACTGATTGTCAAATTTTCGACTGGAAATATGCAGATAATTTGCGTATGAAATAAAATTAGATTTCAAAAGATCTCAAATGAAGCCCGTAAGTGTGAACTAAAGATCCGTTACTTGTGAAGTGCATTACTCCACCCTACTTGCGAGGTGCAAAAGTGGGCTGTTAAAATGTGGCAGTAAGTGGCTTTGTCTTGTTCCTAAGCAAGCTGTATTAGGTAATGCTTTGAAGAAGGAAAAGATCCGAGGGCGTAAAGCGTCATCTAGAAAAATTGGCAGTACATGACGGCCATCGTGCAATGAAATGTTACTCCAAAGTGTCAAATGTAATAATGGATAATGTCATTCCCCCTCTTATTCCTCCATGTATTAATAACATCAAAGAAATAAACACTCTCGTTAGTAAGGAGTTTAAATGTTAGCCTGGCATTTCAGTACTTATTTGTTTCGCTATATTGTATTAACTAAAATACATATCAAAATTAAACGTACTGGCAGAATTGAAGCTGTGAGGACGAGTTGTGAGTCATGCTTGGGTAGCTCAGTTGGTGGAGCATTTGCCTACGAAAGGCAAAGGTCCCGAGTTTGAGTCTCAGTCAGACACACAGTTTTCATCTGCCAGGTAGTTTCAAAATACACATATACAGGGTGTTACAAAAAGGTGCGGCCAAACTTTAAGGAAACATTCCTCACACACAAATAAAGAAAAGATGTTATGTGGGCATGTTTCTGGAAACGCTTAACTTCCGTGTTAGAGCTCATTTTAATTTCGTCAGTATGTACTATACTTCCTCGATTCACCGCCATGATTTCATACAGGATACTCTACCTGTGCTGCTAGAACATGTGCCTTTACAAGTAAGACACAGCATGTGGTTTATGCGCGATGGAGCTCCGGCACCTTTCAGTCGAAGTGTTCGTACGCTTCTCAACAACAGAATCGGTGACCGATAGATTGGTAGAGGCGGACCTATTCCATGGCCTCCACGCTCTCCTGACCTCAACCCTCTTGACTTTCATTTATGGGAGCATTTGAATGTTCTTGTCTACACAACCCCGGTACCTAATGTAGAGACTCTTCGTGCTCGTATTGTGAATGGCTGTGATACAATACGCGATTCTCCAGGGCTGCATCAGCGCATCAGGGATGCCATGCGACGGAGGGTGGATGCATGTATCCTCTCTAACGGAGAACATCTGGACATTTCCTGTAACAAAGTGTTTGAAGTCACGCTGGTACGTTCTGTTGCTGTGTGTTTCCATTCCATGATTAATGTCATTTGAAGAGAAGTAATAAAATTAGCTCTAACATGGAAAGTAAGCGTTTCCGGACACATGTCCACATAACATATTTTCTTTCTTTGTATGTCAGGAATGTTTCCTGAAAGTTTGGCCGTACCTTTTTGTAACACCCTGTATATTAAAATTTTTGTTTTTATCAAGCATATTATTATTTTATCTTTCAGAGAGTCATAAACATGACAAAAACCTGGAATGAATCATTTACTTTCTTTTATCAAGACCTTTTGTTCCAAAGTGACTTAAATCCAATACAAGTTGTACGTTTCCTTGTAATGATTACATTCTACTTTTTTTTTTACTTCTGCATATTTATTTACAATCACACATTGGAGTTACATACAAAATGTTTTATGGTTGCAGTGACTTTCATGGCCGCTATCACCATTTCCCCAAGCGTCGTATTTCATGGAGATACGTCACCCTCGAAAAACACTCCCCTTATGCAAAACACTGACAGCAAGAAGGGACAGGACGACAGGACATCTGTTATCATGGAATAGCCTCCACAGTACTAGAGTGAGCTGCAGAGGGTGAAAACTGTAAGGGAGTACATAGATTGGAACTCATCCAGCAAATAACTGAGGACGTGGGATACAAGAGCTACTCTGAGATGAAGAAAGCACAGCAGAGGACTGCGTCGTGGGCTGCATGAAGACTGAGGACTCCCGAAGGAAGTGTATAATAAATGTTGTCGTTCATATGACGTCAATGTATACGTATGTTAGAGTTGTGGCAGCTGCATTCACACAAGGGTGTTACGTACAATATGTTTCACAATAGAACTTCGGTGTTGGAGTAAAACTTGAAGACATGATAAACACCTGTGCAGCAAGTGAGCCGCATTTATGACTTCTGACACTCCACTCATTTCCGCGTTTGTCAGATATCAGCAAAAACACCCTGTGAGTGCATTAGCGTCTCTAGAATCAGTGACTGCGGTTAAGAGTGGTGCCTTATTGTAGGACATAGCACATTGGTGTTAAGCTGTACACAGTTTGTTTAATTTCAGGATTATTGTCAAATAAGTACACGAATTTAAATAGGTTGTGACATGACAATGTTAGGACAGTTGTCAAGATAACGCATTACGTTCTGTTTAGCCGAAATTACACTGAACCCAAAAATATCAAATTTAAATAAAAGGTTCTCTACAAGTTGAAATTGGCCAATATTACAACAAATCATCCGATTGCAGGTTCCAAGTTCGGTACTATTTATCATGACAGTCAAGTCTACAGAGGATGGTAAGTTCTTGTGAGAAGATAGCAAAAGATTACTCAAGGTTGCTCGAGTTCACAGTGGACACAAGCCGGTGAACCTGAAACGTCCCCTTTGAACAATTATACAAGACTGTGCATAAACTGACACACAATATTTTTAGCGCAACGCAATCTGACTTTCAATAATCCCTAAAAAAGTATGGCCCTGACAAACATTAACCTATACATTTCACAAATCACTTACCTCACAAAAATCTTCGATACTCGAACTACTGCAATACAGCGAGCGCCACTACTGCCAGCTAACTAAAAGATTCAAACTACGGAAGGCACTAACTACTGATAGGCATAGTTAGCAAATGAAAGATTTTAATAGAGAACAAACAATGTATTTACCTTAATAGTCATAAAATCAGTTCATGACATCAATTCTTACAAATTTCAAAATTCCGCCATGTCTCTCCTCACGTCCACCACTGGTGGCGGCTCACCTCCAACTGCGCAACGCTACGCACTGTTCACATCCAGCTGCCGCTGCCCAACACTGCAATGGCAGACAACAATGCAAACCAGCCACAGACTGCACACGGCACAGCCAGTGATTTTCATACAGAGCGCTACATGGCGGCGGCGTTACCAATAAATACCTAAACAGCTTACTTACAAACCAAGTTTACACCTTGCTAGTGGCATTTACCTTAGCTGCGGTGATATGTCAGCTGCTGGGCTGCTCTCGCCCTCCGAAAATTCTATAAAAAAATGTAATCGATATCTTTACTGATTGTACCAGCAGAAAATGTCTTATGTTTCTTGTACACTCATTCCTAGTCTGGACGTATGGTGATATATACGTGCATAGATGGTATACTGCAATGCTCTCTCAGTTCCTGCAAAAACAATTAACTACATGGCTGTTTCGTTTCACCACTGTTGGAACGCAACGACTCTTCAGTTGATTTCTAGCTGAATTTCAGATGAAGTGAATGCAGTTTTCACACAAAATTCCTCCTTTGGTGTCGTACAGAGCGTGAGGCGCCCTGTTCTACACTTGATGCTAATTCAGAGAAGAGTTCACGAATTTTTGGGCTTGTGTCTTCCGTAGCAAATTGTCCCCCGCCTGTGACCTTCTGGGTTTCACGTCATGGCTTTTCCAGACCAATGTGAGCGTTCCTTTCATCTTGCAGAAACTACCTGTGCTCATCGCCTAAGGCCCACCTACAAACTGCGTCGAAATGTCGCCCCTTCTACTCCTTCTGAGTTTATTCTAGCCAATCAGACATGTTGTGCCCGTTCCTGACACCTAAAAGTTACACGCATACATCATGAGCGCACCACAGGCATTTCATGTGATCAACTGCATTGCCGGTCTGTTTGTATCCGTTTGGTAATTACCCAACACAGTTTTCTAAAAAAATTCTCCATAGCAAGGAGCGCTGGCCCACTAACTGCTCTCCTCGTTGTATAATGTGGCACGTTCATCGTCACTTCTGCCACAGATCACCAACCCCTTTTTAAAAGAGTTCCATTGTACTCCAGCTGTGATGGACCAACCCGCATCTGCCCCGAAACTAAAATGTTTCCTCCAATAGCTTCTTTCACCTTTTGCTCATTGACATGCAAGATTTAGGTTCATTGTGTTAACTAAAATGTTTCGTCCAACAGCTTCTTTCACCTTTTGTTCATTGGCATGCAAGATTTATGTTCATTGTGTTAACAGCATTGAATCGAGTGTCACCCCTTTGCATTACGTAGTGTACATTTTAATAGACAAATCTGCTCATTATCGCCGAAGTATGTGAAGAAATATACTCATCTACTTGTTACGACATATAAAATCTCTCATATAAGACGCGAAATTGACATTATTCAGTCTGCCACCTTACAGACTGTCCAATGTAAATATGGCTTTTAGTGCTGGGGGTCAGATGTTAGGCTCGCCTTTGATGCAGCTCTTTTCATTTAAGTAGAGAGGCTGCATCTTGAAGGGAACTGGCATCTTTCGGGAAAGAAAGAAATTCAGAAGGAACTGGCTGTGGCCCGTAACATGGTTCTAGCCTTGGGATTTGGATAAACTGGTAATGGAAAACCATTAAAAACCATTTTCAACGTTGTCCACAGATTGATTCTGACCATCTCGCCTCCCAAATCCAGGTATTGCTAGCTCAGCGCCTCAAGGTGCAAAGCTATACTATTTTTGAGAATTATGAAAACTATTTGTGCATTATTTAAAAAAAATGCATCACTACAAAAGAAGGAATTCCAATACTCCATATTTCCCCTTAAACTGTGCATGTTTTGTCAGCTGATAGTGCATCAATGAAAGCATGTTTTGAGATATAATTATATATTACAAGAAGATAAACAGATTTTGGTCGAAAAGGTAGTGTGGGGGGAGGGGGGGGGGGGGGGGGGGGGGGGAACATGCAGGGCACAGCCAGCTTTGACCAATTGAAACAGTCTGCTGAAAAAATATTTTAGATACCAACAAACTACAGAATGTGATGTCCTCATACACCCCCTTCCGCTCTCCATTAACTCTCCCCATCGTTCCGTTTCTGAACTGGTTAATACTGCCCGGCTCGTCAGACTGGGGAATATTTACCATTTGAGCTAATAATAACAGACTTTAGAACAGTTCTTTTTTAAATTAACGCAACTATTGCAGCCTGGGCAACATTTTTGTTGATCAACGTGAGTTTTGGGCGACACAAGAAAATCCTAGTGTATTTTTATGAACTGATTTTAATTTAATGTTATTTGTAATGATTTTTACCACTACACTGCGTTGTGAAATACTAGATCATTGCAAACGCCTAGTTCCACCTGTCTCAAAATAACGACTAGCATGTTAACATTAAACTGCTATAGGTCGGTAATTAGGCGATTATAGTAGTGCTTACACGTTTTAACTTATCTTAATGCTAGTAGACGAATCAAAACCTGTTTTCTGTTATTTTCGTTTTACAAACTAATTAGAAACTATCAGAACAGCACACTGCACGAAAACAATAAAAGGCGGCACTTACACTACATTCCACTACAAGTAAGAACTGAACGCATTAACAAAAGAACAACTGAACTCAGGTAAGGACACCAATGGACAGAGGAGAGATAGGCGACATCCCACAGTTTGATTGATAGTTGGAAACTGTCGATGGCCTTATTGACTAACGATACTGCATATTCATTTTTCATCGTATGATTGTACAGCAAAAAACAAGGGGCGATCAAAAACTTTCCGTACTAAGGACATACGGTCCGGAATCGGTATGCCAATCAGGCCAAATAGCGGAGGGCACTGAGGCAATCAGCCCACTGACGCACCAGTGTAAAGATGCCCGTTTGCTAAAACACCGTGTCCTGATACATGAAGAAGTCCGTAACTGCCTGTTGCAGATCCTCCACGACAGGACTCGCATGGGAAGACATCAGGACTATAGGTCCGGTGCTCGAGTGCTTCCCACTTGACTTCTGCGTTACAACATTTGCAATATGGGGACGTACGTTACCATGAAGTAGGCGCACTGTTAGACAACATGTCAATGAATTCATAGCCACACCGCAGCAGTCCTGCGTTGAATATACGCGGAAGCATCGCCCTAAAACGGAAAATTTTAGATCGTCGTTTGTATCTTTCAGTTTCACTACACGTCAGCTATGTTAATGTAATTTCATGTAGGTGACAAGGGGTTCCCGACCCCCTGGACTATATCCCTCCCCTCCCCCCCTCCCCCACTATTGCCACTTCCTTGTTAGACCATACAAAACTACAATCCAGTGTTCAACAGGTAGTCAAACAAGTAGATAACAGCAACAGAACGTGAAAAACAAGCTGATGTGTTTTTAGGAGAGACAGAGGTTCAATTGATAACAGGTTAGAGAAAGAGCTACAGAAGGCTATCAAACAAAAGATTACCGACGTGTACACAGTGCAGAATACGTCAGTATTAAAGACACTAATTGAGTTACGTCAGATACAAAAAACACTTACACAGTATCTACATACGTGGAAGGATCATGCGACGTCACAAGTAGGATCACAAATCGAGGTATTAGAAGAAGAATGGATAACATTAAGGAGCAAGTAAGGTTGGTTAGTAGCTATAGAGGTAACAGTAATGATGAATGTCATAGTCAAGATTCTCATGCAAGCGTATGTGCATAAGCAATAGTAGGTAGCACAAACATAGTACCAGAAAACGCTCTTCCACGAAATGGGAGGAGGGGAGGCGCAGACAAAACACTTTCATCAGTTATACAAGAAGAATATGTTATAAAAAATGGACCATTCCAGGTGTTCATCGTAGAAAAGAAATCAGTTCATCCAGTTATTTTCGCATACGCTTTTAGAAGCAGGT
Organism: Schistocerca gregaria; assembly: GCF_023897955.1. Lineage (NCBI taxonomy): Eukaryota > Metazoa > Arthropoda > Insecta > Orthoptera > Acrididae > Schistocerca > Schistocerca gregaria. The sequence continues at coordinate 15,268,650 of NC_064925.1, read as the reverse complement.
TGCCTACAGGTTGGCCTCAACAACAAAAGATATAGTATATGTTTGTTTTTGTACAAGGTAATGCCGCATTTTGGGCAACCGAGACGGCAGAGAACTATCACACATTAGTATAATTTGAGAATGCATTTCTTGCGAAATATTGTTCGCGCTGCGTTCAAGGAAAATGAAGAAAACAAGTAACAATATTACAGAAAGAAAGTTGCTACTCACCATATAGCGGATGTGCTGAGTCGTGCTAGGAACAACGACAAGGTTCACATAATTTTTTGTTGTGCCTATCGAGACTCAGCATCTCCGCTATATGGTGAGTAGCGACTATAATATAGTTACATTCCATCCTGGATTTCCCATTGTTTAAGAAAACAAGTATTTAGTCCAGAGCCATGCAACATCAGGCAGGGAACGCTAAGAAAATATTTCCAGAAGTACACAAATAAGACTAGTTTCTGGGATCAAGCCATGGCTCTTAGTGATTTTCTACACATTTCGAAAGGAAAACATCCGTTCCACGCTAGAGGCAAACTGGTGCAAGTCTCATAAACTAACTTGGAATACCTTTTGTCTGTCCTCGATTCAAGTGACCCTGTAAACGAAGATATGAGGGCTATAACCAGAATTGGTATCGCAACAGGCTTCAAGCCCTCCCTCCCTCCCACCCCCCACCCCTGGCTACAGCACAATGGCAATGAATACATGATGTCCGTTCTTTCGGAGATGCCCGAGAGAACAGATACCATACAATCATGTAACTGATTCTCCTAGGTGGGGTATGGATAAACCTTCCTCAGTGCAGAAGCACAAGGAGGTACCACCTCCTGTGGGAATCCCACTGTAGCGAGCATATAGGAAATGGACAGGGACCGCTGACAGGTGGCGCTCGGTGGGAGTGTGGGTCGGTCGTGAGGCATGCCGAGATCGTCTGTGCAGGCTCACTGAGCACTCTGTTCTGGCTGGAGCAGTGTTTAACACAACTGCCTTATAATCAGAAGATCCCAGGTTCGAATCGCAGCCTAGTACACACATTTCCGCTGGTCGCCATTGGTGCGCCTCAAACTTCTGGTACACCTGACATCAACCATCCATTCCATTTTCGTTCCTTTGTCCACTCCCTCCTTCAGTTAAATCAAATAATGGCAACAATCATAGGTGAGCACCTGACGCGCGTCCCGCGTTTGTTGACGAACAGAAGCCTGTGTCAATGTGATCGGCCCGGCCAGCGGCAGCTCGCCGAAACACAGAAGGAGACGTAGGGGTGATGACAGGTATCACGGTAACGGCAACTGCAATGATCGTAACAGTAGAAGTCAGTGTGGCTCACCGCCAAATAATTGCCTTCAGAACAGTAAGAATAGGCGTTTGAATCTACAGCGGCAATAGCACTACGAAAATCATCCTCAATTTATTCAGAGGAGAAACATTTACCAGTGATCGAATCCAACCCTGAATCCGAACAGGGAGTCGCAATGAGGAAATCCAAATCAAGCGGTGAATATAAGCGAGTTCACCGATAATACACATTCGGCGGCTACATATAGGTCGAGCTTAAATTAGTCACATTACGCTCCCCGGTGTTGACCATGGGAGTGGGAGCCCTCTCCATGTGAAGAGTAACCTTTTAAGATGAGCAAATCATTAACAACATTCCGTTATATAATACACCATACACACCATCACATCTAATACACAAGGAAAAAAAGAAGTGGGTTAAGGCCTATTCACATATCCCTAGTCCCTAGTGGGGAAATATCCCTTGAAGGAAGGTAAGGCAAGTATATCTTTAACAGAAAGTGCAAAAGTGCGAAAGAACCACAATGACAAGCAGCTGCGTTTGGTTAGTCAGTTCTCCGTTGAGGAAAGTGTATTGCTAAAGACCCACTGTAAACCACCATTGTTACAAAAGAAGAAGAATAAATGGCACCTAATGTATGCCATTCCTTTTCGCCTTGTGCAGTTTCCACATTATGGAATCTATTTACTTGCATACCCACAGAGCAGGAAGATGAAAGGTTTCTAGGCACATCAAGACCTGAAGTCGTACCAGGGGGTACCAAACTCTTTACAAAACAACCTTGTCCCCTCCAAAATATTTTCTGTTACAACTAATACATTTGCTCCACCGGTGCTTCCACTGTTCCACAAATTTTTTGTAGTCAACTTTGGAAATGACTGACAGTTCCTCCCTCGATTTCTTCTTGCCTTCTTCAATGTTGTCAAATTGGTGTTCTCTACTGGCCTTTTTTATGCGTTGAAACAAGAGAAATTCGCAAGGACCCAGGACAGACGAGTAAGGTGCGCTGGGCAGTGGAACCACGCCATTTTTAGCCGAAAGCTGTCTGACAGAGATGGCTGTGTGCAGGTGCGTTGTCATGGTGGAAGAACCAATGTCCTGTCTGCCACAAATTGGCTCTGTTTTCATGAAAACTGTTGCGCAATTTTCTTAAAACTTCCAAATAAAAGTTTTGTTTGATGGTCTAACGTGGAGGTACAAACTCTGAATGAACTACGTCCTTGGTATCAAACATGCAAATCAGCATTGTTTTGATGTTTGATTTGGCTTGACGACATTTTTTTTTGTACAGGGTGGTGATGATGATTTACATTGGCTAGACTGTTAATTTATTTCTTCGTAACCATAGCATCATGACTCATCACCAATAATAACCTTCGACAGAAAATCTGGATCAGTGTCAAATTATTGTTTCAAAACATGATATTTTCAACTTGTTCCTTTTAAGAGTCAGCCAGAACCCGAGGAATAAACTTGGCGGTAACTCTTTTTCTTTCCCAAATCTTCCGTTAAAATTCGCTGAACTGAACTCTAAGATAACCCACTAATCTCCTGCAGTTGATCGATTGCCAGTCAACGAGCTGTGAGCACAGGATCTCGAATTGTTTCAATATTTTCGTCGGTTCGATCAGTTAACGGACGTCCAGGATGAGGCTGCTAATCAATCGACATGTCGCCATTTTAAAGTCGAGCAAACCACTTGTACATTTGAGTTTTTGCCTTAGAATCACCTTGGTAAGCTATTTTCAACATTAAAACTGCTTCAACAGCATTTTTACCGAATAGAAAACATAATTCTCCCAGCTGCATGTTGCTCACTTAAACTTGCTATCATAAAAAACGAAAGAATAGTAACAGCACCAGGAAAAGAAAAGATTACAGCAGATGAACGTAACAAGCCATGTCGGCAACAGAGGCGGCACTGAAGTGGCAATGAGTTGCGTTATACTCGCCTAGCGGCAAAAATGCGTATTACACAAGCTGCGCCCAAGGTAACGTTAATTTTTTTTTTGCTGTTTTTTTAGGGGGGTGGGTATTGGGTACCTCCTCGTACTTCCACCAGGAGAACATAAATAAAAACAACTGCAGAGACAATGTTTGTGTAGGTAATACTAAGAAAAAAAATAAACCTAAAAAATAAAATAAAGATATGACTCGGAACATATGCGTAAAGAACAAAATCACAATAACACAAGCATACTGCCTCTATTCTAACTTTTACACAGTACTTCAGTAAAACAGATATTGGTAAACTTATGTGGCAAATGATTATGGCTTACGAAAAGGTAATTGGGCTAGGATAGGTTTGTCACCAGCAGATAGGATGCGAAGAAATGCAGTTGTCAGGAAACATTGTATAGTGATCACAGTAGATAAGGTTGAGTAATAGAGCAGTTCGAAGTGACTGGGCACACACCTTGCAAAGTATTATACTACAGGTTGATCGAAATAAGTGAAAAAAGGATGCGACAATAAACCAACCTCCTTAAAAGAAACTTAATAGAGGAATGGATACAAGAAGATTTTTTTCCTTTAATTAAATTTACATAACCCATGCGATTTTCAATGCTAATATTTCTCTTGACGGCAATAAGGGATAACTGTTCGGAACATACAGAAAGATTCGAATACCATTAAGCACTGTACTTTCATTTTACCCTCATTTTTAAGGGAAACATATGAGAGTTGAGGTCTAAATTTTGTAACCTGGAAAACAAAACTAATTGTAACCTAAAGAAGATCAGAAGTACACTTCACTTGAGAGGAATCAGCAAAGAACTTTGTTTTGTAGTGAGGGCCAGAACCCGAACGTTATATACATTTTTAACATACACTTGTTCTCTGCCAGAAGCATAGGAACGAATGAAGACACACAAGTACATGCAGCAGAAGCAAGCCGCTGAAGTCAAGTTATCTTGAAGGTAAGTAAAAGACACAATGAACGTGAACCTCAAACGTAACTGACACAACCAGAGCAGAAGCTACGGTGGGCCGGCCGCAATGTCCGAGAGGTTTTAGGCGCTTCAGTCCAGAACGGTGCTGCTGCTACGGTCGCAGGTTCGAATTCTGCTTCGGGCATGGATGTGTGTGATGTCCTTACGTTAGTTAGGTTTAGGTAGTTCTACGTGTAATGGACTGAAGGCTCAGATGTTCAAGTCCCACAGTGATTAGAGCCAGTTGAACCATTTGAGAAGATACGGTGGACGTTGTAGGAGAATAACAACAGGGTACACACATAAATTTGAATCTCTATATGTGAATATATCACTAAGAAGGAAAAAGGAAAGGAAAGAAAGGAAAGGACAGTTAAATAGTCTTATATATTCTAGATATGTCTTTTGTATATATTTTAATTATTACTAGAGTTTGTATTTAGATTTAAAACTACGAATTGGTAATTACCGCGAAGTTGTGCTCTGGGTCTCTTGGAAATGAAATTGTTCCTAACCCTCCTCACAACAGACTAGCGGCCGGCCGTGGTGGTCTCGCGGTTCTAGGCGCGCAGTCCGGAACCGTGCGACTGCTACGGTCGCAGGTTCGAATCCTGCCTCGGGCATGGATGTGTGTGATGTCCTTAGGTTAGTTAGGTTTAAGTAGTTCTAAGTTCTAGGGGACTAATGACCACAGCAGTTGAGTCCCATAGTGCTCAGAGCCATTTGAACCAACAGACTAGCGGTAAAAACAATAATCCGCATCGCAAATTTTGGACGGTTCTGAGCGCTTGACGGTGTTTGGAAATTTTGATGCCAAAGTAACCAAAACATTTACATTGAGGAAAATCAGTACTGTAACTTCACAAGGCTTGCTTTCCAGGCAACCCGTGTATATATACGATTTGCGTTTCAGTTTGCTGCAAGTTTAAGGCAGTCTCATACAATCCGGTTTTGCATACACACGGAAACATATTGAGAGGGGGCAATACCGCGAACTGTATTATAAATAAAAACCTTGTAAATAAATGCGTAGGCTGCTGGTGATACCCTCAAGCATCATTGTGCTAATGAACGACGGCAGTATGAAGGCCAACTGTTAAGAAGTTAACTTAAAAAGTTGCTATAATATGAATGATTACTTTCGAGTAATGCAAATATAGTGAAGTGAAAACTGGTTTAAGGAAGTTTTGTTCTCGATGTGGAGGAGACGTTGTCCCATACTGGCAGCGGTGAACAGTAGAAGGCACCTTGGCGCATGCAAATAAAAATTAAGCTGACTTACCGGGATCTAGTAGTAAAGAAAAGACTCTCGACTTCCTCAAGAACCTTGCTACTGTTCTGCGGGTGTGATGGAGCCCGGCGCACATAAAACCACGCTGAAAGAATGCATTCGGCAACCCACGCTCGTGACACACGTACTGTTACAAAGGATGCCGCACCGCTCAACTTTGTGGGTAAGAAGACCAGTTTCCACACTGTGGTACCGTACTGATTGTTGAGTATGCTCTTACGTAGGTGACAGCGTCCATACCGCCCAACGGACATAGGGCCAATGTGAATTGAATAATAGGCAACGAACTTCACAAAGACATTTATGCAATTCAGTATTGAAGGAATCTATGGAGAAAGGAATGAATGTATTGTCACTCAACGCTCGGGAGTTAACACAAAACAAGAAATTTCGAGACACTCAAGACCTAAAAGTTCCGACAGCGAAATGTGTATGTAATAAAGGTGAACATAGTATTTTTATGTATATATGTACGCAATATATCTAATTTCCGTTAGAGTATTTGTTTCATGTGAACTATCTTTGGGAAAGAGATGGACTTACCAGAAAAGCATCGTATGGGGAGTCGCTGGTACCAAAAATCTACGCTTTGAAGGCCTTTTCACGGATAGATCAAAGGGCAGTCCAATTACCCAACCCATTCCTGATTCGTCCCACTACTTTCACATCCAATAAGTGAAATGAAGAGAATAGGTACTTATGTAGGAATATTGTATTTTTTCTGGTTTCCGTTTCAGGTACGAGGAACTGTAAATGTTTTACTGAAAAACATTTGTTTCATTTTAGTATTGATATATGGCTGTACAAAATACGTACAAAGAGAAAAATATATTTGTAAGAAAGCTAACGTGACAATAGATAAGTTATACCATGCAATTAGATAAGTTAGAATGATTTTGTATGTGTGAAGACAGTATTGTGCGTGCAACTATAGTTAAAAGACCATTTCACATTACTACAGAAACTGGTACATGAAAGAGTCACATACGTGGTGGCTGAACGTCAAAGCAGAAGGGGCCGTTATGAATATTAAGATTCTGAAACATTCGAGAACACTATGGCGCGAGTGAAAGACAGTATGTAACAAACATTTTGTTAAATGAATCATTGGGCTCAGTCGCGTGAGTGTGAACTGCACAGAGTTCACCACAGGGGGCAGTCAAGAGTTAACAATAATTAATTCGGGTGCCAGATGGCATTATATGATCTCTGTAGACAAGTAGCAGATATTTTAAGGTTGATCTTGTTTGGTCACATTTACTATCGTTTCGTTTATAGCGCTGAACAGAGGTTGTGCAGATGGGAGTCAGTCTGTTCATTACTTAATAATTACCATTCAAGTGAAGAGATCGGGGTACAAAATTATTTTTGTCTTACGGAACCTTATACTGTAGAGAGGGCGAGGGATGTAGCTGTAAAAGGAGGTACGTGAAAACGGATTAATTCCAGAGTGGCTGCGAATGTGTCGAAATGGCCGCTTGCACTCTATTTATAAATTAAGCGAAACTAACTCTCAGCGCTTTCAAGAGCTTGCACTCTTTAACTTTCCAATGTCACGGTCAAGACATAAAATGACTAATAGTTTTTCCACGTCAGCTCATCAGAGAAGCCTCTCTGATGCCTCTTGCCTCCTAAAGCGAGACAGGCATTTTCTTTTTCAGATCGCAACACTAACGATAATATTGAAATGTGGCACTGAGAAATAACCCGTTCGTACCTCTCTCGCTAAAGTAAAATATTTTGGTGTTCTATAGCTAACGACTCTATCGAAAATCATTCACAAATTCCAGGTATATCTAAAACAATTTTTCTATCCATGTCAATAAACGCAAGTGACACAAATGAGATTTTACAGTGTGTGTGTGTGTGTGTGTGTGTGTGTGTGTGTGTGTGTGTGTGTGTGTGTGTGTGTGGGTGGGTGGGTGTGTGCTGGGAGACATGTGCATGGGACCATAGAAAGAGCAGGTGTAGTCACTGTTAACCTTTGTTGACCATTCCCTTGCTCATATGAAATAAACCAAAGAGGGCAGGTGTTCCATAGTAGTGGATACTCGAAACGGTTGACTTTTTGCTGTGCTCCGAATATATTTCTGCAGATTGGTGTGACTGTGTAATACCTAAACCTGTAGTTAGGAATAGTGTTTCCTGTTTTCAGGATAACGCTACGACAAACAGAGGGGGGGGGGGATTTCAGATTTTATGAACTTTGAAGCAGAAAAATCTGGGGAAGTTAGGTCAATGGTCCATCAATGCTGAACGTAATTAGAAAGTAATGTGTTAGAAGTAAGTTGATATATTATCGTGTTTTAGTCTCTGAGCTGAGAGCCGTGTGAAGCAGTCTGAAGATTTTTTATTAGGTAAAACATTTCCTCAAGGGTGAAAAAATTTAAGTACAATTTTTGTCGCATAGAGTTGTATAGACAGAGCAAATCAGATGAACCATTCTTAATATAATGATTGCGTGTGTGCTATATACACGTATTTACATGTGAAATTGATGTTTCATATCATTTTCAGTAAATTGAATTTTTTGATATAATGATATTAAACATGGTCTTTGTCTTCGCCACACACTTGGTGGGTTCATACTAACTACTTGCCTAGGAAAATAATATCATGTCAAGCCTTTTATTTTGAATTCCATTAGCAAAATAAGGATAAGTACATTAGCCATTTGTCCAACGTATCCACGAGGGCCGCATTGTACTCGGAAATGTACTCAAGGGCCTAAAAGATACTGAGTCAGGAAAAGTATAGTGTGTCGAATACTTAGCTTGTCTGATTATTGTACGTAAAGGAGAGTACGAAAAAATCCGTACAAAATAGCACCAGGGGTATCGCTCATAATAAGATGCCGAAAAGCCGGCCGGTGTGGCCGAACGGCCCTAGGCGCTTCAGTCTGGAACCGTGCGACCGCTCCGATCTCAGGTTCGAATCCTGCCTCGGGCATGGATCTGTGTGATGTCCTTAGGTCAGTCAGGATTAAGTAGTTCTAAGTTCTAGGGGACTGATGACCTCAGCAGTTAAGTCCCATAGTGCTCGGATCCATTTGAACTGACGCGAAAAAATCGCAACGCTAAAACATAATTAATATAGAGTGATGAAATTTAGGGGATATATTTGTCTAGGTAATATTGCAAGATCACAAGTTAACGTAAGCGCGAGATACGCCATTACAAATGTGAAATGCTGGTACATTAGTAACCGGTGGAATAGGCAGAAAGTTGAATACAAACGTGCACCCATTGTATCGCACAGATGCGTGATGTCAGTTTGTGCGATGGAGTTCCATGCCTGTTGCACCTGGCCGGTCAGTGCAAGGCTGGCTATGCTGTTTGCGGATGACGCTGGAGTAGTTGCCTTATGACGTCCAATATGTGCACGACTGGAGACAGAGCTGGTGATGGAGGAGGCCAAGGCAATATATCGATACCCTGTGTACCATTTTTGGTTACAATAGCGGTGTGTGGGTGAGTGTTAACCTGCTGGAAAAAAACGACCCCTGAATACTGTTCATGAATGACACTACATCCGGTCAGTTCACCAGACCAACATAAAAGTTTGCAAACAGGGTGCATGGGATAACCACGACAGTGCTCCTACTGTAAGACGAATTTGGAATCCAGGCCATAACTCAAGGTGCAGTTACGGTGTGTCCAGCACGCAGACAGGTTGGTTGGTTGCAGTCTCTCAAATGGCCTCCTCCTAACCAACACACCACCATCGCTAGCAGCTGGACCAGCTTTCATCAGAAAACACGACATACTTCCATCCCACCCTCCAGTGAACTCTCACTTGACGCCATTGAAGTCGCAAAATAGTTAAATGAAATGCAAGAGTGCACGCTGCAGTGCATCTGGCTCGGAGCTTTTAAGAAGTCGTGTACAGTGCGTCTTAGTTGTGGACGATTTTGCAGTTTTCTATTCCTCCTCATGTTGTGCAACATCAACCAGTCAGTTGCAGCTGACAGTGCAGCGGTTACAGGCGTGGTTTGCCAAAGCTGGGTTTTCAGTGAGGTTTCTTGGCCTCATTTTTTACTCCAAACTATCGTGGTTCGACACCCACGAGATCTGAAAGCCTTAACCTAGAGGACAGTGAATATCGTAAAGCGCCTTAGCCACAGGTCTTGGCGAACAGACTAGGGCGGGTCTAATCAAGTTTCATATGGCTTTTGTGCGTTCACAGCTAGACCATGGATGCACTCAATGGCTGTTGTTTTGAAATGTGAATTCCAGGTGCGTTCCATTTCACATGGAGTGTAGAGTCATGGTAGGAGTGGGCTGTTCGAGTAGGAAACAACTAAGGTATCCATGGATTAACCGAAGGTGGAGAAGCGGATAGGACAGATAGGCATCGCCCTTGAATATTATGGTGCCTCGCTCTCAGAACCTGAGCAAAATGTTCAGGTCCTAAGAAAAACAGTGTTTCATCCCATGCCCAAGTGTGTCGAGTACAGGCGCAAATTGTGCACTGGTTAAGGTGGGTTCAAGATTTAGCGATGGAAGTTCACTGATCTCTAGTTCAAACCCTCGTTCGACCAGCCTTATAACAGGGTGATGGTTTGCAGACTGGGTTGAGCGCCTTAGAATGGGACAACGATCAGGGGTTGAGTGAGTTCTGGAGATCGATGTTACCGAACATCGAGAATTCTCTCCGTCACCCAGAATTGATGATATAGACAAATTGATTTGCCAAATTACCCAATCATTTTCTGAGTGTGTTGCATCGCATAGAATGCCTCGCTGTTGGCACGCAGAAGCAGCAGCAGCAGCAGTTAGTTTTTTGTGATTTTCGTTAAACTAGAGGAGCTAGTCAAGGGATTGAAGTGTTGCGAGAAAACACTTTCCAGCAAATCTATCCTTTGTGCCAGGGGTCCCTTGGCGAAATGGTCGGCGCCGTTTTAGATAGAAGGGAATGAGCATCTTGTCCACTATATTCATGAAGTGGGTACAGCAGCTCTAGCTTTTGAAGTGCAGCTGTCTGAGTATGACGCTGTTAACACTATCTTTCAAGGTATTAAGCTGAAGGATGTTTCCAGGGTTCAGTTTTCTGAGAAACCCGTGACATATTGCGACTTCGATAGTCTGGTTGCTCTTGTGGAGATTTTAAGCATGCCGACCAGCGGAGAGTCTGCTAGAGAACACCTTCTCAATCTTTTGCCAACGCAGCGGTTCTTTCCACGTTGGTTGATTCCGTACATGGTGATCTAACGTTTAATTATGTTTGTAACTTTCTGGACGTCGTCACTTATAGCGACTTCTTTGAAGATCATTTGGAGCACTACTTCTCGGTCCAGAGTGTTTAAGACAAGTGGATTTTACTGTGAAACGACCTGACGTTACCTTAGCCCAGAGTGGAATATCCTTTCTTGGACATTTACTTCCAGCAGAAGGGGTTAGGATTAACCAGTCAAGGACAAAGGCCATTTATAATTTCCGCCCTCCCAAAACCAAGACGGGTCTGGCGCGTTTTACGGGGATACATTTTTTTTTCGGAAATTCGTCCTCCTATTGAAGGGAATGGCTGCTCCCTTGAAAATTTTTAGAAAGGACGTTGAACCCTTTCTCTAGACTCACACCAAAAATCCGCCATTGACTCTCTCTCGCATTGAGTAACGCTCTGGTTCTGATGGTCTTCAACTCGGCATTGGTTCTCTGAAAATCGCATTGAGTAACGCCCTGGTTCTAATGGTCTCCAGCTTCAACCATCTGTTTATAGGCCAGACCGATGCCTCCAACTCTTGGGTTGCTGCAGTGCTCCTTCAGCAACAAGATGAGGAACGGAGGTGGAGATGGACGTGCCTGTCTCCCACTGAAAATATAACTCTTTCAAGTTTGAAGCGCTAACGGTTCTCGTTGCATTGGAGAAATTCAGTACTTGTAAAATCTCGATTTCCCCTTGGAAACAGGCGATCAGGCACTTAGTTGGGTTTGAGCCAGTCCCCATGAAACAGGTCGCATCATGTGAAGGCTGTGCGCATTTCCCCATGTCAGTTCAATGTGTGCCTTACCATGGAGTATAACAGCGCTCTTGCCGGTACCTTGAGCTATATTTTCGAGGATCAGGAGAAATGAGGACGATCCAGGAAGGGTTTCTGTGAATGCTCTGCCTATTGACATTCCTGTGCTGTTTGGCGACCTCATACAGCAACAGCAGGGTGATTGTGAACTAGGGCCCTTTAGGGGTCAGCAAGCTGTTACTGGTTATTAGTTGCGGAAGGACATACCATGCCGCAAGGGTCCAAAGGATAACGAGTTATGATTTACCAGCGTTCCGTATTAGGGAATTTTTGGTCCAATACAGAGGATATATCTATGAAAGAGGGTGTTTATTAATGTGCAGAGTAAAGGCAATTATTACAAGTACTATTGTCGTAAATTTGTCATGAGCCTTCAGGACATTGGATACAGGTATTTATATTCATGTGTATGGCCTGAAGGAATGTAAGTGAAATGATGGTCATGTTACACCCCTTCGCTTTTCCAAATTCACAGGTTGGTATGTGACACGTGCGGAATTGTTGTTAATCTCCCAGGATAAGAAACCACACTGTTGTTGGATGAAAAACATGTTCCTTCTTCTTTTATGCCATTTCTCAAAACATGGTTATGCACTGCATTGTTGCCCAAAATGTCTCAACACATTTCAAACGAGAAAACGATTAACAACATATACCACAATGCTCTTCACAGAATCTGATACATGTAACGATGCCTATTGAGACGATAAACTCTTAACGTTTAAAGATACGCTCCACTAGAAGCGAACACCTTCCTGTACTGCCGACTTTTAGTGTCTTGTCGCTCCTGTGGAAGGCTGCGAGGGTGCCTTGTTGCCTTACATAAAAGTCTTAACAGACTGGCACAGAATGGCAGAGTATCAAATTTTTGTAGGTACAACTCGAGTCGTACTCATTTTCATTTCTGTATTGGGGAAGATCCAGCGAGATGGCTGAACTCTGAACTTGAATACCTTGCAAACAAAGTTGATGCGATTATTCGCAGACAATGCTCTTGTGATTAAAATGCAGGAGGATAGGTAACTAATAAAATGTTGTTTGTTCGTATACTTGTGGGCAATCATTAACTCTTTCAACTCATACGGTGGGTAGAGCTCAACATTGTGAATTTAATTTTCCACAGACTATAATTTTCCACTATACTATAATTTTTCGTTAGACAATACCAGGCATCAGTGCTCTATAGTACTGCCATCTATGGACGTCTGTGCTAACTCGGTGGTGAACTGTAGCAGTTATGTTGGGAGGAATGGCGTAATTAATACGTTCAAGTTATTTGACGTGAAATGGCTAGTTCTTTACTTTCATTCATTTCTGAGGATGAGACTGTAGAGTTTTAAGAGGAATGTGTAAGTGAAAACGAAAGTGACAATCATTTTGATGACGACAATGACTCATTTGTAAACAGTTCAAGTTAAACGATGATGGAAACAGTCCACCCTGAAAAGATTCAGAAAATATCACACAATGAAATCTTTTGTATTGTAATGGTTAGGTAAATACGTTTGAATGAAAACACACTTTTTTTTCTAGAAGTATACCCTAACTGTTGGTCAGTGGCCCGTTTGGTTCGACGGAGAGACTACAGCAGTTCTCTATGGTGTGGTCTATAAGACCCTTATATCTAGTTTTTTTCTGTCTTTTATATTTGAAGCTAAGATTGCTCGTCATAAGAAAGAAGGCCAAAGAGTCCGCTAGCGTTCTGTGTCTCACTGTAATAAGATCGTCCGAGAGCAGCGAGGAGAAGCCCTGATGTTCCGTGCTATGTCTCTTGTTCCAGCTATCATTGTATATACATCAATAAATCAGTCTCTCATTAACTAATAACATACCGAATTCTTTGAATGTTTATCTGGTCTATTTGTTTCAAAGCCTGACTATATCCTTGTATATTAATGCTGTGTAGTTATCAGCTTTAGACTTACAGCTCTTACGTGAAAGAAGACTCAGAATTTCAGACATATGTCTTGTCCGCCGTTTCCACTAATTTATCAGACCATTTTTTTTTATAATGCATGAGTGAACTTGCAGTCCCTCAGAAATGTAGTTCGGAATTTAAATTACCATGCAGCATAACGTGATTGATCTAACACTTTATGCATATCCTTTTCAAAATTACAAGTCCACGTCTTTAACTTACTCATTCATAGCACTATGAATCTCTGGTAAACTAAAATGATAAGTAGCAACATTCTTTATGAATAATATCTTTGCGGAATGAAGCTTGTCCAGACAATTAAGTGATTGATCTCTGACGAGGCTGAAGTAATTACTGCCTATACAGTTCACTTTCTTTATCTTCCTTCCTTCCTTCCATCTTCCCAGGCGACTGTGCTTGCATCATAGCTAGAAAAAGGCTATATATATTGTGTAAAAATTGTAATTGTTTCCATGCGCTAACTGTCTGTGTTTCTTTTCACTATCGACGGATTGTTGAAAGTTTTTTTTTTTACGTGGTCGTTGTATCTAACTGGAAAATGGAACGAATATGCAGCAGTATTGTTAAAATAATGAAATTCTAAACAGCCCAGAAAGCCGGGGTGGCTCCAGCGGCCCTTGGGGCAGTCTACTCTATAACCGCCCTACAGCCTCCGATGCCCCACCCAGGTTTATTCCGATGTCTATGCATATTCGCCTGCTATTGACCGTGAGCAGCGATTGGAGTCGTAGATTTTTGTGGCCGTACACTCGCTTGTACTAAGTAATTAACATCCACTTTACTGATTTCTCTCTAAAACCTTACGTCACAATCACAATTTGAATTATCGGAACCGACAAACTAACGTTATTAAAACACTGATGTGAGGACAGAAGTATTAACAGGCAGCACTTTGAGATGACGATGTTACACTACAAATGATAAACATGGACACTATATACGTAAAAAAAAACTGAACTCCGTCCAAATAGGCCTTGGATGACCCAACGGTACCGACCGGCCACCGTGTCATCCTCAGGCCACAGGCATCACTGGGTGCGGATATGGAGGGCCATGTGGTCAACACATCGCTCTCCCGACCGTATGTCAAACGAGACCAGAGCCGCTACTTCTCAGTCAAGTAGCCCTTCAGTTCGCCTCACGAGGGCTGAGTGCACCCGACTTGCCAACAGCGTTCGGCAGATCAGATGGTCACCCGTCCTGGTGCTAGCCCACCATTACAGCGCTTAACTTCAGTGATCTGACGGGAACCGGTGTTACCACTGTGGCAAGGCCATTGGCTAACAAATGGAAATCAGTGTATGACATCGTTGGCTGGGAGGCCCCAACCACGAAGTGCGGCCGCCAATTGCAGGTATTATTTCAGTCGACGCCACATTGGGCGACTGGCTCGCCGGTGATGAGGACAACACAACACCCAGTTTCCGACCAGAGAAAATCTCCAACCTGGCTGGGAATCGAACACGGGCCCGCTAGCATGGGAGGCGAGAACGTTACCACCCAGCTAAGGAGGTGGAAATATGACATTTCCGTTCGCGATAAATGCTAGTGAACTCACTATGCAGGCAACGATGCAAAAAGTGCTACACAATATGATAATGGATCACAAATTGTCAGCGGAAATGATCTCTGAAATTTATGAAATGACAAATAATACAACAACAGAGGTTTTTGATGTACCATTGTCAGTGTGTAGTCTATAAAAACAGGATCGTAACATGTCAACTTATGTTGATAAACTATCCAAACAAATTAAAGATTTAGCGAAACGACACGATATGCTTACTAGTAATGTGTCGAAAGTAACAAACAATCTACCTGGAAACGTAAGCAAACTTGCTGCAGAAGCTACAGTCAGTGCAACTATATGCACACATCACGGTGGAGTAGAATATTTTATCACGGAGCACACTGCTAACTTTCAACTACTCTGTGATGAAGAAACGTATATCTTCAGTAACAATTACTCAAAACGGTTAGGTGATAAAGCTAAGCATATTGATGAACGTATTAACAAGG
Organism: Schistocerca gregaria; assembly: GCF_023897955.1. Classification (NCBI taxonomy): domain Eukaryota; kingdom Metazoa; phylum Arthropoda; class Insecta; order Orthoptera; family Acrididae; genus Schistocerca; species Schistocerca gregaria. The sequence continues at coordinate 15,253,161 of NC_064925.1, read as the reverse complement.
AATTAGCGTGCATAGTTTAATGGTACATGAGTGAATGTTTTACCCATAATGAAATACCAGAATCGCAAAACAGTCATGACTATAGACTGATTAAACAAGTTATTACTAAGAATCTGCCGATCTGGCAGCGGAGAATGACTTCGTAGTTGTCTGAATTACAGACAGAACTACTGGCACTCCGCCCTTTTCCTCTTTCGTCAGACATCAGCTCAAACACACTGTGAGTACTTTACCATCTATAGAATAAATGACTGGGATAAGGAGTTGACCCTTATTCAATGCCAGAGCTCATCAGTGTTTAAGATGTCCCCAATTTGGTTTTAATTCAGAATTATTATCAAAGAAGTACACGAACTAACATAGGTTGTAACGTGAGAATGTTAGGACAGTTGTCAAGATAACGCCTTTTGCCTTGATTAATCGAAATAACTCTAAACACAACAGTAACAAATTTTATCTAGAAGGGTTCTTCACTAAATTATTCTTACTACTACATCGTGAATTTGGATAATATTACGACAAATCATCTATTTCCAGTTATACGTTCGGTACTATTTAGGGTAACAATCAAGTCTATGATGGATGATTAGTTTTGTGACAAGCTGAGCAAATATTACTCAAGATTGCTAGAGTTCACAGTGGACACAAGCTGATGAACCAACAAGTTACCTTGGCTGCGATGAGCTGTCAAATACATGCCTACTCTCTTCCTCCGAAAGTCCCATACAATCTAATCAAAACATTTGCTGATTTTATCAGCAAAAGCTCTCCTCTGTTTCTCGTAAGGTGAGAAAACATTTACTTATCCCTAGTCTTGAAATATGGTGATATGCACGTGCATATTACAATGCCCTCTCAATTCTTAAAAGAACAATTTACTATTTGGCTGTTTCGTTTCTCCGCTGTTGGAGCTCAACGACGCCATAGCTAATATCTAGCTGAATTCAACCGAAGTGAATGTAGTGTTCACTGAAAATTCATCCTTTGCATCTTACAAAGCGTGATGCGCCCTCTTCTGCACTTGACGCTGGTTCAGAGGAGAGTCCACGGTATTTTCGGTCTTGTGTCTCTCGTTGAAAAACTGTCCCGCACCTCCGTAATTTCCTGCTCCACGTCACGGCTCTTTCAGCCAAATAGGACAGTTCCATCTATTTTGTGGAAACTATCTCTACCAATCTCAAAGGGCCTACCATCAAACTGCATCGAAATACGGTACTTTACTGTTTCCTAGTTCCTGTCAGCCAACCGGACGTTTTGTGCCCACTCCAGATGCCTATAAAGTTACATGTGTACATCATGAGCATACCATGCGCAGTTCACGTAATCTACTGCATCAACAGTTTGTTCGTATCCATCTGAAAATTCCCCAACGCTGTTTTCTTTCCGCACCACACCGGTGGCTCGCTACTTGCCCTCCTGGATGAGCCACCTGACCCGTTCGTTGTCCCGTGCCGCAGATCGCTTTAAGAGCTTTCCGTTGTACTCAGCTCGTGACGTCGCTGCTCACATCTGCCCCCAAATGAAACGTTTCCTGCAGCAGCTTCTTTCACCTCTTGGTCATTGACATGCAGGATTTAGGTTCACTGTGTTAATACCGTCGATTGCCATCACTTTACATTGCGTACTGTACATTTTAATAGGCAAATCTGCTCATTGTCGCCGAATTATTTCAGGTGGATATTCACCTTCCTGGTACGATGTATAGAACCTCTCATGGAAGGTGCGAAATTGGCATTCATTTAACTTGCCGCCTTATAAACTGAAACAAGTATAAGAAGTTGTGAGCATTCTTCATCAACTGTTCCAACCTAGGAACTAAATTGAAGTCCTGCGAAAACAACACGAAACTATGGCAACGAAAACATTTCCGGTACACAATCCTCTACTAATCAGGCGTTATTTAATCAGAGGGCAGTACCAAATTGGTCATCCTTATTATCAGACAACATCTTACTGAAGCTTCGTCAATTGTAGATATTTACACTTGAGAAAAAGAACCGTCCATCCTGTAGTTTTTCTCCCTTTTCATTTAAAACAGTAGCACCAAAAACCTGAAGTGACCATTAAAGCGTCAACTACATCGTAGGATACATACAGCGTGAGGCAGATTTGTGGGCTACAGAAATTTCCGACAATTGTTGGGTTTTGCGCCTTCCTTCCTAAATTTTGGTCAAGCTCTGTTCAAGAAACGTTATGAAAACGGATTTTTCAGTCATATTTTTTTCAAGTCCACACCAGGGTAGCTTGTAGTTCTTCGTAAGGACACACTGCTGGGAGGATCCAGTCCCTAAGAGCGGAATAATATGAATTCTAAATGCAGGACAACCTATAGAATTATGACACACGTTAATTCAAGTACCTGTAACAGATCTCGACCAGTTTAAGTCTGCACTCAATTCGTCACGGTTGATCCAGGAGGACATATTGGGGAACAGTTTTAACCATAATCAGCCAGCTCACGCGACGCAGTAGCAGCAGTATAGCTAACATAGTCTGCAGCACGAAAACTCTGTAAACTAAATGGCCCCAGCTAATCCACCGCCAAAAACGAATTCGGATCCTCCAAACTATGGGCCGAATTTGCCTAATCTAAAAAAAAAATCGCTACTAGATACTTCCAGAGTACCATAATAACAACGGACAAGATCACTGGATAGGAATAACAATTACCGCCTGAACCATAATAACGGTAACTGCTGTCGTAACAATAACAACACTGACCAAGGGAAACGTGATTGTTAGTGGTATGCTCGAAACAATAACATTAACTGACCTGGGAACCAGCCTGCCTTAATCAGTAACTCCAGTAGTACCCATGTAATTCAGGGCGAGTGGAGGACATAACATCGATATGTAAATATATCAGATGTGGCGAATAAGGCACGGTAGTGAAATATACAGTCAAACTACAGGTGGTCTCATCATATTCACTTACGTTGACCAGGAAATATGGCAGTGGCAACAGCCTGTAACAAACTAGTAAGGAAAAGCGAACTATAGGGAATGATGACTCGCTTCGTCCATATTTCAACATTCCTGCCAACACCACCGTTAAATGATCTTCTTTGTAATGCTGTAAAGTGCTACAGCTTTGACCTGCTTCTGATTTCTTGCTACTTAGGAATTGATTGAACAGATAGAATTTGGTTTCCTAACATACACAGGACTAATGACACACATATACGTAACCCAAAGGGTATGAATTATTCTAATGAAATGACATACCATATGTTTTAAAACGCGAACAGCGTAACGAAACACTTGTACTATCTCAGCAGCTGTTGCAGCCGCATGGAACAGAAAATGGCACGCATGGCCAAGTATCTGTGATTTGCTATCGTAATGTACAATGTATACGATACAAACGCATATAATGTAAACGGGCAGGAATTATCCCACAGAGCTGACATATTAGTTGTTAGAAATCATGTATGGCGTAGCAAATTAGTTTCTGTGCAACCCTTGTGCCCACACACAACAGAATATGGACCACGTCGCCAATAACTGCAAATCGATTTCACAATGTACAAAGTACATGTGGTACCACTTATCGATACTACCCTACCGGTGGGTCACAGTTAGTAATGGCAAGTATGTTTCCGTCAAGCGCCGATAAGGGTCCTGTGATATCCTGAGCACCCAGTGGAGCATGCCCTCTCAGCTATGTCTCCAGCGGCTCTGTACTACGAGTATGAGCGCCCTGCGTCGCCGCCACATTGCATAGTCAGCGGCGGCCAGACTGATCCATTCCTATTTGCAACGAGTCACGACCCAGTCGCAGCAGAATCGTATCTAGACGCAACCCAGTCACAGCCCTGTCACAATAGGTCACACGCTAGTTAGCCTCCCAGTGCGATGTTCTTGTTGCTATTATATTAGCTGGATTTTATTGCTGCATGTTAATTTCTAAAGAGTCTTCACAGATATGGAGAAAGCTACCAATTAAGTAAAGCTTCTGTTTACTGCATTTACTTGTTCGCTTATCATTTCTACTCCCGCCGTACTTCCCTGCGACGACAGCAGCTGCACCATTCTGTAGCCTACCTACCCGTTCCATTGTGTACTAAGCATTGCACAGCAGCACGCATGATACATACATATACAATGCAGAAGGACAAGATGTATCCTACAGAAGAGACGTATCAGATACTGCAAAAGGAAAACAGTGTAACGAAATCTTGGAGCTTGTCAGCAACACTCGCTGCCCCTCGGAGCAAGTGATCGAAGTTGCGAATATCTTCCGTAGGAATTATTCGGATTAAATTTTTTATCATGAAACGTGTTGGTACGATACTAAAATGACTTTAATAAGTTAAGAGAAGTTCGCGAACTCGGACTTCGCAGCACGATTCCTCAAGTATTGGCTATACAAAAACGTCTGTCGCAAAATTTCATCCTGAAAATATTTCGGACAGTGGGTGGACGTTAAAGATAAGGAATCGGGCAACAGTGTAATCACATGTACGGTAACTACCTTTGTCACAAAATGTAACAGCGCTGTGCAGTTGGTGCACTGGATAGCGTTTCGCGTTAGCATGCAGAAGGTCATGGGTTGGATCTTGAGTCGAGGCATATTTGTTTTAATTTACTAAAAATAATTGGCGTGTTACGCTATCAGGTGTTTTAATCGTCATGGAGAGATTACAGTGGGTCTTCTTCAAAAAATTATATTTTCAGGTACGTACTACAAACGCAGAACTGCAAGTATTTCCATTGATCTGCTCCTAAAGAAGCCTTTTGCACGTCGTGAATGCGAATTATTTCTCACCTTTGCATCTACTAGATTCCAAAACTGTTTCCTGTGTTCACTCCACGAACACGTATTTAATCTAGTATATCCAGCGCCACGAAAGAAATCGCTTCTACGACGTGCATGAGGTTTCTTAAGAGATGACCAAGAAAGACGATTGTATTTCCGTTTCTGCGTTCGTAATACTTAACTGGAAATGCCAGATATCGTACCACGCAGATTACTGTTGGGAAATAAAAAGAAATGAACCATGACCCAGAATCGAACCTTCTACATCCTGCATGCTAGTTACTCTACATATCGTTATAGTGTTGCCACATTGCCAATCTTTAATGCTCATTTACTGCTCGAAATATACGCAGGACGAAATTGCCGATCTTTAACGCTGATTTACTGTTCGAAATATACGCTGGACGAAACTGGTACACCTGCCTAATATCGTGTAGCCACCCCCCCTCCTCCACTCCGTAGAAGTTCAGCAGCACAACTTGGCATGGACTCGACTTACGTCTGAAGTAGTGATGGAGGGAACTGACACCATGAATCTCGAGGGTTGTACATAAATTCGTAAGAGTACGAGGGGGTGTTGATCTCTTCTGAGCAGAACGTACATGTCCGGGGTGTTTAGTGGCCAGTGGGTGTGTTTAACGTAGAAGAGAGCCATTCTGCAGCAATTCTGGATGTGTGGTATCCTGCTGGAATTGCCCAAGTCCGTGGGGATGCACAATGGACGTGAATGGATGAATGCATCGAGCTGATCAAACACGATGGTTACTTACTTATCACCTGTCAGAGTCGTATCTAGACATATGAGGGATCGAGTATGACTCCAACAGCACACACTCCACACGATTACAGAGCCTCCACCAGCTTCAACAGTCCTCTGCTGAATTGCACGGTCCATGTATACATGAGGTTGTCTCCATCCGATCGATCGAATCTGAAGCGAGACGTCCGAACAGGGGCAATTTGATTCAAGTTATAAACAGTCGAATCTCGATATTGAGGAGCCAAGCCGAGGAACAAAACTTTGTGTCATGCAGTCATCAAGGGTAGACGAGTGGGCCTTTGGCTTTGAAAGCCCATATCTATAACGTTTTGTTGAATGGTTCGCACGCGGACACTTGTTAATGGCCCACAAATGAAATCGGCAGCAGTTTGTGAAAGGGTTGCACTTCTGTCAACTTGAACGATTGAGTCTTCGTGGGTCCCGTTCTTTCAGGATCTTTTTCCGGCTTCAGTGGTGTTAGAGATTTGATGTTTTACCGGATTCATGATATTCACGGAGCACTCGTGAAATGGTCGTACGGGAAAATCCGCACTCCATCGCTACGTCGGAGATGCTGTATCCCATCGCTCGTGCGCCAACTAAACACCACGTTCAACCTCACTCAAAACTTGATAACCCGCTACTGTAGCAGCAGCAACAGATGCAACAACTGCACCAGACACGTCTTATCTTATATAAGCTTGGCCAATACTAGATCCGTACTCTGTCTGCTTACATATATCTGTATTTAAATACACACGCCTTACCAGTTTCTTTGGCGCATACTAATTTGTTGTTAACCCGGCATAAACTTACAACAGAAAATTTGGAAGAGTTCTGAAGTTCTCTTTCGTGGTTACCGGAAATTGCAACCACTGTGACTGTACAGCGTGATACAAATTTTGTATAGAATGTTACTGAAGACTAGTTCTGTGTGTGATTAGCCGGCAGTTGACACAACCGAGCTGCAGCGGTCGTATGGCTGAGTCAGCTGGCCGCCTGCGAGGCACAGAGCCCGCTCGGCCCATTTATTAGGTCATGCAGGCTGGACGCTGGGCATCGCCAGCCACGAAACCTTTAAAACCTACATTTACAATATGGAGGTTTGCCCCCATGATGCATTTTGCCACAACACATACATGATCACCTTGCCTAGGCGAGTAGCAGTAAGGGTGAAATTAAACAGTAGTGTCAATACATTAGAATATATTTCCAGCTGCATTCATCCAAATAGCAGCATTCACCAACAAAAAATAAAACAATCACTACAGTAATTACCAGTCCTGAAAGTCTTCAGGAAGTCTCCAAATGTTTCATTGTGACACATATTTTAGGGATTTCAAGAATTCCTTCTGGTAAGTAAAACTCAAGCTACAATCTAGAAGATATACAGGCCTTGTTGCTTCCTGCGTTTCGGACTTTATGTCCGTTTTGGAGTGTTCGTCACTGCTTTAGACACAGAACTAGCTCCAGAAATGCTAGAAAGAGTAACACTATACGGAGACGACATTCTTACAGCAAAATATTTAAGGGAAGATCATATACATATTATAAGAGAGATGAGTAACGGCAAACGTACAAAAGTCTAAATTTGGAGAAGAAAAGACCCACAATATCATTCCAAGGAATATAACCAGATCCCGATTAAATAGGATTTACCATTTCCACATACAAAGAAACAAAAACATTTCTTGGTCTCTGCTCTTTTTTCCACCATTTCATTGTCAACCAGTCACTAAATAGCACAGCATTACCATTACTTAAAAGAAGCACCTTATCGCTCTAGGCACAGTAATCTATAAATGATATGAATGCAATCAAGGGAGCATTGATTATTTCAGATATCTTACGCTCGAGTGACAAAAGTCAAGTGATACCTCAGAATATCTGTCAGACATGCTTTCGCTCGGCATAGTGCGGGAACTCGACGTGACATTGACTAACAAGTTGTTAGGTAGTCCCCAACAGACATATTGAGCCCCACTGGCTCTATAGCCATCCTTACTCACGAAGGTGTTGCCATAGCAGCGTTTTGTACGCAATATGACCACTCGACTACGTCCCACAAATGTTCGATGGCACTCATGTCGGGCGAGCTGAGTGACCACATAATTCACTTAAACTGTCCATGATGTTGTTCAAACAACTCCTAATAATTGTAGCCCAGTGACATGGCATATTGCCATTCATAAAAATTCCCCGGTTGATTGCCAACATGAAGTCCACGAATGGCTGATAATTGTCTCCAAGCAGTCGAACATAACTAGGACCCTGTCTATTCCACGTAAACACATCCCACACAATTAGGGAGCCACTACCAGCTTGCCCAGCACCTTTGTTGACAACTTCGGTTCGTTACTTTGTGGAGTCTGCGACACTCTCGAACCCTACCATCAGTTCTTACCAACTGTACTCGGGACTCATCTGGCCAGATCTTGGTGTTCCAGATGCCTAGGACCCAAGCGATATGGTCACGAGCTCAGGAGAGGCTGTTAGCAAAGGCATTCACTTCAGTCGACTGCTGCCACAGCCCAATGACGTCATTCTTCGCCGTACTGTCCTAGAGGATACGTTCGTGATGTTTGTCAGTTATCACGGAAACCTCTACGCAAATACCGCTGATCTCAGCAGTCGGCTACTGCATTGTCCGTGGTAAGAGCTAACTACTGAAATTTGTTACTCTCGGCACACTGTTGACACTGTTGATCTCAGAATATTGAGTACCCAAACGATTTCTGAAATGTAATGCACCACGCATCTAGCTTCAACTGTAATTCCGAGTTCAAAGTCTGTTGATTCCGACCATGTGCCTATAATCACGACAGAAACCTTTTCGTGTGAATCACAGGAGTATAAATGACAGCTCCGCCAGTGCACCGCCCTTTTATACCTTGAGTACACAGTACTACCGTCATTTGTATACGTGCATATTGGAATCCCATGACTTTGGTCATCTCAGCGTATGTCACTCTGATATGAGCAAAGATTTCTGTGACTCTACAGACTCCTCATACACAGGTCTGGGCTTGTGTGGGTTTTAGATTGATCCAAAAAAAAAAAAAGTGAATATGAAGTAAACACGATTATATTTGGGAGTAGATAAGTCATTGCATGCTAGCTGATCCGTGTGTGGCTCGTGTTCCCGCCTTCATGTATTTTGCACCCTGTTTTTAACGTACTTCCATCTCACTACATTGTCACTGAGTTTCTGCTTTGCCTGACGGGGAGCGGCGTTAGCAGCGCGTATCGATATATCGCCTCTCGTAGTATCTCTGCTCGACTGCGATTACTTCCCGATCGTTGTCTGTCGTAAGCCAGTTCGGATAGGGACTTCGGGTCAGTCAGTCAGTTGGAACGCGCCTGGAGCGCAGTCCGGACCTGCCAGTCGGGGAGTTTAAATGCGGCATTAGTGCTGTCGGGGTGGAGGAGCAGTGAGGTCTCCGTCTACATGGCGCGCCCGACCACTGCCGTCACGCACCATTTGAGCCGGGCCACTGTCTTGGTGGATCATCGGCCGGTCGTCCTACCGGACGACGCGTTTTGGCTCGCCGGTCGTTCAGGAGTCGGCTGTGGGTATGTGTGTGCATCGACTCCCGATTTGTCTTCGTGCGTGCTTAGTTACTGTTTGGTATCGTTCAGGTCTTCGTGCAACTGTTTGCCGTGTGTCTAGTTTGCGCTATTTCCACTGACTACTATTTTAGATGTTGCCCGCATTCTTAGAGTATTCGGTCGCTTAGTGCCGACCAGGGAGGATATCTCCGTGCGGCGCGTTCGGCTCGGTCTTCTGCCGGTCCCTGCGCAGTGTTGGAGCGTGTGTGGAGCTGTCCGATCGTACGAGGATCGACGCTCACCGACCCAGGACGTGAAAATCTTATTCTGGGAACTAGTAAAGTGTTCGAGACAGCCGCCGTCAGGTGGAATTGAGCAAATTAATTTATCCATAGTCAAGTGTACCAGTGGAATTTCTGCCTTGTGGTCGTTAATGTTCTGGTTATCTGCCCTGGCCGCTAACGCAGTTTTAGGCAGTGTCTTTTCCTCACCTGTTGGTGCTGCCTCACGTGGTGTGCAGTTTTGGCAGCTCAGTTCACATACGTGTTTGTTTGGGGATAGTGATATTTCTATTTTTTTTTTTTTTTGCCTTGAATTCCTGTGTACTCCGTCGTTGCAAGCAAGCGGTTGAGACACCGAAGTGACTTTCTCTCAATTATCTTTTGGCAGTGTTAATGTTGTTGTAATTTAACTCTAAATTCTGCTCTTGAAAGGTTATTGTAATTTCCTCTGAAAGATTGTACAAGTTATTGTGGTCTCTCCGCTGTTCGTGTTGCAAGAAGGAAATTTTTAAACTTACTGTATTGTTTTACCGACTGTTGCAGTATACATTTCCTTAATTTGCAGAATTTAACTTTGCGGCCTTCAGCCATCTTATTGCGTTTGTTTATCTCTTTCTGTGCACCTTGTGGGCCATCAGCCCAGTTAGCATCATAAAACATCGTGGCCTTCTGCCTTCAGTAATCATCATAGTATATTTGGAATTTTGAAGATTTAATCCGGCGGCCTGCAGCCGCTCCGCATATTGATCTCATGTATGTATGCGATTTATCTTATTCGTACATTTAAATGTGTATTGCGTCTTTTCAAAATTGAATTTATTCTAAAGCATCTGTTTGGCGGCCCTCAGCCGCCAATGAAATGTAGTTCCTTCAAAAATGTGTTTGTGAACTAAATGATAATAAATTACAATTGCGAAATGAATCCTACGGTAACTCTCTTGGCGCTTTACCCAGTCCTAATTACCTGTTAGCCCTGCATGATTTATCGGGCGTTTCACAAGCGTTCCTATGCATCCACTGAACTAAAAACATTATCAATAGTATGGGCACTCAAAAATTCCATTATTGCATTTATAGTAGAAACATAAACCTAAATGTTGATCACTAATCTTTGAGTTTTTCTTCACGTGCAGACAACTACATCCGCATCTAGCATAACGGACACTATTCTTAAAAAAAATTAATTTGTACATACTTCATGCAGCAGGAAAACAAAATGTCGTAGTGTACGCACTGTAGAGACTGCCACAAAGTTGAAACGACAGCACTGTAATACTAGATAAAGTTACAGGCTATTGCATTTTACTCATGAATGAGACAGTACTATAATGACAAGTGCAGAAACATGGAAAAACTAACAGAAAGAGATCCACTACGGCATTAAGTGAGAACAAAGCTGAAACTGGATTATGCAAGTAGTTAGGTATAATATTACACTCTGCACAACACCGTATTATTCTACAGAATTTCTTGTTGTGTATGCAGACCATAATAAAGCCCAGATAAACTTATTTTATACACATATCATGCCTTGGAGGGCTACGGTACCACAAATTGTGTGCCGGAACTTAATTCGTTTTGCTACTTTTTTAAAATGCGACGAAAAGAGCGTAGATTGTAACGCAGTTACTGCCCTTGACACTGCAGGACCATATCCTACCGCCTGTGCTGGTGTAAAACGTATCGCCGCACTGTATGACGTTTTTTTTCCAAATTTCTAAACCTATATGCTGCTGTGCTAGCTACAGTTGCTTTATTTATCAAAATAATCTCAAGTAACTACATTCCGACAGTAGGAAAGCCGGAGAAGCCGTTATATCGCATCTTACTTTACTGGATACAAATGGAGAACATTTCTACAAGCAAATAATTTTAATAGACCGATTTAACAAGCGAGAAAATTTGTGCTATCGGGTGTTCCGTGAGTCTAGTCGTTTTATACGAACAAATACACATGATCAAGTGGTAAGAATATCTTGACTTATTTTATCTGGTAGTGAATCACCTTCCTACCCAAGATAAGCAACACACTCTTGCAGAGTTAATGCTGAACGTTAATAAAAACAATGAGTGGGTGGATCCTCTTCCAAAAATTCCACGAAATGAGACTGCTACTAAGAGTAGGTAAGGACTGTGTTAGTTACAGTCACATGTTAAGCACACCTTAAAAAGTTGCAGTACGGAGAGAATCTCAAGTATGCACAAAATTAGAAGTGTGTGTGTGGGGGGGGAGGGGCTATGTTTTACGGAGAACTCACCTCCTCATATCTTCACAGCTCAAAATCAACAATAGCAAATGGATATTACTTTATGAAGGATAATACATCGTCACACAAATCCACAACCTGGTTATCTACTGATGAATCCCAGGACCAACAAAATGCAAGGTTTATATCCTCATAAGGATTTGAAAAAAATTTCAGCTTATACAAAACGCCTTCGATGATTGACTTGAAAGGTAAATATCACCCACGACAGTACATGACGTGCTGAATTCAGAGTGAGACAAGAGACACATGAAACCTGAGGTACTTAAAATACCGCACTAATCCAATGAAACTGCAGACTTGTAGACGACGTGTAAAGAGTACTGGTACTGAAACAGAAAATTACAGTTTTAAGCTATGTCTAAAGAATGAACAATGATACCAGAACTCAAGAAATGCATGAGTATCAGTGAGATAAAAACACTATTTATCGAAATTTTATCTATTATGTTTACATATCTAGCAAAACAAGCAAGAAAGCACCAGCTTATTTTCATTATGATTTCCTTATATGTTGGTAGATATGTACACTTCTACAGGTTGTAAGTCCCTACGGGACTAAACTGGTGAGGTTGTAGGCAACTCTAACAACTGAAGATCGTAATACGGCCTCTAACAACTGAAGAGCTAATACGGATTCCACAGGTTTAAATAACCCTCAAAGGAAAAAATGAGGGAAAATATTTGTTTTGATGTCCCCTACAACCTCCCAGAGTTTGTCGGTTTAAATACTTTCCACCCTGTATGTTCCCACATATGGATCCTGCACCATCGTATCAGATTCCTACCGTTCCTCACACTCAATAAACTACTCCGAAGCTACTACACTAATCACACACTAGATTCCAATAACCCCATTGTCTTGCCTCTGATCACCACCCTTGTTATGTTGCTGTGCCTTTGCAAACATATCCCATCATCCATACACCTACACATGCTCCCTTTGCTGTCTCTGCCCAACTTATACCAACTCCCTTTCCCAGACAATGAGATCCGCCCTGGTATTTATTCCTCCCACTTTGAAACTTCCCCACCTATCCCATTCCACATCAAGGCTCCTCTCTTTTCCCGTTTCTACCCACCTCTATCCCTTTCTTCTTGTACCACACCAGTACTCCTCCTCAGTCTTTGTCCTTCCCACCGACTATATTCCCACTATTGGTTTCACCTCCTACATATCATCTCCCTAGTTTCTCCAACACACCTCAGTCTCGTTATATACATCCCTCAACCTCCATGGAACATATTCGCTCGTCCCACGATAATTCTCAATCACTGCAGGTCAAATGAATGTGCAGTGCTCCAGCGCGTTTTTCATAGAAGAGCATCGCCTCATCCGAGTAGCGTTATTTTAAATTGTATATACTTCATGTTCTGTCATTCACTGATCTTTTTAATTTAAAACTTGAACAGTCCTTTTTTTTCTTTTCTATCGTCTTCATTATTTCTGTATGATTTGATATGCATGTACCATGATGAAATTGTATATGTACATTGTGCTTGGCAGTCTGCACAGTGGCGAACATCTTTTAGCCTGACGCAGGATGGAAAAAGTGTGTGACTTCTTCGCTGCCGCACATACCTTACACTTATCAGTAATTGAGTCACTGTGTGGCATTTAAAAACATGCTTTTAGATTCTTTGCCTGAGACGCTGGTGGAATTGCACAGTGCTTTTTCGACTCGCGTTCCTGCAAACAGTTTGAAAGAGACTGTGTTTGCCACATTGGTAACACATAACGCCACGATAGGGCCTTGTCTGCCGCCTGTGTGCTGTGAGACACCGCGAGCAGGACTCTTGGTTAGCACGCTGTCTAGCGCACTGGTTTTGTCTACAATGGGGACCCAGCTGAGACCTATGGTTCTGCTGCCCGGGAACACAGGTCACAACCTCTTTACGGTTATTCTGAACTGCACAAAAAGGAGTGAAATCAAAATCTACTGCAACACTATCATACGAGTGATGATGTCCCGTAATTCCCAAACTCGTTGCAAGCTAGGATCAGGATACCTGAGAGCCGATTCACATATGTGAGTGTCTTTGAAATATTGAGTAATGGCGCTCTTAATCATTGCATCACTATAACAACGTCCACACTTACACATGAATCTGCTATGGCCTGTAAGCCTCGGAAGTCGTCCAAACATTGCTTACGTGTCTGATAAGGTTGCCCATGCAGACAAAAGAATTTGTAATGTGCAGCTGCCATATTAACTAATTCAGCAATTAGTTCGTCTCAAGGATCACCTTCAGGGTAGGTAGTGAGAAAAAGTTCACAAACTAACTGGTAGATGGACACTCCAACTCTTGCAAGGAAATACGGTTGCCTGCCCCTACACAAAGCGTGCAGGCGGTACGGAAACAGGCACTTCTTGCTGTGGCGCTGCTATTAGTGGTGAGGGTGGTCCTTCTGTGTTTTCCTACGCAGTCTGCAGTCTGCTCATCATTTCCGTTAGTTGCGGAATCTGCTGCGCCTGAAACAGAAAAATCTTACTGAAAGTTCCTTCGTGAGACTGCCACGATCAAATACACAAAAAATACACTTTAAATGGAGCGAAAACACTAATCTATGCTCAAAGAAAGCATTAATTGAAGTAATTAAAAATATCAGCATCCGAAAAGCTAAAAAAGCAGTCAGTTGCATGCTCAATGTTCTGCAACACACATGAAAACACTGAAGCAATGCGACTGTGAAGTTTGGGTAATAGTAAAACAAAAAAAATCGTTCAAATGGCTCTGAGAACTATGCGGCTAAACTTCTGAGGTCATCAGTCGCCTAGAACGTAGAACCAATTAAATGTAACTAATCTAAGAACATCACACACATTCATGCCCGAGGCAGGATTGGAACCTGCGACCGTAGCGGTCGCTCGGTTCCAGACTGTAGCGCCTAGAACGGCACGGCCACTCCGGTTAATAGTCACAATGCTACAAGAAATAAACAACAAAATTCGTCGATAGTTGCTTCTAAGGCAAGAAGCAGAACCGAATACCAACCAAATATAGTCTTTCCTCGCTACCAGATGGTGCTTGTCAAGAAGCTATTTGGCTCTATGAGAGAGAGCAAAATATTAAGATGAATATGTAGTGTCTGATAAACTTTGTTTACTTAACTTGTAAGTCCAAATCAGTATCCAATATAAGTCATGGAGCCGCATCGAGTCAGTCAGATGAATGGTAATAACACTTTTGTTAGGCAGTCAGAGTTGACCCGGCAGGCGAGCTAGACTGGAGCTTGACGCGGTGTCTGGCTCTGCTATGAGGAAAGGATATTGTTGGTGAAGTTACATGCGTTACTGACAACTTGTAGATGTGGACTGTATCTACAGCATACAATACCACAATGGAAATCTTAACTGATGTTGGCATTCTATTGACTTTGAGTGAGGGATCCATGGGTGACTTTTCTAATATGGCTGCAGGCACGCTAGCGGAAATGAGCCATGAATCAGAGAACAATTCAATGAAGCAACCGCCTATTTCATTTACCATCATCGATTCAAAGAGCTAATGAGGGCATTCCATGCATCAATATATGCCTATTGGAGGGTTTCTTTGGTTGTCAGGCGAGGAAATGGTCGGATTGTGTAATTTCTCGTCTGTGGTAGCAGATTTTGGAATAGGATATATTTTAGAGGTAGATTTAACGTATCCTAATAATTTGCATGATGTTCATAACAATTTTCCGCTATGTCAGCAGCACCTAGCTCCATAAATTGTTCCCACCGCAAATTCTTGACACTGATGGAGCTACACTCATACACAATTGTAATTTTCAGCAATAGCTCCTCCTGAGATTTCAGCTGGATATAGCCACCAAGTAGTTTCCTTCAAAGACCATCCCTAGTTGAAGTAATACATCAAAAAGTGGACATCTGCTATGTGTTCATTTCAGAAAGGTTTTCATAAACTTGTGAACTGCAAGTTTCACAAGGTATGGAAAACTAGATAAATCATTGCGAAATTCACCCAGTCACCCATTGGGAGGGATGTAATGGTCCATGAGATTACATTGTCAAGTCATATTTTAATAGTGCCATAATCTTCAATAAAGAATTTGTTGCTTTCTAGAGGGGAATGTTTTCGACAGAGTTCATGAAACCTGTTTATCTTGGTATGCCTATATTAGATCTATCTAAATTTCATATGTACCAGTTCTGTTATGAGTTTGCAAAAGCTCTTTACGATAATTCAAACTTACTTTACATGGACACAGACAATGTAATGTGTTGTGTGAAGGCTTGCGGTGCATATGGAGTAATAAGTTACCACTTCAATGCATTAACAAATCGGGATAGGCAACTGATAATCCTTGTGCCATAAGACTGGCTAACAATAAGGTTATCAGCTTGATGTAGCAAATGGTTCGCGAACTGAAGAATTTGTACATCCCTGCTCAATAACGTATGTATACAGTACAGATACAGATGCTATGAACAGACAGGCAACAGCTATGTGGGATGTGGCCTCAATGGCAATCATGGTTGAGAAGTGAGTACATGGTGGTGTTTGTGATGCCCCATGTGCTCTTCCACATATGGTGTGCCAAGTTAATATTCATTGAGATGTACCTGTATACTGTATGACAAACATCAATCTGATGTAGAGTCATAATAAGCATGGTCATTAGTGTTGGCAGTAATGTACTCCTACTATGCACACACTATTCAGTAGAGTGGCAGGATGTATGCATATATGTATGTGGTGTTGTATATATAATGAAATATGTATGTGTATATGGAAGATAATGTCCATCATGTAGATGTAGATCTTTTCATTGTGTGTATGTGGGTGCATGCGATAGAGCATGTTTTGTGTGTGTGTGTGTGTGTGTGTGTGTGTCTGTGTGTGTGTGTGTGTGTGTGTGTGTGTGTGTGTGTGTGTGTGTCTGTGTGTGTGTGTGTGTGTGTGTGTGTGTGTATCTTGTGTATCTGAGGGTTCACACTATGAGTAAAATATGTGTGGGTTATATTGTTTTCACACCATATGTGGAAGCTAGACTGCATTTATTTTTGTACATCATGTTAAATTTCACTGCTGCTGGCCTTAATGATGAGAATCGCGTTTAGATTATTTTTGTGATATCTCACAGGCAAACTGGAAGTATTCATGGTGAACTGTAGTTAAACTGTGTCATCTGCTTAACGGCACCAAATACGTGCTACAATACTGTAGACTGGATTATGATTATTAAAAGGTGTTGAAAACTGTTTAAGTGCATCAACATCAACTGTAAAGTATAGCTCAATAATATATATACGTACATCACCTTGTAAAACTTATTTTGCATACAGAATGTAACGGAACGTCGTTAGCAGAACGTCGTTTTAAAACTTTGGGAGATTGTAGAGGATGAAATTTTGAACGTTTTGACACCAGGAACCTAAATCCACAAATAATAAATAAAGGTTTCACAGAACACTTCACTTCCTATTCGTTCAGTAGTTTCAACGAAACACAAGAATACTGTATTTCAGAAAAACTTTAGTGACATTACAGTGCAATCAAATGCTCTTAATCGACTCTATGGCTTTACTAGCGTCCAATAAATGTATGGCCAAGAGACGGAGACTCACTCTATGTCTGAAGATGTCTGTGAAATATGCTCTGGCCCAACGATCATTGCGTGCTCGAGCACCTTAGTTCTCAACATACAGACTTCCAGTTGCAAGGGAGTGCCCTCTAGATATTCAGGCAATTCATTGTCCAGAAATTTCAAATACTATGCATCATTGATACGATATGATAATGTGTGTGGTATAGTGATGTGAGCCCAGGAGTTTCAGCAGAAATTTTCACTGAGAGTCTCACCAGAAAACAAATGTATAGTTAGTGTGCGGGTTTTCAACAGCACAGTGGTGGCTGCTACATGGCGGCTGCATGTTGCTTGCATCAAAACGTGCGAAAATTTGCCCTATACAATCTCCCAAATTTTTAAACTGTCTTTCTGTTACACCCTGTATATTTACATTTCTACATGCTGTTAAATTATTTTCGCAAATATTGTGTATACAATTTTTGTATCTTGTTTTTCTGTGAAAAGTGAATGAACTGTTAAAGGTGATACATATCCAACTGGTTCGTAAACATCTGTTTTGAAGAAAGGAAAAAATGCTTTAGAAATAAATGTCCTTTATTAAAGTAGAGTTTCTCATTTTCTTTCTTCCTTCAAACTTCCATTTATATATATTCGTTTATAATGTGCAGTTACTTCTTTATTGTAAACATTTTTTTACAAGAATGGATGCATGACTATTTCGTGATATGGGTTAGTTTTAAAGTGTAACTTATGGTTTGTTTATCTGTGGTTGTCTAATGTCTCCGCATTGTAATTCCCATGTCTACAGATGATTAAAATGGCCCTGCCATGGACAACCTACACCCAGGGATTTCTATAAAATGAAATATCATGATGTGGTTTTTGTTCAATTCAGCACACCGAACTAATCATTTCTGTCGGGATGCTACTACAAAGTTGGTACCCTAAACTATTTAATCTGATAAGGCATGCAAACCGCAAAAAACTGTATAAATATGAAGTACTCAATATCAGATTCCAACCTACATGTAATTTCGAGATTGGTGCGACATTTGTTTGACTTTATTTGGGCCATTCCCTCAATTAGTATAAGGACACAACGTTGGCTGACATTCATTAGCTGTGACAAATACAGACCTTCCCTCTGACTGGCACTTTCAGATAACGCTCCGTGGACAAACAAAGTGAACTCAACGTATTTGCTATACTTGTTTCCCTGTGTACCCAACCGGAGTGCACTTCTCACCTGTTTCAGGGCGGACAACAGTTTACTGCAACCGATGGTCTGCTCGCTGGGGCGTTCACCACCGTACAGATGATGCAGGTGGCATACCTACCATTCTTCGTGTACATAGTGGACGCAGTATGCCGTTTGAAAATTCCTAGAGCTGAAATTACTCCAGTACAAGACGGAAAACGAGTAAAGATTCTTGTTTGCTCAGTAGCCGGGAACAGAAATTCTACTCAGGTATTCTCCCTTCAAATAGCACTGCAGTCTATGCCAGTCTCCACAGAGAGCTTAAGTATCGTCACTCGAGTAAACAGAATAACAGCTCTGTCACGGAGAAAACACTTCACGCACTCACTTTGTAGAAGACAACACTGGTCACAATACATCCGCCAGATGCTCTACTGCGGATCTCACTGGTGAAGTATCTAGCTCGATTGCTGGAGGGAACTATCTCTGATCGCTCCTAGTACGGATTAACCCCCAGAGCTCCTACATCCTTAGCACTCTGCCAATAAAAATCGCATCTCCACTTTTCGGTAGGAACAGTGCCCCAGTATTTCCTATGAGAATATTCCATGGAAATCACCTTGCGACTGTCATTTGTGGCCCCACACCCTCCTTCACACTAACAGGATGTCATTTCACCATCTTCTTTCCCTGTCGCTCTTTCTCCAGCTACAGTGTTCTGAAATTTTTCTACTTCTCACCAGAAAGCTACGTCGAACCTACTCTGTCCATTCTGGGAGAGTTCTACCACCTCCAGCATTGTGAACTGGCCATTCTCTGCTCTCTCTCTCTCAGGACAGTAGGTGTCCACCCCTGTAGTATATGACAATACTCTTCCCAACCTCTTCTTAGCTGATAGCGGCTTCTGAGAAACACATGATCCACTTCACCTTTTCTGTCAGTGCTCAGCCCTGATTACTTATAGACATGCAGTACTACAGAAACTGTTCATATGTGCTGCTAGCCAGCATCAGCGAATGAAACGATTAATAGTCAGATTGTGCACTGTAAATAGTTATCTAACATAAATAAACTCCTGGAAATGGAAAAAAGAACACATTGACACCGGTGTGTCAGACCCACCATACTTGCTCCGGACACTGCGAGAGGGCTGTACAAGCAATGATCACACGCACGGCAAAGCGGACACACCAGGAACCGCGGTGTTGGCCGTCGGATGGCGCTAGCTGCGCAGCATTTGTGCACCGCCGCCGTCAGTGTCAGCCAGTTTGAAGTGGCATACGGAGCTCCATCGCAGTCTTTAACACTGGTAGCATGCCGCGACAGCGTGGACGTGAACCGTATGTGCAGCTGACGGACTTTGAGCGAGGGCGTATAGTGGGCATGCGGGAGGCCGAGTGGACGTACCGCCGAATTGCTCAACACGTGGGGCGTGAGGTCTTCCACAGTACATCGATGTTGTCGCCAGTGGTCGGCGGAAGGTGCACGTGCCCGTCGACCTGGGACCGGACCGCAGCGACGCACGGATGCACGCCAAGACCGTAGGATACTACGCAGTGCCGTAGGGGACCGCACCGCCACTTCCCAGCAAATTAGGGACACTGTTGCTCCTGGGGTATCGGCGAGGACCATTCGCAACCGTCTCCATGAAGCTGGGCTACGGTCTCGCACACCGTTAGGCCGTCTTCCGCTCACGCCCCAACATCGTGCAGCCCGCCTCCAGTGGTGTCGCGACAGGCGGGAATGGAGGGACGAATGGAGACGTGTCGTCTTCAGCGATGAGAGTCGTTTCTGCCTTGGTGCCAATGATGGTCATATGCGTGTTTGTCGCCGTGTAGGTGAGCGCCACAATCAGGACTGCATACGACCGAGGCACACAGGGCCAACACCCGGCATCATGGTGTGGGGAGCGATATACTACACTGGCCGTACACCTCTGGTGATCGTCGAGGGGACACTGAATAGTGCACGGTACATCCAAACCGTCATCGAACCCATCGTTCTACCATTCCTAGACCGGCAAGGGAACTTGCTGTTCCAACCGGACAATGCACGTCCGCATGTATCCAGTGCCACCCAACGTGCTCTAGAAGGTGTAAGTCAACTATCTTGGTCAGCAAGATCTCCGGATCTGTCCCCCATTGAGCATGTTTGGGACTGGATGAAACGTCGTCTCACGCGGTCTGCACGTCCAGCACGAACGCTGGTCCAACTGAGGCGCCAGGTGGAAATGGCATGGCAAGCCGTTCCACAGGACTACATCCAGCATCTCTACGATCGTCTCCATGGGAGAATAGCAGCCTGCATTGCTGCGAAAGGTGGATATACACTGTACTAGTGCCGACATTGTGCATGCTCTGTTGCCTGTGTCTATGTGCCTGTGGTTCTGACAGTGTGATCGTGTGATGTATCTGACCCCAGGAATGTGTCAATAAAGTTTCCCCTTCCTTTGACAATGAATTCACATTTCAATTTCCAGGAGTGTATTTTGATAACTGAGAAGAGAATAATGAATAATCGGCAACAATATGTAACTCTCAGTTTTAGCAGAGAAAAGAAGGCAGTGTTATGCCAGGTAGGAACTGTGCGTTGTAGCTGTTGGCATTTAATAGTTCTTCCCACGAAGATCCATTTGTCTTAAAATTACTCTCCAAACTTTTCCGAAATTTCACAATAACTAAATAACTCTATCCTACAATAATTCTGTTTGAAGATGTGTTACTGAAGCTCATGTGTAATAAAAACAATGACAGACACTAAGAATCATTTTTGAGTGACCGATACATTAGAAGCAGAAAAATAAAAGAAAGTTTTTTTCTACAGAGCCCCACACTTCATGTATTTTTTATCGCGTATTGTTAGGGAAAAGGCTGACAGATTTTCGAAAGGGACTTGATTACTATAGTGCTACTCTGTCCTCAGATTCAGATCAAAGAGAAATGGTTGAGGTTACAGCGATATAGGGGACGTTTTTCAAAACTGATTCTCAGTATTCCAAAACTCTCTCGCCAGTATCGGTTGCCAATATACGTTATTGCGGTTTCTGTGTTTCTCGTACAATGCACCCAGTGATGAGGAAAACTAGAAGCCTAACAGCAGGAAATAAACAGGAAATTAAACATTGCGGTGGAGACTAAACTCGCCATAAAAGTGTCGTCCAGCACACAAACGCAGTGGAATGGGATGCATCTTCCACGGGAGCTGGAGAAATGCTTACAGACACTATAAATCAATAATGTTGGAAAAATGTTAATTACTCTTGGTCTCACCAAACATCTCTAATTTCGTTTATAATAGTTGAAGAACACGAACAAAGACAAATATATAAGGCTGTTATTACAACACTTAAGGATTATGCGGGAAATCTGGAAACACAACGTTGAAATTAAGAATACTACGTTAACTGAGTGCAAGACTCAGGGATAGCAGACAATGAATGACATTCTGCACGAGTAATGAAAGTAAGAAGGGAAGATCACTATATTAAGGGAAAGTAGTTGAGTCAGCATTTTAATAACAATTGAAAAGCCACATGAATGTGTAATTAAAAATTACAGAATGTCTGTAGGAAGGGTAGGACTTGCGAAAACAGCGCCACGATAATGACAGAGGCGTTGGAAAATAAGAACGAAAAAAGTTTTGAAACTAATGATAGTTGTGCAGCAAAAGGAAAAGCTCTAGTTCAGCAAATCAATCAGATAATGTGCATGTGTATGCTGAAATTATGGAAGTGTGTAACTATGGTAAAATATTAACAATGGAAAAAATGCATTATGCACAAAGCTGGAGCAAATGACAAAAATACCATAGCGCACTGAAGAGTACAAACAGTTTGATATAAATTGCTTCATTAAAGCTGCCAAAATTATAAATTTAATATCTCAGAAATGAATACGATAGTTATCAACAGCAAAGGAAACTTTTGTGCAGTTTCCAGATAGTCTTCAATAGGTAACCAATTGAAGACTGGTCAGCACTGCAGTGTTGCAGGCTATGACATTAGCCACAAATGCCAAATAATATCAACAAGAAACTATACATATGTGAAGTACTGTGCTCCATCATACATAATAGGAAGAGACACAAAACGGTAGTTTGTTATAGATAAAGATTTGTGAATGATGGCCTGTAAATAGCAAAATATAACTGTAACTAAAAGAGTTAGGCGAGATGTAACTTCTAAGAGGATGACAGCTTCCGCTCTGAGTGAGAATTCAGTTAACTCCCCACAAACGTAAACCAACAAATTCGTGGAATGAATGACATTTTAAAATGTCAATCACTCCTGGAGGAAACACTGATTTGCCTAGAAGAACGGAACGTTGATTGGGAGAAATGAAAAAGGAAAACGCTTGCAGCTTAATATCTGAAATTACGAGGTCTGTTCAAAAATTTCCGGAACTTTGTCCACAAAATTTTTCGACGCCTTCCTATTACTTACTGTGCATGGTGTCCATCGACATACTCTCCTCCCCAATTGATACACTGCTATCGGCGCCGTTTGCACTTCTGGAAGCCCTCTGGGTACGCCTCTTGTTGGATCGCGCCAAGTGCCAGTCTGTGAATTTTCTTTTGTCTCGTCTACTGTTTCAAATTTTCATCCTTTCAACGGGTTTTCAGCTTTGGAAATAAGGAAACGTCCCGCAGGGGCCATGTCTGGAGAGTAAGGAAGATGAAGCAGCACAGTGACTTCCTTGTTTGTGCGATAGTCAAGCACCGACATCTTCCAGTATGTAAGAGAAAGCGTGCTCTTTCGACTATTTTTTGTCGAGTGTCAACTGTGAGGAATGATGTGAAGCATACCTTAATTAGGAGAAAAATTTCCTTTGCACGTTATAAAATAACGATCTTGTTCTATTTCCAGGCGGATTTTCGCTGTCTTGTGATAAGTCGTTTCAACACTGCGAGATAAGTCACAAGACTGTTGTCATTTAAGAGTTTCTAAAGCAATTGCGTTAGGAGCTGCATTTTATTTGAGGCTGTGATGGAGCCCTGACGCTGTTATAAATGCACGATAGGTGTCTGTTTACTGTCGAAGAATGAAAACCTCGTAGTAACATCCCAACACAGCAGTGTTTGGTTCAGTTGTTGTTATTAGTACACAGCAGTAAAATGGAAACTGCAAGTGAACCGGCGATATATAAGCAGTTCCCAGTAGATCAACAATGAAGTGTACTGCACATTTTAACAGTAAATGAGAGGTTGATTCACTGAAATAAATTTTGTAGAAACGAATGATGAATGAAATGTAGCCTACACAAC
This sequence comes from Schistocerca gregaria, assembly GCF_023897955.1. NCBI lineage: Eukaryota > Metazoa > Arthropoda > Insecta > Orthoptera > Acrididae > Schistocerca > Schistocerca gregaria. The sequence continues at coordinate 15,229,546 of NC_064925.1, read as the reverse complement.
CACTTTCGCTGCTGGCTGAGGTCTCACTGCTGCAATTACAGCGTCTGCTTAGATCTGCGACGGTTCTGTTGCCGTGTCAACACAACGGACTGTTTCCGCCTATATGACTAGGCGTTTGTGAACATGACTCATTGAATTTCTCCAGACCCTTTCGGGTCACTTTCCAGAGCGTAGGAACACCACTGTAAACTCTGATTTGTCTTAAAATTGCTGATGTCATTCCGTGTTCTTGTTTTGAATTCACACCGCACCACAGGTAGCTGCGTAAGTTTAATTTCCTTGCCCACTTAGCGTAAGTTGCTTTCGAAATAGTATTGTTGTGACCTGTAGATGGGTCATACGTGTACCAGTAGGCCACATTTAGAAGCTTTATCATATGATGTGGGTTAAGACGAAAGCCATACGCTATTCCTTTATATCTATTCAATAATAGAATATTTTGCCACTTTCATAGATGGATTTCAGTTTACGGTATTTATCATTGTGCTATGCAGAGCCTGATCTATAGAAGCTTCAGATCAGTTAGGCAGTTTAGCCAGAAAAAGAACACTATTTTTAGAGTGCGGCATTCATCTCACAAAGATATCCTGCACCTCCTTTTTGTCCAATAACACATCAGGCAACGTTTTGGACGTACCTCTCAGCGTTCTCGATGTGGCTCTTTATAACCCTTTCTCCAGAACTAGATGGTGTTTGGATTCCTCCTTTTGAACCAGTCCACTCTTGAACACCTTTTCTGTGACTGTCGTATACAGTTTCTGATGCACAAGGCATACTTTGTTTCTGCCCTACAAACTTTCTGAAATGATTTGCAGCACGCCAGCTCTCATTAACGTAATAAATAGTATCTCAGGTGAGCCGAAAGTCCCTTATCTCTCGCAAGAACCCGTCTCCTTTTGCTAATAGGTTACTTTCCATCCGCACAGGTATATTGTTCAACTTTTTGTATCTTAAGCTCATTCTCCGAATTGTACGCTAAAGGGTTATTGTAGTCATATCAGAAAAGTCCTCCACTTGTCATTTTCTGGTAGGGCTCTTACGCCGAAACTGTTTCTCCACACCGAAGTCGTCGCCTTTCCACCAGATAGCTCCTTGTGTAGACTCATTCAATGCAAACTCCTGTAGCCTGCGATACAAGACAATAAGTTACACTCCATTCTCGCGAAATTCGCTTCATTGTTCCTTTACTAATACCGAGACATTGAGAAGTTCTCTTTACTGACTGTAATACAGACCTACTGGGCTCTCTTCTTTTCCGGACACGAAGTAGGTACGAGAACTCATTGCCGTGGACTTCTCACACTGATGCATGGTCTCACACAACACGAATGCAAGAAATTACGTCACGAAGACTTTCTCACAACGAATGGGGGCGCGATTTTCCACCATCTGATGGAAGACCCCGATGTGTACTGTGCAACAATGAACAAACAACTGAAATGCGTACCGGTATGTCCAGAGGTCCTGTAACATATCATATGCGGGCAAAAAGCGTAAAGACACAAAGGCAAATAAATTAAACACGTGATATTAGCATCTTATGTAGATTTATGTGCATAAAAACGTAACATCTGCCAAATGAAACCGCAGAACTTGCGTTTACACTTTTTGTCTTGTTAATACGTATGACCATCATGAGAATTTCAGCGATCAAAACGAAAATTGGAAAGGAACACAAATATGTGTGATAGTTGAAAACAGTATCATATTTAAACTGTGGAAAGGAAATTTATCTCTTAATTAAGGTCTGGTTTCTGTAACTTCTCATATTTGACACTCGATTGAAAACTGCTCGAAAAATCACGTTTTCTCTTAAATATTTCCGCGTATGTCGTCATCTTTTCAGCTAAAACACAAGATTCATACACTAAATAGAATACATTCCACGGTTATGGCAAGGTATAGCACATTGTTGTTCAGTATAATCAAAATACGAGCTCAAAATCAGGTGTCAGTCATTATGAAAAGTATAACAGTGAAAATGGCAGCAGACGGAAATCGCACTACGACCAACTCATTAAGCAAAAATGAAGAGACAACTCGGACTACATAAATATCTCCGATTACACAGTAAGCAAGCGAACGTCAGTTACCGAGACTCAGTAAAAAATCAAGTTGAATCACTGAAAGCATATAACTGAAATAGAGATCCTCTGACCATTCACCGCCTTGGAGGATTCAGGCTCCACATGACCTCACTGTCCTTCATCAAACTACAATACAATCACACCAAGCACAGCTCTTCGAATTACAGGTGCAGTAGCAAACGGACTCAAAGATCAGCGCAACAAAGTGAAACCCCACACTTCTTTCTACAGGTTTCCACTCCTTTTAAAGGGTATGTTTCGAGTCCAAGTGCTAACTTTTTTCTAGCTGTCCCATCCTCTGGATGAATGGAGGCAAATAACATCTGCAGCTCCAGCCAAATAATGCCTTGTATTAACAGTTGTGGTGCTGGCCGAAGTGGCCGAGCGGCTCTAGGTGCTACAGTCTGGAACCGCGCGACCACTATTGGCGCAGGTTCGAATCCAGGCTCGGGCACGGGTGTGTGTAATGTCCTTAGGTTAGTTCGGATGAAGTAGTTCTAAGTTCTAGGGGACTGATGACCACAGCAGTTAAGTCCCATAGTGCTCAGAGCCATTTGAGCCATTAACAGCTGACTACACCCACAGTTGAAAGTTCGCAGCCCCACTGCCTTGCTGCCTCTGCACTATCCCTCTCGCTCTGTTGAGCTTCCTACATAGCCTGTTTGCTTTCACAAGTGGATTCCAACGTCTTGCCTCTTCCACTGTGTCTATGTTACGCTGAATAGTGATCGCTCATTCTCCATCACACGTAACTCGTTGGGCCAGCCCTGCTCATATAAAACAAGCTAGCCCTTTAGACCAGTACTTGGGCCTCAGCACGACGTTATCAGTAACTTCCCACGGTGACTGACACTGCCTCCAGAAGATATGGCCAGTCCATTCCCACTGTGAAACTCGTCTATATCGAACAGCATTCACTGTGTCAACTCCATGGGCCAGTCGCATGAACCAAAACAGGCTCGCCCAGTGTGCCACACAAAGACCCCTGTACCACTCCGTCGCTTACCAGCTTGCGACACACAGTAACGGTAGGCTTAGACTCGAACTTGCCACTTCGGTTCCGAACTGCCGATTGCCCTCAGCTGTCACGCAATACCGCAGCATACTTCTTTGTGGCATTGCGTTCGCCAGCTCGCCGATACCCTCCTATCGGACGCCTATCCCTCAGGTGTCAACTGCTGGCCGAGAGGGGTTAAATTGCTATTTCACGGCACACCTCATATGTTAGACTGCAGTAATATGATCACCAAGTGCGCGTCGGTATCTTCTAAAACCTCATCGACTCTCTTCCTTGCACGTCTTGTAGCCGTCAGCACTGGCTTTTAACAGGTGGTCACATTAATGTTCAGATGTGTGTGAACTCCTAAGGGACCATACTGCTGCGGTCATCGGTCTCTAGACTTACACACTACTTAAACTAACATGAGCTAAGAACATCACAAACACACACACACACACCTGCCCGAGGGAGGACTCGAACCTCCGGCGGAAGGGGCCGCGCAATCCGTGACATGGCGCCCCAAACCGCGCGGACACTCCACGCGTCTCATTAATGTGACTGTAGAGTGTAGAACCGAAAGGAATTAATGGGCAGTGATCAGGGACGGGGAATATGTTGACCGCATTTTTAGGTTTTTGTTACATATTGTTCTACGACGTGAAGAAAAAAAAAGTGGTGACCGATGGCGTGTAGCCGGCCGCGGTGGTCTCGCGGCTCTAGGCGCTCAGTTCGGAACCGCGCGATTGCTACGGTCGCAGGTTCGAATCCTGCCTCGGGCATGGATGTGTGTGATGTCCTTAGGTTAGTTACGTTTAAGTAGTTCTAAGTTCTATGGGACTGATGAGCACAGATGTTAAGTCCAATACTGCTCAGGGCCATTTGAAGCATTATTTGACGGCGTGTAAACCACATCCGTCTTTCTGCCAAGGTAACGTTTTTCAGTTGCGTGGGTAAAATGTCGTGCAGATGCGATAAACAGCATCTTTTAACTTGCCCAGTGAGTATGTCACCTACAGTTCCTCCACACACAGACACACGTCTACACAGCCAAATGACTGAAAAACTGCACGGACCTAGTTGCTGTTCGGTTATGTTACGTTTCCCAGAGGCAACAAAAACTTCATTTTCTGTACTTCATACGGATGCTCACCGTATTAAGAAGTTCAAAATTCTGTCATTATCAGGTTATTAAGACGTATAATCTTACCTTAAAGGTTTAACACAACAAGACAATATGAATGAAAGAAACTCTGTATGCTTCTATAAGGCAGCGTATTTCAATACGCGCGAATTAAGCAATGTAACTCATCCAGTGTTTCAGAATGCGAGAACTTATCGAATTACAACATTCTTTACACGTAACTTGTAACCTACCGAAAGTAAAAATTGTCACTTACTATATTTTCACTGTTCATTGAGTAAAATTTCAGGATTAGGAGCGGCGTTTTAATTTACTACTTCATTACTACTAACTCTAGTCACCATTTGCAGACAATATACGCATATACCACTGAATGGACCTGCAAAATTATATAACTACGTAATGCACAGCTGAGGAAATATAACGTCATAAGGAACAAGATGAGGCAAGGAATTTGCTTTTCTTCAAACGTAGCGCAAATTACCCACACTGTACTCATCCAGTGTTTGACGATGAGAGCATTTGGCGACTTTCCCTGAATTTTAAACATAATTTCAAATATTTTCTAAACTTTTCCGTCAGTCCATGGGAGAATAGACAAAACTAATAGAAGCAACGCAATTTCTCTTTGGCGTCTTCAACAACAAAGGTTTCACATGCAGAACATCACTTATTTAACACATTAACTCATCTGTGAATTAATCAGGCGTTTAAGGCTGCTTTATACGTGGTATTCGATTCTGTAACGAATGACTGCAAGGAAAGGTTACCGTTTACCTCTACATCAAATCTAATGCACTCATTTTCTGATATCTTGAGGATTTTCATATGCACAAAGAAGCTTCTTGTTGTAATTTGTATGTCCAGTTTATGTGAATTCACCGCCTAACCACATATGCCAGGTCCGCTCTGAATAATAAAAGTCAATATCTCTGTTTATGTTGTCCGCACTCCTAGGAATCACTCATCTTGTTCTAATCTGAGCACAGCCTCAAAAGAATCAGTACGTGTTGCCTGATATAAGAGACTTTTATGTCCAATGTATGACATGAGCGTCACAGACAATGATTAACTGCGAAGAAAGAAATGAGCAGTCAACGTTAGTAGGAAGACAATCTGCAATAACTTGTACTGCTTTTCACACTGAATGAAAAATGAGCCCAGTATCCCGACACAGATTTGTTTCAGCACATACGTTTACAGGACTTCATTTCCAGATTGGTCGTTGGGAGAATACCGGGAACTGCTTTTAAAGTGCTCTCACTATCATTTTACGTTTCATCCTTATAAGCATTTTCATATTACTATCTTTATTGATGCTATTTGTGTACCTTTCCATTCTGTTTATTCCATGACATATAATACGTCCTATGGCTACGGTATTACCAGTATGTGATCACCAGTGAGTGTCGTGTTGCATGTCTTAAACCTCAATTAGAGCATTAACAACACTGAATATAAATTTACCAGTAATAGCGTTACACTACGCTGAATGCGACATGGCATGAGCTAGTGTTGGTCTCTGCGAGTTGTCTTTGGCTATACATAGTGGAACGTACAGCATCTCTTCGAAAATATCACTAAAGCTGTAATAGGTTGCGTCGTAAGTTACATTTTGTATTTTTTACACATCTGGTACAGTTACGAAGGTTTTGGATGTGTTATGTAGCTTATGGTTGCACATGTACAATGTCCACGGCTTTGTACCATGCTTCTCATCTGCTGACAATGCTATATTGGTATGTAAAAAATTCTGTATCATATGATTCTATACCACTCTGTACTATATAGGAGCACATTACACTGCAGTAATTGCCATCAGAACTTGCTTTGACCGTAGAGGGCATGGGCACAACTCAGGATTCCCATGGGCTGTGCTGCCATGCCACCTAAGATGCAGAGGTTGAGATACGCCTGTCAGGTTCTCAGAAAACCTCTCCTGATCCTCCCCGAGGCTCAAGTCCTGGCTGCTTCTGGAAAGTTGTTGTACATGGATGTTCTGCCGTGTTGCGTCTCGTTGTTGTGACACATGGTCTCTTCTTCGTTGTTTCTAGGCCATGTCGGCTTGCAAATGGTAAGCTGATATTTTGTATGTCAGCAAGTCCAGTTTGTGCCAAAGTTTCTCAATGCTTATTGTGTTATAGACTGCCAGCGATATGACAGTACACTTACAACTTCACTGGTTCTTTCTGCACTGCTAAGTATCCAAAATCCAGCACCAGGAAGGATCAAATATATCACAGCCAAATAGGTTTGAGGGAGAATACGCTGTGCAAAGATCAGATGATCGAAAACAACGTAGCATGTGCACTGAGGAAGATGATGAAATCGGTACTGAGTGTTGCCACCATTGCTGGCTGTACCTGCTGCTATACGCCTCGACATTGAATCAAAGAGGCTCTGGATGTGTTGTTGGGATACAGCAGTCCACGTCGCTTCCACGTATTGTCGAACATCTGGTTTCATTAACCAGACGTGTTCGGTAGGCGAGAGATCGGGAGAACAGGGATACCAAGGCAGCAATGCAATGCGATGGACTACGAATTCTTCTACATTGTATGATTCGTGTTTTCACGCATTGTCCTGCTTTTATGTGGCTGTTGGCAAGCTCCGAAAGCATAGGACAACAACAGGCTCCAACATTTCAGAGACTAACGCTGGTTGGTTAGTGTACCGGTACTGGAGGTGGTGGAGGGAATCCAACACCATCCCAATCCGTGTAGGACCAGTATAGCCATGCCTAAGGCAACAGTTCAACGGTGTGTCACCACGGTGGCTCCAGACTGTAATCTGACGATTGTGGTAGTGCAGGCAGAATCGGGACTCGTCCGCAAACACAGTGTCGTTCCAGTGTGTTGCCCACGTCCGTTGTTCATTGCAGCATTGCCGGCTCGATCTCCAGAGGCGTCGACTCAGTTGTAAACGCAGTAATGGACGCCTTGCGGATGGTCCACTCTGCTGCAGACGACGTCGAAAGGTAAGAGCGTACACTGCTTCTTGCGCAGCAGGCCGAATTTGTTGTGATACGGTTCGTGATGCGGCACAGCGATCCATCACTGGCACGAGCACAATATGCCTGTCAGCAGCCGTAGTGCTGCAAGAAGGCGGGTGCAATCCACCACGTCCGTCCGTAGTTCCCGCCTGCATCCAGCGATTACACGTCCGACACGATCACCGATTTCTCTGAAGGACAAACCGCAGTCACTATAGGGAACTGTTCTTCCCCCGTCGAACTCCGAAACGTGCTTGAAAAACACTCAGCGGCTTCTACGAGGCATACTGTAGCTGCTTACGCGCAACAACCGTACGAAACAACTACTCCAGTAAGTCCACACGGCTGTTTGTTCCCCTTTGTATAGCGCTTGCAGTATCGCTACGGACGTCTGTCATGTGCCCCTGCGCTGAAATGCTAATCATGTGCATTTCTAGTCGCCCCATAACCATGCTGCAAATTTCACCCGGGGGATGCTTCTTTCAGGGTGTTACATATTGTGTGGCTAGCAGTGTATTATTAGCATCCATTTTACTGTCCATCTCATTATCGTTCTTGTGTACATAGTTAAGTCGCTTTGTGTGACTTCGTTTTACCCTTCACAGTGGACCAGAATCTTTTGACTGTTGCTGCATTTCTGTTCCTTTCCGACGAAGGTTTCCATTTCTTTCCGTGTAGCCTTTCATATAGTTCCACTGTCGGCCTGAAATGTTTGCAGTTATTCCGTGGGTGCCTGCGATGCTCGTTAGCTGCCTACTCAATGTTTCAGAACCCATATTCCTTTGAATTATTAGAATTTCTCGCTCCAAGGATATATGTCACGTCGCACAGTCTTTACCTCGTTATCTGTGTGGTTTCTTGCTTTTCACAGATGGAATGCATAGTGAAAATTGCTTGCTATTTTTTGAGTCGCTTTTCAGATGTTGGATGAACGAGACAACTCGCGATGGACCTTGTCATCTCATCGCATTTAATTCAGAGAATGGATGGCGTAGATGCGAAGTTTGGTTGCTATGCAAACTGGGAAGAAAACTGAAACTATTTAAAGGTTGTGGTGTAGGCAAACATTAAAAATCAAGTAGCCAGCAGAATAGTAAATAAACAGTCTGTAAGGTCACGTACCGAAATTTCTGAAAAAGTCACACGGAAACGTATGAAGACGTAGTGAACTTGGTGACAGTAGAAAACGCAGATTCAGATACGTAATGCTGACTACTGAGGTCGTCGGCTGCAGTTTACACTGTGTAATACGGGGTGATTCAGCTAAGCAGCTTACCTCAGGTACATCCTGAACATTTTAGGTTATTATAAATCAGTTTTCACACAAATGAGTTGTGAAAATGGTCTCAACAAATGTTTTACAGTAATTTTCCTTACGTGTATTTATTACGGAATTATCGGTACAACTTCAATCTTTCCAGTGGAACTATGGTAATATCTGCTGCTCTTATCGTAGGCCTGCAAGAAATGAATTCGGTGGTCTTTTGGAGACATTACTATACTTAGAAATTAGAATTTAACTGTTTTCAACATTGAGCAGTTTGCTGCCTTTTTTTGGACGTACTTGCTATTATACTGAACAGTCACTTTGACCTGATGTGGTGTTCAGCTTCACGTGACTAATACAGTTTACTAAAAATATCGGAATAGTGGAGAAAAGTTTCACTTGAAACTGATACTTGGCTAGATGTGACCTGCCAAGTACAAGGCAAGGGATGTGTCACGTAATGATGATTCACCAATTAACGATGGAAATAGATATGCTATTCCTCTTACCAGAGCCCCTATAGAAAGGTCCCCATGAAACGTATGGGCTTCGTAAAACAAGACTGCTATAACTTGGCATCACGAATTTAATTTCAAGTGACACACAGACGTTGCTAATTTTCATCGGAAACAGCAACAAAAAGAAAACTACAAAATTATATCATAATACTATGAAACGTACCCTTAGAAAAATTTATAAATGTCAGTGCTGGAAAACCTCTAAGTTATTTGATTTTCAAACAGTTGAGCGAAACTGAACGTACCCAGACATTACTCTCTTTACTTATTCTGGTCAACATTAAAGTGTCACACAATATTTTTAGAGCAACGCAATCTGACTTTGAATAATCCTTACAAAAGAAATGCCCTGACTAACAATAACGTATACCTTTCATGAATCACTTACCTCACAAAAATTTTCATTACTCGAACTACTGCAATACAGCGAGCGCCAATACTGCCACCTAAATAAAAGAGTCTAACTACTGAAGGCACTAACTACTGATAGGCATAGTCAGCAAATGAAGGAGTTTCATGGAGAAGAAACAATGTATTTACCTTAATAATGTTAAAAAAATCATTATATATATATATATATATATATATATATATATATATATATATATATATATATATATATATAGTATTACAAATTTACTCTTTCTTATGGACACACGTCCTGATCGTCGGCTCTCAAAATTCTGCCATCTCTTTCCACATCCACCACTGCTGGCGGCTCACCTCCAACTGCGCAACGCTATGCGGTGTTCACATCCAACTGCGCAACACTACAATAGCAAATATTGCAACAATGCAAACCAGCCACAGACTGTGCACCTCACAGTCAGTGATTTTCATACAGAGCGCTACGTGGCGTTACCAACATCAAAACCTAAACAGCCGTCCTTAAAATTGCGTTTATTCCATCCGGTGTTCTAAATGTTTAACGTTAACTGCAACACATGTTTGCAGACGCTGCTACAAGGACTTCAGGACCGGCTGAGGAGATTCCTTCGATTTCATTGCACATGTAGCAACAGTGCTATCTTTTAAATCCTCTCGTCAGAACTTGCGCGTTGCCTTCATCTTTGAGTTTACCCCAGACAAAAAAGTCCAGTGTCGTCAAATCAGGTGAGCATGCTGGCCAGCTGATGAGTGATTACGAAAACAGCTGTGTGGGCAATGTCCTAGTCACAACCAAGCAATGAGCAGCACACTCACAGAGACTTTTAAGTGTTACCTCCTCTAGGAGAGTCGATAACTTGGATAAGAAATCGAACGTGCCTCCTAGCCGTGGAGCAAAGACGAGTCATGTAGTCCCCATTAAGACCATAGTCCTCACTGAAAACTAAAAAACAAAATCTATATTTTGCTTGCAATTATCTCTGGAATGCCTTCCTTATTGTAGTGCTCATCTGAGGTTCGCTACAAACTATGTTTCAGAGCTACAAGTCGATAAAGTGCCTAAGAAAACGATTGACAGCAGGAAAAAAATTCAACATCGCGGTCATTGTGGCAGCGTGTGATTTCGACGACGACCTAAGAGACAATATGGGACATATGAACGTGTCGAACTTGAAATTCGACGGCCTGTTACAACTCCTGCAGAAAAGTGGATGAAAAGCCTGTTGAGGGAGCAGAGCAGCGGATGACAGAAGGTGCAAAAAGAGAACCAGAGGACAACGATGATCACGAAGAAGATGGAGGACAACTTTATTTGAATCAGGAAAGACTGCGGTAAGGTACAGGAATCTTTAAGTACAAGTACGTTTAAGTACAAAAATTGTAATCCTAAATTTTTAATGAGTTATTCTCGAGACTGTAATTTTCAAATTAATGGGAAACATAACTTGAGAATGGTAAATATTAATTTTATTGTAATTTGAAGTCGGTATTTTAATATGAATTATCTATGAACGTGAATAGCAGTACTGAGATATCTACAAAAGCCTATTTACGGTGCAAGCTTTTGTCTCGATTTTGTGGGCGGAGCAAATTTCAAAACGTCACGTCATCATTTGTTAGAACCTAATATACTGAAATGTACTTACACACACACACAAACACACATGGGTCATAGGTGGGAATTGCCCACGCACACTTTTTACAACTGTAAATATTGTGATAAGTGGGCGTGGGGAATTCCCACCTATGACCCATGTTAAGCCGGCCGCTGTGGTCGAGCGATTCTAGGCGCTTCAGTCCGGAACCACGCTGCTGCTACGGTCGCTGGTTCGAATCCTGCCTCGGGCATGGTTGTGTGTGATGTCCTTGGGTTAGTTAGCTTTAAGTAGTTCTAAGTCTAGGGGACTGATGACCTCAGATGTTGAGTCCCACAGAGCTCAGAGCCATTTGAACCATTTTGAACCAATGTTGCGGCTGCAAGTGGTCCTTGCACCCGGTGCAGCGGTTACAGGGAGAATCCGATATGGAGACAAGAATCATTTCATAGAGACAAAGACGTAAGAACTAAAACTGCATCATTAGATTTAGTATTGCCCTTTATTTTTCTTGGCAAAAAAATAAACTATTTGTCATGCGTTCAGTGAGGGCTCATTCTCCACTGGGTCTTATGCTCAATGTGTCAGCCAGTGCGGATTCTAAGACGCTAAATACTTCATATTTCTTACGTTGAGCTCTCCGTTATTTGCAAGGTCAGCTTCATTAGTGAACAGAATTATTTGATGGAACAATCTAACGTCCTGATGTCACATTAGAAACCAGTGACCGTATTCCATGCGTAACCTTCAATCTCGCTGCTTAACCTGCTGTTGAAGTGACACGATAGCTATGGACGCTGTTTGCGCTCTAATTGCGATTAACTCTGGGCAGCTAACATGTGCATTACGGGCGACCGGTGCCGCAATATCTCTCTTGTTCGCTCTCCTCATTCCAGGAATACTCCTTATCCCTTGCGTAATATACCCTTGCCCATTCAGTAAAAAATACTTGCCCGTTCGCTTAATTTTTACTCTTGTTCGACACAGTCTGTCGGGAAAACCCTAGGCGCGCAGTCTGGAACCGTGCGACTGCTACGATCGCAGGTTCGAATCCTGCCTCGGGCATGGATGTGTGTGATGTCCTTAGGTTAGTTAGGTTTAAGTAGTTCTAAGTTCTAGGGGACTGATAACCACAGCAGTTAAGTCCCATAGTGCTCAGAGCCATTTTTTTCGGGAAAACCTTTATGGGTACGACTCAACTGTCTTCTTCGTGTTCCTTCTATATTCTTCGGAAAAGGAATCAGATGTCTAGTTTGTTTCTCAGTGCAATCACCACTCGACAAATGTGAACTGTACAGATATGACAGAAGATGCATAAGACAGCAGTCGCTTTCGTGTTCGAAACGATTAATCCTAAATTCTAAGTATAGTAATTACTCGAATCTAGTAATCGCGTATCCATGAATAAAACTCCGTTCAGTTTATCTCTTTCACAGGTTCAACATTAGCAGCAGAAATTGCTATAATAGCATCTGATACACCCATATTGATGTAGATGAAAACGATTACGGTATCTTAAATAGTTCCGGAGATATTTGAGGGGAATTGCGTAGGTGAAACGCGTTGCGTAGTTCCTGGCTTGCTCTTGGCGGTATTGATGATGATGATGTTTGGTTTGTGGGGCGCTGAACTCCACAGTCATTAGCGCCCTTGCAAAGTCCCAATTTTTACACAGTCCAAATTGTACACAACCCAATCTTGTTACTGTGACGAACGATGATGATGATGATGAAATGATGGAGACAATAGAAGCACCGCGTCCCCGGGTACAAAATTCCCAACCTGATCGGGAATTGGACCCGGGACCCCGTTATCCAGAAGCAGCAACGCTAGCCACTAGACTACGAGCTGCAGACTTGGCGGTAATGGAAAAGTTATGCGTACGTCTCCAGATGGTGGAGAGGTAGTTGCTTAATGAAAGCAATCTCTGGTTACGGTGCTAAGATCATCACATATGTGGTGAAGTAAGGCGAAGGGTTTTCATCAAATGTCTAGTTTGTTGTTCAGTCCAGCTACAACTCGGCAAATGTGAACCGTGCAGACATGATGGAAGATACATAAGATTGCAGTCGCTTTCGTGTTCAAATCATTAATCCTAAATTCTAAATATAGTCATTACTCGAATGTAGTCCTAGTGGATTTATTTAAGTGGTCACCTGTCAGATTGTACCACACAGATTAACTTTCACGCAGTCCAGTTTCATCTCTGCCATCATTGGCAGGTTGAGTTAAGCAGGTAGCTAAATGATTAATCTTAACACGTACTCTACCCAGATTACGCTTTCAAGGTACAAAGGCGCGAGAACTTAGGCAACGTCGCAGTTCTTATGACATTTTCCGTATTGTAGCTCAGTACCTTCCTTCCTGAAACCATGCCGACATGAGCGAAATGACAGCTTTGTCAGAAGAAATCTCCGCAGTCAAATAACAATTGCAGTTCTTTAAAAAATACAAATTTAGTATCGTAAAAATAGTTGTTTGTCGTACTAATTATAATACCACCAATTGGATTCAACTAAAAAAATTTGTCGACGTTCTTCTCGCAACATAATGACAATTGTGGGTATTAGTGTCTTAGCTCTAGTTTGAGTGGAGGCCAATATGTAAATTAGTTGTCAAACGCTAACACATTGACATAATATTATAAGCAATGTACTTGTAGTTTATTAATGCATTAGTATAACATAGCTGAAGAGTGTCCTCACTTTGTTGACTAGAGCACATCTGTAATCAGTTAAAAATCTGTAATAACAGATGTAGCACTATTTGCTACAGCACCTATTAGGCAACAGGTCAAAATTCAAAGTCAGCAAATAAATAAATAAAAGTAACAAATATTTAAAGTCATCATCCTGCGAGAAACGGATATTAAACACGGTGTATTGTGTGTTCCATATTAAAACAGAAAGGTAGTACTTTCTTTTTTTATTGGGTTTGTTTTTTATCATTATTCTTTGAAACTGCATTAATTTGAACGTAATGGAACTGGCATGACCCCTACCCATCATTATTGGCGAATGACACTGTCAAAGCAAAGTAGAGCTCTTAGTTTAATTAGATAATTTTAATACTTTTCCGTGTAATCTACAGCTATGTACCGCTATAAAATTCAAATTAATCGCCATAAAAGGGAGAGGATGTAAAAGCGGAAATGGAAAAAGAATTTTTTTTTCATTCTTTTAACCTTATCAGTTCGTTGAATGGCTTACTGTGAGCGAAACGTTTATAGAATAGAATAACAAATAATTTCCCTAAATTGTATTTTTTTTAATTGTTGGGTTTCTGTACGTGCCTGTACACCCAACTCAGCACTAGAAATGTTATACTATACTTTGTTTTCGACGAATCAAATTATATATCAGTTTAAGACGTATCCTGGTATGAAGTTATGCAGGTTTAACAAGACAGATTTCCACGTCAAATAAATTTTAACACCCATAGTATAATAGAACGAGTAAGGAAGCAGAAAAAGCTAACACAGGATACAGAGAAGCCATAAACTTCGTAAAATGCTGTTTTAGCTTGTTAGTTATCATACAGTTTCCCGTGGTAGGATCCGCACGTATGCTTAGTCTAGGTGTCTATAGACCTCAAACATGGCCTTCATGCTAAACTACACTGTGGGTACACCCACCACAGCTCGAAGATGCAGATGCTGGTTCTTCGTGAGGTGCTTGTCTATGTTTCTTCTTGATGAGGTGGAACTTGTCGCCAATTTTTGTTTCAACAAGATGCTGATGTAGCTGCCCTCTACAGGCAGGAGTAATTCTCTAATGAGAAGTTCCCTGCCAATGCAGGCCAATGATCAGCACATTCACGGGTAGTGTAACGTGAGTGGAGTGTCATCGAGTACCTGTGTTTCTGCCATCACTCTTATCGGGAGATGGAAACAATTCTACTTGCCCCGGCAAGCTTGGGGAACTGTGGGACAACGATGGCTGTGCTCAGACTCCTCTGCTACCAGCATGGTCGAGCAACAGCATAATCGATTGGTTCATACGAAAAACAGCTAAACATCGGATAGGGGAACCACACTATCAGCGAAATCATTAACACCACTTTCTAAATTGCATGTTACTCGATCTATGGAACACAATACAGCTTTTATGCATCAGATAATTAAGACAAAAATTGATCAAATGGCTCTGAGCATTATGGGACTTAACATCGGAGATCATCAGTCCTCTAGAACAAAGAACTACTTAAACCTAACTAACCTAAGGACATCACACACATCCATGCCCGAGGCAGGATTGGAACCTGCGACCGAAGCAGTCGCGCGGCTCCGGACTGAAGCGCCCAGAACCGCTCGGCCACCGCGTCCGGCATAAATAAGACAAGTACTTGATAGGTTTCAGGGGGTGAGTGTCACCATTCTCCCATATGCCATGAGACGGGAACAAATAATGGAACCAGTAACGTTGCTGAACATGATCGATCTTTCGGTCCATTTGTTACGATGTGGGAAGGCATCATATTGGATGGACTTACTGAGATCCAAATCTTTGAGCTCGGTCACTCACTAGTAAACAATTATGTGGTACTGTACTCCTTCCACAGGTGCGTCTTTTCAAGGGGTGCTTTCGGCCCTAACTTAATTTTTATGGATGACAGGGTGCGTCCGTATGGAACAGTGCAAGTGGAGAAGCCCTTCGAAGAAGAGGATATTCGTCGAGTGGACTGGCGTGCCCGCTCCCATCTAGCACGTGTGAGCTGTATTCGGTAGACGTAGCGCAGTACAGTCATATGCACTGTCAATATAGTGTTGACACACCCTTAGCCTTGATGACAGCTTCCACTCCGCAGGCACACGTCGAATAACGTGCTCGAAGCTTTCTTGGGGACGGCAGCCCAATCGTCAAGGAGTGCTCCACTGAGGAGAGTATCGGTGTCCGTCGGTGGCGCCTGGCACGAAGTCGGTGTTCCTAAATATCCCAAAGATGTTCTATAGGGTACCCCTCAGGACTCTGTGCAGACCAGTCAATTACAGGGCCACCAACAAAATATGCCTTACTCTGACGAGAAAGCTGGTGACTGAAACTTCATGAGAACATCCTAACGGACACGAAAAGCGCCTTCGTTTTAATGACTGACACCCCAATTCACGCATCATCAGTTACTCCCTCTTCCGTATTTCACAATAGTACAAAACGAGCGGCCCCTCTTTCATCTTTTTCGATGTCCTTCGTTGATTCTATCTGATGTGGACCCCACACCACAAACGATATTCAAGAAGAGGACGTGAAATTTTAGTTTACGCAGTCTCTTTCAACAATGGAAAATCCAGAATGGAAAGTAACAATCTATGAAAAGAATATATGTTACTCAGTGTACAGGATCTCGCTGAGTCGCAGATAGGCTCAACAAAAAGACTGTCAGGAAATGAGCTTTCAGCCAGCAAGTCCTTGGTCCGAGATAAACATACACTCACGCAAAAACAACTCATATGACCGCAATCTGTATCTGCTGAGTGTGTTTGTGTGTGTGTGTGTGTGTGTGTGTGTGTGTGTGTGTGTGTGTGCCTGTGTGGGTGGGCGGGTGTATGTGTAAGTTCTATTTCCGACCAAGGCTCATTTTCTGACAGTCTTTTTGTTATGCCTATCTGCGATTCAGCTTCTCCGCTGTTTGGTCCTGCAGTATCTTTAGTAGACCTGCTGCATTTTCTGTGTTGTGTCCTTATATCGTAGTCTGTGGTTTATTTTACCCACTAGATTATGTAGCTGATAGTTCCAGGTTAAGTTATTCATAATTGTAATCTCTAAGTACTTAATTGAATTTACAGCCTCTAGATTGGTTCAATTTTTGCTGTCAGTCTCTTTTATTAAACCGCTGGTGTCCTACAGGGTTTGCTTAAGTCTAATTGTTATTGACCGTAGTTCACAATCAGTGCCCTGTAAGTCATTAGATTCTGTGATAATATGCTGATGGGACTGTAGTTACCTGGAGATTTTATCATTGGAGATGTCTGTAAGAACTGTGCTACAGTAGGGTCCTCTTACGTAGGAATTTTTATTACAGCCAATGAGCGTTTGTTCTGCAAGCAACAGAACACTACGTGATACATAAGTTAAACCACTACATACACGCGAGTACAGAGTTCAACGAAGGCGCGCGTTTTATCGACGCGGCAGCTGCGTGTGCGACGTTTCCACTAGAGTATTTTAGGATGGCGTCAGAACGACCAACGGGTAAACTGGTGGGAGTGGTTCTTGACCAACCACAGAGGTAAAGACACAACGTTAAATTGTTTGGATTGCATACTACAGAAAGCGTGCCACAATATGTAAATTTCATGTGGAATATAAATGTTAATTGGACCTTGATGTATAACTTGACAGAAGCATTACTAACTATCTAATTGAATATTTCTGACTTTAGTGTACGCTTTCTTTATACTCGAATGAGGTCAGTCTCCTCCTTATTTAATCGAAAGGATGTACTTAATTAACACAACAACTAGCAAGCACACACGTTCTACTCTGAGTACTAAATAACAACTGTGATGGTAAGACATTACAGGATTGAACATAGTCCGAGTTCATTGCTGTCAATATTCGTTCCTTGTCTAACACATGTCGTTATAACAAAGCTCATAAACGTTTCGTGACTGATTCAGCCGCTTCTAATGTCTGATAAAACAGATCCTAGTCAACATAAGCTCTGTGGATTCAAAAAAAAAATTCTTAATAAATAATTAAATCGAAAAATAAATTTTGTAATATACTGCTGCAAGGTACAGAAACATCGGAAGAATACTTTAGGTATATGCACTGCATATTAGGTATCAAGAAGACCATAAAGATTGTAACTTAGCCACTCTTCACAGTAGCTAGATGTAAACTGATTCCGGAGGATTGCATATTTGCTTGTGTCTGTGAACGCAAAAAAAAATAAAAAATAAATTATGGAGATTTGGGACTGTCACTGCTTTCGCATGTGGCGCAGATTTCTCATCAATGAACCTATGTGTAATTCTCTTTTCATAGTGCTGTAGAAAGGATGCTTTTGCCACATTACATGAACACCCAGAGAAATAACAGCTTTTGTACGTAACACAAATAAAGTTTTGATCTAAAGTAACTGTTTCTGCTTCGTCACCGAATACTGGAGAATATGTTACACTTTCTTCTCCTACTACTTCAACCGCAGCCAATCTGTACTTTATACCATTTGATGCCTGAGAAAGAAGTCGGTCAAATCGATATAAGGTCGGAAGGTGTTACGGTTGTAAAGATACTGGAATCGTATTATAGAGTAACACCTCTTAAGTGACCTTCCAGCTTTCCAGATTTACGTATACTGTGGTTTCCGTTAATCTCTTTAATGTGGTCAGGAACGACGTTTCATCCCATTCATGTCCACAAACGATGTTGTATCGTATGCAGTGAGTTTCACAATGAAGCAACGTCAAAATTTAAGCATTTCCGCTTTTCCTCTTCGATCCGTGAAAGTTAAGTGCTTTAAACTAATACTCGGTAGTCGTAATACTGAGCTTGTACTACGCTGTGTTACTTCGGATAACACATTTCCTCTTGTTCTTTTATGTATTTTTAAGTAGTGGGCAGAATAACCAATGCGAATTGTGAATTAAAACTGCATGTAGAGCGCTACGTTCAACAAACAGAATGAGCACTTAATTATGTAAAAACGAAATCAAGCAGACGTAAAACACGGGCATCAATATTTAAGCTCTAAAACTCGTGATGTGTTTCAGTCCGATTTATTCACACGTACGTTTCATAATTAAGAGCTTGATTAATGATACTGTCCTTTCTCCCATTTCCGAATGACATTTAAATTAATTACAACCGTTTTCAGAATACAGTAATGGTGTATGAGCTCCACAAGGAGGGCAGTTTAACTGGATTTTAGGTTTCGTAGGAAGTACTTTTAGCGTAGGGAATGATGCGCGATGGCCAATAACTAAAAGTATTGTATTACTTTTGCAGTTAATATTTTATGTTTCGTATGTATTGTTGCACGCTTATAACAACATTCATGGCTCACAGTTTGATTGGAAGTCAGTATGGAGAGAACGAGAAGAGGTAATTTCAACAGTGAAAAATGCATTATTTTATGAAATATGCTGTACAATTTGTGTAAGTCTCATTTTACTTCTAATCTCGTTAATTGTAATAAAATAATACGTCGTAGTAGGAGAGTTCTTCGTTACTTGATTACAGACAAAACATGGATTAAAACTGTCATTCAAATTGCTTTTTGTTCTTGAAGAATAATGTGGGCTCTCACAAATGTGGGTGAATATTGCGTGATAAAAAATTCCATGTCTAGGTGGAAGAGACGATGAAAGATTAGAAACAACAGCCGTAGGAAGACCGAGTAACTGCCTTCGCCCCTCGAAATAAAGTTGCAAGAAAGAAACACTGAGAGTTACATGGTCAGCGGTTGAGGTATTGCGGTTCTGGCGACAGCAATTTAATATCGGCAGAAACTATATGCTGAGACGATCGTAGATCAGAGGTGCTAGCACGTCCTCCACAGAAGACACAAGCCAATCGTTGCATTCATACGCGGTGTTTGGCTGTGATCTCAACATATCCAATTTATGTATAATGGATATTACACTCATTAAAATGGAAAATATATTCAACTTGGGTACGTCACCACTTCTTTGATGAAAATAAAATGAAGGACGTGCACTTGGACATGTTTGTATGGGCGAACGACAGCAAGATCTTCAACGTCCGCGCCGAAACAGATTGAAATTGTAAGTAGCCTGTTTATGTATTTGTGTGTTGGTAGCGCGATAAACTGCATTAATAACTCTGACAGCGCTGTGCGCACTTTGTAAGAGACTCTGTGGCTGGTCGATCTAGCAGTTGGAAGTTAACAGTCAACGGTGATGGAAGTTAGAGGTGGACAGCCAGCAGTGATGGAATTGGGAGAGAATAGTCAGCAGTGATGGAGGTTAGAGGTTAATAATTAGCAGTGTTGGAGGTTTGCAGTATTAGCACGAGCGGACGGTCAATGTATATACGTCATTGAGATTTATTACTGATGATTATATAATTTTTGAACTGGTTGTCACATTCTTAAGGTAAATACATTGTTTGCTCCGCAACAAAATCTTTCCTTTGTTAACCACACTCCTATCAGGAGTTAGAACCTTCAGTAGTTAGAATCTTTAATTTTGCTGGCAGTATTGGGGCTTGTGGCATTGCTGTAGTTCGGTTAATGAAGATTTTTACGAGGTAAGTGACTTATGTAATGTATAGGTTGTTATTAGGATTTCTTCTTATTCACGGCCATTGGTTTGAGTTAACTTGAAAGCAGTCAGATCGCCTTACCGTTGAATATTCTGAATAATTAATGAATAGGAAAAGTTTGGGTAATGTTTGTCAGGGCAAATTCTGTAGGTCAGAAATGAAATGATAAAGACAAGCAAAGTGACAGGCGTCAATTTCAGTCTGCAGTTTCAGAATTAAATTTAGAAGTTTCACCTTCTCAGTTATTTCAATTTAAGTAAAAACTTAACAAATAATTTTCAAGATGAGTGTCAGTAAAATTACCAAAGCAGGAAGATAAAACAGCATGTAAGCCACAGTGCTGTGGGAAAGCTATGTGCATGACCGCACAGAAACACGGAACGAAGTATTGTGTCAGTTGTAAAACACTAATGACATTGGAAGAAAGTAGTATAAGGAGCTAAAACTATGTAACAGATGGACGTGACTGGCTGACCACAAGAATAAAGAAAGGAGAAGCCAGCCACTCTGCAATACACTGAAACCTTCAGCCTAAAAGTTTATGCTAGAGTCCGGACACATCACAAAACTTTGCAACCTTAGTCACACTCGACTCATCATCACCTAAAATAAAGGGCAGATGCCCACCAATATTTGCTTTTGGCCATGCATCGCGGTATAAAATGCACGCCACATACATCACAAAACGGGGCATCCTCTCGCCGTAGCCAAAAGCTGTGTGTGAGAGGGCGGAGCCCAGTTCTAAGACACGTGAGGGTCACTTCATCTCACCTCAGCATCTGGCAGAAGGATCGCCACGGCTGGGTTGTTGACTTCACCAACAGCAGGTTATTGGCCGTCACCGCCAGCCATTCCTCATTCCACAAGACCATGCACTTCCTATGTAGTGCAGGAACGACAGCCTGCAAGGGAACAGGACACCGTGCCACATCCTATCCTCTGCAGGCCTCCTTGGCAGACCGATACGGTTTGTTCATTTCCCCATATCTCTACATGACCTGGCACGCAGCAGAATTACACCTCCTCGCCCTGCCGTTAAGGCCAGTAAAGTTCGTCATATATAATCCGGACCAACTCCTCAACTGGGTAGAGGTTCTGTAACGATTGTAAGGTACTACGGGAATCGAAGGAAATGAGAAACCGTTTGCCCCGAAAATGGAGCATCTGCTCCAGTGCCTTTTGGATCACGTGGAGCTCCGCTGAGAAAACGGTATACTCGTCAGGAAGGCGAATCCTGGTGACATGGTCGGTGAACACGACAGAGCAGCCAAGGGAATTCCCTTGAAGCCATCAGTGTACACTACTCTGAAACCTCGATGCATATGAAATGTAAAATCTGACGTACGGTATTTCTTAAAATTCGTCAAGTCCAAAATAAGTTTGGGCCTCAGGAGAAGCCAAGGTGGAAATCTGCTCCCAACGCTATGTGAAAGATGAAGATAGGCCACACCCATCTCAAGAAAGCAACCCTGTGCACGAATCCCATAGGGCCTCGTAGCCTGTTGCCGGTTACGAAGAAGTCTTTCCAGTGGATGCTGAGCAGCGTAGGTGGGTGGATGCGGTATGGACAGTGTTTTATACGCCTGGCGCACCGAAAGGAGCCATCACCTGATGTGAAGAGTTGGTTCACCAGCCTCTGCACAGAGGCTTGGTATGGGGCTTCTTCCCAATGCTCCAGTGGCCAACCGAATCCCTTCATGGAGCACCACGTCCAACGTCTTTAAGAGGGCTTCACAGAGCCATACACTGTGCACCCATAATCGAGCGGTGATCGTACAAATGCCTTGTAAAAAACGGGGCAGACGAGTCCTGTTTGCTCTACATGTGCTGAGGCTAAGACACTTTAAAATACCTTAGCCGTAAGTGACCGTTTTTTCAGGTCCTTAAGATGTGGTAACCATGTAAGCTTAGAGTCAAATATGAGACCCAGAAACCTCACTTTATCTTTAAAAATGAGGACAGTGTCCCTCATCCTGAGTTCAGGAAAGCTTGAAATGGAACGAGGACGGTTAAAAAGGACACACACAGACTTCTCGGTGGAAAACTTAAAATAACTCCTTTTCGCCCATTCATCCAAACGTCGAAGAGTTTATTGCAACTGATATTTTGTCGTTGTGAGGCTTGAAGAAGAGCCAAAGACAGAGAAGTCATCCACTAACAAAGAACGCTGGACTGGACGTTTTACTATGGCTGTAATGCTATTAATAGCTGTGGCAAAGACAATCGTACTTAAATCGCTGCTTTGAGGGACACCGTTCACCTGCTCAAAGCGATCAAACAGAACGCCGCCGACTCGATATCTAAAATATCTTGGTGAGTGGGAGGGTTGAATAAAAATGCGCAGACAATCACGAAAACCCTATATGTGAATCTTCTCCAGGATAAGATTTTAGGTGGTATTGTTGGCCTTCTCGATGTTAAAACGCTACGGTTCGAATAGTGCCTCGCGCATGGATGTGTATGATGTCCTTAGGTTAGTTAGGTTTAAGTAATTCTAAGTTCTAGGGGAATGAGGACCTCAGATGTTATGTCCCACAGTGCTCAGAGCCATTTGAACCATTTTTTGATGTTAAAAAATATACCTAGAAGGCGATGCTGGCTTGGGAAAGCCATTGCATTATCGACTCCAGGAGTACGAGGTTATCAAAGGTAGAGGGATACCTCCTGAACTGAAAGCGACTAAGGAGCTGCCTGGATTCCAGGTTCTAGACAAGGGGGCGGTTGACAATCCGCTCCAAGGTCTTCCCCATGCAACAAGTGAGGGCAACAATGAGGTAACAACTTGGGTATGAACGATCTTTCCAGGTTTTAAAAGAGGAATTGAAATGGCCTTACACCACAAGTCGGGAAAGTGGCCTGACGCCCAAATGGCATTAAAAAGGGCAACGAAGAAATCTTTGTTTTGTCATGTGAAGTACCGCAGCATACTGAATGCATCCTGTCGTGACCACGGGACGTATCATGAGCCGCAGACACTGCAGAATCCAATCCCCACACGGAAAATGGGCAGTCATATTCATCATCAGAGGTGGATCGGAGGCCTAACAACATCTCTCAGCCACCGGTCGATGGATCAGGAAACCTGGATCCTGACTGGCTGTTGCAATAAATGTGGCAAAATCTGCCGCCATAGTCTCTGCAATGTCTCACGGATTGGTTTGGCCAGTGCCGTTCCCCATTACAGCAGCCATGGGACACCGGCTTCCTCTCCTAGAAATTCTCCTCATGGTCTCCCACACAACAGAACTTTTGGTGGAACGATTAATGGTGTTCAGGAACTACTGCCAGGACGTCTTCTTGCTTTCTCGAATAATTCGGCAACACTTTGCCCTCATCACGCAAAGGGCTGTGAGATTCTCAGCAGTTGGCCGACACTGGATACTACACAGCACGGCATGCCTGGTACTGATTCCTGAGCGACATTTGGCACTCCACCAAGGGCCTCTTCTTTTGTCCTGTCAAATGTGGAATGGATGCAGCAGCCGCGAGGTGGACAATTTTGGTAATATGATCCACCAAAGCATCGACATTCACATAATGTCTGAACTGGGCCAACTGGCTATAAAGTGTCTATTCGGCTCTACCAAGCATCGATCGCGGCGTTTTCCTTTCAGGTTTCAGCCCATCTCCCAAGTGAATCCAGATCGGGAAGTGATCATTTCCATGCAAGTCATCGACCACTTCCCATTGAGCAATGTGAGCAAGAACTGGAGAGCAAAGCGAGAGATCAGTAGCAGAGAACGTCCCAATTGATGTGCAGAAATAAGTGGTCTGTCCCGCATTTAGCAAGTACGTGCATTATGACACAAAAAGCCTCTCAATTGTTCTACCCCTGGTGCAGGTAGCTACAGAGCCCCAAAGCATATTGTGTGCAACAAAATCACCATAGAGGATGAAGGGATGGGGGAGCTGTGTAATAAGGTTGGTTAGGGCCTCTTTATCAAGTGCATCATGTGGGGGGCAAGTACAGGGAACGTATTGTCAACGGACGACGCAAGTGCACCGAGACAGCAGCTGCTTCTAAAGTAAATGTAAGTGAGAGAGGCAAGGAGTCGTGGTCGTTACTCCTCTAGCTCTCTCTCCACTCAGGTCGTCCTTTTTGTGCAATACGACCTCGTAGCTTAAGGGTGCATGATTGATGGAACTGAGTGTCCTGGAGACACAGTGGTCTACCCTGAGATAAGAGACGGAATTCCTCCACATGCGTCCTGAACCCCGGCAAGTTCCACTGTAGGACGCGAGTCATTTCATCGATGTGGTTTTAATTTATCCCTATCTTTGCACAGAGGATATAAAGCCCTTGTAGAGCGAGGGGGAATGGAGGGGCTGCCTGGATCCAAGGCATCTAACTCCACGATGTACTCCCCATCAGTCAGACATAAAAGAATAACATCTGAAGGCCTCGGGACGGCTTCTGACTCGACCATCGTGAACCTTTCCATGCACCCTGTCCCCTTCGAGGATCAAGGTGAAAGGGGGCATTGAGCGGCAATCTCCTTGTTACGTGCCTTCTTGACAGCCACTGTGTTGCCTTCTTGGATTGCTTTATCGTTAGTCATTTTGCTTCGGTATGTACACACACAAGTACAAGTGCTGGTGGTTGTACACTGGACGACGTCTGTCTCGAGGCGTTGACCTTAGGAACATGTTTCTGCGCGATTGAAGCATAAGACGTAGTAAAGACGGGAAATTTCGTCGGTTTATATTCCTTTTTGGTTTCAGCATAGGGGATTTGCTTTGTGACTAGTAGTTCCTCTGCAAAAGCAGGGCAGTCTCAGCTAAAGTCTGGGTGGCTCCCACAGCAGTTAACGGAGACTGCTGGAAATGGACAGTCAATGAGAGCTTCATAGTCTGCCTTTCTTCATTTCCCACAGGTCGCTTCACCCCCGCAACTCACCACTGTGTGACCAAAACGCTGCCATATTTAACACCGCAGAGGATTACGTGCATAAGGCCTAACCCGTAAGTTGGAGGAAATCTGCCATGATGTGCTCCGGCAACGCTGGAGAATTAAAGATTACAATGAAGGTGGCGTTCATCTCAACTTCTCCATTATTCCTACGCATCCTTTGCTTTACGTTCACTATCCCCTGTAATGCCCATCCCTGTCTAAGTTCGGCTATGCCGATATTTGCAATTTCACAGCGTGTGACCACACCGTTGCTAGAGTTAAGGAAGTTATGCAATTGAACAGTTACATCATAGTCAACCAATATTTCGGGCTTCGTAAGTAGTTCCACCTGCTCTGCAGTGTTAGTCTCTAGAAGTAGGGAACCGTTCCGCAGCCGCTTAATAACTTGGGGCATCCACCAAGTGCTTCCAAGCCTTCATGTATATAGAAGGGGGACACTTTTTCAAACGTCCCTTTCTTCCTCTTAATGACCATAAACGCATTTTTATTTACGACGTTTTGAGCCCTGTTACTGTCATTCAACAGATGCAAGTTACCAGGAGGGCTGGCCTCCCTAATCGTTTGTAGGATTGGGTGTAAATACTCACAGGCAGTACACCCTTCCCGCTGGGAGGAGGAGAAGATTATTTTGAGGGTTCCATCTCGGTCCCACGAGCAGCTAGGGAAACAAGGATCCACTCAGACAGAGCCCCGTATGTCTGAGCAAGCCTTAAACAACTGAGGTGCTGCAGATTAGCTTGAAGTTGCCCGATAACGACTGTTCCACCTCAACAGCCAGGCATCTGACTAGAGCGCAGCAGACCTTGAGATTGAGTTTTCTTTATAGTGGTTTTTACCATCCTCGCGATCCGGGCGGTCAAGCCAAGACCACCATTTCCTGTGGCATACAACGCCCCACTGACTCTCCGTACAGTGGTCGTCGAGCATGTCCAGAGGTTACTGTAACAGGAGGCTGGCGGCCCTTACCGGTCCCCAGCTCAGACCCCGAAGTCACCTACCCCGTACTGAGCAAACGGTTGCTGAGCCCCTGAGGGCAACAAAATGAAGTGAATGAGGTTTTCTTGTAATAAAAACATTTTTCTCATAATTTTCAATCACTTATAGATAATGCTTCGCCTTTGTTCTATGTATATTCCGTCATCATTTATGTTTATTTCTGATTTTGTTCCAAATTTGGGCAATTTCTGTATTTGTTTTGTGAAAGCCTTTTTTAAAGTGCTAACATTCAAGCTGTTCACTCTTACGCTAGTTCCTAGTCACAGGTCTGTTGCAAAGACGTTCTGTTCCGAAGCATAGAGAATTTTGGTCTGTTAAGTTTCTCATCTAATCCGTCACAGAACAAATTTAAAGTTTCTATCGGTTACTGCTTTTAAATTGACGATAAACAGTCGAGAATAATTCTACAAAAACATCTACGATTATTTTTCCACCCTAGTAATTCATGAGTTCATACTTGTATTACAGACGTGCTTCTGTGTTCATCTTTGAATGTGTGACTGATCTGAGCAGGAACATTTCTGTGAATTGTGCATTCAGCAGAATTTTTAGTGAAAGAGGAACTAAACAGCCATCAGAAAAAATTTCTTGAGTTCATTACATGGCTATATAGCTCGCGAGGTAAGCAGCGTTGGCGAGTCATCGTACCTGATTGTTGTTTCCAGATTATGATGAGCATGACTGTTACATTTCTCCTTCTTGAGTGGACAGGTGCTAGGCATTCAGTGTCAGGTTTAGGTATTCACTGCACGTGATGTGACTATAAGGAAGATAACTTACGATCTATGTTAAAAACCGTGAGAAGTAGTCGTGATCTTAAGTTCATTCAAATAATCATTCTTGCCTGTGTTTCTTCCCGTTGCACAATGAAAGATTTTCCTACTTTTGAATATGTGCAAAAAATCGTGGTCAGGGGGTGTTTATAATATGTTTTGGGTCTAAATCTTATGTGAAAAGGGGTAAGTTCTTGCCGCAGTCGGCCTCGTGATGCATATTGAGGAGCTACTCGACCAAATAGTAGCGGCTCCTGTCAAAGAAAACCATCGTAAATACCCGGAGAGCAGTGTGGTGAACGCACGCCCCTCCTATCCGCATCCTCAGCTGAGAACGACATGGCGGTCGAATGGTCCCGATGGGCCGCTTGTGGCCTGAAGACGCAGTGCTATGAGCACATTTTCAGGATATTTTACTGAAGTAACATATTTTAAAGTTCCCAGTTCAATTAAAAAAAAACGAGATGATTCTCTCAACTGTAATCTGTGAAAGTATTTTGTTCAGGGCTGACAGATATCGATGAGGATGGTATCTCTGTGTAACACAGGCAAAACCACGCTAGTGGAAATGGTGGATTTCAAGTGGAGAGGAAGCGTAACTGAGGACAAACCATCGGCCTGCAGTCACATACTGTGGTGAGCATGTCTGCGATCAAAAACGAGGCTAAACTTTATACAACTATACGGAAATATGGCCTCGCATGGTCGCTGGCTGCGACGGTACAGCTGCATAGTCTTTAAACAGTGCTGCATGGCAATGCTAATTAGCAGAAAAGGTCAGGATGAAACAGCACAGTATACTCTACGAAGCCGATGTAGTGCTTCAAATCGTAGCCTCCAAGCAATGTAATTTTGTATTTATTAATATAAATAACAGTGACCAACATTTATTGTGTGTAATTTTATCTAAATACTTTGATTTATGTTTACATACACACTGTAACTGACCCGAGCTGTACTGCTTATCATTGGTTCCTGATCGAACCCTAAAGCTGCCTTAAGGGCCATAATAAAGAGAAAACTTACTTATTCCTTACTAAACATGTCAGAGATGTGTGTTACCGTGCAACACAACTTAATGCTTCAGTTTAGTTAAAAAGGATCACTGAATACACACAACAACAAAAAAGTTTTGCATCACCTCATTTCCGAGAGTGTCGGAACCTGTACAGAAAATTTGAATAGAGGTCAACATTAACATCATTTCCGCCCTTTTTATTTCTTATGTAACCGACACATTGCATGTTGTACCACCATACAGCCAGACCTTCAGAGGTGGTCGTCCAGGTTGCTGTACACACCGGTACCTCTAATAACCAGTAGCACGTCCTCTTGCATTGATGCATGCATGTATTCGTCGTGGCATACTGTGCACAAGTTCATCAAGGCACTGTTGATCCAGATTGTCCCACTTCTCAACGGCGATTCAGCATAGATCCCCCAGAGAGGTTGGTTGGTCACGTCGTCCATAAATTGCACGTTTCAATTTTTCGATTAGGTTCACATCTAGTCGATCAATGTCATTATTATGAAGCAAGTCATTCACAAGATGAGCACTATGGGGGCGCGAATTGTCGACCATGAAGACGAATGCCTTGCCAATATGGCTGCCGATATGGTTGCACTATCGGTCGGAGGATGGCATCCACGTTTCATACAGCCGTTATGGCGCCTTCCATGACCACCAGTGACGTATGTCGGCCCCACATAATGCCACCCCAAAACATCAGGGAACCTTCACCTTGCTGCACCCTGTGGACAGTGTGTCTAAGGCGTTCACCCTGAGCGGGTTGCCACCAAACACGTCTCCGACGATTGTCTGGTTGAGTGGATATGCGACAATCATCGGTGAAGAGAACGTGATGCCAATCCTGAGCGGTCCATTCGGCATGTTGTTGTACCGCGTTACATGGTGTCGTATTTGTAAAGATGGATCTTGCCATGGACGTGCGGTGTGAATTTGTTCATCATGCAGCCTATTGCAAACAGTTGGAGTCGTAACACGACGTCCTGTTGCTGCACGAAAGGCATTATTCAATATGGTGGCGTTGCTGTCAGGGTTCCACCAAGCCATGATCCGTAGGTACCGGGCATCCACTGCGGTAGTAGCCCGTGGGACGCCTGAGCGAGACATGTTATCAACAGTTCCTGTGTCTCTGAATCTTCTCTATGCCCGAACAACATGGCTTTGGTTCACTTCGAGAGGTATGGACACTTCCCTTGTTGAGAGACCTTCCTGGCACAAAGTAACAGTGAAGACACGATCTAACCGCGGTTTTGACCGTTTTGGCATGGTTGAGCTATAGACAACACGAGTTGTGTACCTCATTCCTGTGGGACTGGAACTGATCGGCTGTTGGACCCCCTACGTCTATTGGGCGCTGCTCACTCATGGTTGTTCACGTCTTTGGACGGGTTTAGTCACATCTCAGGACAGTCAATGGGTCTGCGTCTGTGATACCATATCCACATTCAACATCTGTCTTCAGGTTTTCTGGGAACCGGGGTGATGCAAAACTTCTTTTGATGTTTGTAGTTTGTTGCGTAAAATAAGATTTTCAAGAAAATTTATTTAGTATTATAAAAGTACATTGATTCTGACAGCATTATTCGACAAACACGATAAATATTTTTACATTTCATTCTTAGCCAAGTGTGAAAAGTGTATATTCACTTACGTTCACTTGTGTTTATGGGACAGGTACGAGAAAAATAGGAGAGGAGATTAATTTCCGTGGTTACTTAGCGATTGCTTGGGTCAGAACCATAAAAAATATTTTCTTAACCGTTGGTGTGGATGGGTTACTTCCATCTTAATTATTGTCTAATAGTTAATTACATAATCAGTATTACAAGTAAAAGATGGTTCAATGGGTTACTCATGAAATCTTTTATACTGGCAGTTAACTAGTAACTGAAATTTTAGGTTTGATTATTGCAATTCCTTTATTCAATAAGATATATGTCTAAATAGGACATGTGACAGTAATTTTTCCTTGCTAAAACACATAGAGATTTAGGTGACCTACGAGAAACGATTTACAAATTGCCTTGTACATTGATTACGGTATGTTTTGGAAGCTAATAATTTGAGACTGACCGTGTAAATTAATTATTAGTAACACCACTAAGGTCGAATATAAGGTAAACAATTTAAACTTCTTAAACGAACAAATACGCTGTTGCTGTGCTGCTTCCCTGGGCTTAAAAACTGTCACCGAATGTTTCTACAGTAAAGAACTGGAAATGTATTTGATTTGTAATGGAACTATTTCCCTGTATGTAATTCCACAGATGATTACGTGATTCTTCTTTCCTGATATATTCATATGGTGTCGCTATATCAGTTGTCTGCATGTCAGCAAACCACGAAGTCTCACCAAGAACTGCAATGCATTACACAATATTTCTCCTTACAAGGTACAATATATTTCTCAAATCACTAAGTTAGTGTCAATATTTTTAAAGCGCTGCCGTCTCCCTCAACACACTGCGCAAAGCATCAATACTGTTCATAGACGTTCCGTATTAATTGCGTAATCTCAGTACTGCTCGGAAGATATAAGTTTGGCGATTACTGGCGGCAGTGTCTAGATAATTCTGATATTTTAGTTATTACTCTCATGTAGGGAAGAAATCTACTTCCATATTCTCTCAGACTATAGTATATTTCAAGAAAAAAATGGGACCAGACCTCTAAGTTTAGTTACAGTCACCGAATGTTCGCGTTAAGAATTTTTTTAATGATTCAGTAGTAGGACGTTCGCACCAAATTCAGAAGGCACCTCCGCCTCTCTTCAGTTTTGCCTGTCATGGGCATTTGGGTTGCCACCCTGATTCTGCCGCCTCCAGTTGTCACGAAGTAACTAAATTCCTGCCTTCAACCGCGAGTGGTACAGAACACTCTCATGCTGATTTTGAGTACGTTCATGGCTTCACCAACAATGCTAAACAATCTGTAGAGGATAAATGTTACATTCAAAATTCCAGCATAAAAGCCAGTTTCATTGAAAGTTAATGACCACAATATTTTACCGTTAGTTAAGAGTAAATGTTTTCAGCTCTGCTGCGTCAAACATCAGAGTATTTAAAAAATGACTAACGATTAAGATAATAAAAGAGAACTAGGAACAAAGTTTTGAAGTCCTCCAAAGTTCACTTCAGTTCTGAGTGTAATGCAGGATGCTTTTCCATATCGAATCCTATTAATTCTTCTTTGACGTCATCATCACAGATACCCAGATGAAATATTTAAGATTCTACGGACATCTCTTGAGCACAGCTGACAAAGTCCCACCACAGTATAAGAGGGTGAGACAAAGAACTGGCAGAGTCCAGCGTAGCAGTATTTAGTCATACTCTATGTGAAGCGACAGTGGCGGTAAGAAGACGTTGGCATTTGTAGACGGCGATTATGTTTTTGGACATGGCTGCCTCAAGAGAACTAACTTCCGTCTTCTATGTGCCTTATATATTACTTTTACGTAGTTTATAAGGTGGACGAGATTTGCCAGTCGGCAGTCACGTGCCGTAGTTACCATCCCTTTGGTGGAGCCGCTGAACCTACGATTCCATGATCTCTGCTATCGACACTTCGGCCATCATTGTCAAAGATATAAGACTACAGAGTTCTCTCTTTATACACCTTTGACATAATGCAATTCTTACTCAAATTGCAATCAAAAAAGAACACTCACTCCTGGAAACTGAATTCATAAGGAAGAAAATCAGTTGATAATATGTGCAAGAAGCATTGACGCACTCACCAGATATTGCACAATGTTGGCTGCTGAAACCACTCGAAGTATAACAGAGCAGCTCCTGACATGGGCGCTATACTACCGCAATAGCGACATGTATGTGGTGCAATATCCCTTTTACAGCCCATTAAACAAGTGCATTAAAGATACGCCTCATCCACTGGCTGTTATTTCCACTTTACAGGTCCGTAATTCATAGCGCAACCCAAAGCTTCTCGGTTCACAACTTTTAAAGAACTGATTCTGCAGATAGCTCTCGTTTTCATCAAGTTACTTATTACAGGAGAAAGCTTCTTAATGACCGCCGTTTACCTGTGATCTTAGTAATAAAAAAGTTACTTAATTGCTGTTTACTCGTTGTACGAGAAAATATGCAATGGAAATGTAAGGTAGTATTTCACAGACCGCGATTCTAGCGGAGGTTGCATAAATTATCAGAAAACAATCCGTTAGAGACCATCTCTCATGACTTATGATTTCTCCTGTTACGTTGTTGACAAATATTTCCATTCAGTCGTTGAAGTAAATACACTGATAAAACCGATCTATTATTGTTTTTTGCTGTACCTATATTTAACCCTTACACTGCTCCAGAGATATATGTACGCTGCTTAAATGCTCCAGGCGTGCACATACGACTTTCAGTGAACAACATATACAGCGGACCCACGCTACAACTGTATAAATACGTATGTCTTCCACCCCGCCAGCGAGTCAGAGGTCACTGCTGCACAACTACGCAGTCTAATTGCTGGAGTACTGGATGTTGCTCGAACGACTTATGGAATCCTGAGTTTCTTTATAGATCATTTTACGGTAACATTACTCAGTTTGTTTCTGCAATTTTCGGTGTTACAGAAACTATGACGTTTACCCTCCGTTCATAGAAGATGAGCTGCTGAGTCTTCTGAATCAAAGTGTCGACATACACTCCTGGAAATTGAAATAAGAACACCGTGAATTCATTGTCCCACGAAGGGGAAACTTTATTGACACATTCCTGGGGTCAGATACATCACATGATCACACTGACAGAACCACAGGCACATAGACACAGGCAACAGAGCATGCACAATGTCGGCACTAGTACGGTGTATATCCACCTGTCGCAGCAATGCAGGCAGCTATTCTCCGATGGAGACGATCGTAGAGATGCTAGATGTAGTCCTGTGGAACGGCTTGCCATGCCATTTCCACCTGGCGCCTCAGTTGGACCAGCGTTCGTGCTGGACGTGCAGACCGCGTGAGACGACGTTTCATCCAGTCCCAAACATGCTCAATGGGGGACAGATCCGGAGAACTTGCTGGCCAGGGTAGTTGACTTACACCTTCTAGAGCACGTTGGGTGGCACGGGATACATGCGGACGTGCATTGTCCTGTTGGAACAGCAAGTTCCCTTGCCGGTCTAGGAATGGTAGAACGATGGGTTCGATGACGGTTTGGATGTACCGTGCACTATTCAGTGTCCCCTCGACGATCACCAGAGGTGTACGGCCAGTGTAGGAGATCGCACCCCACACCATGATGCCGGGTGTTGCCCCTGTGTGCCTTGGTCGTATGCAGTCCTGATTGTGGCGCTCACCTGCACGGCGCCAAACACGCATACGGCCATCATTGGCACCAAGGCAGAAGCGAGTCTCATCGCTGAAGACGACACGTCTCCATTCGTCCCTCCATTCACGCCTGTCGCGACACCACTGGAGGCGGGCTGCACGATGTTGGGGCGTGAGCGGAAGACGGCCTAACGGTGTGCGGGACCGTAGCCCAGCTTCATGGAGACGGTTGCGAATGGTCGTCGCCGATACCCCAGGAGCAACAGTGTCCCTAATTTGCTGGGAAGTGGCGGTGCGGTCCCCTACGGTACTGCGTAGGATCCTACGGTCTTGGCGTGCATCCGTGCGTCGCTGCGGTCCGGTCCCAGGTCGACGGGCACGTGCACCTTCCGCCGACCACTAGCGACAACATCGATGTACTGTGGAGACCTCACGCCCCACGTGTTGAGCAATTCGGCGGTACGTCCACCCGGCCTCCCGCATGCCTACTATACGCCCTCGCTCAAAGTCCGTCAGCTGAACATACGGTTCACGTCCACGCTGTCGCGGCATGCTACCAGTGTTAAAGACTGCGATGGAGATCCGTATGCCACGGCAAACTGGCCGACACTGACGGCGGCGGTGCACAAATGCTGCGCAGCTAGCTCCATTCGACGGCCAACACCGCAGTTCCTGGTGTGTCCGCTGTGCCGTGCGTGTGATCATTGTTTGTACAGCCCTCTCGCAGTGTCCGGAGCAAGTATGGTGTGTCTGACACACCGGTGTCAATGTGTTCTTTTTTCCATTTCCAGGAGTGTAGATGTCACACGTCAACTCCAGTCGACTACGACTGGACAAATAGTCATGTGGACGAGCCTGTAGCTGAAGGAGTCGCCATTAATATTCAAAATGTTAATGAACCAGCAAACACAGGTCCCGATTTTGATGTTACCGTCGCCTTTTTCTCCGATTCCGAAGAGAAGCCTGAGAATATGCCTGACAGATCTGACAAAAGACACAAGTAGATGAATTTAAATGGAAAGTCTCCGACTTGAAAACCAAGGCGTACAACGTCGATAACAGTCATTCTGGTAGAAGAAAACGTGCGTGTAGGTGGTTCATAGAATGCATTTGACGGCATATGAGTTCTAATTATTTTCTCTTAAGGCAAGAAATAGTAAACTATTAAGCTGAACTGTATAGTTTATATAAGGAGTGTCTTTGCAAAAAGTCTGTGAAAAATCAAGACTGCGACGTTGGAAAAACAGAGTGATGAAACTTACTGTCTCCTTGCTGTAAATTTTCTCATACAACAAGTGAAAAAAACTGAAACAAACAGTTATTGGACCAACGATCAGTGTTTGAGCATAACATGGCAAGAGGATGTTACACTTCTTTGTTAACAATGAGATCCCTGGAGATGACAAAGCCTTAAAATTACGTGAATTATCTACTAAATGCATTTCCAGATGCTTTCCATTCTTTTACAAAAATGTGCACTAACGAAAGTTCAGCTTTCTACAAAGATTCGTTAACCAGTACATTCCATGCAGACGCAATAGATTTGGCGTAAAGTTTTTCCTGTTGTCTGATTGTAAAACAGGACGTATTCTCGACTTTATTATTTATGCGGGTGCAGCGCCGCACTTGAAGAAAAGAAACTGACTTTGGTGGAGATGTTGAAATATCTGGAAGCATTCTTCGTACTTCACTAGAACGGTACCTTGGTAAAGGTCAGACATTATTTGTTGACATGTGGTACACTATCCCGACCTTATTTTCTTATCTGAATGACAGAGTGACTATCGCTTGCAGAACTGTATGGGAAAAGTATGCCTGCTTAGGGAAAAAACTTTAAAACAGATGATATCGAGTTTTTGTCAGGATAGGTGGGAAGTGAAGATGCTTTCAAACCATCATAACAGCGAAATCATAGTGAATGATAAAATCTACAGAAGCAAATATCAAGCAAAAAATATGTACGAAAAACTATAAAATGGTCTAAAATAGAGTTTTCTCTGTTTGATGGATTAGCCTCTGCTGAATGCGCATTCGCTCTACAAAACTCAAA
Organism: Schistocerca gregaria; assembly: GCF_023897955.1. Taxonomy (NCBI): domain Eukaryota; kingdom Metazoa; phylum Arthropoda; class Insecta; order Orthoptera; family Acrididae; genus Schistocerca; species Schistocerca gregaria. The sequence continues at coordinate 15,194,287 of NC_064925.1, read as the reverse complement.
CGAGAAGAAGTATTTCAGTATCTGATTTTCAACAGAAACTCAGCAAGGATACGCTAGAGATTTCCCTCTGACCGTAAAGAGACGGCCATCGTGGAAGGGGGTCGGCTGATGGAGATAAACCATTACGCCTAAGCGAGCGCCACTTTATCTCTGTAATCTCAGGAACATCAGAGAAGCCCGCCCAGAGGGGGTGTATTTCATGTGCAAAAAATGACAAACGCAGAATCTTTGAATTCTTATTTCTAAAGATATCATACTTTGAGATTTAGCTAATGTAATACCTGTTGTAATTTTTCTCCAAATAAAGGAAGTTTTTTATAAAAAATTAGCAATTCTCTGAAAAGATAAAAACAAGAATCAATAATTTATTGGCCGGCCGCGGTGGTCTCGCGGTTCTAGGCGCGCAGTCCGGAACCGTGCGACTGCTACGGTCGCAGGTTCGAATCCTGCCTCGGGCATGGATGTGTGTGATGTCCTTAGGTTAGTTAGGTTTAAGTAGTTCTAAGTTCTAGGGGACTAATGACCACAGCAGTTGAGTCCCATAGTGCTCAGAGCCATTTGAGCCAATAATTTATTGTAACACAACATTACTTCATTTTGAGTCTTAAATTTGTCTCAGTAATAACGATAGATTGCTAAGTCGAATATATATGCACGGCACAAAAATTTTCCATACAGCAGACAATCGCTGAGACTAAATGCACAGTGAAAGGATTAAATTATTCGAAGCGAATATATCTCCGCATACACGAGTTTCACTTTTTTCTGTGCATCTCTAGGAGCCAGCACACGGCTGAATGCGTTAAGCACAAGTCAAGCCCCATTTCTGATATCAGTTTCTGTACTTTAGAGCACAAGTATGGGCTCCTTAAGGCTATTTTATATTAATAAGACACGTGACAATTTCTTCCGTGATGTGGAAAGTAATAAACGATTTCATGGTGAAATTTAGTCTCGTGGGGTATCATACAGTGACACAGGAAACAACAACAAAATATTTCGTCGAAGTACTATCAAGAAGAAACGTAAGTGAGCTGATCTCTGTGTAGTAACCAATTAGTCGATCCGACGGCATCGAATTCGCTGTTCTCTCTAGAGCGAAGACACCGCTGAATGTGTTAAGCACAAGTGAAACCAAATTTCTGATGTCAGTTTCAGTATTTTAGTGCATAAATATGGGCTCCTGAAGGGCCGCCAAGAATGTAACTCTGCAGCTGTGGCCAGACGGTGAGGCATTCGAGTGGACCAGCAACAGGAGAAAGTGTGGCTGAAGGTTCATGGCTCTTAACAGACGCACAAATCCACCTCTGATCACCTCACAGTTAAATGGAACAACAGAACATGCATTGGCTATAATAGTTAGAGACTGAGACCATATCATCCACCTAGGGGCAGAAATTGAGTGAGATGTGAAATAGGATCTGTATGTCATGCCACTATAATCACTTATCGGTTAGCATTGTGGTATGATAATATTAGAATATAAATGGTACGAAACATGTCGAATTGCATAGTGATACATGAATGAGAAAAGACAAATAATTCAGATTAGTTTGGCATATATGCAACTTTCGTATGTCTGACACTAAAATCTTCTCTGACGAAAGGCTACGTCACTTTCCTCGTAAATTTTTTGTAACTTAGTTATAATATGCTGACACACTAACATAATACCATAAAGAACGTAGTTGTAGTTTACTAACACGTTAACGTATAACAGGCACATTTTGAGCCCCTTCCTTGTTCGTCAAACAGCCTTACATTAATATAATGTTTAGTTCAAATTTATGGTAAAATTTTAGTTAGTCTTAATTTTAATTTCTTTTATTTATTTCATAGGCTTTTGCAAATAAAAAGTGTAAAATAATACGTATAATGCATTTGTAATATAATTCTGTCAATGAGTTATATGTAACTTCTGCGTAGCCTGAAGCTATGTTTCAGGAAATTTAATATACAAGGCGTAATCGGGAAGTAAGAACCGATCGGTTGCTGAATGTAATCCACAATCAGAACCAAAACGTTTTGTTTGTTACACCTTCTAGTTACTTCTCTACACACTTGCCGCTCGGACGCATTTGTGCTAGAGTTGTACCAACTTTCCAACACTCTCGGTACAAAACGCAGCCGCCTGTGTTTTCCGCCACTTCTCTAAGCTGATCTGCAGTTCGTTGTCTGCGCCAGAATGTTGTCTTCATAGCTAGTGGGCCATCTGAGCAGAGAAGGACATCAGAGGGAGCCAAGTCTGGGCTGATGGTAGGTGATCAAACACTTCCTATCGACAACGTTGCAGAGGGGTCCTCACTTCCCCTGCCGCGTGCGGTCGAGAATTGTCATGGGAAAAGCAAATGCATGATACTTAACGTTATGTGGGACGCAAAAACTCGCAGCGGGTACCAATACTTGGCGAGAGACATTATTGTGCCAGGCATCTTTACGTATTCACTGTGTGCTCACATAAGGAAAGAGCGCGGACGTTACGTGATCGACAGGCATCATAGAGATACTGTCCAACACATCTATGTAAAATTTCATCGGATTTTCAGTGTCGTTTCCATTTTGCGAGCTATCGGACCCTACTTTCCGAATAGCCCACGTATGAAAAAAATTGGAAGCTTCGAAGTAAGGAGAGAAAGTAATAAATCTTGCTCTTGCTGGGTCTCAGATATATGCGGACAGATGGGTACGTATGCGCATTTAAATGATGAATAGTCCATTATTTTGCGGAAGGTAGGACTGGTTTTCTTGCGTTTTAAGGTGAAGAAGTTTATGAAGATGACAGAGACATAGAGTTGAAGTAGAAAAGGTAACACTGAAGTGAGCCTATGAGAGCGACTCAGAACATTCTAATAAACATTGATTCGCCTTTGTTGTAAAACCATACCGAAATATAGAAAATGAAATAAATACTAAAATGCTACACGGACAAGGATATCATAAGAGCTGAAGATTTTCTAGAAATAAGAAAAACAAGAGCCAAAATTTGCTGGAGAGAAAATTTTTCACGGTCCAGCGCTGAACAAGTTGGGAGGCAAGTAGCATAAAACCAGAAGCAATCTCACCAAAGAACACACGCAAACATTTGGTTATTTCTCCTGGCTGTGTTACTTGGTACAGAAGAGAGAATGTGAATTTTGCTCATTCTACAGACTGTGTGGAAACTGACAGCAATTGCTTTGTGCATTGATCAGCAAGCCAGTTAGAAGTTAACAAAGCGAAAGCTTTTTCAATAGTAGATGCTAATAAAGGGATATATAGGAATATATAGGGATAAATAGGAATATATAGGAATATATAGCTACACAGTCGTCCACTTTGGAAATATAAATTCGCGTCTACATATTTCAGCCCAACATAATCCTGGCTAGTATCTTATTTGGAAACAGTTCCAGAATTTTACAGTGCGCATTGAGCCAGAGACGACGCGCTGGAGTACCAAAGGAAATTTTATACTGGAACTCGTTAGTTTAGATCGGCAGTGAGAAGATAGCAACAGCTTGTTGCTGTGGTGCAGTGATCGTGGAAACAGCTACAGGCTGGCGGAACTAACGAACATCCTACTTGACACGAACACTAAAGGTGAGACAAAACAATATGCCACCGATTTCTACATACTTCGGACAATAAACAAGCAGAATTTTATTGCCTGTTATTTTATTATGAGCGCAGAACTTTCTTGCAGTTTAATCTAAGATCAACCGCATAATATGAAGTTCGAAAAAACTACGAGTGAAGTAAGAGCATAGTGTTACAGGCGTAAATATCCTTAGGTTTAATTCTGAATTACGCATGTAATGAAAATGTGTTTAGTCAATTTACCTGAAGTGCTACTTTATAGTACGAAAACTAAATTTGTGTTGAGCTTTGTAGCTTCATATACGACAGAAATTTAACAGTTAGTGTGCTTTATAAACTACAGTCAGAATGTCTTATCAAATATTTCTGCGATAACTAAATTCGTGTTGAGCTTTGCACCTTCACATACGACAGAAATTCAACAGTCAGTGCTCATTATGAACTACAGTCAGAAGCCTTACCAAATATTTATGTTTTAGTTAACAATAATAGTCACACTGGTTCACTAGCTCTTAGTTTCACGTCGTATCACACGTAACCATTACTCCTATGTTCAAAGACGCCTTCGAGCCGCAACAGCCAAAATTTTAAATTATTTCAGACAGACGAACTTCCTCATGTTTCACTATAGCATAGCTCGATGAAACTTAACTCAGACGACATACAGAAGGAACTGCTACTGTATAGTAAAGAAGGCTACTGAAACAAGTACGCAATGGGACGAACAAATATGGCGTGTTTAACAATGATTTCACTGAGGTCATCGAGAATCATGATGATCCCCTGAACATTAGTAAAGGCGGTACATGGTCCTTAGTAAGTAGCTCACCACGGGAGGCAGTGTATGCTCTGCAACGAGCTCCCTTGCAGGCGAAAAAGCCGGTAAGGAGTTTATTAGAGCAGTTGATCCCTGCTGATGTGGACGTGCTGCAGCACATCTTGCTAACGGATGCTCGATACAATTTATATTGGGAGAATGGGCGGGGAAGTCATTTGGACGAATTCATCTCGTCCCAAGAGCTGCTCCAACTGCTCTGTTCGATGCAGTGCGCATTGTCATCCAGGGCCAAAGCGCCGCACCCAGGAAAAAAAGCACGTGGTGAAGGAGTACCGAATAATAATGACGTTCATCGGAGAATGTCCGGTGTTGAAAGATTTGGATGTCAGTACACCCGTGCAACGTCATTGCTCCACACACCACAACACCTAGACCACGAGACCAATCATGTTCGAGAATGTTCACTACTCCCGGCATTTGAGGACATGTCCAAAATCTCTGACCAAAAATAACTACTCAAGCTTAATCCGCTTTCATCCGAGAAAAGTGGGACCTGGTAGTGATGGGAAGGAAGGATTCGGTTACGATTGTGGACGGGGCCGTAATAAGTTACTACTGGTTTCCTTTTACAGTTACATTTATTTGTAAAACAGTTACACAATACTCAACAATAAATTTTAGAACTGCCACACGTTATTAATGAAGGAATTAACAACTGTGTAAATAATAGCGTTTTCAGTGCGCTACAAGTTAGCAATCACCAAAAATACAGATACAGATAATGTTAAAAAAGACACTGTGATCACGGCTGAAGGTCTTACACGCCAAGAACGGCAATAGATTATGAATGTTTAAGAATTAGCTGCAATTTACAACTTACAGGTATTGAAATATTAAAAAGTAAGTCGCCACAAACACAGCAGAAGGTATAAGACGCCAGAAATGGCAGAAAATACTATTTTAAGGCTTACTACTAAAATACAGATACCAAACTTTTTTCAAAGCAAATGACTACAATCACGGCTGAAGGCCAGGAATAGCAATTATATAAAAATTTAGAAACCTGCTGTAAAACAGCAAATACAAGCAAAGGTTAATTAAAACAAAAAAGCAATTGACCACCAAATGGATGAATTAAGATGATGGTAAACCTTGTAACACTACCCTTAACTGCTGTATTTATTCCAGAAGGCGACCAGAACTATCAACTAGACATACGTCACCTTTATTGTAGGCATTACAAGGTATGATAATAAATAATACAATAACAAAACTCAAGGACCAGTTGCAGACGGTGTTCCAGGAATCGACCTCTGAGAAGGTCCGTTCATAAACACCTTCACGATCGATGAGATAGGCAGCAAAGAGTTGCAATCACTTCACAAGATGGTAACTCACACTAGTAGCAGTCTAGCGAATGACTAATGATAATCTTCCTGAAGCTACCTGACGTCCAATAAAGCAAATGCAAGAATGGAACAACACGCCAAAGCCAGAACTGGCGGACTGCACTGCGCCCCTACAATACTGTGCTTAGAGCGCCCGGAACGAGAAAGGGATCACTACCACCAGAGTAGACGAATCACAAACAGCCTACAATCAAGAAAGCTGTTAAAACAACACGCCTTACCGGACAGCAACGGCAAGGCGAGGAAAGGTACACTGCCGTTACATACACTAACTCCCCAGGGCAGGTAACTGCGACGTTAGCGGCCACCAGGCAGGAAAAACACCGCTCGTTCAACTTAACAAACTGTAACAAGCTGAACGCAGTAAATAGTAATAAGCAGTAGAGGAATGCTAATCATATCTGCCTTCCTCAAGCACTCCACTCGCTGCTCTTCGCCTTGGCGACACTATGAGCAGCAACACGGATCCAAGTCACTGGAGATTCACGAGATGTCACAATGGTGGAGGTTTCTCATCTTAAAGCCTGGACGACGAGGTCGTGCGCCCTCGTGACCACAGCCCTTCCATCCATCTGGCAGACCATGCACGCCGTCAACGGTCCCGACTACTGCTGAGTCCCGAACAGAACTGCCAACCCACACGACCCGGAAAAACAACGACGTCGCCCCAGAGATAGGGCAACAGTTACTACATATCGATAACCGCCGCTGCTGCCACTAGCGGGCAGGCAACGCTTGCGAAACGAGTGGTGTCAGTCAAGACGAGAAGAAGTCAAACGACCGCAACCATGCCCACTAAAGTGTACGGTCTGGCCTCCAACAGAGGGCGGAAACCTACAAACAGCGCCAGCGCGAGCCGCAGCACGGCTCAAAAAACACGTGAACCGACTTCTCGTTGGTCCAGTCCGTATGCTCTTGGAACCATCGTGAAAGATGCTGCCGATGGGCGGGTATCAACCGAGCACATCGTACCGGACGTCTCAGGCAGGGGACCCACCCCCAATCAGTCGCCATGCTACTATTGAGCGTGAGACGCCGTAGTTTGCAGTCCTGTTAAATGTGACTGCAATTGCACCCGCTGTTTGACGTGCGCCGCTTCTGGCCTGTTGCTTAATGTAGCGGTTACGGCTTGTAACCAATTTGAATGCTTACGGAATATCGTCTCAATTATGTGACTGGTTTCATGATTTAGTGTCAGAGAGATCAGAATTCGCAGTAACTCAAGAGAAGTCAACGAATAAAACAGATGATCTCTGACGTTCCCCAAGGTAGTGTTAAAGGCCCTTTGTTGTTCCTTATCTATATAAATGATATACGAGACTATCTAAGCAGCCGTCTTAGGTTCTTTGCCGATGATGCTGTCACTTACCGACTAGTAAAGTTATCAGATCAAAATAAAGATATCAGTATGTTGAAAAAATTGGCAACTGATCCTAAATAACGAAATGTGTGACGTCATCCACATGAGTGATTAAAGGAATTGGTTAAACTTCGGTTATACGATAAAGCAGTAAAATCTGAAGGCCGTAAATTCAACTAAACACCTAGGAATTATAATTACGAACAACCTATATTGGGAGGAATGCACTGAAAATGCTGTGGGGATGGCTAAAATAAGACTGCGCTTTGTTGGCAGGACACTTAGAAAATGTAACAGATCTACAAAAGAGATTGCCTACACTAAACTTGTCTATGCTATTTTAGAATATTGCTGCGCGGTGTGGGAACCTTACCAGATAGGATAGACGGAGTACAACGAGAACGTTCAAAGAAGGGCAGCACTTTTTTCGTTATCGCGAAATAGGAGATAGGGTGTCACAAATGATTTTGGAATGGACGCCATTAACACAAATAAGTTTTTCGCTGAAGTTGTATCTTGTCACAAAATTTCAATCACCAACTTTCTCCTCGACATGCGAAAATATTTAGTTGGTATCGACCTACATCGGTCGCACGGAAAGATATACGTGTTCGTTTTTCCGCGCGGTGTTCGAGATTGGAATAATAGACCGTTATTTTGAAGGTCGTTCGATGAACCCTCAGCCAGGCACTTACATGCAATTTGCAGAATATCTATATAGATGTAGATGTAGAGGTCATCTGCAGCTGTTAGTGGACCGTGGACGACCACCCCCTCTCCTTTGCGCGACAATACCCGTGTTCCGGCACACCCCCATGTTCGTGAAACAGTGCTGCGATCAGTTCTGTACTCCTAGGATATACTCTCACACTTCGTCCTTGATCTAGTTTCCCGATAATTCTTCCCCGGGTAAAGTCCACCAAATATTGTTTTCGGGTCGAGCTGTAATGGAGAACACCACCACAGTGCACCACAACATCTGGTTGATTGACACAATCTATCTTCTACCGTTCCTCGTGCGCGGGACCAGCTCAATTTGGCGCTATAGTGAAGGTTTCGTCGCATGATGTGACGTCCAGCAGTGTGTGCGAGACTGGCAGGCCATTGGCAACATACATCCACGCACTCATTCATTTTTACCGAGGAGTTAAAAAAAGTTATGTTGCACTACCTAGCTTGTCCGTAAATACTGGAGAGCAGCACAGGAGGGAAGCTATCTACAAGACGATTCTATAGGTATATTCAGACAGCAGCGAAACATCTAGTACTAAGGTGAATCAGACTGAAAGGGAGTGACACTTTGAGACAAGTCTAGCTAGAAGTGTTCACCTGTAGCATCGCATGGCACTGGTGTCCTATTTATATGTGATGATCTATTGAACTCTTACTATAGAGGCTTAATAGACACTGAGGTTACAGTACGAAGTTTAGGTTTCTCACTCAGTTATAGTAGGGAATATTCTGTCATCAGTTTATGAAAACCGTCTTAAGGACTTTTTAATTTCATCCATATTTTGCTGCATCGCACGTGGCTGTACTCAACATATTCAAGGTATGAATTAAAAAACGCCTTCATTCACACGAATGTGTATACCAAGTTGCCTCTTGAATGAAGTCATGTGTACAAAAACGATGGAGAACAAAACATAAGCTGGTGCCAAAACGTTAAAAACGCCTTTCTTGGACTATTTGGTAACTTTACACTGTTCATCTTTGCCATTACTTCTCACATACTTCCCGCGATTGACTTAAGAAATTCGCAACCTAAAAGCAAACCTTTTCGTGGCGGGAATCTAATTCAAGAGAGAAAATAAGCATGCATTAAGACGAATTACACCTGAAGACGGACTGACAGGGTCCGAATTGCATCGTGTACTGAATAAAACACGAGAAGTTGTGACTGAAGCCGTTTCTTAATTCATAGCTTGAACGTCTTAAGTACTGCAGCATGAAACCCTTCAAAACATATCTGAACAGTATCCTTATTTTTTTACGAGCATATACGGGCAATCAGTAAGAAATATGTTATTATGTATGTAACACAACGAGCTTTACTGTCAAGCGAACAATTCAAAATCAAATGTCAGCCAATAGGTTAAAATCTACAGTCGTCATCCTCAAAGAAACAGATATCATATTCAAAGCGCTCTGGATTTTTTATAAAACAGAACCGAATTCGAAATATCCGTATACTAGAGTCGATTTTCTTATAACTTTCCGCTTTGAGGCTTTACTAACTTGCATGTAATCGACGCGGTGACACTTGAATACAAGGAAACAATACCAAAGAGGCAGCTCGGTTGCCATGAACTGTCATACACCGGGACGGCCGGAGTGGCATCGATGTGTGTGACATCATTAGGTTGGTTAGGTTTACGTAGTTGTAAGTTCTAGGGGACTGATGACCTCAGATGTTAAGTCCCATAGTGCTCAGAGCCATTTGAACCATTTGAACCATTTGACCCTGGGTTGTAAACACCAAAAAATGGTCCCCCGCTTAATCATGGCGGTCGCTACACGACTGTCACACTTCCATTTTGAACTGCTTCTAGACTCCCGATTGTTTAAAGAATCTGTCTCCCACATCTAGAACAGCTTGAGAGGTCTAATTACAAATGAGCTAAGGGGAACGACAGGGTGACGGTCGAAAAAAATTCGAAATCTTTTGTTACGGAATTCGGAAGTATATACACTGCAAAATTATTCCCCTAAATATAATGGGCCAATTCATAAAAGTAACGTTTCTATGAACGTTTGAAGTCGAACGTGCACTCCACAGCTCGGCATTAGAGAACCGGTTGCGCTCTCACGCTCGCTTCGTTGCGTCCGTGAGATATTTAGGACTGAGTCCAAGGTGAAAATGTTTATCAATGTCTAGATCACATAGGAAACTTTCCCTTTTCTTATATTGGACCCTAGCTGACGCTCAGCCAGCTGTTTCATAGCTGAGTTAGCTTCAGTAGGCGTCTTTCAGAGACAAATATTTTTATTGATCTGCGCAAAGGGAAATTCAGTTGTGTTTGGTATTTGTTACATTTAAGCACGTGGAAAATGCACTTCAGGTCAAAACCGGCGGTGAAATGCGTCGATCCTGTGAAGACAAAGACGCCCGCGGCGGTGCGCTCAGCGACGAAAAGGGCCTTGAGGTCAAGTGAGAGTAGCTGAAAGCTGCCACCCGCTAGCCGGGAGATTGTTATTACGGACCAGGTATCGATCATACCAAGTAGGTTTCGAGCTTTGTCCCTGTTTTTTAATGATAAATATTAGTCAAATGTTATACCAGTTTTTCACGAAACCATGTTCTTCGGCATAGCTGTCACCGCCCACGCTACAATTTTCATCCGATTTTAATTACTTTAGGCCTCCCTTGAAGCAAACTGAATTCTCTTCAGTTCATCGTGGCCGTTTTTTTTTACGTTGATATACAGAACTTTTTTCGACCCAAACCGATGGGTCCACAAATGGCCATTTTTTTCAAATATCTATAACTTCGCCAACAAATATATTTTTTGCAACTCCCTAAGATGAAATAAACTTACAATTGCAAGGGTAAGGCTGAAATGTTAACTTCATATTTAAGATAACCACAATAGGTGTTACACTGACTACAGTTGCTCTACCTTCTTTCAGAGCTCCCTCGCGAGAATCCAAATTACACAGTGAAGCTATTAATATTTTTCGATAAAAAATAACAATAAGAACTTCAATGTATTCTTTACTCATTGCAGCAAAAGTTTCAATAATGTACTACGTTCCGGTACGGAGGAAAAACAATGCTGAATGTGAGCAGTATATTCGTCCGCCACCCTGTCGTTCCCATCAATGTGTAAAAAGTCTTCGACTTTTAGCATGTGTGCGAGAACAGTTTTAGGAAAAGTTTGAACTATTTTTGAACTGTGTTATAAATCACAAAGAGCTCTCGTTATGAAACAATGGATGAATATAGTCTGGATGATTTGCGCTACATTTTAAGCAGAAGCAAATTTTTCACTCTTCTAAATGTTTATGACGTCGTAGCTTCTCAGCTGTGTAGCTACGTATCGTACTGTAAGTTTGCAGGTACATTCAGTGGTATGAGTAGTCTCTGAAAATGTTAGCCAATAGTGCTAGACTGAAGAAGTAATAAACTAAAACTACATGTCTCCGTGTAATTTTATGCAAAAGGTAGTTCTCCGCACATTTAATACTTGTCAGGTAATACCTCCGAAACCATAGGCCGCTCAGTGATATAATTTTGCGAGTAGTCTCTGTTGTATATGTGGACGCCGTCTGCAAACTTTCTTACATATAGCAACGGTGATAATGACGTAACAAATTAAAAATTCTAGCCTGAGGCTAAGGTTCAACTGCAAGAACAGCGAAATTGTAGTAAGCAATTACTATTTTTTCTTTCATCATTTTTTGGCGTGGCTTCAGGAAGACAAAGTTTCGCAAAGTTTTCAGATTATGTGTAAAGTTTGTCGGAAGTCATTTTTCAAATACTGGAGGATATAGTCCGAGGACCTGCACGCCGTTAGTTACGCTGTCTCAAAGAGCAATACAGTATTCTAGATGTAATACTTCTCCTAGTGTATTAAGCCTTTAACAAAATATAACACCTCTTAAAGAGCAGATTATGACAATGTTTTACATTTTTTAATTCGATTAAAAGTTACGGAAAATATTAAAAACCTAATTTTCGTAGCTCCTTGGGGCTCTTACATAGGCAACCTGCAATTGGTATTGGGTTCCGGGTAGCTGTGTAGTAATATACAGGGTGCTTCCGTAAGAGCGTGCATAAATGTAACAGTACATAGAGAATGCTCCAGTGAACAATTTCAGGTAAGGAACCTGGCTACGGAGAAGCTAGCTTAAGGAGGTATCGAACTTGTCTACCGCTTTGTCTAGAATAACTTTCCACAAGGTTACTCTGTTTATCTTATTTACATTGTTCCATGACAGAACGTGCTGTGAATCAATCTCATGACTGTGCACCGCCTCACTTCAGTCTGGATGTCCGCAAATATCTCAGTTGTGTATTGGAAGCATAGGTCCTATTCCATGGCCTATGGGTTCACCTTATCTGAATTCAACAGATCATTTCCTATGGGGATATCTAAAAACACCCCAGTGGATATGGAGGCGGGATTAGTTGCCTTTGATGTGATTCGTAACACACCAGCGATATTTGTCAAGGTACGTCACAATCTTGTTCGCCGATATAATGCTTGCATTGAGGTTTCTGGCCATAAATTTCAGCACAGTTTGTAAGATACAGTACAAACGGTACGCTCATTGTTTCAGTGATGTTATTTGCAGTTAGCTGTAACTAACGTAAACAAAAACGTACACAGTAATGTGATTTTACTCCTATTATCTTCTCAAGCTGGCTTCTCCAGCCCAGGTTCCATAACTCCAATTGTTCACTGTAGCATCCTCTATACCCTATTACATTTTGCACGCTCTATGGCAAATACATAGTAGACTGATTAAATAGGCTGTAGAGTTGTCTATTTGTTAACAAAGACTTGTAAGTCTTGATAAAGTAAATAATAATAAACCAACCCTAGTCTGGATTGTGTAACATTATGGCAGAATAATATTGTCAATCACTATTGCAGTTGGCGCTAGATAATCCAAAGTGGACCGTGGATCAATGGAAACGTATCGCCAGGTTGGATGAATGAAGTTATTTTTAAATCAGCTCGGTGGTGATTCCGGTTATGCCGACATTCTGGCGACCATATACTCGGCACATAGACAAGCCCACCGACGCTGACCAATTAGGGCAATGTTACGCTACGGGAACAAGAGGTTTCGAGCTCTTATTTCCCTTATTCTATTGCTGTCATTATTTCTCCCAGTGTAGGTCGGCGCCAACAAAATAATTTCATATTCGGAGGAGGAAGTTGGTGAGAACATTCCGCCTAAACTAAAGATGCCTTTGTTTTAATGATGTCCACCCCAAATCCTGTATCATTTCAGTGACACTCTCTCTCCTATTTCGCGATACTACAAAACGTGCTGCCTCTCTTTGAACTTTCTCGATGAACTTCGCCAATAGTACCTCGGAAGGATCCCACACTGCGCAGGAGTATTCTGAAAGAGGACGGACAAACGTATTGCAGGTGGTCTCTTTAGTAGATCGCTCCTGCTAATAAAACACAATATTTGATTAGCCTTCTTCACAACATTTTCTATTTGTTCCTTCCAATTTAAGTTGTTCCCTAATTGCAATTCAAAGGTATTTAGTTGAATTTACGGCCTTTATATTTGACTGATTTAGCGTGTAACCGAAATTTAACAGATTCCCTTTAGCATACATGTCGCTGGTCTCACACTTTCCGTATGTGGGGTCAATTACCAGTTCTGTATTGATGGTTTGAGGAGTATGATGGTAAACTCACGTTGACACCAGTATCGCTAAATTCTTTTGGTCAGAGCGCGATGGGACTCGCATGGGACTACCAAGCGTTAACCATACGCCTAAAAACCACCGACAAGTAATTTACTTGAAATACGACACCTGTACGTAGACATCCGGTACCATATACCTCCGGAAACGGATAAAGGACTTGGCGAACGAATGACATTCAGAATCTCTATTTCTTTCCGTACCAAACGTTGAAAAACACGTCATAGGGTTTTGTAACACCAGTGCAGGATGGAAAATGCTCTCAGATTGACAGTGTTCTGGGAACTAAGCCAGAATGCCAATATACGTCTCGAAGGCGTGTCAAACATGCTGTACGTGGTACAGAAGATTTGTGGAATGGACTGGACTGCGTTCTGTGCATATAAAACGAATTACGTTACAACAATAATACTTGCTGTTGAGCAGAAAACTGGGAGTGAAAACTTGAAATTAAACAGTTTACAAGAAGTTAATCAGTTTTCTATATTGCGAAATTAATCTCACAGACGCGTCTCCAGGCAAGCGAAGTATAGGAAGCACTTTGTCAAGGGGGAACGAAATACTCCTCAGGGGAAGTGAAGAAGAATTTCAGGATTTGCTGAACGGAGTGAAGCGTCTATTGGGGACAGGATATGGGTTGAGAGTAAATCTAGCCTGAGCTGTTAAGCTGATTGTGCGATAATTATCGCAGTTGTCAGCTCTTGCCGTCTTCAGAATTGTGTGGATGATGCTGTTTCGAAAATCAGACGGTATATCGCCAGACTCACACATTCTACACTCCCACGTGAATATTCGTTTTCTCGCCACGTCCCCCAATGATTTTAGAAATTCTGATAGAATGTTATCTATCCCTTCTGCCTTATTGGATCTTGTCCTCCAAAGCTCTCTTACATTCTGGTTCTAATACTGGATCCCCCCTCTCTTCTAAATCTATTCCTGTTTCTTCTGCTATCACATCAGACAAATCTTCCGCCTGATAGAGGCTTTCAATATAGTCTTTCCACCTCTCCGCTCTCTCGTCTGCATTTAGCAGTGGAGTTCCCGTTGCAGTCCTAATGTTATCACCCTTGCTTTTAGTATCACCGAAGGTTGTTTTGACTTTACTGTATGCTGAGACTGTCCTTCCGACAATCGTTTGTCTTTCGATTTGTTCATATTTTCCATGCTGTCATTTCGTCGTAGCTTCCTTGTACTTCCTATTTATTTCATTCCTCAGCAACTTCCATTTCTGTATTCCTGAGTTTCCAAGAACATTTTTGTATTTAATTGTTTTATCGATCAATTGAAGTATTTCTTCTGTTACCCAAGGTTTCTTCGCAGTTACCTTCTTCGTACCTATGTTTTCCTTCCCAACTTCTGTAATGGCCCTTTTTAGAGATGTCCATTCCTCTTCAACTGTACTGCATACTGAGCTGTTCCTTATTGTTGTATATATAATCTTAGAGAACTTCATCCGTATCTCGTATTTCGTTAGTACTTCCGTATCCCACTTCTTTGCGTTTTGAGATTAATCTCTTGAACCTCAGCCTACTCTTCATCACTACTATATTGTGATCTGAGTCTATAACTGCTCCCGGGTACATCTTACAATCCAGTATCTTATTTAGGAATCTCCGCCTGACCATGATGTAATATAACTGAAATCTTCTCGTATCACCCGGCCTTTTACAAGTATACCTCCTCCTCTTGTGATTCTTGAAGAGAGTATTCGCTATTACTATCTGAAACTTGTTACAGAACTCATTTAGTCTTTCTGCTCTCTCATTCCTTGTCCCAAGCCCATATGCTCCTGTAATCTTTCCTTCTACTCCTTCCCTACAACTGCATTCCAGTCCCCCTTGACTATTAGATTTGCATTCCCCTTTACATACTATATTAACTTCTCAATATCCTCATACGCTTTTCTATCTCCTCATCTTCAGTTGGCGACGTCGGCATGTATACCTGAACTATCGCTGTTTGCTGTCGATTCTGATAAGAACAACCCTGCCACTGAACTGTGCATAGTGACACTCTGTCTGCCCTATCTTCCTGCTCATAAGGAAACTCCCGTTATACCATTTTCCGCTGCTGTTGGTATTAACCTATACTTATCTAACCAGAGATCATTTCTTTCCACTTCACTTGCATCTTTGCATTTCCCTTTTAAGATTTTCTAGTTTTCCTATCAAGCTCAAGCTTCTGTCATACTACGCCCCGAATCGTAGCACGTTACTCTTTCGTTGATTAGTCAATCTTTCTCTCATGGTAACCTCCCCCTTGGCAGACCCCTCCCGGATATCCGAATGCGGGACTATTCCTTAATCTTTTACTAATGGAGAGTCGTCATGACACTTCTTCAGTCACAGGCCACATGTCCTGTTGATACAAGTCACGTGTCTTTAATGAAGTGGTTTCCATTGCCTTCTCCATCCTCATGCCGTTGATCACTGCTGGTTCTTCTGCCTTTAGGGTCAGCTTCCCTGTCAAAATGCATCGATTCGTCAAATAGATTAGATAAGCCCCTTTCATCCCGGTTATGTCGCACATTTCCAGAGTGATTTCTGTGCCTTGAGAGACTGTGCTCGCCGGTTGACTATATAAGGCTGTTTGTGGCTGTTTTGAGCATAAATCGCGAAGTGATGCGTGCGTGTGTTATTCGCTGAATTTTCTTGTTAACTGCCCCTAGTGGGAGGTTGGCGTACTTACTGCAGGTGCATATGTCGTTGTTGCTGATGCAAGCTCTACGTTTAAAGGCCTACGTGCCTGATATCAGTTACCTCAGCTGAAAACTAATCCCTAATAAAGAGCCGCCTCGATGTACTTTTTGATTTATGAATGCAGTGGCTAAGAAAGGCATCTGTTTCCTGTTTCAGCTGGTCAGCTAGTTAAATTTTTGTTCGTGTTTTGCGATTTTTGAATGCTTGAGCTACTATTTGGGTAGACTAGACCTTCTCTAACGGCCGTCATTTTCTGTTCTTTTCTACTGTACTGCCTCTCTCAGTGCACCACTGGACGAAAATTATTGTAAGGATTCTTTATTTACTGTTCTTGGCTGATTTACGAAATTAACAGTTGATCTTTCACCTTTATAGAATAGTGCAATAGTTTCCCAGAGTACTTGCAGATTGTCATTCCTTTCAGATAATATCGAGCTAGTTAATATAGCTGTATGGTCATTTGCAGACGGCAGGAGTACAGAAAATGTTGCGTCTTTAACACTAGGTGATCAAAAGTATCCAGACACCTGGCTGAAAATGGCTTACAAGTTCGTGGCGCCCTCCAGCGGTAGCGATAGACTTCAGTATGTTGTTGGCCCACCCTTAGCCTTGATGACAGCTTCCATTCTCGCAGGCATACGTTCACTCAGATGCTGGAAGGTTTCCTGGGGAATGGCAGCCCATTCTTCAGAGAGCTGCACTGAGAAGGAGTATCGATGTCGGTCACTGAGGCCTGGCACGGAGTCGAGGTTCCAGAACATCCCAAAGGTGTTCTATAGGACTCTGTGGAGGCCAGTCCATCACAGGAATCTTATTGTCGTGTAACCACTTCACCACAGTCCGTGCGTCATGAACAGGTGCTCGATCGTGTTGAAAGATGCAGTTTCCATCCCCAAATTGCTGTTCAGCAGTGGGAAGCAAGAAGGTGCTTGAAACATCAATGTAGGCCTGTGTTGTGATAGTGCCAGCCACGCAAAACAACAAGAGGTACAAGCCCCATCCATGAAAAACACGACCACACCATAATACCACCACCTCCAAAGTTTACTGTTGGCACTATACACGCTGGCAGATGACGTTCACCGGGTATTCGCCACACTCACACCCTGCCATCGGATCGCCACATTGTGTTCCGTGGTTCGTCGCTCCACACAACGTATCTCCACTGTTCAATCGTCCATTGTTTACGCTCCTTACACCAAGAGCGAGGCGTCGCTAGGCATTTACCAGCGTGATGTATGGCATATGAGTAGCCGCTCGACCATGAAATCCAAATCTTCTCACCCTCCGCCTAACTGTCATAGTCTCCGCCCCCGGTAGCTGAGTGGTCATTGCGACAGAATGTCAATCCTACGGACCGGGTTCGATTCCCGGCTGGGTCGGAGACTTTCTCCGCTCAGGGACTGGGTGTTGTGTTATCCTAATCATCATCATTTCATCCCCATCGACGCGCAAGTCACCGAAGTGGCGTCAAATCGAAAGACTTGTACCCGGCGAACGGTCTACCCGACGGAAGGCCCTAGTCACAGGACATTTATTTACTGTCATAGTACTTTCAGTGGATTATGATGCAGTTTGGAATTGCTGTGTGATGGTCTGGATAGATGTCTGCCTATTACACATTACGACCGTCTTCAATTGTCTGCGGTCTCTGTCAGTCAACAGCCGAGGTCAATCTGTACGCTTTTGTGCTGTACGGGTCCTTTCACGTTTCCACTTCACTATCACATCGGAAACAGTGGACTTAGTGATGTTTAGGCGTGTGGAAGTCTCGCGTACATACGTATGACACAAGTGACACCCAACCATCTGGCCACGTTCGAAGTCCGTGAGTTTACTGCCTCGCCCCGTGCTGCTCTCTCACATTGTCTACTGACTTCTGCGGTCGCTGATATGAAGTACGTGGGAGTAGGTGGCAGCACACTGCTCCTATTATGAAAAACCTATGTTTTTGCGGGTGTCAGGATTCTTTTGATCACATAGTGTAGTTCCTAATATTTAATTCTGCCTAATTCTGTACACCCTGATGGCATAGCATCCCTTCACCACATTCCAGGTGCTTACCTTCTGCCGTCTATTACAACCTCTCATGTTCTTTTCTATTCCTGTTCTTTCCCTCTCGCTTCAATAGACTTGCAACTCTTTAAACTATTATCTGCCGCTGTCTCCTGGATCATCCTACCTCTTCTCAAGATATGATTCCTACTGTTCAATCTTAATATTGAGAATTATCTCTATATTTATTAGTGCCTTTCAAGCAAGATGTTAGGACAAAGTTACTTAACGCGGTTTTAGTAGGACTGGCATTACTATACCACCGAACATTACTCAATTAAATTACTACTACTGCTACTACTGCTAATACCACCACTACTACTACTACTACTACTACTATTATTATCATTGTTACTATTATTACTTTTATTCCATTATAGTTATTGTGTTCACAAGCAGCACCTGTTCTGATGTTATCACTTTACCTTTATACTTGATGGAAATTCAGAATTCACACGCTCGACAAGCTCGTTTGTCGATGTGTCTAGATTCTGGACAAGCACAGATAGAAGGCAGATCAGTTTGCGTCCTGGCTAGCTCAGTCTCAATTTAGCCGCTCAAAGTTAACAATTTTTCCTGTGTCGTATATTCTATGATAAATAATTATTCAGTGTCATACTTCTAGGTTGACTCATTCAGTTTTCTGTTTTCATAGCTCGAAGTACAGAAAAAAGGTGTGAATGTCGTGGATTCTTGCATCTTCATCTTCCAAGACTTGCTGCTACATGTTTTGACAGATGTCGCAGTTTTTGAGATATTCTACTACCCAAGAGGACACGTCCCTCTATAAATTCAAGGCCGCTAATTCGTTAACCAAATCGAAGTGTATAAAACTACTGTGCTCAGAGACTAACATAGCATTCATATTTACTATGTGCTCACTTTACATTTAAATTTCCCCGTTAATGATAGGAATTAATGTGGACTCGGCTGACTACGTACATGTAATTATATCTCTTGCGTACCACAGTCTCGTTCGATATCATAAATGCTGACTATTTTGCATCATTCTGACTTTAAGAATAATTCTATTTCTCAGAAAATAACTTGCGGCATATTTTTTTTTAGGTGACTGGTACATCTGCACACTTACAGTATTCGACTTTATTGGGCAGTGCTTCTACTGTGTCTGCCCTCCATTCAGCTTAAAGTTTACAATTAACCTCCATTCAGCTTATAGTTTACAATTAATAGTTTCATATCTCTATAAATATATATGTGAACTCTATTCGATTCAATAGTTGAGTTCTAAATCTTTACCTAATCTTGACGTAGCCGCGAAGAATTTTCTCAAGCGTTTTTTGTCTTTCTCTGATAAATCTTCTTCTCTTAAGGTTTTGGAAAAGAGAGTTTAGCACAGCCATGCGAAACCCACTATAGAACTCTAGAACCCTGTAAGAATTTTAATACTTTCACTTCGTTCATCAGTAAAGTCACCTTCCATTCGCGTCCCAGGTATGGTGGTGCACTAACGTACGACCATCATATTCCAATTGCTCCTCGTAAATTTTATCTTTTCTTTGATGTTATCCGTTTCCTCACTACTTTCCCTTCATGAGTAGGTGCCGGTGACAGTTTAACTTATCTCCCCATTAAAGTAAAGTTAAATTATTAGGACGCAGTAATATCTGGTTACATGAATGGAAACTTCTGGACGAGAGAAGTGGCTTCCCCAATACTTTAAGCCAAATATATCCCACGCTCCCAGGTATTAATTTAATTCCTGTTTGAGATCTCAAGTATATAAAGCAAAATGATTAGTAGTACGTAGAAGGGCAGTTGCTGTTTGTAATCATACACTATCTGCCTTTAGATGACGTTAGCACCAGAAATGAAATTTCTATGGCTCTGAAGATTTACGGCGATAGTGGACACTGAAAATGTTAAAATAATCAGAGACATAGTCGTACGCCGTGGGGAAGCAGTCTAGGGTGCTATAGCGTACTCACTCTCCAGCATGGGATTCAATGTCCAGTTTATTAATCTCGATAAAAGACCAGAAATTAATCTCTCAAAATAGAGTACAAACGACCATGCTGCAGGCTTTACTGATTTCCCAGGATACAAAGTTCCCTACAAGTTATGACACACCAAATGATGTTCCAAACCAGAGACAACTATAATTTATGTAAAAATAATAAACTTCACAGCTACACTTCAGGATAAGTCAGCCTCCTCTACGAAATGAAATGTTACCATTAATCAAATTACACATCGTGTTCAAAACGGCAGCCTTCAACAATGCCGCTAATCGCAGTGCAGCTGCGATCAACTATCCGATTGCTCTCCACAATTGGTAAATCCGAAACAAATTGGCTCTGAGCACTATGGGACTTATATTCTAAGTTCATCAGTCACCTACAACTTAGAACTACTTAAACCTAACTAACCTAAGGACATCACACACATCAATGCCCGTGACAGGATTCGAACTTGCGACCATAGTGGTCACGCGGTTCAAGACTGTAGCGCCTAGAACCGCTCGGCCACCCCGACCGGCCAAATCCGACACAAATAAGTTCGTGGTACACGTAATGTTCCACGTAATAGCTATAGTAGCGTAAACATGTGATCTATGGTTGAGAGTTCTGACATGAATCTGCACTAATACAGTCCTGTGATCTCTTGTGGAGCAGGTCTCAGGCGACTAACAGGGAGGGTATGACTTTATAACCTAAGTAGCGAGATTCATCGATAACTGTCCACTTTTGTGGCATCTCCTTTCTTAAAAATTGGGCATACAATTGCTCTGTTTTTTCGCGAGTCGGATATAATGTCTCGATCTCTCGAAATCGCAATGAGTATTTGATCCATATAGAACACTTGCGCAGTTACCCATACACATTTGCGCTAAAAGAAAAAGAGTGACAGGAAAAGCGCGATACTACAACAGGTAGATCTATAACGGTGGCTGGTTGCAATTCTCAGACAATAATTGACACTTCAGTGTCCACAGTAACTCAACCTGTTACCTCCTTCTACATTCATGGTGGTCTTGCCATAACCCTGTAATCAGCTGGGCAGGTATCATTGACATTTTTACATTCCACTTCACTAATACCCTAAACGTCTAGTTTTATATCCCTCATTGCTGTACTCCTCTGGGACTTAAAAAAATCTGCATGATGTAGAGTTTGATCCACCCAGCAATGCTTTCATCAATTTGTAATCGCAGCAGAAGATTAGCTTGTATCTACTTGTGTCTTTCTGTACGAAGTTGACAACAAGGCAATATTTTTGAAGATCCTCACGAACGAAAGGGACATAGCTGAGAGATGGAAATAGTACTTTCGACAGCTGCTAAGTTGTGATGAACCCAACCTGCAGTTTGATTACCAGTAACCACCAATTACAGCCGATGGAGACTATTCCCCACCTACCCTGGGTGTGATAAAGACCAGAATCAGACACCTTAAACAGAATAAGAGTCCAGGCGAAGATGGAATACAGGCTGAAATGATCTTGGCAGGAGGAAACAAACTTGCAGAAAAAATACACCGACTGATACAGGCAATATGGACCAAAGAAGAACTACCAGGAGAATGGAAAACAGCTCTGATTTGTCCAATACATAAGAAGGGCGACAAACTGAAATGTGACAACTATCGAGGAATCGCCCTGCTTAACGTCTACTATAAGATCCTGTCCAATTGCCTCATACACAGAATTTAGCCAGTGGCAGAATCGGTGATTGGGGAGCACCAGGGAGGTTTCCGGCCAGGACGGTCAACAGTAGATCACATCTTCAGTCTCCTGCAGCTCACTGAAAAACTGGATGAATATGGTAAATATTTGCATATTTTATTAGTTGATTTTAAGAAGGCTTATGATTGCATACATCGCAAGAGCCTGCTCAACTGTTGAAGGGAGTTTGGCATAGCAGAGAAACTCATCTGACTAAGATCTGTCTGAACGAAACACGTGCAAAATTGAAGATGGGAAATTGCGTAACTGAGGAGTTTGAAACTGTGACAGGACTCAGGCAAGGAGATGGGCTGTCGCCTATCCTGTTCAACTTTGCCGTCGAGTGTATAGTACCCGAGATCTTCTAAGAGAACGAAGGGATAGAAATCGAAGGAAAGAGACTGGCTTACTTAGCCTATGCAGACAATATCTTTATACTCTCTAGGTCGGAAGAGGAGCTTTAGCATATGACCAAAGCACTAAAGGAGGCTGCCAGCAAATTTGGGCTAAATATAAACGAAGCCAAGACGGAGTACCTCGTTATGACGCTTGGTCATTGTCAGACTGCTGATCATCTACAATCACTGGAGGTTGGGGAACAGTCCTACAAGAGAGTGCAAGAATTCACTGAGAACTCGCCATGTGAAACAGAGATCAATGACAGGAAACCGATCTTACCACAGCCTAGCACAATTGCTTGGATCCAGATATCTCTCCAGACAGCTCAAGATTCTACTGTACAAAACACTGATCCAGCCTGTTGTTCTATGTGGCTGTGAGACATGGAGTATCCGGAAACAGGACTTCCATAAGCTTGTTTTTGAGAGAAAAGTGCTTCGGAAGATCTTCGGTCCAGTTCTGGATGCAGATACAGGGGAATGGAGGATCAGATACAACCAAAAGCTTGAGGAACTATACCAGCAGCCCATCATAGCAGGAACTGTTAACGCCAAACGAATGCAGTGGGCCGGCCATGTGGCCTGAATGGAGGATCACAGATGGCCTCAGAAGTTCCTGGATTTCACACCTACAGGAAAGAGACCGCCAGGGAGACCCAAGAAGCCTTGGAGGGATGGACTCCATGAAGATTTAAACCAAGTGTCAATAGCTGTGAATGGTGCCGGATAGGAGCAATGGACAGAATACAGTGGAGGAGGAAACTTTTAGATGCGTGCTGTCCACTGGGCCTGATCACGTATTAGTAGTAGTAGTAGTAGTAGTAGTATGTGTTTTATCTATACATTTTATGTACGTTGAATAAGTTCACATAGGTTTCCAGTCTCCTTTATGTCTTCCTGTTACGTCATTATTGATTCTTCTATCTTATAATATATGTACTGCGCCAAAAACAGAATACAGTTATTAATTTATTTTCATTCGAAATTCAAACAATAATTCGGATAAAAGTGGGATGTTTGGAATATGAATCAAAACTGCTGATCCCTAGAATTCAGTGACAATTACATACTTCGAATTATGAGTGTCTACAATTTTACAGTTGTATTGGCAATACAAAATTGAGCAACCACATTATGTGGCATTTTAAATTTAAAGTCTGATTTTTAGAATTTCAATTTACCTGCGTAACCCCACCTTGCTGCCCTTGACAGAATTACTTTCAATACTCAATGCTTAGCACACAATTAGATTTTTTTTTCATATAAGTAGTCACTCCTCGAGCCACCGTTCCAGAGATTACAACTCTGATGGGTTCGCGATCGCAGCGCCGCCGCCGGCAGAGATCGGCCTGAAACAGCTGCGGACTGCGGTGCGGTGCGCTCGTTAGCCGGCGCTATGCCCAGGCAGCTGTTTAAAAGTTCGTTAGCGAGTCTGCAGAAATATACTGTTTTGAAGAGGAGCCGTCCCTTCACTCATTCATTTTTATTTCGAACTCATGAATACTTTTTCCTCGAGTTTTTTTCCGGTAATGCAGAAATGCGCTTTATGTTAGCGCTACAAGGAAAAACGCAAAGCGTCCCAGACGCATGGCGTGCTGCGACCGCCTCTATATTTTTCTCAAATGAGTGAAATTAATCCTTGCCTTTGCTACTGGTTCCCGTTGAGCACGAATTAGTTTTGCGAGCGGACGCCGAATACTGGAGGACCACTGCAAAGCGATGCTTATATGTATTAATTCACTTTATCTCCCATTACTGGGAGATTTCCAGTGTAGCCATAATAACTTGAGGCATACTGCCGAGATAGGGCTGAATAGCATAAATATGGATAATAAATGTGGACCTTTCTGATCCCCTATCCAGAATAAAATCTTACTACAACAACTTTTCTCTTCTTCCTTCTATATTTTTCCTTTAATTCCTGTCTCGTGCTATGAATGAGATATGTTGCTCTTCTGCCAAATAATTATAAATCAAGTCTGCCGCTAACAGCTCTGCGTCATTAGTTGTCAGGGAATGGGAGCTGAGTTGGTAGCATGCAGTCCCGGATTAGCGAATTGTGCTCCAAAGGCGCTGTCAGTGCATTTTGAAGTGCTCGAGGACGAAGTATCTCTCTGTGAAAAATAAGCTGGGAGTAGAGCATGGACTACGAGGCGGGAAAGAAGGCAAAGCAGCTGATACCTAAAGAGTAGTACCAATTCATATTTCGTTAACAGCACGTGAAATTTGTGTATAATAAAATAGTAGTTGGAAGGAAAACAATGTGTGAAATAAATTCTAGAGATACGTCTGATTTAGCATGACACATGTAAAGTGACAACGAATACTGTTGTAATAATAATGGCGAGTAAACAAATAGTTAAGAAAATCATGTAGGCTGAGACAGAGAGAGCTAAAATACATTATTCGCCAGCTAAATAGGAGTAACATGAGGAAGACAGTGATATTACAATTATGAGGAACTTTTGTAAAAGCTTTCTTTTGTTCTCTCTTTTCTGTTTTAAGAAATTTAATTAGTAGCAATGTTATTATTTTGTAGTTGCACTTATTTATGTAAATAGTAGCGTGTAATATGTGGGTAAGTGGTTTTTGAACGATAGCTTGCAAAGTCGACGATAAGTTCCGACTGCGTGAATTGAAAGCGGGATCGTCTATACCGGAACTGGAAAACCCATCCAGTTTACTTCTCCCTACGACATCGTCTGGTTATCGGCTGAAGATTATGGCGAATCTATAGCGGACAGGGCAAAGAAAAAAAAACTGAATGACTGTGTAATTTGCGCAGTGTGAATTAGAAACCCGTTAACATGTACTGTATTGTGCTAATTATTCAAGGCTGTAGGGATAACCAATTTGTGGAAGCCAGTTTGTACTGAGTAACAGACTATACTGCCCTTTACTTTAAAATATGAGCCCACATCGTATCCCTCTTCAAACTCTTCTATTCGAAATTCTGCATAAGAATATAAGCTGCTACGGGTTACATAGCTGAACCTGTAACAAGGCCATCATTCTGTTCATAAAATTTTCCCCTCAACTTAATATTACTCAACCACAAACATAATTCTACCAGGCGAGAAGTCGTAATATAATGTGGAACTTAATGCACCTTGCTGGCTTCACTATGTCGATTGTTCGTTTACTGCATCTGCTAGGTGAATACCAAGTAAATACTATTCAAACAGTTGCCATGATTTTAATTAATTATCATAAAATAGATACCAGCGTACAGACATGCAATAAACGACGAACACTGATTGTATGGTCAGCGACGGGGGTAAGTTCACAGAGAATTTAGCTGAACCTCCTAGGCACAGCTGCTACTAATTACCAAAACACATGTCATTACACTGAAAACAAGAACGGCTTTTTTACTTTTATGAACAGCAAAGAACAATGGATATCAGTACAACGAAAAGCCAGCCAAAACTGCAAATTTCATTCTTTTCATTCATTCGATGACTAGTTTCGAGACGAACAACTTTGACTGTTTTTCCGTTTACTTATTACCAAAAGTTTCTGAGCTACACTTATTCCAACACGCTGAAGCTTGATTAGCAAAGGACAAAATTTAAAGGGTGGCAGTTGAAACAGCAGCCTCCAATAAACGGTTTTCATCTTCATCATTTATTGTACGTAAAATGCCATAAAGGCTCATGACAGAAAGCAAAAGGCATATTACAAACCGGAAAAACACACTATACAAAGATCAATAACACAATTAGTGAGACAGGAAGGAGCATTGTGCTGATCACAGTTGAAGGTATCTCCGGCAGATGTTGTTCCACTTTCTTCTGCCCATTACATCTTCCAGGGATGGTGTCGGTTCTACCCTCTGGAACGTCCTCATCACCCTATATTCCACCAAGTCCTTGGAAGACCTTTTGGATCTTCCAATGGGTTACGAACTGAACACTCGGTTGGGGATAGATTCTCGAACTCTTAAGACGTGTCCCAATTACTGGAGTCGCCGTCCTGTGATGGTCCTACCAACGTCAGCTTTTCCCAAACGTTGATACAAGTCCTCTTTTTGCCTCATTTCCCATCTTCCATTTTCTCTGTTGAATGTAGGTCCATAGATCTTTCTGAGCACTTTCCTTTCAAATGCGCAAATGCTCTCTTCAAGTGTTTGGGAAACCATATAAAGTTGAATCTTGCTGTTTTGTGAGACCAAGCGTGACTTGAATAAGTTATTGAGACTAACGAACACACGATCAGGATTAATTATTCTCTGTTGAATCTCTTTCTGAACCTCGCTTTTATTAGAATCTCTACTCGTTCAGACTTGTGTCCATCTATGTTGATATTGGTAGGGAAATCCTGTCGGCCTGAGGTGGCCATATATTTGGTTTCCTCGTCGTTGCCAACTAATCCCACTTTGCTTGCCTGTGTCATGAATCTGGTGGTGTCAGACACTAGCTGATTAGGTCAGTCACCGACAGTCACCACATCATCAGCAAAGGCCGAGTTCCAATTATACCAGTCTCCCTCTCATTACCAGTTTCACGTCGTACCTTTGACAATACAATGTAGAATAGCATTGGGGAGAAAGGATCTCTTTGTCTCAAACCGCGTTGAACAGTGAAAGGCTCTGACATTTTATTTCCAAACAATACTTGGCAGCTTGTATCTGTATAACATGCTTCAATCACTTTGATGCATTTTCTTGCGATGCCCACTCCAGCATTATCGTCCATAACACCGTCCGATTAATGCTGTTAGAGGTCTGTAGGAAATCTATAAATATGTGGTGTATTTCTCTATCAAATTCATAGTACTTTTCAATTAGCTATCGTCGCGTAAACATGTGATCTATGGTTGAGCGTTCTGACATGAATCCGCACTAATACAGTCCTGTGATCTCTTGTAGAGCAGGTCTCAGGGTATGACTTTATAACCTAAGTAGCGAGATTCATCGATAACTGTCCACTTTTGTGGCATCTCCTTTCTTAAAAATTGGGCATACAATTGCTCTGTTCCATTCAACCGGGATCTACTCTGATGACCAGATTTTGAAAATTTGCTCTCATAACGTCTCCAATAAAATTTCCCCTCTGTTTCCAACCATTTCTGCACTAATACCACACTACTACCTGGCGCTTTATTGTCTTTGAGTGACTCTACGGTTGTTCATATTTCTTCCATTGAAGGTTCAGGTACTCCCTCTTCCTCTGTATTTAACTCCTATTCCTGTCCTATACTTCCTTCTGGAGTTTCAACATTTAGCAATTTTCTGAAATGCTTTCCGAACTGATCTGCTTGCACCATAGGAGGTACCACATTTCCTTCTTCATCTGTTAGGAATAAATTTTGCTGTATATAATTGCCTCGAGCAAAACAAGCCAATTTGAAAAAGGGCGGCGGTGTTTTCTTCGATTCCTCAACTGCCACCAATAGTTTCTTCTCATATTCTCTTTTCTTCCTTCTAAGAATCCGTCTGTCAGTCATCTCACTTCTGAGTATGTTGCTTGTGTATCTTCTGATGGGTGGTTTAACCACAATAATCTCTTCTCCATTCTATCTTTAACAGCCGATTAGCATTCATCATCAAATCATGATTTGTTTTTGGGTTTAAGTTGTCGTCCCAGTTCTTCCTTCGAACTGTGGATAACCAATTCCTTCAATTGTGGCCACATTCCTTCTACATTATCCGAGGCCTCTGTTGACAAAAACGAGCCAGTGACTCTATCTTGGTATCGCTGTCTTACATGCCCGATTGAAAGTCTGTCCTTACCATGACGAACTATTCCTTCACTTTTCCTTTGGCAACTTGTAGAGAATTTTAGAGAGCTCTTCAAAAGTACTAAAAAGTGGTCTGAATTCATATCAGCAACACGGTACGTTCTTAATTGCTCGATGCATGCACAATAGCTTCCATCCACCAATGCAAGATCTATCTGATTTTTCGTCTTACCATTTGGTGCTATCCATGTGGCTTTATGTGTCTCTTTCCGTGGGAAGTAGGTGCTACTAATGATCATTGTTCTAAGGTCAGCAAAATTTATTAACCTAACACCGTTATCTTAGGTTACTTCTTGTAGACTGTTCGACCCAATTATGGGACAATATTCATTTTCTTTTCCAAATTGTGCAATGAGATCACCCAGGACTAAGCCAGTCCAATGTCACTGTATTCTGTCAGAAGTGTCCTCAAATTCAGCATAAAAATTGTTCCTTATGTCATCATCCGTGTCCTCCGACGGTGCACGACAGTTAACAATGCAAATATTGTATAGTAATATCTTCAGAATCATCGCACAGTTGCGATCATTTATTGGGGTCCATTTACTAACCGCTGAGAACACCTTGTTGTGAACAGCAAGTCCCACTGCAGAGGTCCAATCTGTCCTTCCCTCATTGCTGTTGAATAATGAGTAGTGATCTACGAATTTCATGATTCCTTGGGGGATTCTTGTATCTTGTATAGCTGCTACGAGGAACTTATAGTTGCCTAGTACTGTATCCAATTGCTTCATTGATCTAATATTCCAAGTTCCAATTCGGAAACCAAGTACTCCGTTAACCACTCCATTGTCGTCAGCACTTTGATCAGACCGGTACTCTTTTGCTTTTTTCTTTGATTTCATAATTTAAGACTAGTAGGCCTTCCGATCGCGAACTCAGTGGTGGGGCTGCCATCCACGCTTATGAGACGCCCAGTTTTCGATCAGATTAGCTTACTCCTAGGTGAGTTATCTTCACCACGACTCAAAGACTTCGACCTACCAGTGGTGTCCTATGCCGTTGTCCATCATTGGATCTCCCTAACCTCGACCAGCTCATTCGCCCTCCAAGGAGGCTGCTGGCATGGACGAGAGGGGCTCATCATCCTGGGAGTCACTCTGTCACCAGAGCCTCGTTAGTTTGCAGCAGGGTACACCACGTGCAGTTGAGGGTGGCATATGGATGAGAATTTCCCACCCCTTACTCCCCGATAAACAGTTTCAGAGTATTAAAATCGGTGCTCATATAACTCACAGTTACAGTTAGTTAAATGCAGTAAAGCGCAGGAAAATTTCTCATATTAAGCTACCATTGTTTATTAAAACAACCTCTCATTACAACGAAATCAGAATTTTACAAGCAGTAGACAAAGGTATTTAAAGGGAGACAAGCAAGACAGCAGATATCTATAAACAGCTTTACACAATTACTTTACTGAGCAACCTGGTACAGTTTCTTTCTTTCCTTTTCTATTCCCCATAACCACTTAATGCACTTTTAATTAGTAACCAGTTAATGCAATGAACAAGCTCAGTAAAATTCCTCGTACACAGCTGTCACTAATTATAAAAAAAATTCAAGTACAGCTTTTCATAAGCAACAAAAAATTAAATAATCTTATTAAGCAGCAAGATCTAGAATTTCAAGGCAAGGTCAGTGACCACTAAGTGGACAGTAACAGACAGTTAACTAAATTAATTTAGGATAATATCTCGTATGCCACTGCCATTAATTATTAAGTAGCAAACAGATATTTTCCGAAAGGGTTGGGGGACAGGAAAGACAGCTGCCCTCAGAAAACAGTTACAGAAAATAACCTTATTGCAATGGGATTGATCATGGGTGAGGGTAAAACAAAATCCACCAGAATGTGAAAGAGAAGGAGGAGAAGCGAGGGCAAAGGCGATGCAATTAGCTTGGGCACTAAGGATTGTTCTTGGGCTCCGTCAGCTTTCCAGAGACTGAGCCGCCTCCGCTATTGTCGAACCGATCAAGAACAAGTAGCCGTCGGCTCTAAACTGCACTAAGACGTCCACTAACAGAAACCACTTGGCGGGACAGAGTCAGACTCTCCACCGTCATCAGGTTTGACCTTGGGCCCGGCACCATCAAAAGCCTTGAGCAGCCCGCACTTCCTGAAAAGAAACTCTAGTTCCTCACCAACCACTCTGATCACGAAGCCTCCTCACATCGCGCTTTTGTCGCTAGCGAGGACGGAGCCGCTCTTGAGGTCCAAAGTTATGAGATAAAGAATATCCTGAATATCGAGCCTAATAGGCTCGGTATCTACACATACCAGGCTGCTCTGAAATACATTCATCCAAAAATCAGCTTCACCATGGAGGTGGAGAGTGCTCTCAGGGTCGGAAACCTACCAACGCAAGTAGGTATTTAGACAGCTGTTCTCACGACCATCCATTCCAGAAGAAAGATGCTCTGAAGTCTCTGTTATCGTGCATTCCGCATCAGCGACAGCAAGAGCTGCAGATTGGAGTTAAAGTTCCTTATGGATACGTTGACAGCCGACACCTATGATCACCTTTCCACCCGTACAGCCTTCAGACAAAGTGATATGAATAGTGATAAAAACAAGAAGAACAAGGGATCTTCTGCTCATTACCATTTGCGTCTAGAGGAACCGAATACACAGAATTATTCTTAAAATGGTTTAAGGACTACGTTTTTCAATTAACACAAGAGATAAGACCTGTTTCGACCTACAACTGATGCGTGTGACTGCTTCCACACTGATGGAGCATTTGAAGTGACTTGTGCTTGTGACGAAGTAAAAGGACAGTAAAAGACTGCATTATAGAGTATGAACACCGCACACGCTTGAGACGAAAGTTAAAATCGGCGGTTGCGGTGTGTCAAGAAGAATGTGACCGGACGGAAGATTGGATTTAACGTTCCGTTGGCACCGAGTTCATTAGAAACGGAGCACAAGCTAGAATTGTTTCAAGGGTGGGGAAGGAAATCGACCGTGCCCTTTGAAAGGGATCATTCCGATATCTGTCTGGAGCGATTTTGGGAAATCACGGAAAACTTGGATGGGCGGACGCACGTTTGAGCCGTCATCTTTCCAAATATGAGATCAGTACGATAACCTCAGTGCAATGTGACCAGATTATAGATTTTAAGAACATAAGAGTTATACCCACAAAAAGTAATGTTCACAGAAGGAAAATCCGAAATGTTTAAGAATTATTACAGTGTGGATAGAGAAGATAGCTACACACTTCGGTCTTCGTGGCTACTCACACTCATGGTAGCAAACACCCAGCCATGGCGGGAGAGTTGTATAAACAAATACAAGGGACCAACCCAGACGGTACAACTAAAGCAGTATTTTGGATTGGCCCTCTCTGTCCATATCAGCTTTTAGTGTTTACCAATCACGATTGCTACCACTTACTGAATATCTAGGTTTTTAGAACATAATCATCGAAGTGTATGTGTTTGAATAGTATTCTCCTGCACTGTTGTATGTCGAAATGTTGAGGAAGAACTTCATTCAATAATTTATTGTAGTGGAGCTAAGAGTAATCTCTAGGGAAAGGTTGTTAATACAAAACATGTACAAAAATCAACGGAAAATGGAAATGGAAAACAAAGAGCGTCATATTCCGATTAAAAAGATTGCAATGCATGGAAGCAGTCTCTCGCCGCTAGTCTTCAATATGTACATCGAAGAAGCAACGACGGATATAAAACCAAAGTTCACGACCTGGATTAAAATGCAGGGCCACAGGATATCAATAATAAGTTCCGCTGACGGCATTGCTAACATCAGTTAATGTGATGGAGGATTATAGGAAGTGTTAAAGTGAATGAGTTGTTCAATGAGTAAAGAATAGCAATTCAGAGGACATTGAAGAGTAAAGAATGAAATGACAAATAGCAGAAATGAGATTATCCATAATATAAAAAGTGGTGACCACGAATTACATGTAGTAAAGAGGTTCTGCTACTTAGGAAGCAAATGAACACATGAAGTAAGGATCAAGGACGACATAAGAAGCAGACTAGCAAAGGCTAAGACAGAATTCTTGGTTAAAAACTGACTGTTAGTGTCAAACATCGCCTCTAACTGAAGAAAACATTTCTAAGAATGGCCTTTGGAGAAAATTTAAGTTAATCATGGACTGTGGGAAGGCTAGAAAAGAGGGAAATCGTAGAGTTTGAGATGTGGTGCTATATAATGGTGTTGAAAATTAAATGGACTATCAAGATAAGGAACATGGAGGTCATCTGCAGATCAGCGAAGAAAGGGACAAGTGGAAAACACTAAGATGGACAAGATAGAGGATGGCACGAAGCGCGGGTAAGGTTCATGACCAGAAATAATTCTGCTAAATGGTGGACAACAATAATGCTTTTGCCTTTCAGACTACACTCATTGCCCTGTAATGCGCATGAGACAGAATCAGGCCCACATGCACGCATATCCGAAAGAGCTTTCATCGTACTCCGGAACAAACCAGGAACTGCAATGTAATATTCATTTTGGTAGTGTGATATGCAATCATGTTATACGTAGAACTTAGCAATTATTATTTCGTTATTACGGAAAGGAGCCAAAACGCTACGACCAGGTGTTTAATAGCACGTTGTTCCACTTTTCAAACATAGGACCACAAAGATCCTAAAAGTATTTCACAGGGTTACAGGGGTATGTGGCACCAGACGTCTATGCACAAGGTCGAGCAATTCCCGCCCATTACCGGAATGTTGTTTACAAGCACGCAGCAAGCACCCGATATGTGATCCAGTGGATACAAGTCAGGAGCGTTTGCTCGCCAAGATATCAATGTGAGTTCACTGTAAGGCCCTCAAACAACAGTATAACGATTCTGATCAAGCAACACGGCAGTTATGCTGCTAGAAAATCTCATCTTTCTAGGGAGAGACTTCAAGCATAATAAAGTTCACATAGCTGTCTGCTGTCGTGATGCCTTCGATTACCACCACGGATCCCATGAAAGCCCAACTCACTGCACTCACAGCATAATTCTACACTCACCGTTCTGCATATGAGGTGTGGTGCATGCATGTCCCACGCAGCGATTCGCCTGGATGATGGCGTATAAGGGCTCAGCCATCGACTTGGTGTGACAACGAACGCGATTCTTCGACAGGCGACACGTTTCTATTGATCCCAAGACGCTGTGCCCTCTGCAATCGCAACTGACCTTGTCGTTGGGTCAACACAGGAACCTGTAGGGGCTGATGTGGAGCTGCTTGTTCTACTCGTACAAATGCCTGTGAATGTTGTGTTCCGAACAGTTGTCTCTGCACCAGAATTTTACTCTGTTGTCAGATTTGCCACGGATCACTGCCTATCATGGGTTACACAGTGGGGGATCCGCAGACGCCTGAGCTTTGTGATAAGACGTGGCCGTCCGATACCATGCGGCCTACTCTTGATTTCATCATCCTTCAGCCACTTTCTATATCTGCCCATGACATTAGTACGCCAACAGGCGATCAGCTTCGCCGTTTCAGATATTCTCGTTTCGAGCCTCAGGTTCATAACAATGTGCCCTTTGTGAAAACCGCTCGTGTTAGAGGATTTCCTCATTTGTGGCCAGCATCTTCCCTGCAATGACTGCTCATTCGTCTCTCTTCCGCTTACGTTCTTTCCTTACTGCGTCACCTGCCCGCAGCACCACCAAGAAGCATTCAGCCTTCCGGTGGGCGTTGGTCACAATGTTTTTCCTCATCAGTGTTCAATCCTGGAATTTATGGAAATTCAAGTATCGAAAAAATAATTTACAGTCGTCTACCAGAGGCCTGTATAAATGACACGGGATGTCGTTGATGAAGTTGTTCACTTCTCACGTGCAGGAATTTCTAAGGGAATACTTTACTAGGAAATGATGTTTTCTATGTGAGCCCCATTTTAAAATTTGATTCGCTTTATTTCCTAAAAAAAATATTTTTTATAACTTTTTCATTGTCTTTATTTTCTTTTGCCAGACTTGTGTTACTTCTTATAACTGAATCTCTTAACCAGAAAGTTCTATAAGTCTCTACGTACTTCCTGAAGTTCACGTTTGATCGAGTTTGCACCACACTGTCCCCTGAATCCTTTACAGTCACCTGCATTAAGGCACAAATCTCAGGCACTATACGTAAGGGTTCGTTCTGCGAGGCTAACCTACTATGAGGCCCACGTGGTCTACCAGCCAAAAATGGCGTATACTCTACGTCCGCCGGCCGGAATGGCCGAGAGGTTTTAGGCGCTGCAGTCTGGAACCGCGCGGCCGCTATGGTCGCAGGTTCAAATCCTGCCTGGGGCATGGATGTGTGTGATGTCCTTAGGGTAGTTAGGTTTAAGTAGTTCTAAGTTCTAGGGGACTGATGACCTCAGAAGTTACGTCTGATAGTGCTCAGAGCCATTTGAACCAATCTACGTCCGTGTTTTTCCTGTTTCTTTTATTTTTATTTTTTATTTATTTATTTATTTTGCAATTTTCATTTTTATTTCCAAGGAGTAGAGTGCCCTGTCTTAGATCTGGCTCATTATAGTCATTTAGCTAGTTTGGGTACAAGGTGGCAGCAGGACAATGGGCGACTCCAGTTGCTAATAAGTTGGAGGGTCTTACAAGTCACAGTATTTATCTGACTCTACCAAAGAGAAATTTTTGAAATGTTTGTCGGGACTTCATGATTGGGGCTCTTTTCCTCTATTTCTGCGGCATGTCGTTCTGTGTCCTAGACATACATTAAAATTTTTTGTATATAATTTGTACATCTATGTGGTCCACTTGTTTGAGAGTTATTGTAGAGACTGGTGTCTTGCCCCTAACTGTCTTTGTCACATACTCGTACTTATTTAAATACGGAATCATTTGTTAAAAGAGATTAATGTTCGCTACTGCTTTCTGTTGATGAGTAGATTGACTAAAGTGTCTTAAGTCCAACATCGTTGGCCAAGCATCATCACATTTGAGTACAAATTTGCGTTCAGCATGATTTTTAAAGTCTTTGTCGTTTGGTGATGTCTGCCTGTCAGAATACATCTGCGCCTTTTTAAAATACCGTCGTTAAGATTACCACAGGAATAATGAAGTCACCCGGAGAGCGGGGATGGGGTGAGGGGTTCGTGAAGAGAGCATTCTGGCCACGCGGCCGTGAAGCTCTTATCCCAGCGTCAGGCACAGTAGCACTGCCGATTATTCTGGGTTGTTCATGAAGAGCACTGCCCCACTCATCGAGCCACGAATACCCAGCACTGACGCCAGACACAATTTATTTACACGCACACGGATGCAAGGAGCGCATTCCGACGCTGCAGATCTGTGTGAGAGCGACGTTTTGGTGCTGCCGAATGAGTCCGTGTGCCCAGGCAGCGTGGCCGCCCGGCCGCCTTTGTGCTTGGGTTCCCTCTGATTGGCCCTCCTCTCCTCCATCTAGTCGATCTAAGAAAATAGCTGCGGGCGGCCAGTCGAATGGCGGCGGCCACTGGTGCGCACGAGAGACCGTAGGAAACAAAGGAGCGCCGGGGAAAAGGGGGGGGGGGGGGGAGAAAATTCCGGTGTCTGCTCGAAGGTATAATTTCGGCGGCGCGGCGCGGCGCGGCGCTGGCTCGGGGCCCGGGGGCTGGCCGGCGCCTTATTGTGCAGGCAGCGCGAGGGGCTGGGGGCGGGACGGCGCCTTACTGTTCAGGCAACGCGGGGGGCCGGGGGCGGCCTGGCCAGTGCTGAGCTCCGCCTCGGCCTACGCCTCCACCGCCCACGCACGGCCGCCGCATCTGGCGCCGGTATAAACAAGGCCCCTGCCCGGACGTGAACCGAATGCCAGAGGCAAGGGAGCCTCCACTGTGGCGCTAGATGCTTGGCTGCCGACTGCCGTTCGATATTGCGCCGATAAAAAGGGGGGGAGGGGGGTGCGGCGTGTGTGTGTGTTTCTTTCCCTTCCATTTCGCAGCCCTGGAGCGAAGCCGTCTCTGCAATAACTGACTCTCACTCTCCACGTTCCCCACACTGTGCGCCGGGAGCTTGCGTCTCCGTTACAGTAGTTCTGCGGGGGCAGCGCCCCTCCTGCCTGCTGATTCCTGGTGTCTGTAGAACTGAACATTATTTCCTTACTTTAAGCTGCTTACATTTGCATTTGACTGGCTACATAATGACTAAAATGCGTCACCTCATTAAAATCCATCAGGATGTAATGCCACATCATTTTATAAAATACAGCAAGTTCGCAATTAACGTTCCAGTTTCAAAATGCTCCAGAAAGGGAACCACTACTCAGAATGGTGTCAAATTTGAACAGCGCATTGTTAACTCAAGGGGAAACGTCATGGAACAAAAAAGAATTTATGATAATTTTACCAACAATTGCGAATAAATTGGAGTGTTTTAGAAGTCGCAGTATTTGTCTCTCTCAACCAAAGAAAAATTTTCGAAATGTTTGAGGGGAATTAATAATTGCGGCTGTTTTCCTTTATTTAATCGTCGTGTCATTCTGTGTCCTAGACATATACTAAAATTATTTCTATATATTTTTTGCATGTATGAGGTTCACTTGTTTGAGAGTTATTGTAGAGAGTGGCGTGTTGCCCCTAACAATCTTAGTCAGATACTCGTACTTATTTAAATACGGCGCTGTAACCGTTTTATCGTAAGCGGGGTCAGCTACAAATGAGAGATGAATCGCAGTACGACAACTATGGTTTGAGTTGGACAGTACACTGTCTGTAATGTTCGAAGTGGATGACTGCACGTGTTCAGCGGTCAACATCTGTGGCACTATTAGTTAGGCATCCCCCACCACCGCATAAGGTCGTATCACATCGAATAGGCAAAATCGATTTTTAATAGGTCAAACCCACATGAAAGAAAATTACATTGGTTTTCTTATGGTCCTGGGGCAAAAATCGCAAAAAAACAAACCGACATCGGTTTTTAACTGTCTTGGGGACCAAAACCCGCATATAAAACAAAACGACGTCGGTTTATAATTGTGATACTGACGCAGAACATGATCAATATACTGTCCACTGTTTTCTCCCACAAGCTGAAATCAAGAAATCGGAGTGTCTCGGGGCTCAGGTGGAGAATGCATGCCTTTGGTCTGATACATTCGTGATTGGAGCGCTGAACGCAACTTCTTTGATATAACCCCACAGCGAGTAGTGATAAGGATGAAGATCAGCTGGTATGGACGGCCAGGCTATGGGAAAATGACAGACTATAGTTAGCACATCCGAAATGTCTCCTTGCAGCAGCCGCTTCACTGGCTGTGAAGCGTGCAAAGGAGCTGAGTCTTACATAAAAGTGATCCTACCCAGATATCCACGCTCTAAAAGGGTTGGAATGACGTTGGTGCGCAAAATACTGTCGTAGAATTTACTCGTGACGGGAGAGGTAACAGGACTCGATGGACTCATCTCATCGGTAAAATACATCTCTATGTTAAACGATGCCGTTAACCCACACCACACAGTCACCTTTTCAGAATGAAGTGGTACTGGTTAAAGTGCATGTAGATTTTTCGTTGCCCCTGTTCTGCAATTCTGTGTATTGACATGCCCTTCGAAATGGGCTTCGCCTATAAACAAAATGTTCCACGACTATTCATTGTCGATTTCCATACCAGCAAGATATTACACAGGGAACGTTTGTCATTGCGTGCAGCAACTCGTGAACATCGGTGATTTTGTATGGATAACAATGCAGGATATTTCTGAGCATGTCCCCAGCATCAGGACAATTTCTCGTGCGCTGAATATTTGCACACCACCGCTCGACCTCTCCTGTAATGCTGCGACCATATCTTCGACAGACGTCGGATCAGCTGCTTTCCTCCCAATAATACACTGCACCTTTTAGAATTTCTAATCATTTTTTTCCAGATCCTTAGCAGACACCGGACCAGCGCCCTTTTTCGTATCTTTGAGTGTCCGAAACTTCTGTACGAATACCGTCCTAGTAACGAGCTTTACCAGCAGCGCACGATCCTTCATGGAAACAGCCCTGCTGGGCGTTTCAGACACAAAGCGAGGAAGAGCATTGTGCCGCGGGTCTGTTGGCACGCATATTTTGACGCTTACAGCCCCGTCTATTGGTCAAATTTTAATTATATTTGATTTTGTTCCATGACGTTTACCCCTGCGTGATATTCAAATTTGACGTCATTCTGAGCAGCTGTTCTCTTTCTGGAGCGCTTTGAAACTGGAACTTTAATTATGGACGCTGTAGTTACAATACTAAAATTAACCTTTGTTTCGGCTGAGATACTGCAGACTTTCTGAGCGAAAGACTAATCATCTTCAATATTTGGCTAGTCGAAAGTTGGAAAAAGACGTTTTTTAAAAGTTGATACCAAAGCTGCTGTTTATTTACCGAGTGACTAATTTCTCGCTTTGCCCATTTTCACAAGCCATCTATTACACACAACAAAATTTGCTTGGAGTGGATGCGTGTAATGTGGATAACAATGCCACTAGTACATATGTGGTTCATATGGTAACTGTTTAGTTACTGTGTATTTACAATTTGTTTGCTGAGAATAGTTCTATTTATGTCATCACACTTGAAGTGTTTCAGATCTGCTTTAAGAGCACCTCAGGCAAAACTAACGCTTCACTGAAAACATCTAGAGAAAGTAATTACTCTACATGTCACCAAAGGAAAGTTAATTAACATTTTAGAAGTAACAGAAATCTTCATTCACACAACTAAGCGTCTAGAACACATGTTGAATGAACGAACAGAACTGCTCAACAGAAAATCGATAGAAAATTTCCGTTTCACCGTAATCAGAACATGAATTGCACTCCAACCTATCTTCATCACTCACTAAATACAGTGATTATGAATTATACACTTAAAATTGGAACATGGAACTACATTTTATAACTTTCATTGAAATAAGAATGAAATAATGTCTTTGCTCATAGGTGGTGCTGAAAAAGGAAAGGAAAATTTGTTGTAAAACTGCTGTGTAATTGAACACGGCGTTTCACACAGGATACATCTATTTTATTTATTTACACGTCAAGATCCGTAGGACCAAATTGAGGAGCAACTCTCCAAGGTCATGGAACGTGCAGTACATGAAATTACAACATAAAAGTAGTAACAGATAAAAATAAATGTTTATGAACCTGGAGAAAGACAGTCCGTATGTTTAACTAAACGCTGTCAGCAATACAATAAGAATGAGCTTAATTTTTCAAGGAACTCCTCGACAGAATAAAAGGAGTGACCCATGAGGAAATTCTTAAGTTTCGATTTGAAACAGTGTGGATTACTGCTAAGATTTTTGAATTAGAGTGCAGCTTATTGAAAATGCATGCTTCAGTATAGTGCACACCTTTTTGCACTAGAGTTAAGGAAGTCCGATCCAAATACAGGTTTGATTTCTGGCGAGTATTAACAGAGTGAAAGCTGCTTATTCTTGGGAATAAACTAATATTGGTAACAAATAACAACAATAAAGAACATACATATTGAGATACCCAGACTCGTGAACAGAGTTCGACAAGAGGTTCGTGAACTCACAGCACTTATTGCCCGAACTACCCGTTTATGAGCCAAAAATATCCTTTTCGAATGGGAACAGTTACCCCAAAATATAATACCATACGCCATAAGCGAATGAAAATAAGCGAAGTAGACTATTTTTCGTGTCGAAGTATCACTCACATCTGATACCGTTCAAATAGTAAAAACGGCAGTATTAAGTCTTTGAACAAGATCCTGAACGTGGTTTTTCCAAGACAGCCTACTATCCATCTGAACACCTAGAAATTTGAACTGTTAAGTTTCACTAATAATATACCCGTTCTGTGAAATTAAAACGCGAAGTTTTGTTGAATTGAGTAAAAACTGAGTCTTACTGTGATTTGTTAGTTTATTTTCTACAAGCCATGAACAGAGGTCACGTACTGCACTATTTAGAACCGAGCCAATGTTGCACACAACATCCTTTACTACTAAGCTAGTGTCATCAGAAACAAAAATATTTTAGAGTTACCTGTAATACTAGAGGGCACATCATTTACATAAATAAGAACAGGAGTGGCCCAAACGCTGATCCCTGGTGTACCCCCCACTTGACAGTACACCACTCAGATCCCACATCACAGCCGTTATCAACACTTGTGAATAATGACCTTTTGCTGCCTGTTGCTAAAGTTGGAGGTGAACCAGTTGTGAGCTACTCCCCGTATTCCGTAATGCTCCAACTCCTGGAGCAATATTCTGTGATCAACACAATCAAATGCCTTAGTTAAACAAAAAAAATACGCCAAGCGTTCGAAACTTATTGTTTAGCCCATCCAGCACCTCACAGAGAAAAGAGAACATAGCATTTTCAGTTATTAAACGACTTCTAAAGCCGAACTGTATATTTGATAGCAACTTGTATGATATAAAATGATCAATTATCCTTACATACACAAACTTTTCAATAACTTCAGCAAACACTGATGGCATAGAAATAGGTCTAAAATTATTTACATTATCCCTTTCTCCCTTTTCATAAAGCGGCTTTACTACTGAGTACTTAAATCGCACAGGAAACTGACCATATCTAAAGGAAAAATTACAAATATGGCTAAATAGAGGGCTAACATGTGCAGCACAGTACTTAAATATTCTACTAGGTACTCCATCATAACCATGAGAGTCCTTAGTCTTCAGTGATTTAATTATTGACTCAATTTCCCTCTTGTCTGTATCACAGAGGAGTATTTCAGACATCAATCTCGGAAAGTCATTTGCCAAGGAAGTTGTATGATTTCCTATAGAATCTAAATTTTTATTTAATTTTTAGCCAGTGATATTAATAAAATCACGAAGTGAGCCGAATATATGAGCTTATAATAAAATTTTGTGCATCGACGTGTGTCAAATTACGTTAACACCGATGGAAAACCAGCCAGTATGACATACAGTCAATCCAATGTGAATTAATTCTCCACTATATAAAATGTCATTGTCACATCATTTTGGATAGTGAAGGTACCAAAAAAATTAAGGTTATGCACATACAAGCACATTAATATAATACAGTAAGATGTAAATCACTATTGTTAGGCCTTTTAACGCGTATCTCAAATACACTTCATTGTGACGAAATAAACAGCACTGCCCATACCAAACATATGCTAAAGACAAAATACATAAACACCTACCATATCAACCCTGATATTACTGACGCCTACATTATCACGTTCGGCGCATTCACTCGTAACAAATTTTGTTACTTGTAGTATGTGATTGTGAAACTGGCCAAAGCCTGAAATTAGTAAGATTAAACATTTAAAAAATCTTGTTCTCAATATCTGAGACGTAGAGAGAGAGAGAGAGAGAGAGACGTGGAGCGAGGCAGACTATTTGTGGGTTGCACGCCTTGCGCCCTGCTGGCGATTGGTAGCCCACTACAAAACAGCGACAGGCTTCTGGGGGCCGTGTTATTCCACTGTTCGCAGCGGAGAAGCGGTCAGTTTGCGCATCCAGTCTGCGCATACGCTGTTAGCTTAGCCCTTTGCTGCATTGTTTGGTGAGGCCGCTGGCCTGCGATCACAAACGACCCGTCGTACTGAGAATGCCAAGCCGCCGAGGGCTTATACCCGTCCTCCGTTTGATGTTATCAGGCTGCTGCACGATTTCACTTGCCACTCTTATTTTTCGTATGCGCCTCCATCGCTGTCTTTCAAGACTCTGGCTTCCTGAAACTCAATACCTAGTCCGTAGCCACTCAGCTAGTGTCGATGTACTGTGCTGCCCCAACTGAACATAGTGCTAAAGCTCTTTGCTTTGGAGGTGCAAACAGGTTTTCCGATATTCCTAATCCGGTGTCACTGCACTCACACTGGATCTCGCATAAACCTGCGGCACTGAGAGGTTTATCTGCCTTCTGGATGAATCTTGCCAAATCCTGGATCATGCTGCCACTCTGAAAAACTCGTTTGCGGCTAAGTCTTTGCCTCCTCGATCACGGACGGCCTTGACGTCGGGTAAGCGCATCACAGGGAGCTGTCCCTTTGTTTCATTTTCCGAATATGGCTTTGTAATTATCTTCGTAACCCTTCTTACTGTTTTATTGTCATATTCGTTGGCTCAGAATTTGTCGTGCAGCTCTTTGCAGTTATTTGTTTGATATTGTTGTCCTGAGTTATTCACTAGGTTCTCATTATCACTAGTGTTATTTTACGGTCAATAAAATCTTCGATGATCTAGTAATATTGTTGGAGAACCGATACACTGAATCACAGGATTTCGAGTTAATTTGTCACTGCCCTAAGGAGGGCCGCCGCAACTTGGTCGAAACGTTGGTTTATTTACTGTTAAATATTTTATAAGGTGACGCAGTAGTATTGTTTTGGTTGGGACGTGGTAGTGTGGGAACGTGTTGTGTGCTGCAGTTTCTAGCGTTGTTGACAAGTTTTGTGTAAGCTACGTTTGCGTTTCGTCTGTTTGTGACAATTTTGCCCTGTCTATCGTATTGTTCAATCTTCATATCCTGTTAACCCTCACGTTAATGAACTAGAATGCCTCTAAAGCTTCCAAGTAAGGTTATCCATTAGTTTGAAGTCGACAAGTGTACATATGCTCTGAAACCAGATTCACTGAAAAAGCGGTTGCCGTAGGAATCATAAGTGATCGAAATTGATGGAACAAAGTCAATATCAGGAAAAGTAATTTATTGAAAATGGTGGCTGAGTTTTCCCAACATTCTATGACATCACAAATCCGTACATCCT
The DNA here is from genome assembly GCF_023897955.1 of Schistocerca gregaria. NCBI lineage: Eukaryota > Metazoa > Arthropoda > Insecta > Orthoptera > Acrididae > Schistocerca > Schistocerca gregaria. The sequence continues at coordinate 15,151,491 of NC_064925.1, read as the reverse complement.
CGGGAAAAGGCCGAAAATTTTGGTGGAAAATAGATCAATTGGGCTACCTGCACTAACCTAACTTCCACTTCCCCCTTCCCCCTTCCTCTCCCTACTAAAACATCACCCATGTAATTGGCACGAAAAGTTCAATTGTGCTAACCTAACTCGTGGAAATGGTGGGAAACAGTAATTCTGAACTGAACAGGAAGGCAGCGTTTTTATGTATTTATAGCTGAACTGGGCAAACTCGGACTTTCACCTAAGGGCACTGTTCGCCTCCTCTCACCTCTACTTCAACTCCTGTGACATCACTCAACCCTCCACGACGCCTTCCCTGGAAAATGTGGAACATAAAAAAATGGCAGGAATTTTAAATTTTGTGTGTTCACACTGAGCTTAGGAAACCAACTGACAGTCCACAATACGGCCACCAGAGGGTGCTGTTGGCCATCCTCAATCCTCCCCTTGGCCCTCCAAACTCTTCCCCTCCCCCACTTCCCACATCCCCACAACCTTTCTCCTCCTTTACTAGTGGGAAAACTGCAGTGTACACTGAGCTTCCAGACAGGACAGACATTAATCTCTGCTTTATTCTACGTGATGTGTTCAGTTGAAGAGACGTTGGTGTGGCTCAAGGAAGATTTCAACAGTTATATTAGTTGTAATCATGCAGCGGAGGACTGTGTCCATAGCTCCCTAAATGATGTTTGGAGTACAGAGATATTGTATGAGCTTAGGAATAAGAATACGTTTCACGAAGTAACTGGGTTGCAGCGAGATGGACTGAGGTTAAGTTTCACTGATAGATGTTTCTGCTGGAACTGTAAACTTTTAATGAAAAGTCCAGTCATTCTCCCAAAGCGGTGAGATGCTCATCCACACTAGTTACCTTGTTCAGAATGTGTTTAATTGTGGAGATGCTGGTGATGAGCAGGGAATATTTTAGTTAGTTTACTACCTGTAAGCACGCAGCTGAGATCTGTTTTCATAGCTCCCAGCAGTAGGATTGGAAAGGAAAGGTAATGGATGAGCATAGGAAGAATACATTTCAGCAAATAATGGTGTTGCCTAGTGATGGGTAGAAGAAGCATTTCACAACTAGTGCAGTTGTTATGGCTATAACTGTCTTCCTTTTTGGAAATGTTGTGTCAGTATGTCTAAGAGGTAAATGAACGTTCTTCAAGTGAATGAGTGTTCTTCAACAAACAATCCCAGACCCACTGAGTTAGATGGCAAAACTGCCACATAGTGTTCTTGACCCGGGATTTAATATCCTAAAATATAGTTTCAGGGAACTAATAGGAATTCATCATTTGCCGTCTGTACCTGAAGATAGCTGGAAGCCAAAAGGAATGCAGGAATGCTACATCTAGTCACGTGATCACCACGATAGGGGTGATATAAGGTGAATGTGGCAGTCCAGCAGTCTGAGTCAGTGGAATAGTAGTAGTCATCAAACGTCAGCAGCAGCCAAAATGTTCATCTGCCTCCATCTAACTGAAGAAGTGGAAGAGTAGATACTCACCTGTTACCACACATAGCTGTTCTTTGTTCAACATATAATGGTCTGTGGATGTTTATTGGTTGTTCTAATGCTTTGTTCAGTGCTTCCTGCATGTCCAGACTAACACCAACACCCACTTTTTAGTTGGAAACTGCAGCTACCTCCCCAATGTCCAGACCAGGGGAAGCAGCAATAGCAGCCAGCAACTTGTTGTGACCAGATCGACATCATCGTTGTCGGGATATGCAACAACGTGGGTTGCTGTAGCGCACCTGACTAGCATGTTGGGACAGGACGACGAGTTGCTGTTATCCATACCGTTCGTGAATCTGTGTAACGAAGACGCCCAGGCAGTGCCTGAATGTCTGAAGAAGTGTGCTGGTGTTCCTACTCCACAAGCTGCAGGTCAGTACTTGTCTGTAGCATACCCAACGTCCCAGAATATTACAGTGCTACGGCCAGGACTGGGTATACATGTAGTGGACGAGGGCTGTCAGTTGCTCCCAGTGCCCTAACACGGTTCAAATTGTAATGTTACTGCTGCCGCCTCAAAGCGCTTAAATATTGGTATAGAAGCATCATTGTACGGCAAGTGGCATGGCGTGTTAGAGATCGAAAATCCACTGAGATTGCTAAAGAGTGGTTTACAGATTCTGAATGGGATGAACTGTGTAATGCACAACACTACATCAGTGAGCAGATGACCATAGAGTGAGATCCGTCCCGCTTTCTTCCAGAGATTTGCTATGCCGACCTGTTGCTATCTATAACATTAATGAACGACTGCACTGCCCTCATGCTCTGATCAGGTGGTCTGTCCATTTATTTACAGCACTCTACTGTTAGGAACTTGTTTGGTCTACAGATGATTGCTATCCTTTATGTTGGAAAGACTGATGAAATTGTTGCATTATGTACAAAGTGTGAATTTCTTCCATGTGTATAGTGTGCTGTTGACGATTTAGAACGTAATATAAACATGAGACGGAAAGAAATTTTGGTAATTTGTGGTAAGTTCCTGTGCGACCAAACTGCCAAGGTCATCGGTCCCTAGGCTTACACATTACTTATCCTAACTTAAACTAACTTACACTAACGACAACACACACAGCCAAGTCCGAGGGAGGACTCGAACCTCCGACGCCGGGGGAGCCACGCGAACCGAGGCAAGGTGCCTGAGGCCGCGCAGCTACCCCGCGCGGCGAGACGGAAAGAACAAGCTAAAGGAATATCCATCAATTTGAAGCATATACACTGTGTATTCTGTGCATAAAAGGTGTGAAGAAAGAACCAGTGGATTTTGCCGATGTACTGCATACTGTGTACGATCACTCTACTGTAAATGAAATACATTATCAAAAACGTTTTGTTTTTCTTATTTCATAATCTTCTTATTGTAATGTAGCCATTGTAGCTCATTCGGCGAGGTGTTGACTGCGTTATTATGGTTACATATTTCATTACGGTGTTATATAAACTGACTGCATGCCAGTTTCCGATGTCATCGGTATGATAGCAGGGTTGTGAAGCATTAAAAATTTTGTTGTAAGTGACTGGTCCTGTATGGAAGAAGACCAGAAGAACAACAAAAAGAAGAATGTGATATTCATCAGTAACAATATAGGAACGATAATTTCGGTCCATCACATTGCAGGAACACAAAAATACTCATGTCACTGTTAACACTACCAGGTAGAGTCTGATTTGAACATGTACGTGAATTTTTAAAAACACTGTTTCAACCCAAGTACCAGTTGCTGCAAAAAGTACTACAAGATTCAATGGTGTAACATACAGGGCATTCAGCCAAAGCAGTGAAATCCCTCTACCAGTAAAAGTAATACCAAACACCATGTTCCAATATGATGATGTTGCTGTGGGAAAACAGGATCAAATTCTACGATATTTCTGTTTTGGTGGGCATATGGATGATTACATACATTGAGTCAGAATGTTCCACAATCCTGAAACTGTTGTTAAACGATTATGCAAACTTCACTGCAGCATCCAAACAACAGTTTGAATTGAAAAACACAATTACCAATAGCATGTAAGAGATGCTATATCATATAAGGAATTTGTAAAAACATGTGAAGATGGCTTCAATATAACACAGTATGGATTTCTCGTAATTCAGGAAACACAAAAACTCAATGACAGTAGGTATAGGTTAACTTACATATATAGCTATGAAAGAGGTGCATACCGCAGTATACATCACACCGTGGACAAGTTCATGTGCATGCCAGGCACTTCACCCCAGGGGTAGGGCATACCTGGACAGAGAATTCGTCCACACAAAGATGAAAAATTTCAGCATCTCTAAAATAAAACTGAGGACTTTGAGACATATCCGCAGACCATTCTCACGCTGATGGCCGATTTAGATGCTAGGGTTACAGCACATGAAAAGATTGTAGAAGACGCAACTGTAGAGGTTGATGGAATGGAAATGAATGTACTTGACAAAATTGAGAGATACGTGTATAAGGTGCAACCTATGAAGTGGTCCCTTTAGTATGTAACAAAACGTTAACTAAGCATCAGGTCATCGCTGCATGGAAGGCAGTTAGAGAGAAGTTACAACTGCCTAGGAAAGGGTAAGTGGATCGAGAGCATACACTGCGCGAAACCTTTAAACCATTTACAGAACCATTCGATGAACTCAGCAAAATTACTCATTAAGGACAATGTTGCTTATTTCATTAACTGCCACTATGATAATAAGATGGATAGCATATTTGGTGTCAGTAATGATAAACCATACATGTTCAGCATTTAACATATAAGTTTAAAAGAAACAACATAACAGATAGTGAATTTCAGAGAAGTCCTGGCCTACTGAACCTCATTTTCCTAAATCCCGAAAAGGCTGTAAATTATTCACCCAAAGACCTTGGGATGTATGGTGAAATATTACTTATGGCTGGTGTACATAGAAAAAGCAGGAAACCTATGCAGTCCGAAATAAAAAAAAAAAACCATTATGAATCATATCTGAGATTCTCGATATACCACTGCTGCTGTTATTAACAACCAGCATAAAATAGTCAGCAGTCCACTATAATCCCAATCAGCTAATATATTGACTAAGGCTGCTCATGGCATCAGCTGCTGCCTGTAATACCATTCATTTGAATGGGATTGTTTCAGTGATTCCTGAGTTTAGAGAGAGATTTATAATCGAGTAATAATGCAGGTAGTAGGTCGAGAACTTCACAAACCAGCATGTAAATCATCCTCGTAGAAATGATATGATTAAAGTTTGGGTGACTTTTGGCAGGTTATTGTTGTAGATATGAAGGAATACGCACATACATTTAATGGATTCAAATACACTTTAACGGTCACTGATACATACTCCAAATTCTTCTGGGCTTTAGCATTTGGAATAAAAACAGAGAGAGAACTTGTATGGGTGTTTGAACGTTTGTTGCAGACAGAGACGAATCGATGTCTGGACAACCTTCAAACGAATCACTCAGGTCAGTTTTACAATTAGTATTTCAAAATCATGATGCAGACACTACTCAACGTTTACCCACTCAGTGGCGAGTATTGTGCAGTATCTGAACAGAACAATAGAAGGACAAATGTGGATGTGTGTGATGCAATTTCTTCAGCCTCAACACAGATCCTACATTAAGGGTCTTCTTCCGTTATACCCATTGTGTGTAAGTACTTTTGGAAATTCCCATGGCTCCTCATCAGCCCAGTCATGAGTTTCATTTCTTTCCTGTTCAATCCCAGGATTACAGAGCTTCTTTTAAAACATGGATTCGGCATCATTACCTTACAATGTTTTGTTTATGGACCTTGGTCCAGTTTTCTACATGCTTTTTCCTGAACCAGTTCCGTAGTTCTAGTTTGATCATAGCCTTCGTGATAGTCAGGACAGGTTCCCGTCCAATAAATGGAGTCATTGCCCCATCCTGGCCTATCTGTCGGTTTGTTCATTGCCACAGATCCATGAAAGGCCAGGGACCCACACATGGTTCACCGTATTGCTTACCCCTAGATTCACCAGAGCCCTGTGGCATTTTGCAAGAATCTTAGAGCTTATGCTGGATGTAAATACCACCATCAATGCTCTATCGAGCATCTAATATAGGTTTTGAAATGGTTTTCTATTTTGCACTGCTTGCGTAAGTACACCAGTCACCTGCAATGTTTTACCGTATATCAAAAGATGTTTGGGAGAATAATTTACACTTTATGTGGGATTTAGGAAAATGAGGTTCATTAGGCCACTTTTCTTTCAAATTCACTATCGTCTATCTCTACTGTTTCTTCTTTTCGACTTATACATTACATGCATAATACGTATGGTTCATCACTTACAACAAATATTTTGTCGGTCGTACTATCATGTGGAGGTTAATGAAGTCAGCAACATCATCACCATCAATGTGTAATTTCGCTGAGCTCATAGAAAGGTTCTTTAACTGGTTTAAAGGTTTCTTGCTGAGGATGCTCTCCGTGCAATTGCTCTATCCTCAGCAATCATAACTTCTCTCGAATGGCGTTCCATGCAGTGTTGACTTTATGCTTAGTTGATATCTTGTTTTATACTAACTGGACCACTTCAGGGGTTCCACTTTATATACATTTCAATCAACTATATTAACCTTTATTATTAAGTCGTGTACTTTTTTCCAGTTGCATCAACCTCTACAGTTACGTCGTTTACATTATTTTGAAGTCGGGTAACCCAATATTTACATCGTTGATCAGCCTCAGAAGTGTCTGGGTACACGTCTCCAGGTCCTCAGTTTTGTGCTAGAGATGATGAAATTTTTCGTGTATATATAGACAAATTTTCGGTCTAGGTGTAAACATTCTCTCCGGTGGAATGCCCGGCATGTGTACGAGCTAGTCAATGGTGTGATGTATACTGAGGAATGCACCTCTTCCACATCTATACGTATGGAAAGTCCCAGAAGTTATGGCCTACCTACTGTCATTCAGCTTTTGCATTTTATCAATGACAAGAAACATGTACTGTGTGTGATTCCAAACATCTTCACATCTTTTTACAAGTTCCTTAAATGATATATAGGTTCCTACAAGCACATGGAAATTGTGCTTTAAATTCAAACTCTCCTGTCTGGTTGCTATTATAAGGTTTGCATTATCCTTCACCAACTGTTTTGGGATTGTGGAATATGTCTGACTCAAAAGTATCATCATCCATATGACTATCAAAACAGAAATATCGTATAATTTGATCCTGATATTCCACAGAAACGTTATCGAATATGAATACCGTGTTTGGTTTTACTTTATCTGGTAGAGGGATTTCACTGCTTTGACTAAATGTCCTGTACGTTACACCATCGACACCTTGTAGTATCTTTTGCAGCAACTGTTGCTGAGTTGAAACAGTATTTCTGAAAATTGACATACATGCTCCAATTGGACTGTATCTGGGTGTGTTAACAGCAACATGGCAACATCTGTCTTGTTACAACTTGATGGACCTACAAATATCGCTTATATGTTATCAGGGAGGAGTATCCTATTCCTCTTCTTCTTCTTCTACACTATACCGGTCGCTTATGACATAATTCTTACGCTTCACCCACTCCGCAGTGATACTTACTACATTAGGTATCGGTATACAAAGAGTTTTCATAAAAAAAACACTTGTAACAATGTATGTAGCCACTATAACTCGGTCAACACCTTACCAGCTGAGCAGCAATGGATAGATTATCATGAAAGAAAAACAGAAGGTTGATTAAAACTTATTTTACTGACACGTCAGGAATTGTGCATAGGATGCCCTACAGCAACAAAAAACATCGGTTCTTTCTTCACACTGGTGCAGTATTTAACAAATAACAGTTCCTTATAAGCGCAGAATTCAGCGTGTATTTCCCTCAAGCTGATAGTAATTCCTTTAGCTTAGTCTTTTGGTCTTCCGTTTATTTTATTTATTTATCGTGTCAGAAGTAAACTAAAAGAAACTATATTAGATAAATTACTACATACATACATACATACATTATGGTTTATAAATTAAACTAGTAAAGAATGAAATAAATGATTAGACACAGATTGTGTTAATAGAGTGTTTTAAATCGTGAGTATACACACTATACACATGGAGACAGGTTGCGAAGACTTTATACACACACTGAACATGAGGCAACCTTATGTTCAGTCTTGTAACATAATGGATATCATCATACACAGACGTAAGAAGTTAGTAATGACCACCCGATTTCATCATAAGTGCGGAGCCTTTACACAGTGATGTTGCGAGTAGCAACACAGGAAGTCTCTTGATGTAGCGTTCTGCATTACACAGTTCATCCCATTTTGACTCGTGTAACACTTTGACATATCCCAGGGCATTTTCAGTCCCTGGCGTAACATGCCACTCACTGTCCACTGATAGTGGTATACCAATACTTAAGCGCTTTGAGGCTCTGGCTGTTTCATTACAATTTAAATAGTGTTAGGGCACTGGGAGGAACTGACAGTCCCTCGTCCACTACATCTACACCCAGTCCTGGCAGTAACACTGGAATATTCTGGGATGTTGGGTATGGTGGAGACCAGTACGGACCTCAGCTTGTGGAGTAGGACGACCAGCACACTTCTTCAGAGATGCAGGCCGTGCCCCGTGTTCCATGGTTTGGAGATTCCAGCAGTTGCCAACAAACTGCTCGCTGTCGTTTCCACTATTTAGGATATGGCGGAGGTTTCGGCAGGTTCCGATAACTCAGTGTGTCTTGCTGCTGGTCTGGACATGCGAGAAGCAGCTGACCAAAGAAGTTGAAGAACCAATACCCAGCGACACACAAATACATGCACTTGAACAGAGAATGGCTATTAGCAATAGTAGTAACAAAGACTTGCAATGAGTACTTACACTCCCATTTCTTCTGTGAGATGGAGTCATATGAAGATTTTGGCTGCTGTTGTCGTTTCATGGCTGCTGCTACTCCACTGATTGAGGCTGGTGGACTGCCACATTTGCATTGTGTCTTTTCTGCCATCAGGATCAAGTAAATGGATGTCGCTTTCCTCCATTCCTACTTGTTCCCGGCCATCTTCAGGTGGGAAGGGGAGAATTCTGTATTCCTGTTAGTTCCCTGAGAGGAACTCGTATTGGAGGAAGTCCATCTTGAAGCAACCTCTATGTCAGTTTTGTGAACTTGTTCAGTTGGTCTCGGATTGTTGGTGATAAACACATATTTGTCTCTTTGGCTCATGGATGGGGTATTTCAATGAAGGTATACAGTTATAGCATAACCATGAACTGCACGAACTGTAAAACACATCTTCGTTCGATCGCGAGGCAATCATTATTTGCTGGAAAGTATTCTTCTTACACTCATCCATTATTTTTCCTGTCCAATTTTTGTTTATGGGGCTATGGACGCAGTCCTGAACATTGTCTTTATGTGCTGTTGCCTTATTATTATTCTCCCTCGTCATCACCAGTGGCTCTTTAATTGAGCATATACAGAACAAGATTACTACAATGGGGTGGACGAGCCTCTCGCCTGTTGCACTTTGTAAGACTGAAGGCTCTGTAGTGGAGTGGGGTGTGTGTATTTAGAGTGATATGGGACCTCTGATGTGTCTAGATGTGACTCTAGCAAATGACACATACGTAAGCATCCTGCCTCATCACCTGCATCCATTCATGTCACAGACTTGGGCAATTCCAGCAGGACAATGAGACACCCCACACGTTCAGAATTGCTACAGAGTAGCTGTGGGGACAGAGTTCAAATACTTCCACTGGTCACCAAACTCCTCAGACATGAGCATATCTGGGATGCCTTGCAATGTGCTGTTTAGAAGAGGTCTCCACCCTCCTCTACTTTTACAGATTTATGGACAGCCCTGCAGGTTTCATGGTGTCAGTTCCCTATAGCACTACTTGAGACACTAGCTGAGTCTATGCAACGTCGTATTTCAGCGCTTCTGCGTGGTCACGAGGGCCCTACATAATATTAGGCAGAAGTGCCGGTTTCTTTGGCTCTTCAGTATAACAAGTAATATAGCTGGTGCACACTTCCTCATCTGATCGTAACACCTTCTCATACTGAACAGATCACATAGACCATAATTTATTCACTCACCACATCCAGTAGCTCAGTGCAGACTGAAGCTTCCTCACTACTGTAGGAGGAAATGGTAAGTGGGGGAGGGGAAGTGGGAGAGGGGATGAGTGGGAAGGGCTTTTGGGGCCTCTCCGTTAGTAGTATTGTGAACTAGGTATGTCGGTCTCCTAACAGCTAGGTGAGCACAAAATTTCAAATTAGTGCCAGTTTTTAAATATCCAACATTTCCAGAGGTGGGGTGGTGGTGCTTAGTGGGTGAGGTCACAAGAGTAGTGGGAGGGGTGGAAGGAGGCCAACAGAGCGGTCTGGCAGATGTAGTGCAAACTAGTTGAGCCGGTCTTAGAACATCGAGGCGAACACACACTTGTCTGAGTTAGGTTAATGATAGTAGCTCCATTCAGCTAAAAGTAAATGAATAAATAAATACCAGGTGATCAAAAAGTCAGTATAAATTTGAAAACTCAGTAAATCACGGAATAATGTATATAGAGAGGTACAATATCACACACATGCTTGGAATGACATGGGGTTTTATTAGAACAAAAAAAAAAACTAAGGTTCAAAAAATGTGCTACAGATGGCGCTTCATCTGATCAGAATAGCAATAATTAGCATAACAAAGTAAGACAAAGCAAAAATGATGTTCTATATAGGAAATGCTCACTGACAACCATCATTCCTCAACAATAGCTGTAGTCGAGGAATAATGTTGTGAATAACACTGTAAAGGATATACGGAGTTATGGTGAGGCATTGGCGTCGGATGTTGTCTTTCAGCATCCCTGGAGATGTCGGTCGATCATGATACACTTGCAACTCCAGGTAACCCCAATGACAATAATCGCACGGACTGAGGTCTGGGGACATGGGAGGCCAAGCATGACGAAAGTGGCGGCTGAGCACACGATCATCACCAAACGACGCGCGCAAGAGATCTTTCACTCGTCTAGCAATATTGGGTGGAGCGCCATCCTGCATAAACATCGTACGTTCCAGCAGGTGTTTATCAGCCAGGCTGGGGATGATGCGATTCTGCAACATATTGGCGTACCTCTCACCCGTCACGGTAGGAGTTACAAAGCCAGAATCACGCATTTCCCCGACGAAAAAAGACCCGATAACGGTAGACGTGGTAAATCCAAATTATACTGTGACTTCATCGTCGTACAGTGGAGTTTCCACGACACTTCTAGCACTTTCGGTAGCCCAAATTCTGCAGTTGTGGTCGTTGACGGACCCTCAGAGCGTGAAATAAGCTTCGTCGGTCCACAACCCGTTACTCAACCAATCGTCACCTTCCACTATATTTTGAAACGCCCACGCCACAAATGGCCCCCGCTTCGCTAATTCGCCAGGTAACAGTTCATGATGCCGATAGATTTTGTACGGATAGTATCGGAGGGTACGCCTAAGTGCCAACCAAACAGTAGTGTATGGAATGCCGGTGCGACGTGCGACTGCACTAGCGCTGACTTCCCCGTGCATAGACGAACCCGCTGCGGTATCCATTTCTTCCTGAACTGTCTCAGGAGCATTACGCCTTTTGCACGGTCGGCCACTACGGGGTCTATCGTCTAAACAACCCGTGGCTTCGAAATCATTCTCGCCACAGCTGCAATTGTCAACAGACCTTTACCCGTTCGAATCCCCTTCCTATGGCGATAGGATCGTAACGCTGAAGTAGCACATTCCCCATTCTGATAATTCAGCTTCACTTAAAGCGTCTTTTCACGTAACGTCAACATGCTGCGACTCCTGGTGCATCTGATTCTCTCTCTCATTACAGCTCCTTTTATATGCGATTGTCATGCGCAGTCACTGACGTTTTGGTGTCCAGCGCCATCTGTCGGACAGTTTGTGAATTATGTTTTTTTTTTGTTCTAATAAACACCCATGTCATTTCAGGCATGTGTGTCAATTTTTAACTCTCTATCTACGTTGTTCCGTGGTTAATTATGTTTTCAAATTGATATTCACTTTTTGATCACAGCACAAAATTTACGTTCCCACCCCACCCCATTTCCAAGGGTTGTTGTTGTTGTGGTCTTCAGTGCTGAGACTGGTTTGATGCAGCTTTCCATGCTACTCTATCCTGTGCAAGCTTCTTCATTTCCCAGTACTTTCTGCAACTTACATCCTTCTGAATCTGTTTAGAGTATTCATCTCTTGGTCTCCCTCTACGATTTTTACCCTCCACGCTGCCCTCCAATACTAAATTGGTAATCCCTTGATGCCTCAGAACATGTCCTACCAACCGATCCCTTCTTGTAGCTAAGTTGTGCCACAAACTTCTCTTCTTCCCAATCCTATTCAATACCTCCTCATTAGTGCCCCTCGACTCTTATAACTGCCATCTGGTTTCTGTACAAATTGTAAATAGCATTTCGCTCCCTGTATATTACCCCTGCTACCTTCAGAATTTGAAAGAGAGTATTCCAGCCAACATTGTCAAAAGCTTTCTCTAAGTCTACAAATGATAGAAAGGTTAAGGTTAGGTTAGCAAATCTGACCTTTCGCCATCATTTCCAGGAATGATGTCATAGGGGTAGTACTAGGACTTGGAAAGGGTGGAGTTAGGTTACTGAAGGGAGAATTGACCTATTTTCCGCCAAAACTTTCAGCCATATTTCCCAGGTACGAACGAGTGGTTGTGACATCATACGGAGGTCGCAGGTGTCAATAGGGATTTTTGTCCAACTGTTGCGTGCAATCCCGCCGTCTCTGTCCTCTCATGAAGTTTCTCTTAGTGGCCCGTGTCACGTACATCTCGATTTGGTTCCATATTTGTGTTGTCAGATTTGTGCGGTATCCTCGTTTGACACGCCAGGTTGATATCCCTGGGCAGGGATGACACTTCATGGCTCTTCTTTGTGCCACCCTTAGCTACCAGAGAACATCGAACTATGATTTACTGTCTGTTGACAGTGGCCATTCGCCAGGAAATGGTGATAGGCGTCGTTGAAGTCTGCCAGTTTCTCTGGACAGTACGTGTCAAAAGGCTCCACGCCCCTTGTGTTGTTACATTTTTGAGTTATCCTCTGTTGGCTCGCCGGTTTGAAATCCTGGGCAAGGATGAAACTTACTTGGTCTTCCTCGTGCCACCCTTAGGAACCAGAGAACACCGAACCATGATTTACTCTCGCTTGAAAAAAAAAAATGGTTCAAATGGCTCTGAGCACTATGAGACTTAACATCTGTGGTCATCAGTCCCCTACAACTTAGAACTACTTAAACCTAACTAACCTAAGGACATCACACACATCCATGCTCGAGGCAGGATTCGAATCTGCGACCGTAGCAGTCACGCGGATCCGGACTGAACCGCTAGAACCGCTAGACCAGCGCGGCCGGCATCAGTAAACTTATTTACATGAGCAAATTTTATTTTATTTGGTGAACTGATAGCCATCTAAAGGAACAGGGCTCTTATTTTACTTGTACTTGATTGAACTAGAGACGTTGAAAAATGTGGTGCTGGACTGTGATTCGAATTCGTATCTGCTCTTTCGATGATCTGAATCTCTCGGAACAGTATAGTTCAATCATTTCGTTCCTTTTCCCAAGACTGCAGTCTTGAATAGATCTCCTCCTAAGGTAAATATGTGTGTCCGACTCCTAATCCAGTGCAAAAATATTTATAATTTCATTTCAAGCCCTATTACGTGCACACCGGCCTGCTAGTGAAAATTAACGTGCATTTTTAATGTCTGTTCATGTTGCCAACAATTTCTGGACAAACACGTCACATCTTACTGTTGGTGAGCAAGCAATTGATACTTAAGCAATATTCTTGGACAATAAAGAAGAACGATAGGAGTGCGGTTTGATTGTCGCTCAGGCAGAAAAATTTGGGTTCTTATTTTAGATTCAAACACCTTGCAGCTGTCAAGAAAACCGATACGTAACATTTGATTTTACTTAGTTAACAATCCGAATACGTCTTGGGTTCGTATCTCAGTCGCAGAACGTCACATCATGCTCTTCATCTTTACATGTTTACACACTTTGTTCCTTCTGAATGGAGGTATATCAGACATCTTTCGTGGTTAGGTAACAGGGATGAAAGGGTCTTGATAGGAGTCTCGGTTTATTACAAAAACTGTAGTCATTTATTTCTCTCTCTCATGCTCTCTTTTTATTTTTATTTGCTTTTTGTGCTCGACTATCGGCGAGGCACGAAAACGTCCGTGAATGAGTTTCTTAGTTTTGAGTACAGTTACGAAAGAAATATAAAAACAACTATGAGAGTTAGTTCAAATGGTTCAAATGGCTCTGAGCACTACGGGACTTAACCATTGAGGTCATCAGTCCCTTAGAACATAGAACTACTTAAACCTAAGTAACCTATGGACATCACACACATCCATGCCCGAGGCAGGATTCGAACCAGTGACCGTAGCGGTCGTGCAGTTCCAGACTGTAGCGCCTAGAACCGCTCGACCACTCCGGCCGGCTGATAGTTACTGATTTATGAAGATTAGTAGCAGTCAGATCTGAGTATTATTAGTAACTAAGCTCCAGTCCCTAAACCTAGTTAGAGAAATGCGAATCAGACGCATTACGTATTCCAGGCTATAGCAGCCGCGTCTTTAAGACGCCAGTTATGGTCACTTCCCAGCCCCGCTGTAGGATCACATCGGTTCGTCTTCTTCCTGCTGGTAATGTAACTGAGATTTGGCAACAACGCAAGGTATGTTTGGCAACTCTGTAATCGACGAGTTACTTACTTGTGTGCATGGAATTAAGCCTCCAAGATCACTTGATTTCTCCTGTCATTTCCATTGAATAAGATGAGTTGTTATCGCTTGAGGTGTAACAGAAGATTATAAATTTACGGTTTTCAGCCCAGCAAAGTCTCACTCTGGTCAGTTTGATACGACATTTGTTTGTTTCCCATTTTGGCTATGAAAATTCTGACAATAATTTTCTGTCAATTCGCTAATTAATGTTTTGTTAATAATCCTGACAACTTTCAAGCAAATATCCCTCCTTTGCAAAACTAGACTGTACTCTAGTCAGTTAGGTACCAAGTTGGTCTATTTCCCAATCTTCGTTTGTCTATGAAAATTCGGACAAAGACACTTTACATAATTTATAGCTAGTCTTCTTTCGCCCCGCTGAAACCTCTGAGCTGACTAGAAATAGGGAAGTAAACGTAAGAAGAATGGAAAACACAGGAATAAATGGAGAAAGGAAGCTAACACCATCTTGAGAGGCGTACGGTTTTGCTTTATTCTACACCGCAGTGGAAAAAGGGTACTAAATGTGACTAACCTTAATCGGCGGAAGACACGTGCAAAGAACGTCTTACGCTGCTCTGCTGACCTCTCGCCCTTGTGTCATTTTCAACTGGTACGTCTCGAGGCAGTTACGCATGAGCAGACACTCTCTTTAAATTTCAATCCCTCACATAAATGCTCGAAGCATAACAGCGAGGGGCCAAACACAAACGCTTGTCCCTGAGCAATCTTCCACCTGAAAGCTACTTCGCCACTGGCTACTCAGAAAATCTGCGCTAATTTCTTCGTAGCCGTTCGTTTCACAGCAGCCTGTCTCTCTTTCCACAGGCGAGTGTAATTACTTTGTTTTCGACTGACTGCATTTGCTTGGAGCTACGCAGTGAAAGAATACGGAACTACACGGGAAGACAGCTGAGTGTTCTGCATGTGAAGTCTTAATTTTCTTACTTTGTTCACACAGTTTTTGCGTCTAAGCGCCAAGTTCAGTGCAAAGAAATGTCCAGAATAGCAGTAGATATCTCCCGATACTACTGCGTTAGTACCAAGAAATTCTGTCAAATAATGTGCTTTCATTGGAGGAACCTACTCGCTTAGACTTGACGAAGATTGTGAGCGTTAGTTAACAACGGTAGTCCATTTAACTCGTTACCAACGTAAATAATGTAACATAAATAATTGTTTTGAAAAGATTTCGATAGCAGAAGACCCAATACGGAGCTGTATGGGAGACTGGAAATATCAACCTCAGCTGTGGTTGTTTGATTATAAGCACGAACGCGTTCATGAAAGTTACATTCACAAAAAGTGGCTCAAATGGTTCTGAGCATTATGCGACTTAACTTCTGAAGCCATCAGTCGCCTAGAATTTAAAAGTACTTAAACCTAACTAACCTAAGGACATAACACACATCCATGACCGATGCTGGATTCGAATCCTGCGACCGTAGCGGTCGCGCAGTTCCACGCGTAAGCTCCTAGAACCGTTCGGCCACTCTGGCCGGCTTATATTCACGTTTTTAGGTGTACGTACACTGGTGAAAAGAAAATCACACTACCAGAAATAATTAATGCAGAGTAATGAAATTATGGAAATACGTTTCTATAGGTAACATACTGAAGTGATTAACATTGCAAGACGCTAAGGTAAGCGCGAGATACGCTATTGCAAAAGTGAAATGCTGATATGCTTATGCGTAACCACCAGAATATTGATCTTACGCGTACGAACGTCCATGCAGTGTGTTGTGCAAGTGCCGAAGTCAGTTTGTGGGATGGAGTCCCATACCTGTAGCACTTGGTCTGTCAATCCACTGACGGTTAATGATGTTTGTGGATGACAATGGAGTCGTCGTCCGATGTTGTCCCAATTCTGCTCGACTAGAGACACATCTGATGATTGTACGGGCCAACGAAAGATATCGACACTCTGAAGAACATGTTAGGTTACAACAACGCTAGGTGGACGAGCGTTATCCTGTTGGGAAACACCTCCTGGTATGCTGTTCATTAATGGCAGCACAACAGGCCTAACCACCAGAGCGACGAAGAAATTATCATCCAAGGGGCGTAAGACAGCCACGACATCGCTTCTGCTGTCACACCAAATCTCAACCCAGGCCAAATTCCAGGTGTAGGACCACTGTACCTAGCACGTGACAAATCGCGTGCAGGTTTTCAACTGGCCGCCTTGTAACCAACACAGGGCCTTCACTGGCACCGGGAAAGAGTCAGCTTCCATCAGAAAAAGTAACAGACGTCCATCCTGCTCTACAATGAACTCTTTCTTGTCACAACTGAGGTCGCAGTGGCGGCGGTTTCGTGGAATTAACACTACTTGGCGTATGGCTCCGAGTTGTCCTTAAAGCTATTGACTTGTAACATTTCGTTGCTTACCCCCCTCAGTAGTGCCATGTGTTCGACAGTCAGCTCTTCTTGTGACCCTACCTTCTCGTGACCACTGCTGCCATCAATCATATACAGTCATGCTTATAAGTATCCGAACGACCTGAAATGCATTTCACCTGATTACCACGCTACCCACATAACGCAGCTGTTTAGCAGGTCCTTTAATCGCTCCTTGGTGCAGTCGTTTGACTATTGAAAATGGTCCCAATAAGTCACCACTACGAAACACTGCTCTGTATCGCAATAGCTCAAGATGTCAAGTAATTCCACGATACTACAAATATCAGGGAACACCTCATCACAGATAAGACTATCCTTAAGGCTTGTAAGCTCACATTTATTGCAATAAATGACATACCTGAAATGTTAGCACTCTCATTATTACGTCATATAGGAAATACACGTAGTAAGTTCGTCGTGTTCATGATTTCCTCTTCAAAGTAACATACCATACTAGTTATTTAACACAAAATCTCTTAAAAATGTACATCATTCAAGAGCAGCTAGTTGAGAATATATATGAACTTCAAATGACACGACGAACCGCATCGTTCTGCATATGGATTCAAACCCAGGTCATGCAGGTTAAGATTTCATGGCTGACAGAAATTAAGGCATTCCTGACTAGGCATAAAGAGAGTGATACACCTCATTTTTGGACAGAATCAGTTAGCAAATATCATAACGTAACATTTTTAACGGACGCGAACTCCTACCCAGCATCTATTGTCCCTGTTAACGTACTACGAGAGGTGTTAAATATTGCTTCTTCACAAGTTGTTACTACAAATGCAGTGAGGTATAGCTTGGTGTTGGACAGGGATTCGAACCCAGAACCTAATCGGATTGTTATCGAAGCACAATCAACTTCGACATATCGGATTTTTTTGGCAGTAACTAGACGTATTAACAGAAATGACGAAACGAAACATTAATTTTTTCCTGGTCAGGACTATAACACGGCACGTATCGCTGTTATATTCAAGAGAAAAGGAACCTTAAGTATGGGTTTGTTACACCAGCAGCGACATGTGAGCATGTTTGAACTAGAAACAATATGACGAAGAGCTCAGTGCTGACTGAGAAACGTACCACAAACATATTGCTGTTGACTACACACAAAGAGATGACAGTTACCGATTTTTTCTCCACCAGCAGCTCGGAATAACATCGTTGAACTTAAAGTGATTTCGCAAATAGTTCTGTGTCTCACTGGGAGTCGACATGTAGATATCGTTAGTGTTGGCAACGAATGAAATGCATTAAAAATAAAAATTATTTTCCACCAGAAGATAGGTGTTCTCATGTTTAAGCTTGATAATATATAGTGAAAACTTTAGTGCTGGGCCAGGATTCCAAAGCATTAATGCGCAATATGAGGAGATGTTGAGGAATCTGCAGTTTTGAACGAACAACAAGTTGTAGTCGAGCTGTATTGTCACGAAGGGATCAAATTCCGCGTTAAGGGCGGCCTGAGTTGCATTTCCACTTCATAACCAATTTTATCGACATTCAGAAGCTCAAATAAAAGATGGAATAAGTGTCCTGTGACCATACACAGGATTTGTTTCGTCACTAGAAATAAATAACTAGTATATGAAAGGTTACTGGTGATAGAGTTTCTACATGTCGACAATCGTTACTTTATTGTGGTTCCACATACCGTCTATTTGATAGAGAATGAATATCGTGTTTAATGTGATTTTCAGACCACAATGCCATTATACCTTCTTCACTTGGCGTAGCCAGAAGAGAATAGAATCTACCTCTCCCTATCAAAAAAAACATCGGCAGAAGTTTGAACCGAACCCAGACCATCATTATATGAAACTATCATCAGTCCAACAGACCACCAAACCCCTTCCCTACGAATCATTTCTGTATCATAACACCGTTGCGGCACACAACATGATAACTCTGACACACAGGCTCCCTGTAGTGGTTTGCAGGATGTTCAGTACATTAATTTGATTGGTTGACCGAATCGCCAGACTGTTATAGCTAACATCAGAGTATTCGCATTTATCGTTGATGATTAATTTCTCTCTCATGTTAAGTATTGTTTTAACAACACTGAAAGAAACCTTCCGAAAAATTTGCACTGTATTGTAAGAAATGAAATAAAACTACCGACGATAACCTTACGACGAAAGTCTGTTTTAACAAAACTGAGTATCTGTACCCAACCGTGCGTCTATCTGCACGAATTAATAAAATACTACTTACGTGGATTTCAATTGGGTCTGTGTTTAACGGAAAGAGGCGTTACCTGTTGTGCAGAATTGTAAGTTTTTCACCATTGCACTGAAAGTATTTTCTTACGATTTGCTTATCGATGTCTGATCTCACTGCTTACTGCTCTTACACAGAAGGAATAAAAACTTTACATTCTGCGAGTCTGGAAACGTGAACCATAACAGTCGCTTTTTCACAGATCAACACGTCAACACAGAGGTAGCAGATATATACGGTTTGTGCTTTCCTCTTACGAGGCCAATGGTGGCTAGAACTAGTAAACCGCTATTTATAGTACTTGCAGGAGTAAAGCTGTGAGGACGGAGCGTGAGTCGTGCTTGCGTATCTCAGACGGTAGAGCACTTCGCAGCGAAAGGCAAAGGTCCTGAGTTCGAGTCTCGGTCCGGCACGCAGTTTTAATCTGCCAGTAAGTTTCAATGCCTGTGCTGTCCCGCTTTTTATTTCATCCTTGTTTCGTCCGGTACGCGTTATTTTCTTCCGAGGTAGACGAATTCCTTCACTTTGTCTACTAGGCGGTTTCCAACTCTAACGTTACGCTTATCGCTAGTTAGATCCTCAGAAGCCACTCCGTGACACTCATCGTGGTGCACAGCGATACAAGATCCCATTCCTCAACATATGATCCCTCCCATCAAAGACATGCCTTTAATGCAGTGTTTATCTTGTTCTCTTCTGTACGGTTTTCTGTCTCTCTCCAAAACTTCTTCTTCTGCGTCACGTCCCATCTCCATTATTTGTCGGACATATTTCAGTCTATGCCTTCCCCTTCACTGTTGGCCCTTTACGAATCTCTCAAGCAAAATGGGTGTTATTTCCCGAAGCTGTGTCATTTGATGTGTCACTCTTGTCAGCGTCTTACATTCATTTGGCGATGCTCTGAGCAAAGTCTTCCTATATACAGAAGCATCTTAATTTTTACATCGTCCTGTAGTTTCCTCCTCTCCCCCCTCCACCACCCCCCACCCACACACACACTATACGCCCAAACTCTAAGCTCGAAATCTTTTTCAGATTTGTAAGATCCATAATTGACTTCCACATATTCAAGCCCTGAGAGATGATGGTGGTGGGGGTTTGGTTATGGGGGAGGGGGCGGGGGGGGGGTGTTCACTCGCTTTTTGAGCCGTCCAATGCTGACAATATCAGTTTACAATTTTCACTGCTAAGTTCCGGAAAATTTAAGTGTCTCGAACATGGCGTAGAACGGTGAGAATTACAAACTGCGTTAAATACAGGATACTTTTCATTTAGATGTAGATGCTGATGCAAAGCAGGTAAAGGCCCACATTCACAAGGTGACCACATCTGCTCTCAGCAAAAGGCCCGCCGCTCTTCGTTATTCCACAGAACTGGAAAACTACAGGAGAAATACGCTTAAATATAAGAAGAAGAAGAAGAAGAAGAAAAGAAAAAGGAGAAGGCGTTTCAAACGTAGTTGGACATGACTGAAAGAAAGTGTATCCCCGTGATTTACACGCTCGAATAACCGTTGGTGTCAGACATTTGTTTACAGTCGTAGTGATGAGTGAAATGCCGGCAGTTGTGAGTCCACAAATGGCTTTCATATTCTGTAAATTATGACAACGATCTTATTAGAATTTGTTGCTATTACAGTTTTTATGGTTGAAATGGCTCTGAACACAATGGGACTTAACATCTGAGGTCATCACTCCCCTAGAACTTAGAACTACTTAAACCTAACTAACCTAAGGACATCACATATATCCATGCCCGAGGCAGGATTCGAACCTGCGACCGTAACCGTCGCGCGGTGCCAGACTGAAGTGCCTAGAACCGCTCGGCCACTTAGGTCGGCCCTACAGTTTTTAAACTAACGGTGTGACACATGTAGTTGTCAAAAACTTCGGAAGCATGCATCGCAAGTGATTTCTCTGAATTGCGATATTTTGCTCAATATGGTAAAGTGATGTACTAAGAAGTGATGTAAGCAAGTTGTAATAATTATTTACATTATTATATTATATTATATTATATTATACTATATTACTTTAGTATACGCCGGCTGCAGTGGCCAAGCGATTCTGGGCACTTCAGTCCGGAACCGCACGACTGCTTCGGTCGCAGGTTCGAATCGTGCCTCGGGCATTATTGTGTGTGATGTCTTTAGGTTAGTTAGGTTTAAGTAGTTCTAAGTTCTAGGGGACTGATGACCTCAGATGTTAGGTCCCATAGTGCTCAGAGGCATTTGAACCATTTTTAACATGCAAAGACTGAAAAAAAAATTTACGAGTAGTGTGGCCGTATGAACATAATACTCTGTTTAGCTGTGAAATCCCCCGCCCCCTCCCACCTATGTGACGCAAACTCTGATTTCGTTGGCGTGCTCGTCACAAAGACGTTTTATCTTTTATTAAAGTAAGTATTCTCGCAACAGTCGTGACTAATCCTTGATACCATTGACCACTGGGACAGAGCTGATGTTCGAGCTCGTTTCCCACATTTGGAACAGATACAGCGATCATGCTGGATTCGCCACGCATCGTAGCCGCATGGTATAGAGCTCCTAGCCCAGGTTCGCGCGGCTCCCCCCGTTGGAGATTCGAGTCCTCTCTCGAGCATGGTTGTGCATGTTGTCCATAGCGTAATTTAGTTAAAGTTAAATTAAGTAGCGTGTAAACCTAGGGACCAATGTCCTCAGCAGTTTAGTCCTATAGGAACTTACCACAACCATCATGCTGGCCACGGAAGTATCTCAACATCACAAATATTATTCACAGAGACACGTGACATTTGTGGCGACCATTGTCCTGTTTTAATGGCAGCAGGATAATGTGACATGAGAGGTGATACACGAGGATATCCGTGACGTACTACTGTGTCCAACAAATCCGCACACTGTGACGCCTTGAGGAACAACACTGTACTTCTCGAAAACATTGGATGTATGGGAGCTCTTCGCAGGTCTCCGCTATACGAATTAATGGTGATCACCTGATGTATCGCATAACTTGAACCATCACTGACCACTTGTGATGCCATTTATCGAAAGTCCATGCTTTCTGCTCATGGTACCAGTCCATAAAAGCTGTTTGTGCTGTGGTCTTAGAGGTAGACTATGCAAGCGTCAGTAGCTCCCTACTGCTGCTCCTGTTGGTCTTCCACCAATGCAGTGGGCTGGCAAGGATTTCTTACTGTTCTAGGATGGTAGGAGCAGCTGTGAAGGTGTTACGACGTGCTTGTTGCACAGTAAGGCAATCACAGCATGTGGTGGTCGCACTTTGTCGAATGTTGACGACGAGTGCATCTCTCCCCATGCTGCCCAACACAACCTACCTGGCCTGGTAACTTTATTAAACTCGAACAAAAGTAGTGTAAGCCGTGCGTGGCTCGTGTTCCCGCCATCATGTATTTTACACCCTGTTTTTAACGTACTTCCATGCCACTACGTTAATTTAAATTGGTACTGCCACTGAGTTGCTGCTTTGCCTCACCGTGAGCTGCGCTAGCAGCTCGTACCAATGTATCCTCTCTCGTAGTATCTTTGCTCTACTGCTATTACTTCCTGGTCAATGTCTGTCGAAGGCCAGTTGGGGTCGCGAGTTCGGGCTGCCGGTTAGCTGGAATGCGTCTAGAGCGCAGTCAGGACCTGCCAGTGGGGGAGCTGCAATGTGGCACTAGTGCAGTCAGATTGGAGCTGTGAGCTGTGGTTCGCCCGACCATTGCCTCGACGCATCACTTGAGCTGGGCCACGGTCTTGGCGGATCGTCGGTCGGTCGTCCTACCGGACGTCGCGTTTTGGCTCACCGGTCGTTCATCAGCCAGCCGTGTGAGTGTGTGCATCAACTCCCAATTTGTCTTCGTGCTTCTTTAGTTACTGTTGGGTATCGTTCAGGTCTTCGTGCAATTTTATGTCAAGTTCTGTGTGTAGTTGGTGCGATTTCCACTAACGACTATTTTAGATGGTGTCAGCATTCTGAGAGGAGTCGGTCGGTTATTGCGGACCAGGGAGGATATCTCCACTTGGTGCAGTCGGCTGGGTCTGCTGGAGGTACCTGCGCAGTGTAGGAGCGTGTGTGGAGCTGTCCGATCGCTACGAGCTTCGTGGTTCACCGACCTAGGACGTCACAGTTGAGTAATGGTTTCAACTACCCAAGCCATGTCCTTTCATGTTGTGTTGGTTCGTTTCGGTGGTTTACTGTTGGGGAAGTTTCCCTGTGAGCAACACCGAGTGTTTCTATTGCTAAAATTTAGCCACCATGCGGTGGAATTAACTACACTGGTTGACTACTATTCAAGTGCCCCAGTGCTATTTTCTGCCTTGTGGCCGTCAGAGTTCGGTTTACCGTAATTTCAGGCAGTGTCCTTACCTCACCTGTTGTCGCTGTCCAACACAGTGTGTACTTTTGACAGCTTAATACATATACGTATTTGAAAGTGGATAATCACACCCGTAACATTTGGCGTTTCAGTTCTCATGTACCGACTGGTGGCAAGGAAGTCGTTGTGTCGGTCGGTCCGTGGCTGTCCCCTGGTTGGGTTCCGACGCATCAAGTGTAGTTGGGTTCACCACCTGTCTCACCTAAGTGAACGAGGGCAGACCGACCCCTCAGAGGCTTCTGAGTGCTGTTTTCTTTACTGTCTTTGTCACTGGTGTTAAATTGTCTGTTAACAATCTATCATAGCCAATGATAAAAAAAATTATTGGTTTTTCTGTGTTTTATGTAAGTAAGTTTGAATTCCGACAAGTGGGATTTGTTGAAAGGTTACTGCCATTGGGTTGTCTTTTCAATTAGTTTGGATTCAGATACTTAAAACTTTAGGCTAATGGGCATATTTTTTTTTAATTTTGGAAAATTTATTGTGGCCCTTGAGCCTTGGAACTTTATTCTTAAAATTACGTTTCAAGCTTAAACATTGCGCCCTTCTGCCTTTGAAAGGTTATGGAAATTATTTTAAAATCTTGAAATTTTACTGTCGGCCTTCAGCCATTGCTGTTGCATCTTGTTTATGTTTGTCTATCCACCCTTGCATTGCCCATAAGCCTTAAGTTTTAAGTATCTGAAACCAAACTAAGTGAGAAGACAACACAATGGCAGTAACCTTTCAGCAAATACCCACTTGCATTGAGGCTTTCAGCCTATATATATATATAGCTAGGCTACTCACTCGTAATTCACCTTATTGATTTTTAAGATTGCTTGCCTTCAGCCGTGAAAGATTTGGAGTTTGAAACTTGTAGTTGTAAAAGTTCGTCTGTGTTCCACTTTGGTTGTAAATGTGTTATTAAATTACAATAAATTTCAATTTTAAGGTGAAACTGACCCCAATCTTATTTGTCTCTTTCCACAATCCCAATCACCTGTTCTGCCCAGCGGGTTTAACAGGCATACCGTAGTGCATTCTCTGGTTGTCCTGTGCCGTCACAGACAGCTGAAACTCTTATCATTTACATGACCACCAGTGATGTGTACATGTATGAAGTTACATTCACTCTGACCATGTCTGCTGGGAGCTACATTTTTTTTTTTTTTTTGTCAGACAGTAAATTTCTTGT
This sequence comes from Schistocerca gregaria, assembly GCF_023897955.1. Classification (NCBI taxonomy): domain Eukaryota; kingdom Metazoa; phylum Arthropoda; class Insecta; order Orthoptera; family Acrididae; genus Schistocerca; species Schistocerca gregaria. The sequence continues at coordinate 15,127,005 of NC_064925.1, read as the reverse complement.
TATTATTAACGTCATGAGTAGAAAAAATGTTCAAATGTGTGTGAAATATTATGGGACTTAACTTCTGAGGTCATCAGTCACTAAGCGTACACACTACTTAACCTAAATTATCCTAAGGACAAACACACACACATCCATGCCCGAGGGAGGACTCGAACCTCCGCCGGGACCAACCGCACAATCCATGACCGCAGCGCCTAGACTCGTGAGTAGAGTTGTGAGCTAAAAGTGTGTGCGACACCAACTGATATTTATGTGTAGCAGACTGCACCGTCTTCAGAATCGAGATCTGTATCCAAGCTTTATGATTCGTTTCAATAAAACACTCAGGTACGGTTCCTGGAGGTGTAATGGAATTCCTACGTCGGGACAGTTGAACTTCGCACCTGCCACATATTTCGGTTAGGTCGCAGTAACCTCTGTCTCTGACACGAGCCAGGGGTCCGCCCTAACTACTGGCCGCTGGGTGTGTCGTACCGCCGGCAGAGACCAGCGCCCTGCGGCCGCCGACGGGGCGAGAGCCAAGTGCTAATTGCGGCCATCAGTCAGCGCCGAGGCTGCTGCACGTCGTCTGGTGAACCACGGGCGCCTCGTAAATTAGCATCCGCCGCGCCAGCCAGACGCCATTGCGCGTGCGCCGTGCTTGGGGGAGAAAATGCTACCGACTGCTTTTGTTACCGCTTCACAACTTTGCACTAACATAAAAACACAGAATCACAGGATTACACAGCTCTCTCTGCTGCCGGCCCTTAGTACAATACGCTAACGTGTAAAAGGTCATGGTATAGCCTTATGCACATATACAGATGGGGATCGTATGGTTATCATCCTTACTCAGGTGATCCATGTGAAAATTTTCCCGATTTGATTATGGAAGCAGAACTGGAATTAACCGACTTTGAACGCGGAATGCTAGTTGGAGCAAGAAGCATGGGGCATTCCATTTTGGAAATCGTTCGGCAATCAGTAACTAAAACTCCCGGGCTAAGAGGCCGTGGTCCAATAGTAGAAATACTTCTCCCTGACGTTTCGTTGCCAGCTCGCGGGAAACAACATCTGTTGAGTCGTAGACTCACCTTAAATGATGTTGCCCGCAGCTGGCAACGAAACGTCAGCGAGAAGTATTTCTACTATTGGACCACGGCCTCTTAGCCCGGAAGTTTTAATTACTGAAGACACCGGCCGTGAAAGCCTACACGCTATCATCGTTCGGAAAGATTTAGAGACCAAATGTATCAACAGTGTGCCGAGAACATCACGTTTCAGGCATTACGTCTCACCATGGGCAACTCAGTGGCCGACAGCCTTCACGTAACAACCGAGAGCAGCGGCGTTTTGGTAGAGCTGACAGTGCTAATAGGCAAGCAACGATTCACGGAACAGCCGCAGAAGTCAGTGTGGGACTTACGATGAATGTATCCGTTATGACAGTGCCTCGAAATTTGGCGTTAACGGGCTTTGGCGGCAAACGACCGACGCTTTTACCTTTGCTAACAGCAGGACATCGCCTGCAGCGCCTGTCCTCAGCTCGTGACCTTATCGGTTGCACCTTAGACGACTGGAAAACCGTGGCCTGGTCAAATGAATCCCGATCTCAGTTGGTAAGAGTTGATGAGAGTGTTCGAGTGTGCATCAGATGTCATGAAATCGCATGGACAACTTGTCAACACGGCACTGGTGGTGGCTCCATAATGGTGTGGGGTGCGTATTTGTGGAATGGACTGGGTTCTCTGGATATTCAGTTAATTAAAGACCATTTGCTGCCATTCATGGAACTCATGATCCCAACAGCGATGGAATTCGTATGGATGGCAACGCGCCGTGTCATCCGGCCACAGTTGCTAGCAATTGGTTTGAAGATCATTCGGGACAATTTGAGTAAATGATTTGGTCAACCACATCGGCTGACATGAATCCCATTCAAAGGACATAATGAGCAGTCAGTTCGCGCTCAAAACCGTGCACCGGCAACACTTTCGCAAATATGGACAGCTATAGACGTAGCGTGGTTCAATATTTCAGCAGTGGACTTCTAATGACAAGTTGAATCCATTCCACGTCCAGTTGCGGCCCTACACCGGACAGAAGGTCCGAGGAGATCTTAGTGTGTATCAGTTTTTCATCTTATTATTACGTATTCTTTGAATTCAGTACACATATCTTCCGAGATAGAAGTTTATTAAAAGCCAACTGCATCACGTAGCACCCGTAAGTCCTAACTCCTGCGCCGGTGGAGTAGACCGTTGATTCCACTTGAGCGTGTGGAGGAGGTCAGACCGTTCAGACAAAGATTCCATTACTCATTTACAAGGGACAATCAAAGGGAAACGAGACAGATTGAAAAAAAGTAGACAAACTGTTGATAATTTTGAAAGCAATCGCCTAAATTGCAAATACACTACTGGTCATAAAAATTGCTACACCACGAAGATGTACTACAGACGCGAAATTTAACCGACAGGAATAAGATGCTGTGATATGCAAATGATTGGCTTTTCAGAGCATTCACACAAGGTTGGCGCCGGTGGCGACACCTACAGCGTCCTGACATGACGAAAGTTTCTAACCGATTTCTCACACACAAACAGCAGTTGAACGGCGTTGCCTGGTGAATCGTTGTTGTGATGCTTCGTGTAAGGAGAAATGCGTACCAACACGTTCGCCTATCGCGATTGCGGTTTATCGTATCGCGACATTGCTGCCCGCGTTGGTCGAGATCCAATGACTGTCAGCAGAATATGGAATCGGTGGGTTCAGGAGGGTAATACGGATCGCCGTGCTGGATCCCAACGGCCTCGTATCACTAGCAGTCGAGATGACAGGCATCTTATCCGCATGGCTGTAAGGGATCGTGCAGCAACGTCTCGATCCACGAGTCAACAGATGGGGACGTTTGTGAGGCAACAACCATCTGAACGAACAGTTCGACGACGTTTGCAGCAGCATGGACTATCAGCTCGGAGACAATAGCTGCGGTTACCCATGACGCTGCATCACAGACAGAAGCGCCTGCGATGGTGTACTCGACGACGAACCTGGGTGCACGAATGGCAAAACGTCATTTTTTCGGGTGAATCCAGGTTCTGTTTACTGCATCATGATGGTCACATCCGTGTTTGGCGACATCACGGTGAAGGCACATTGGAAGCGTGTATTCGTCATCGACATACTGGCGTATCACCCGGTGTGATGGCCTTTGGTTACACGTTTCGGTCACCTCTTGTTCGCACTGACGGCACTTTGGACAGTGGACGTTACATTTCAGGTGTGTTACGGCCCGTGGCTCTACCCTTCATTCGATCCCTGCGAAACCCTACATTTCAGCAGGATAATGCACGACCGCATGTTGCGGGTCGTGTACGGGCCTTTCTGGATACAGAAAATGTTGGACTGCTGCCCTGGCCAGCACATTCTCCAGATCTCTCACCAATTTTAAAACGTTTGGTCCATGTTGGCCGAGAAACTGGTCCGTCACAATACGCCAGTCACTACTCTTGATGAACTGTGGTATCGTGTTGAAGCTACATGGGCAGCTGTACCTGTCCACGCCATCCAAGCTCTGACTGAATGCCGAGGTGTATTAAGGCCGTTATTACGGCCAGAGGTGGTTCTTCTGGGTACTGATTTCTCAGGATCACATGCAATCACATGTCAGTTCTAGTATTAAATATTTGTCCAATGAATATTGGTTTATCTTCTGCATTTCTTCTTGGTGTAGCAATTTTAATGGCCAGTAGTGTACATTTATCCCTCTCGGAGATAAGACGCTCATTGACTTGATAGAAAAATTTTTGCGACAGCCAGCGGGACACAGGCACAGACCCAGATGATTTTACTCGGAACCCAAACATACGGACATCACATGAGATGATGTAGGGGCAGTATGGAGGATTTGTAATGGCTTTCCAGCTCAATCGAAACATCAGGTACACCGGCTCCGGAAATGTGATACTGCTCTTCTACTTTGACCGCAAGGGCCCACTGTTCATTGACCTTCTGGAACAGGGCGTCACAGCTAACGCATAGTGGTAAGTGGAGACATTGCAAAAACTGAAGTTTTCAAGTCAAGTCCAAAACGGCATCGTACTGTAGTAGCATAATGTCAGCCGTCATGTTATCTCAGCTGTTTCGACAATGCTGCAGAATTTTCGCTCGTAAGGCATTACATATCCCCCAACATTTCTTATTTCTCCCAAAGTGATTTACGTATTTTTGGAGCTCTGAAGAAACACATTCGAGGGCGTCGATTTACTTCATTCGAAGAGGTGTACGCATCGGTACAACCATGCTTTCGCAGACAACCGAAATCTTTTGTCTCACTGTGGATAAAATATATTGGCACTTATGGCCATGAAATAATAAACAGCTCAATAAATTTTTTTCCATCAGCCCCGATTTCATTTACCTGCCTCCTGTAGTTACACACTTACGTGTTTATGTATTGCTTTTGGGAAGAACACAATCATCTGCCCACCTCATACATCTAAGTAGGAATTCTACAGATTTTAAATTACATTCAGCTTGAACAGGGTTTTACCCTAACCGCGGACGTTATTCTATCTGTAAGTGGAACAAACAGTAAAAGATACCAAGGAGAAGTTTGGAAAGGAAATTGAAATTCAGGAAGAATAAAAATTTTCAGGTTAGGTGACAACACCATAATTGTGCCAGAGACATACCGGCAGCCGTTTGTCTGGACTACGACCTATCCGTAGATACGAAACAAACATCGATCTGGTCTAACAGCAAAGGTGAATCATCCGACCAGGCGACAGGGTCCCTATGATCCTCGGTCCATTCTCAGTAATTCTGTGTGCACTGTAATAGCAGTTGACAATGACACTGGGTCAACATGGAGTCGTCTGCTGTGAAGTCATGTGTTCAACAATGGACACTGAAGAGTGTGCTCCGAAACACCTGTGCCTGTACCAGCATCGTACTCTGTCATCAGACCTTCTAGAGATCGCTGCCCATCCTGCTCTGCAGAGGTGGCAAGCCTCCGTCCTCCACGTTCTGTTATGAGGCGTGGACGTACAGTGAGTTATGGCCAACTAGCATTTTCGCCATCATTTAACCACTTTCCGTCGACCCTCGCGAGAAGAACACGCATTCATGCGCGGCTTCGTCCTTTCTGAGATGCTCGTCAAAGGCGATCGATCACAATAGTCTACATTTTGTCAATGTCTGTATTGTTATTGTGTTTCCCCAGTGTCTTATCGTATCGTGGATAGAATGATTCGCTTCTCTGCTCCTCTTGTGTAATTTCCTCGCTGGGTCACGCCTCTGCAGCTCTTCCGGCGGCATACGATTTGCGGTTTTCGGTGTTCGAGATAATTTGGCTAATCAGCGTAATTTCGTTTTGACTGAACAGAAAGCTCCAACGCGTTTTACACATTCCAGAACAATTGTTCATCAACTGGTACTAAATTTGGCCTTAGTTGACCTACGCCCATTAATCTGTTGAGAAATGAATTCCTAGCAAATTAAATTTGTTTCACATGTTAACAAAGTACCCTTACTCTGAGATGCTTATCTTGTTATTGCCAATTTACATTTTACATCGTACTTCTCCTGGCACCAATTGTTTCGGTGCCAAATAGCGAAACTGAAATGCCAATTTTAATGTCTCATTCTCTGTTGTAACCATCAGTATCGCCTACGTAATTCCACTACATTACCGTTGTTTCTCAGTTGTTCATGTTCATATCACAACTTTTTTTTCAAGTCGGTATTCATTCCATTCAATAGCTCTTCCGAGATATTTACAGTCTTTGACAGAATTACAATGACATCTATCATCCTCAAAGACTTTATTTCTCCTCCCTAAACTCCAATACCCTTCGCAAAATCATCTTTTGTTTGCATTATTGGTTGTTTTATGCACGGGGATAGGCTCTTACTCCGTGTCACTCCCTTCTCAGGTACTGCTTCCGTTGCATAAAACTTCACCTCTTATAACTTCAGTCGGTTTCCCTGTGAAAGTTGTAAATGGTCTGTCGTTTACTATGGTTTTTCCTTGCTGCCTTCATAATTTCAAAGCTTTTATCCCAGTCGGCACTGTTCAAAATGGCTCTGAGCACTATGGGACTTTACATCAATCCCCTAGAACTATTTAAACCTAACTAACCTAAGGACATCACACAACAAACAGTCATCAAGAAGCAGAGAAAAATCTCTGACCCCGCCGGGAATCGAACCCGGGTCGGCACTGTCAAAAGCCTTGTCGGATTGATTCCGTATTTCTAGATTTCCGGAAAGCTTTTGACACTGTTCCTCACAAGCGACTTCTAATCAAGCTGCGGGCCTATGGGGTATCGTCTCAGTTGTGCGACTGGATTCGTGATTTCCTGTCGGAAAGGTCGCAGTTCGTAGTAACAGACGGCAAATCATCGTGTAAAACTCAAGTGATATCAGGTGTTCCTCAGGGAAGCGTCCTGGGACCTCTGCTGTTCCTGATCTATATAAATGACCTTCGTGACAATCTGAGCAGTTCTCTTAGGTTTTTCACAGATGATGCTGTAATTTACCGTCTAGTAAGATCATCCGAAGACCAGTATCAGTTGCAAAGCGATTTAGAAAACAGTGCTGTGTGGTGTGGCAGGTGGCAGTTGACGCTAAATAACGAAAAGTGTGAGGTGATCCACATGAGTTCCAAAAGAAATCCATTGGAATTCGATTACTCGATAAATAGTACAATTTTCAAACTGTCAATTCAACTAAGTACCTGGGTGTTAAAATTACGAACAACTTCAGTTGGAAAGACCACATAGATAATATTGTGAGGAAGGCGAGCCAAAGGTTGCGTTTTATTGACAAGACACTTAGAAGATGCCACAAGTCCAGAGACAGCTTACACTACACTCGTTCGTCCTCTGTTAGAATATTGCTGCGCGGTGTGGGATCTTTACCAGAGGGGATTAAAAAAAATGGTTCAAATGGCTCTGAGCACTATGGGACTTAACATGTGTGGTCATCAGTCCCCTAGAACTTAGAACTACTTAAACCTAATTAACCTAAAGACATCACACACACCCATGCCCGAGGCAGGATTCGAACCTGCGACCGTAGCAGCCCCGCGGTTTCGGACTGCAGCGCCAGAACCGCACGGCCACCGCGGCCGGCGTGGGGAAGGCGAGCCAAAGGTTGCGTTTCATTGGAAGGACACTTAGAAGATGTAACAAGTCCACTAAAGAGACAGCTTACACTACACTCGTTCGTCCCCTGTTAGAATATTCCTGCGCGGTGTGGGATCCTTACCAGGTGGGATTGACGGAGGACATCGAAAGGGTGCAAACAAGAGCAGCTCGTTTTATATTATCACGTAATTGGGGAGAGAGAGTGGCAGATATGATACACGAATTGGAATGGAAGTCATTACAGCAAAGACGTTTTTCGTCGCGGCGAGATCTTTTTACGAAATTTCAGTCACCAACTTTCTCTTCCGAATGCGAAAATATTTTGTTGAGCCCAACCTACATAGATAGAAATGATCTTCAAAATAGAATACGAGAAATCAGAGCTCGAACAGAAAGGTTTAGGTGTTCGTTTTTCCCGAGCGCTGTTAGGGAGTGGAATGGTAGAGAGATAGTATGATTGTGGTTCGATGAACCCTCTGCCAAGCACTTAAATGTGAATTGAAGAGTAGTCATGTAGATGTAGATCTATAAACGCTACACAAGTAAATCTGACTTTAATTGACCAATATTCCAAGACTGTTCAAATGGGTCTGAGCACTATGGGACTTAACTGGTGTCGTCATCAGTATCCTAGAACTTAGAACTACTCAAACCTAACCAACCTAAGGACGTCGCACACATCCATGCCTGAGGTAGGATTCGAACCTGCGACATTAGCGGTCGCGCGGCTTCAGACTGTAGCGCCTAGAACCGCTCGGCCACTCCGGCCGGCTCCAAGACTGTTCGTAGGGTCAGTAGCGTATCGCGTGTTCTCACATTTCCCGGTACCCAAACTTATCTTCCCTGAACACTTCTTCTACCAGTTCCTCCTCTCACTTGTAGATAATTCGTGTCTGTATTTTGGAACCAACATGTGTTAAACTGATGATTTCGTGATATCCACACGTGTCAGCATGTGCGTTCTTTGGAACTGAATTTATTGCATTTCGCACATCTCTTATATTTTGCACACAAGGTGGAGTAGGTTCGTCCCAAGGATTACAGTTATCCTGAGGGAATGTTATCTTTTCTAAGGACCCGGTTTCGAATTAAGACTTTAGTGTTCTGTCAGGATTTTCTAACAGTATGATATAGCAGACCTTATTTACTTCCTCCTCCCTTTCTACAATTTTGTCTTCAAGTCAGTTTCCATGCCACACACTTAATACGCTGTCGCAAAAAAAAAAAAAAAATAAAAAAAAAAATAGTACACGCTTCTCGAGGTTTGGTTGGTTGGTTGATTCGGGGTTGTGGACCAAACGGCGAGGACATCGCTCCCATCGGATTAGGGAAGGAAGTCGGCCGTGCCCTTTCAAAGGAACCATCCCGGTATTTGCCTGAAGATATTTACGGAAATCATTGAAAGCCTAAATCAGGATTGCCGGACGCCGGACGCCGTCTCTCTTGGTTCTAGAAGTTTCCAATTCATTCAAGATTTATTGATGCAACAGTGCACATGGAAAACATTACAGTTATTACATTTACTAACAAACAGCACAAGTGGTTCAGAGATACCAGTTCTCGACCCATGCAGAAACACCCATATTAGATCGAGCTGTAGTCTTGGCGGGTGGCAAAGCATGTGCTGACTCTGACATCCAGTCGATCGTACAGATGGCGAATACTTTCCTGGGGTACTTCACTCCTCGGCTGATCTACGTCTTCACGTCGTTCTGGAAGAATTGTTGAATGACAAATCGCCCTTGTCACATGTCGGCTCATCATGTTTCATATATAGGTTGGTCCATTGCTCGTGCGTGATCGGGCCACATATCTGACGAAATAAGCGTTAAAGGAAAAAAAACTACAAAGAACGAAACTTGTCTATCTTGAAGGGCGAAACCAGATGGCGCTATGGTTGGCCCACTAGATGGCGTTGCCATAAGTCAAACGGATATCAACTCCGTTTTTTTTTCAATAGGAACCCCTATTTTTTACCGTATATTCGTGTGCTACGTACAGAAATGTGAATGTTTTACTTGGACCACTTTTTTAGCTTTGTGATAGATGGCACTGTAATAGTCACAAACATACGTGTAATGTATTTTAGACGAACAGATGGCAACAGGTAGGTTTATCAAATTAAAATACTGAACGTAGGCTTGATTGAACATTTTATTCCGGTTGTTCCAATATAATACATGTGCCTTTGTGAACTAATCATTCCTGAGAACGCATGCTGTTACAGCGTGATTATCTGTAAATACCACATTAATGCAATAAATGTTCAAAATGATGTCCGTCAACCTCAATGCAGCTGACAATACGAGTAACGGCATTCCTCTCAACAGCGAGTAGTTCGCCTTCCTTAATGTTCGCACGTGCATTGACAATGCGCTGACGTATGTTGTCAGGCGTTGTCGGTGAATCACGATAGTAAATATCGTTCAACTTTCCTCACAGAAAGAAATCCGGGGACGACAGATCCGGTGAACGTTGAGGCCGTGGTACGGTGGTTCGACGACCAATCTACCTGTCATGAAATATGTAATTCAATACCGCTTCAACCGGACCCGAGCTATGTGCCGGACATACATCATGTTGGAAGTACAACGCCATTCTGGCATGCAGTGAAACATCTTGTAGTAATATCGGTAGAACATTACGTTGGAAATCAGCATACATTGCACCACTTAGACTTCCATCGATTAAATGGGGGCCAATTATTCTTCCTCCAATAATGCCGCACCATACATTAACCCGCCAAGGTCGCTGAAGTTTCTCTTGTCGCATCCATCGTGGATTTTCCGTTGGCCAACAGTGAATATTATACCGGTTTACGTTACTGCTGTTGGTGAATGACGCTTCGTCGCTAAATAAAATGTTTGCAAAAAATCTGTCATCGTCCCGTAATTTCTCTTGTGGCCAGTGGCAGATCTGTACAATCAGTTCAAAGAAGTCGCCATTCAATTCCTGGTGCATAGAAATATGGTACGAGTGCAATCGATGTTGATGCAGCATTCTCAATTCCCGATTCTCATACAGTTTGTCTGCTGCTGATGTGTGGATCAGCCGCGACAGCAGTTACAACACCTACTTGGGCATCATCAATTATTGCAGGTCGTAGTTTACGTTTCACATGTGGTTGAACACTACCTGTTTCCTTTGTGTCCGGCGAACGGTCCGGACACTTGGATGATGTCGTCCAGTATACCGAGCAGCATAAATATCACACGCCCGTTGGGCATTTTGATCACAATAACCATACATCAATACGATATCGATCTTTTCCCCAATTGGTAAACGGTCCATTTTAACGCGGGTAATGTATTACGAAGCAAATACCGTCCGCACTAGAGGAATGTTACGTGATACCACGTACTTATACGTTTGTTGCTATTAAAGCGCCATCTATCACAAAGCGAAAAAAGTGCTCCAACTAAAACATTAATATTTTATTATGTACTACACGAATATGTAATAAAAATTCAGGTTCCTATTTTAAAAGAAAAACACAATAGATATCCGTTTGACCTATGGCAGCATCATCTAGCGGGCCCACCATAGCGCCATCTCGTATACCCCTTCAAGCTAGCCGAGTTTCGTTCTTAGTAGATTTTTCGTTTGATGCTTATTTCGTGAGATATTTGGCCCGGTGACTGTCAATGGACCACCCTGTATGCGCGACTGGAGACAAGTTCGGAAATCGTGTCGATCCAGGGAAATCGCTGCACGTCATGCATACCACGTTGAGTTTTACGGGGTGTGTGTGGATGAAAATTATCCTATTAGAACATCATATTACCTTCTTGTTACAAGAACGGCAAATTAACCGGTCTAACAATGTTCTGCACGTATCGGGTGCTGGTCAGCGTCCCTCCAGGAACAACAAAGGCGAAGAAAAGTTGTTATCTCGTCACAGCCTAGGCTTGGATTGGGGCCAGTGTATCTTTGACGAATGCACTCTGCGAGACAGCGCTCTCCACGTCTGTGTCGTACGCGAAACCAACAGTCACTTTTGTGCAGGTAGAATCTACTTCCGCCGCTGAAGACCACTGTGTGGCATTCCATCTTCCGAGTGATCCTCTGACGGCAGCAGTCGAGCAGTGCACGTCGATGCTGTGATACGTGGAAGACGGGCTAGAAGTGTGCTTGCCCCTAGTCTCTTGCTAATAACCGCTTCACAGCAGTTCTTGTTGACACATCTGGGCTCACGAGCCCTCGCAATTGTGCTGTGGTAGCAGTACGATCTGCCACTGCTGCCCTTACAATATGACTATCCTGGCGGGCGTCTTTGCTGTGTGGAAGTCCAGAACCTTGTCGATGGGTGTTCGAATGTTCACATGACCACTGATAACAACTTCGTTACACTACTGACGCAGCGCGTCAACTTGTGTTGCAGTTCTCCAAAAGGACCGTCCTGCCCCTCGGAAGGCCAGAAACTCATCCCTTTTCTATATCTCTCCGTTGGCTGTACGAGTGCCTTTCCATGGCTTGGTTGCCTACTTGATTCACACTTCTGCAACGCACTGAGGCTACTGGCTTGAACAGTCCCTACTAAAGGATAGACACAGACAGTGCTCTCATGGCTTTGTCACTACGCTATCTGCTGGGGGACGAAGTTTAAACCGTTATCGCCACACCCGCCCCCCAACCCCCACTTGGTATATGCCGTAATCGGATCAAAATCTACGTCGTTTTTCTCAGCAGTGTATATATTCCTTCTACCTTTGTAATGTTTTGCTATGGAGCTATTGGTATTCATAAAGATACTCTCTTTTCTTCTCCTTGCTTCTAGAGCCTTGCGTTGCTGTTCTAGAGAATCCTGTTTGTGAAGCGATGTGTATACCTTTCGACACATAACCCGTCTGTAGTTGCCATACAGTGCTTTATTACAAACACATTCTCTTATTGAAATTAAAGTAACAACTATTATAATAAAAGGCACCTCCAATACCGAACCACCACCACCAGGACTCAGATTCAAACATTAACGCATTTAAGTTCGACAGACATAGATCTTTCAAATTTTACTCAACCAATTTTCACTAATCAAAACAATGTTCATATAACCACCATTAATCAAATTTAAATAACGTAACTCAATCACATAAATCTTTAAACATGCTTCATGACTTACATAGAAAATGGCTTTCAAATAACTCATATCAAATTCTAAAACTACTTCCAACAACTAAGACACCTTCCATGGACTGATCATAAGCAATTCTAACAAATGAAAAGTATTTTCAGGTTAATAGAGTCAACTGGGCCTCTCTTTAATATTCCTTACAGGTACGAGGTTCACATACATTTCATCCCCAGAATATAATAATAGAATATTAAATAGTCTTAAAATGGCGCCGTTTCAATTTTAGGTTGAAAATTACTGATGGATGTGAGCAGACCGAAAAGATACAGGAGATTCACGGACCACAAGGTGAAGTAGAGCTACTCTCAACTTTGAGCTACAATTAAGCTTCCGGAAAACCACAACGCTCCACCGAAAAGATGGAATTGCAGGACACTAACAACGTAGCGCCTGCTGGTGTGACCGAGCGGTTCTAGGCACTTCCGTCTGGAACCGCGAGACCACTACAGTCGCAGGTTCGAATGCTGCGTCGAGCATGGATGTGTGTGATGTCCTCAGGTTAGTTAGGTTTAAGTAGTTGTGATGACCTCAGATGTCCCATAGCGCTCAGAGCCATTTGAACCATTTTGAACTAACAACGTAACGATAGACACCGATCCAGGTCCTTAAATTTCCCTCTTCTATCGTGATACCGCGATCGGAGTTTGCTCGCGTCGACCACTGCTAATTATCTCAAACATAAACACATCAGCGGCAGACAACATTCTGGCGCATCAGATACACAAATCATGCCTTCCCAACTGGTTATAAATAAACCTTTAATTATACATGGCGCAAAATGAACCCAAGTAGAACTAACCTACGTGACCAATTGCCGAGTAACGGCTCTTAAAATCTGATTAGACAATTCTCTAGAAGCAACAAAATAATAACTCCAGGCACAGACTTACGCACTACTTGGTATGACCTCTAGCTACGCATTAAGCTCGGCTTCATGTCTATTTGTTATGCGTAGGTAGCACTCCCTTAAATGCCGTCAACATATCACGCGGTCAGGCCAAACCCATTGACTAGTAACAGAAACAATCAAGATAGTTTTCAGTGCACTCGGGTATACAGTTAACATGAACGCACCAAGGAACAGTTCGACGACTCCAGTTCATTCGCTTGGAGTAACATGTAACAGACGCGAAGGAAGTCTGTTCTTCAAATCTCCGGTCGGCAGCGGATCTGCATTCCAACGGCTAAACACGCCGCAGCAGCTGCTCACTCCCCTCCGTCGGACCGACTCGGCCACTCGCCACGCTGTATGAAATTTACGCGTACCGCGAATCTCAATTTTAGACGTCTGTTTATTTAATGACGTCTATATTGCATTTTCTGGCGTTTTTATGTTTTCTCCTTTTGTCAGTTAAATTCAGTATCTCCTGTATTGTTCAGGGATTTCTATTAGGGCTTAACTTTTTACCTTTTCTGTTCTCTGCTGCATTCACTATATCGTACCCCGAAGCTACCTGTACCTCTTCCATTCCATTGTATGGTTTGCTTTATTCTCTAGGTGTAACCTACACTATCGGACAAGAACTACGTCGCCTTTCTTCCAAGAATTCCAATTTAAGTTCTTTCATTACTTCTCTCCCACTTTCGAACTCAATACGACACTAGCAACATGTCTCGCAATTTCTACTTTGCCTATTGCCTTGCCTGCTCCTTAAGAACCCCAAACGTTACAGTATTGACAAATTATCGTACTTGCGTTTTGTGCCCTTACGGATTCACTGCAAGCTCATAGAATTATTCCAACATACCTATGCCTTCAATTTGCCTTCACCATCAGTGATTTTACTTGAATATCGCATTTCACGCTGCTCCTTTGTCTTACCCTTCTACAATTGACATTCCCATTTGTGAGAAGAAACTGTTTCTTTTCTTTGTTTGATACTACGTCACTAAGAGAGTATAAACGCAATACCTTTCCCTAAAGAGTCGCACCTGGACTGCCTCTGCATGCCATCATAACAACTGTAGACGCTGTAACAGAGCACAGCCGCATTAGGCACTGTTGAAGTACTCCGTCCTATAATGAATGGAAATGTCAGAATGTGGAAAGATGATTTTCCATTGAAGTAAAAGTACTGCGCTTGTTTTCTCAGGCATCCAGAGTAACTTCGGTATGTATGAGATGCGCATAAAAATGGACGCTGCCGCGAGCTTCCTCCAGAACTGCAGGCAGTCTGCTAAACTGAGAGAGAGATTTAGGAACTCACTCGCTGTATGACCTAAAGTCAACAGTTCTTAACACGCAATATAGCCTTTTGCTATGTGTAAAGGAACATTGAAATCAAGCACAATGTCAGTAACTTTCTGAAGGATAACACTCTCACTCTTATCATTCCTCTTTGTTTGGACTTTATCATATTTTTTAAAGGTAATGTGGTGTATAGTCTTCTCCGGAACAGGGTCTACAAATTTATGCCTTTCTGAACATAGATTTCTCCTTCAGACACATTCTTTATGAGGAAGTGATGGAGCCCTGCTATACTCACTACTTGTCTTCCGTCGTTTATTCTTTTCATTTTTCTTTTCTGAGAGTGTGGACTTCCCAGCACGTCTTAGTAAATTTTTCCCACAGCCTTGAGATACTTCTTTAAAGAAATGAAGCTACTGCGTTTCTGTTTCTTCCGTCCCTTCTCCAGTACTTTTACAGTTAAAATGGACGAATAGGGAGATATCCACAGAAGTTACATTTCATTTAATCAGTTCTTTCTCAGTTGCTAATAAGTTCAGTTCCACAGTTGATAACAATAAAATAGAAATTAAAAGAGAATATTACTAATTGAGAAAAAATTGACATTAATGAAATACATACTGTAGATAAATTTCTGGAGTAGAACTTAACTACAAATGAAACGGAAACAAATTTTTCACATGGCCTTCCTGCATGTCTCGTACAGTGGATGAGAATTCCATGTACCTGCGTTACAGTTTTCATTTTAAAACTGTCTCTGTTAACAAACCTCTCCCTTTTTATTTTCTTCCTTGAGTTGCAGATGACTCCCATTCTGACACCTACACACTAGAAGTCTGCTGGAATGCAGACTTTTTGATATTTCGTGGTGTGACATCTCCATGGATTGAGAGTTCCGGAGCACAGGTTCAGATACCCCTCTCCAGGCAGTAACCGCTTCCGGTTACAGGACACGGCAGGGTTTATCACTGCTTCAAACATGAAACAGGATACTACAGCCAGCCAACCCAAGCTAAGAGTCCTGGCTGCAACATGTGACCGCAACGTCTGGGCCGATCGTCTTGAACAAAAGATCTTTTACAAAGCATTTTCACTGTCAGAGGCTTTTAAACTATGATATTCTATAAACTAATTTGTAGTGTGAAAGCTCTTGCCATCTAGAGTGCTATTATATCTCGAGTCTGTCTCTTCACAGAAGCCGGCCGCGGTGGTCTCGCGGTTCTAGGCGCGCAGTCGGGAACCGTGAGACTGCTGCGGTCGCAGGTTCGAATCCTGCCTCGGGCATGGATGTGTGTGATGTCCTTAGGTTAGTTAGGTTTAATTAGTTCTAAGTTCTAGGGGACTGATGACCACAGCAGTTGAGTCCCATAGTGCTCAGAGCCATTTTTTTTCTTCACAGAATCAAAGTTTTCCAAATATTTCTACCCCACCGATTCTCCACAGGACGTCCGAATTTCTTATTAGGCAAACAAATATTCGAATTTTTGTCTTCAAATTGAAACATATGTTTGAGATTCGTAGACTTCTTTCAGCGAGCAAAGCTTTCTGCTACGCTAGTCTGCTTCTTGTACTGTCCCCAATACGTCATACTTTATTTTCTTTTCAATTTCGTGAACTACATGATCACCAGTAGCGATATTAACTTTCGCACTAATTTCTTTGCTTTTATTTTACTGTCAGTGCATATAGAGTGCTCATTAGATTGTTTATCACATTCAGCATGTCATTCTATTCCTCCTCACTTCCTCCCAATGTAATCACCAAACTTTCTCATCCATATCAATTCACTCACTAATCCCGCTTACCAAACTCCTACTCCGGCCACTAGAGCTTCGTTATACATGGTAAGTTGTAGTGGTAAACAACTGCATCCGTGCTTTGGCTTCTTTTTAATGTGAACACTTCTGTCGTAGACAACATTCTAATACATAGCACTTCTGCATCTTCTATCTACACCTCGTTTTCGCTGTTGATCGATCCGGTTTTCCTACGAATCTTGTCACATTTTTACTTAACGAAACCTTTGTTTTGTAACGTCCCCTTAGAAAAAATTATTAATTACTTTGCTGATAAACCTCTTAAAATATTTTATTTTCAAACAGCTGAGCAGAACTGAGCGTACTCAGACATTTCGCATATCATTCTTTACCTATTCTGATCTACACTAAAATGACACACAATATTTTTAGCGCAACGCAATCTGACTTTCGAAAACCCCTACAAAAGAATGGCCCTGACTAACATTAACCTATACGTTTCACAAATCACTTACCTAACAAAAATCTTCGTTAATCGAGCTACTGCAATACAGTGAGTGCCACTACTGCCAGCTAAATAAAAGATTCAATCTACTGAAGGCACTAAATACTGATAGGCACAGTTAGGAAACGAAAGATTTTGATAGAGAACAAACATGTATTTACCTTAATATTGTTCAAAAGTCATATATATATATATTGACATCCAGTCTTACAAATGTACTGTCTCTGATGGACACACGCTTAGACCATCCGCTCTCAAAAATCTGCCATCTCTCTACCCCACATCCACCACAGCTGGTGGCTCACCTCCAATTGTGCAACGCTACATGCTGTTAACATCCAGCTGCCCAACATTACAATGGCAGACAACAATGCAAACTAGCCACAGACTGCTCACAGCACAGACAGTGATTTTCATACAAAGCGTTACCAATAAGAAAACCTAAACAGCCTGCCTACAGTTTGTGACGACAAATTCTACGACAGTTTGAAGAAATACACTCCTGGAAATAGAAAAAAGAACACATTGACACCGGTGTGTCAGACCCACCATACTTGCTCCGGACACTGCGAGAGGGCTGTACAAGCAATGATCATACGCACGGCACAGCGGACACACCAGGAACCGCGGTGTTGGCCGTCGAATGGCGCATTTCTGCACCGCCGCCGTCAGTGTCAGCCAGTTTGCCGTGGCATACGGAGCTCCATCGCAGTCTTTAACACCTGTAGCATGCCGCGACAGCGTGGACGTGAACCGTATGTGCAGTTGACGGACTTTGAGCGAGGGCGTATAGTGGGCATGCGGGAGGCCGGGTGGACGTACCGCCGAATTGCTCAACACGTGGGGCGTGAGGTCTCCACAGTACATCGATGTTGTCGCCAGTGGTCGGCGGAAGGTGCACGTGCCCGTCGACCTGGGACCGGACCGCAGCGACGCACGGATGCACGCCAAGACCGTATGATCCTAAGCAGTGCCGTAGGGGACCGCACCGCCACTTCCCAGCAAATTAGGGACACTGTTGCTCCTGGGGTACCGGCGAGGACCATTCGCAACCGTCTCCATGAAGCTGGGCTACGGTCCCGCACACCGTTAGGCCGTCTTCCGCTCACGCCCCAACATCGTGCAGCCCGCCTCCAGTGGTGTCGCGACAGGCGTGAATGGAGGGACGAATGGAGACGTGTCGTCTTCAGCGATGAGAGTCGCTTCTGCCTTGGTGCCAATGATGGTCGTATGCGTGTTTGGCGCCGTGCAGGTGAGCGCCACAATCAGGACTGCATACGACCGAGGCACACAGGGCCAACACCCGGGATCATGGTGTGGGGAGCCATCTCCTACACTGGCCGTACACCTGTGGTGATCGTCGAGGGGACACTGAATAGTGTAAGGTACATCCAAACCGTCATCGAACCCATCGTTCTACCATTCCTAGACCGGCAAGGGAACTTGCTGTTCCAACAGGACAATGCACATCCGCATGTATCCCGTGCCACCCAAGGTGCTCTAGAAGGTGTAAGTCAACTACCCTGGCCAGCAAGATCTCCGGATCTGTCCCCCATTGAGCATCTTTGGGACTGGATGAAGCGTCGTCTCACGCGGTCTGCACGTCCAGGACGAACTCTGGTCCAACTGAGGCGCCAGGTGGAAATGGCATGCAAGCCGTTCCACAGGACTCCATCCAGCATCTCTACGATCGTCTCCATGGGAGAATAGCAGCCTGCATTGCTGCGAAAGGTGGATATACACTGTACTAGTGCCGACATTGTGCATGCTCTGTTGCCTGTGTCTATGTTGCTGTGGTTCTGTCAGTGTGATGTATCTGACCCCAGGAATGTGTCAATAAAATTTCCCCTTCCTGGGACAATGAATTCACGGTGTTCTTATTTCAATTTCCAGGAGTGTATTCATGTCCACACTATATGTATTATAATCATACAAACAGTGAAACCAAGTTCGATCAAATTGCTTTACTTTCTATAATTCATTGACAAAATTTTTGTAGGTTCATGTAACCTCCTATACGAAAAAAAACTCATTCATCCCATTCTCACTAGGTAATTTATAGTGTGCATTTTTTTCCACTTGTTCAATTTTTGAGCAGTTCATACAAGTAAATGACACCAAATATAAAGAACGGAAAATGCTTATTTGTGCAACAGAACAATAGGAAACTGAATGCACCAGCTGTACGTGCTATTACGCGGGCTGACAACTATTGAACGATATGAAAAAATACTACATTAGTTACAAACTACGGAGTGTACATAGTTCATTCAACATATAAACGTCATTACAGATATTCAGATTTAGCTTATGACATGTTCGATACGCCAGACACCATTGGCGATGATGTGGTGTAGACGAATACCGAATTTCTGCATGACCCGCTGAAGTGTTGAAACATCGATGCTGTCGTTGGCTAGTTTCACCTCAACATTGGTTCTGAGATAATTGCTGTTCATCTTAGTCTTGAATATAGGCCCACAAAAAGAAGTCTCACTAGTTCAGATCCGGAGAGAATGGTGGCCAATCGGGGCCCATTCCAGTCGCCTCTGGGTACCCCAGAGCCAGAATGTGGTCTCCAGAGTGCTCCTCGAGGACATCAAACACCCTCCTGCTTCGCTTATGTCGGGCTCCGTCTTGCATGAACCACATCTTGTGGAAATAAGGGTCACTTTGGATAATGGGGATGAAATCATCTTCCAAAACCTTCACTTACAAATTTGTAGTCACTGTATCATCAACAAATATCGCGTTTATTGCGTGACTGGACATCCGTCACCCGTTGAGGGTGAAGACACTTCTCTATCGCGAAATGCGGATTCTCGGTCCCACAGATTCCCCAATTTTGTTTACAGACGAACCCATCCAAATAAAAGTGGGCTTCGTCGCCAAACCAAAGCGTATACACATCAAAGTCCTGTTCGTAAATTCTGCGGACAACAGTTGGAGAAACACAAACGCTGTTCAATCGCCTTGGCGCTTAATGGCTGATGGACTTGAATTTTGGGTGGGGAGAGATGTAGATCTGCCTACCATGAAAATAACTAATCCTAACTGTATGCACATACCACCAAGGGAAGTTTATTATTACATCTGTTATCTTGTACCACTGAATTATTAACATCAGTGCGATATTCACATTATAAATGAAACCACAGCTGAAGCAGGATGAAGTAGATATAAATACCTGGACAAGAGCAGAAATTTGGATCAAGGTAAAACCATCAGTACTCTCAATGACATTTAAAAAGCGTACATCCACAGGAGATGAAAATATTATTGTAATGGACGGTACACATATATGATGACTGGCAAAACTTCCTTCTAAGCCTGATCCCTATTCAGCTTAACATAATAGCACGTATCTGCCTATACTAACCATAAACGCAAATAGCGGCAGCCTTTCATCGTTAACTGAAATTTGTGCAGGCTGTCTTATCGAAAAGTGGACTGTAATTTCAGTTACAGATTTAATTAGCAATAAATCTCGTTTAACGGAGTGTACAAAAATACGAGCTTCTTCAATATAAACATGGAATAATTTATAGCCAATATGACAATAAACGGAGTAAAATTAGGTTGATATTGGTTTCGTTAGTTAAGTCAGCCTACGAAGAAAGAAGAAAGGAATATCTGTTTATGGAACGGCAGCTGAGACTAGCAAAGGATTGAGAAAGAATTCGAAAATTCCCTTTTTAGGGAACGAGCAAAGCATTTGTGTTGAGCGCTTGAAAGTACCATGGAAATCCTTGTTCTGGATAGTGAATTCAAAGAGAGGCGTCCAAATAAACGATGAGTCTTAAGTTTGTGAAGAACTAAATTGAACAATGTGAACAACTAAATTGAACAAGGAAATGTAGCAAATCACCTTCTTTCTTACGTGCGTATAATAAGTGAATGATAGCAGTTAACCTGAGTCTTCAGGGTACAGCCATCAAGTTCACGCCATTTTTTATCATTATTGATAACTATGTACAGTTTCGAATCCCCAGAACATTTTTATGAGAGTAGGATACAGAAGGTGGCCTTTGTCAGCAGTCAGTTAACTTTAAACGCAGGTAATGGTGCTGTAATACAAATAGCAGAGTAAAAAGAACTGCTGTTTTGAAGGAAATGAAAAAGAACTAGACGGAGTGTGATGAAGAATTCCCATTTTCTATCGCTTCGGTATCACCTGATGAAAAATTAAAGCGTTTGAAGTAAATGACGTTCCTTTACTAGAGGAACCATGTCTCTGACATAAAGCGATGCCTCAGCAAGCCACCAAGCGCCATTACAAGTGCAGAAGGGACAACCAAGGTTGTCAGCCAGCAGACCAACCGTATCGTGCATTTAATATTAGTTGCTACTTTTGTCGTTTGGCTGATTGGAGGGGGACGTGACGCCGTTCCTGTAGGAACTGGTGACACCTTTTTTACGAACCCTGTATAATGAAAGACAAGCAGCCTCACTGTTGAAAGGTATCTGATCGCATACCCATTCCTTCCTGCCTACACGTTCTGTCCTTGTCTTATCAGTGCACCGGCTTCCTCTGTTTCAGTAAAAGAAGCTACTGCCTCCTTCCACAGTTACACGACTTCGTCTTGTGATTATAAACATGGACTGTGTCGCAATGAAATGCAAAGGTAAGTGCAAAAGAAGAAAAATAAAAGAGGTAGCGGAGTGAGCTCTGCAGTGAGTTCAAGCAGGTAGGGAGGTGGACGAGGCGGTGGAGAGAGCGCTGCTGTCGGCCGTTGGCGGACAAGTCTATCTGGCGCGAGTGCGGCGCTCTGCTGCGAGCGTCGGCGACTGCGTTATGCAAATGCGCGCCGGCGGCGGAATGGATAATTAACGACTCTCACCGGACAAAAACTTCAGGGACAGGTACATCGCGTAATGTATCTGCCATTTAACGGGGATATATGATATGGTGGCTAGGAATTCCAGTGCAAATTTTGTGCCCACCTATACAAAGAAACCTGTTACCGTAAGGGGATTCCGAGGAAGACCAGTTTTCAACTTTATGCTTTCTGTTACGAATGTCAGTTGCGCTCTGTTCCTCTTGCGGACATATTGTTTTAACCGCACACCCCACAAACATACGTGGCATGTCTGAACAGTTCGGTGAATGCGATCAGACAATACACAAAGCTAAAGATACAAAGGTACACTATGCGATCAAAATTATCCTGACACCTGGCTGAAACTGACTAACAAGGTCGCGCCGACAAAGGTGGCCAAGCCGTTCTAGGCGCTACGGTCTGGAACCGCGCGACCGCTACGGTCGGAGGTTCGAATCCTGCCTCGTGCATTGGTATGTGTGATGTCCTTAGGTTAGTTAGGTTTAAGTAGTCCTAAGTTCTAGAGGACTGATGATCGCATTTGAACCATTTGAGCCAACTTAAAAGTTCGTGGCGCCCTCCATCAGTAATGCTGGAAGTCAACATGGTATTGGCCCACTCTTAGCCTTGATGGCAGCTTCCATTCTCGCTGGCATACATTCAATCAGGTGCTGGAAGGTTTCTTGGGGAATGGCAGCCCATTCTTCAGGGAATGCTGCACTGAGGAGAGGTATCGATGTCAGTGAGGTCTGTCACGAAGTCGGCGTTCCAAAATATTCCAAAGGTGTTTTATAGGATTCAGGTGTGGATTCTGTGCAGGCCAGTTAATTACAGCGATGTTATTGTCGTGTAACCACTCCGCCACAAGCCATGCATTACGAACAGGTGTCTGATTGTGTTGAAAATGCAATCGCCGTTCCCGAATTGCTCTTCAACTGCGGGAAGCAAAACCTGCTTAAAAGATAAATATAGGCCTGAGCTGTGATAGTGCCACGCAAAACAATAAGGGGTGCAAGCCTCCTCCATGAAAAACACGGCCACACCATAACACCACCGCCTCCGTACTTTACTGTTGGCACTATACACGTTGGCAGAAGACGTTCACCGGGCATTCGCCATACCCGCACACTGCCAAAGGATTACCACATTGTGTACAGTGATTCATCACTCCACACAACGTTTTCTCCCTGTTCAGTCTTCCAATGTTTACACTCCTTAGTCCAAGCGCGGCGTCGTTTGGCTTTTACCGACGTAATGTGTTGCTTATGAGCAGCCGCTCGAGCATTAAATCCAAATTCTCTCACCTCCCGCCTAACTGTTATAGAAAATGCAGAGGATCCTGATGTAGTGTGGAATTCCTGTGTGATGGTCTGGATAGATGTCTGCCTTATACACATTACGACCCACTTCAACTGTCGGCGGCCTCTGTCAGTCACAGACGGAGGTCGGCCTGTACACTTTTGTGCTGTACGTGTCTCTTCACGTTTCCGCTTCACTATTTCACTATAACATCGGAAACAGTGGACCTAGATAAGGTGTGTGGAAATCTCGCGCACAGGCTTATCACACAAGAGGCACCCAATCAGCTGACCACGTTCGAAGTCCGTGAGTTCCGCGGAGCGAGCCATTCAGATCTCTCACGATGTCTAATGACTACTAAGGTCGCTGATGTGGAGTAGGTATCAGTAGGTGGCAGCACAATGCACCTAATATGAAAAACGTACGTCATTGTGGGTATTCGGATACTTTTGATCACATAGTGTATGCTTTTTATTTCCCCTTCAAAATAGTCACCACCCGCTACAGCACACTTTCTACAACGTTAGTACAACTTCTGGAAACTATCAGGAAAGACCTCCTTTGGAATAATTTGCAGAACGGCTGTCACACCATCTTTGATGACATTTACGTCCGCACGACGTTCACCTTTCCTGGCCACCATCCAGCGGGGAAACATGAAGAAGTCCGTAGGAGCCAGATCAGGGGAGTGCGGGGGGTGTTTAAGAACAGTTACCACATTCTGCGGCATGAACTGGTTTACACAGTTCGCGCATTGTGCATGGGCTTTGTCATGGAGGAGCATCCATTTTCTAGTTCTGTACAACTCCGTCCGAAGCCGTCGGGTACACTGTATCAACCGGTTCAATACGGTGTGGTAAAATGGAGCACTAATGGTTTTTTTCTGCAAGAACAAATTCCTTGTGAATGATGTCGTTGTTGTTGAAGAAGGCGATCAACAGTGATTTTACCTTGGATTACTGCAGACGGCTTTTTTTTGTCGTGGGGAAGACGGTGAATACCACGACATCGATTGCCGTTTTGATTCCGCATTAAACTGGTAGTACGAAGCCTCATCTCCTATGATGAAGGTGTTCAGAAGCGGTGGGTCCTGATTAAACATGGAAATAAAAGCTCCTGAAGTTTCCTTCCGTTTGGCTTTCTACTCGTCTATGAGCTTGTGCGGCACAAACCGGGAGCAGATCTTTCGCTTACCCAAATCATCGCAGACTTGCACCATGTCCTTGCTAATGCCCAATTCCTCCGCAACCAATCTGAGAGTCCGTCGCCGATCTTGTGCCAGCATTCGTCGCACTTTCTCGATCTTTTCTGGGGTTCTGTTTGTCGATGGCCGACCTCAACGTGGCTCATCCTCAGTTGTTTCCTTTCCTTCACGGAAATGTTTAAACTACTCGTAAACACATTTTCTGCTCACGGCTTCCCTCCCGTACACCTGCACCAACATTCCGGGCGTCCATGTTGAGGTCTTCCCGAATTTGTAGCAGAACGTGATGTTTACTCGTTGCTCCATTGCACTGTGACACTTCCTCTCACACTGACTACGTTCAACTGGTTGCAGTCTGTTTATACAGCCAGTCATATGCAGTGCATGCCGTGTATCGATTCTCCTCAAGAACCATGCACATGCACGGACACATGCGCTAAGTTGCCGTTGAGCTATGAGACCATTAACCGAACATTTTAGACATACCACCTATAAGAATGTAATTATATTTCTGGTTATCCTCCCGTTTCAAAGAATAATTCCCTACAACACTTACCGGAAAAAAGAAAAAAGAAACTTAGAGATTTTGCAGGGTTTTGCAGGATTTTGTTCAAGGAAACGCTTGGCAGTCGCATCCCACCCGCCCACGCGATTAACGAGACAGCGCAAATTGATGAGGCCGTCGAAACCCTCACCAGCACCGTCCACGACGCATTAGCCGACACCATACCAACCAGCACACCACAGCAACACGGTGCTGCCCTGCCCCAGGAGATCCTTGGCCTTATCTCAATGAGGAACCGCCTCAGGAGACATTGGCAGCGTACCAGGCGCCAGCACTTGAAACAGCGTATGAACATGCTATAAGGAATAATCCGGGACAGACAACATTTAAAACACAACAGAGGAACCAGAAACTCGAAGGACTGGACACCACGCGACCTGGCGTGTGGCAGATGGCCCGACACTTCATCAGGGAGACACTGTATACCCCCACGCTACAAGTGCCGGACGGACCAGCATATTCTGCGGAAGAAAAAGCGGAACTAACAGCCCTCGCACTCGCAGCGTCATTCACACCGAACCTGGATCCCTCAGACCCAGCGTTCACAGTGGCGACCGACCAGGAGGTCACACGCATCCTGGCCCAACCAGCGCGCAACGGCATCCGACAGGCTAGCACAGCTGAAGTCAAATGGGCCTTCATGCGTACCACCACTAGGGAGGCCCCTGGTCTTGATGGCATTCAAACCTGTGTCCTCCAGGAGTTCACGGATAAAGCCATAGAAAACTTCACACATATCACGAATGCCATACTTGAACACCAACACTTCCCCGCCTTTTGCAAGACGGCCAAGATCCTGATGTTCAGGAAGCTGGGGAAAGACCACTCCCTCCCACAAAGTTACCGAACCATCAGTCTGCTGAGCGCGCTCAGCAAGATCGTTGAGAAGGTAATACTAAAATGACTCGCTAGGCACTGCATCACAAACAACACCCTGAGACCGGAGAAATTCGTTTTCAGGAATCACCACTCGACAACGCAACAACTCCTCCCCGTCGTTGAATACATAACATAAGGATACAACGCAAACAAAGCAACTGGGGGCATCTAAAAGGCCTTGGATCGTCTATGGCACAACAGCCTCATACGAAATCTCAGCGACGCAGGATTCCCCGACGGGCGCGTACGTCTCACACACTCATATCTCACGGACAGCGACGGGCAGGGCAAACAATCGACACGACATGGTATCCAGGCAGGAGTACCCCAAGGAAGCATCCTAGGGCCCTAACTGTTTAACCTCTACAACGCGACGGTGGCAATCTACGCGGATGGCACTGCCATCCTTGCGCAAGACTGGAAGCCGTCTAACATTTACTCACGACTACAGACTGCACTCACAGCGGCAGAGCCTTGGCTGGAGAAGTGGCGTGTCAAAGTAAACGTCGACAAGTGCGAAACCGTTCTGTTCAGTGGAAGACCGAAAATACTGCGCAAAAATCAGCACTGCAACCCAATAACACTACATGCACGGCTAATACGTTTCCGCGAGAAGGTCAAGTACCTCGGTGTGTGGCTGGACCGGAAAGTACTCTGGGGGGAACGCATTCATCACGTGACCAACAAAGCAAACGCGAGGCTCAAACAACTGTACCCTACGCTTAACAGGCGTAGCACACTGAATAGGAGGGTCTCTAGCTCCATGTACACCACACTTATCAGACCTCTGATGACATACACAGCCAATGTCTGGGGATACGATGCACCCACACGGCTGCGTCGCCTGCAGCTCACACAGAACAAAGTACTCAGAATCATAAGCAACGCTCCGCGCTACACACGTACCGCGAACGTTCACCGCGAATATCGGCTAGATACCATCTTGCAGGTACTCCAAAAACTATACACACGACTGTACAATAACACGAGACACTCGCGTAACCCGTTTATCCTTTCGCTGGGTAACTACAACATCAACCATAGATGGAAACATAGCAGACCAAAGACACTGTTAGCAAGAAACTAAACAACTATAGTCCATAGCACGATAACACGACACTACTGGTGAGCCCCTGCAACACAGCTACTACTGGTAACCCCAAGGAACTGATAGCCCTCACACTCGCAGCGTCTTGTCCTCTGTTATAACATTGCTGCAAGGTGTGGGATCCTTACCAGGTGGGATTGACGGAGGAGCTCGAAAGGGGGTAAAAAAGAGCAGCTCGTTTTGTATTACCACGTAATAGGGGAGAGAGTGTGGCAGATCTGATACGCGATTTGGGATGGAAGTCATTAAAGCAAAGACGTTTTTCGTCGCGGCGAGATCTATTTACGAAATTTAAGTCACCAACTTTCTCTCCCGAATGCGAAAATATTTTGTATGAGCCCAACCTACATAGGTAGGTATTATCATCAAAATAAAAGAAGAGAAATCAGAGCTCGAACAGAAAGGTTTAGATGTTCGTTTTTCCCGCGAGCTGTTCGGGAGTGGAATGGTAGAGAGGTAGTATGATTGTGGTTCGATGAACCCTCTGCCAAGCACTTAAATGTGAATTTCAGAGTAATCATGTAGATATAGATGTACTTATGACACAGCGACGTCAGGAGTAATACAGCTGGGGGGTTGGGGGTTGGGGGGAAGCCATGATGAATGGACATAAGTGTATAGTGATACCAGTCAGAGGAGAAAGTGAGAAGCAAGAAGCAAAATGAAATTACGGGGAGGAGGGGTGGGAGATGGTGAAAGATGGGAAATGGTCGTTTCTTTTTCATGTAATTTCATCAGTTATTTCTATGTTATTCCATGTGTATATTGAGCAAGTAGTAAAGGAAACGAAAGACGAATTTGGAGAAGGAATTATAATCCATGGAGAAGAAATAAAAACTTTGAGGTTTGCCGGCGACATTGTAATTCTGTCAGAGACAGCAAAGGACCTGGAAGAGCAGTTGGGCAGAATGTACAGTGTCTTGAAAGGAGGATTTAAGATGAACATCAACGAAAGCCAAACGAGGAGAAAGGAGTGTAGTCGAAATAAATCAGGTGATGCTGAGGGAATTAGATCAAGAAATCAGACACTTGAAGTAGTAGATGTGTTTTGCTATCTCGGGAGCAAAATAAATGATGATGGTCGAAACAGAGAGGATATAAAATCTAGATTGGCTTTTAACGTCGAGTATAGATTAGCCTGTCAGTAAGTCTTTTGTGAAAGTATTTGTATGGAGTGTAGTCATTTGTGGAAGTGAAACATGGACGATAAACTATTTAGACGAGGAGAGATTAGAAGCTTTTGAAATGTAGTGCTAGAGAAGAATGCTGAAGATTAAATGAGTACATCGCGTAACTAATGAGGAGATATTGAAAAGAATTGGGGAGAAGAGGAGTTTGTGGCACAACCTGACTAATAGAAGGGATCGGTTGGTACTACATGTATTTAGGCATCAAGGTATCACCAATTTACTACAGGGGGAAAGTGTTGAGGGTAAAAATCTTAGAGGAAGACCAAGGGATGATTACACTGAGCAGATTCAAAAGGATGTAGGCTGCAGAGTTACTCGGAGATGAAGAAGCTTGCACAAGATACAGTAGCATGAAGAGCTGAATCAAACCAGTCTCTGGAATGAAGACCACAACAACATCATTTTGCGAAGAGTTTGGTGTCGAATATTTATTTGGTCATTGAGCAAATATGTATTTTTTGTTAATGTTTTTGTATGCGGAAATTTTCTTGGAAAGGGACAAGGTGTCTGTCTTTACTCTTTCTTATGGTATTCATATCATTTCAATATTGCTTGGTGTATGGCGTTCTTGTTTTAGATGATCTGCAAATGATGAATGGTTTGTACCGTATTTAAATGCGAGAAATCAAGCGGAAATCAAAGTATAAACAACATATTGTTGACGAACTGGTTTTCGAACTTAAAGCAAATCAAAATGTAAATAAATTAACTACAGATCACGGGAGATTCTTTACCTCAATGAAGTAAACGCGTCTTGTGAACAAAACACGCATTAGTTGTGGTTGCAACGACGGAACGAAATTACCCATAAGAAATGTAAAGCGACTGCGGACATAATGGCGACACAAATGAAGAATCCATTAGCATTTCTTATTTCTCGGAACGTAACGTCCGCGTATTCATTCCATCGGCTTTCTAATCAGTGTTGCCAATTCTTACCCATCAGGAGGTCCACGTCACATTACAAGTATTTCTAATCCATCGCATCAGCTGACGGAATTTCGCTAACAGCAAACACGAAGTTACTGATGTCAACTGAATTCATTCATCCGAAAAGGTGTCCGCAACCACAAACGAAATAAAAATTCTACAACGTTAGTGAACTTTTGTCGCCTTATTTCATCATCGTTCACAACCACAAAAACAGTTAAAGAGACTGGCACGGCTGTCGATTCAGTAAGCCCACTTAGTACACTAACGCTTCTCCCAACGTACGCATAGCAATTCCAACTTTGCGGTTGATAATGGAAGCAACATTAAATAATAGTGAGACACGTTCATAAGAACTGTAGACCTGGAAAAAGAGTTAGACGTATCAAATGGTGTAAGATGTTCTAAATTCTGAGAAAACTAGGGGTGAGCTGTAGGGAGAGAGAGGGGAATACACAGCATGTACAAGAGCCAAGAGGGAATAATAAGAGTGGACGACCAAGAACGAAGCGTTTGGATTGAAAAGGTGTAAGACAGGGATGAAGTCTTTTCCTTGTACTGTTCAATCTGTAAGTTGACGGAAATAAAAGAAAGTTTCAGGAGTGGAATTAAAATTCAAGGTGAATGCATATCGGTGCTTCGATTCGCTGATGACATTCATATCCTGAGCGAGAGTGAAGATGAATTACGTGATACTGCAATGAAATGAAGAATCTAACGAGCACAGAATATGGACTGAGAGTAAATCGAAGAAAGAGGAGTAGTAGAAATGAGAACAGTGAGAAACTTAACATCAGAACTGATGGTCACGAAGTAGATGAAGTTAAGGAATTCTGCTGCCTAGGTAGCAAAATAACCAATAACGGACGGAGCAGACTAGCACTGCAAAAAGGGAATTCCTGGCCAAGAGCAGTCTGCTAGTATCGAACATAGCCCTTAATTTGAGGAAGAAATTTCTCAGAAGGTACATCTGCAGTACAGCATTGTATGTCCAAAGGTTGTTAAAGACGCATCATAAAATTGTAAAAAGAACCTCTGATAAAAAAGTCTACTGCAAATGTAAACTCCACTTAAATTTGTAGTGAAAACGGCAGTCATTAATTACTTGATTTGCATGTAACTGTTTCTAACTTCTCGGCAAGTATGCAAATATGTACAAATTCACTTACTCGGCTTGTTATGGAACACCGAAGTAAGTGTAGTGTCTGTGCTATATAAGCCAAGAGTCAATTGTTTGGATTCGCTTACTAACTGTAAGGACGTAACTAAACTTGCAACCACAAGAAGTTCGCAATTACGCTTGTGCACTTTGCTAAGTGCTATGTCATTTCACAGATGTGGTCTTCATCCATTACAGTGCAATTTCGAAGTTGTTAGGCGTGGTGCTACTCACTCTCTAAACATCAACGAAGCGTATCTTGCAAGAGATTTCCTAGTAATATGACAGATCTCCGAGAAGATAGTACCTAAATATGTGTGAAAGAGATGATACAGACGCTTGAAATAGTATACGTTATGGGTGGTAGTTTCACTCAGGGAATAAATGATGTAAATGAAAGGAAGGAACAAGGGAGTGAGGAACAGTTTGAAACACAGAGGAAGACGTACACGAGTGGGCAAAGTGTGAACGTCTTCGAAGGGATTAAGGACGATATATGTTTCCCAGCAGATGTTTGTCTAAAACTGATTAAGCTAAAGATACTGTGATATTGATAAACTAGTTTTTTTTTCAATCATCAGTCTTCTCTGCTAGTTTGTTACAGCCCGCCACGAATTTCTCTCCTATGCCAACTTCTTCATGTCAGAGTAGCACTTGCAACCCACGTGCTCAATTACGTATCTGCTTGATTTACTTCCACTCTCTGTCTTTCTCTACAGTTTTTGCCCTCTGCAGCTTTCTCTAGCACCATGGAAGTTATTCCCTGATGTCTTAATAGATGTCCTATTATCCTGTCCCTTCTCCTTGTAATTATTTTCCACACAGTCCTTTCTTTTCCGATTCCGCGCAGAACCTCCTCAATCCTTACCGTACCAGTCCACTTAATTTTCAAAATTCTCCTATAGCACCACATGTCAAATGCTTCGATTCTCTTCTGTTTCTGTTGCCCCACAGTCCATGTTTCATTATCATACAGCGCCGTGAAAGCAAGGGAAAAATACAGCCGTAATTTGTCCCGAGGGCATGCCGCATTACTGTATGATGAAATGATGATGGCGTCCTCTTGTGTAAAATATTCCGTAAGTAAACTAGTCCCCCATTCGGATCTCCGGGTGGGGGCTACTCAAGAGGACGTCGTTATCAGGAGAAAGAAAACTGGCGTTCTACAGGTTGGAGTGTTGAATGTCACATCCTTTAATCGGGTAGGTAGATTAGAAAAATTAGAAACTGAAATGGATAGGTAAAAGTTAGATATAGTGGGAATTAGTGAAGTTCGGTGGCAGGAGGAACAAGACTTTTGGTCAGGTGAATACAGGGTTATAAATACAAAATCAAACAGGCGTAATGCAGGAATACGTTTAATAATGAATAAAAAAGTAGGAGTGTGGTTAAGCTTCTACAAACACTATAGTGAACGCATTATTGTGCCGAAGATAGACACAAAGCCCATGCCTACTACAGTAGTACAAGTTTATATGACAACTAGCTCTGCAGATGATGAAGAAATTGATGAAATGTATGATGAGATAAAATAAATTATTGAGGTAGTGAAAAGTGACGAAAATTTAATAGTCATGGGTGACTGGAATTCGAGAGTAGGAAAAGGGAGAGAAGGTAACATAGTAGGTGAATATGGATTCGAGGGAAGAAATGAAAGAGGAAGCCGTCTGGTAGAATTTTGCACAGAGAACAACTTAATCATAGCTAACACTTGGTTCAAGAATCATAAAAGAAGGTTGTATACATGGAACAATCCTGGGGATACTAAAAGGTATCAGATAGATTATATAACGGTAAGACAGAGATTTAGGAACCAGGTTTTAAATTGTAAGACATTTCCAGGGGCAGATGTGGACTCTGACCACAATCTATTGGTTATGGTTCAAATGGCTCTAAGCACTATGGGACTTAACATCTATGGTCAGCAGTCCCCTAGAACTTACAACTACTTAATCTTAACTAACCTAAGGACATCCCACAACACCCAGCCATCACGAGGCAGAGAAAATCCCTGACCCCGTAATGCTTATGAGCTGTAGATTAAAACTGAAGAAACTACAACAATGTGATGATTTAAGGAGATGGGACCAGGATAAACTGACTAAACCAGAGGTTGTAGAGAGTTTCAGGAAAAGTATAAGGGAAACATTGACAGGAATTGGGGAAAGAAATACAATAGAAGAAGAATAGGTAGCTCTGAGGGATGAAGTAGTGAAGGCAGCAGACGATCAAGTAGGTAAGACGAGGGCTAATAGAAATCCTTGGGTAACAGATGAAATAATGAATTTAATTGATGAAAGGAGAAAATAGAAAAATGCAGTAAATGGAGCAGCAAAAAGGAATACAAACGTCTCAAAAATGAGATCGACATGAAGTGCAAAATGGCTAAGCAGGGATGGCTAAAGGACAAAGCTTATCTCACTAGGGGTAAGATAGATACTGCCTCCAGGAAAATTAAAGAGACCTTTGGAGAGAAGAGAACCACTTGTGTGAATATCAAGAGCTCAGATGGAAACCCAGTTCTAAGCAAAGAAGGGAAGGCAGAAAGGTGAAGGAGTATATAGAGGGTTTATACAAGGGCGATGTACTTGAGGACAATATCATGGAAATGGAAGAGGATGTAGATGAAGACGAAATGGGAGATAAGACACTGCGTGAAGAGTTTGACAGAGCACTGAAAGACCTAACAAGGCCCCAGGAGTGGACAACATTCAAATAGAACTACTGACGGCCTTAGGAGAGCCAGTCATGACAAAACTCTACCATTCTGGTGAGCAAGATGCGATTAGGAGGAGGAGGGGTGGGAGATGGTGAAAGATGGGAAATGCTCGTTTCTTTTTCATGTAATTTCATCAGTTATTTCTATGTTATTCAATCTGTATATTGAGCAAGCAGTAAAGGAAACAAAAGAGAAATTTGGAGTAGGTATTAAAATTCATGGAAAAGAAATAAAAACTTTGAGGTTCGCCGATGACATTGTAATTCTGTCAGATACAGCAAAGGACTTGGAAGAGCAGTTGAACGAAATGGACAGTGCCTTGAAAGGAGGATATAAGAGGAACATCAACAAAAGCAAAACGAGGATAATGGAATGTAGTCAAATTAAATCGGTTGATGGTGAGGGAAATAGATTAGGAAGTGAGACACTTAAAGTAGTAAAGGAGTTTTGCTATTTAGAGAGTAAAATAACTGATGATGGTCGAAGTAGAGAGGATATAAAATGTAGAGTGGCAATGGCAAGGAAAGCGTTTCTGAAGAAGAGAAATTTCTTAACATCGAGTATAGATTTAAGTGTCAGGAAGTTGTTTCTGAAAATATTTCTACGGAGTGTATCCATGTATGGAAGTGAAACATGGACGATAAATAGTTTCTACAAGAAGAGAATACAAGTTTCGAAATGTGGTGCTACAGAGGAATGCTGAAGATTAGATGGGTAAATCATATAACTAATGAGGAGGTATTGAATAGAATTGGGGAGAAGAGGAGTTTTTGGCACAAACTGACAAAAAGAAGGGACCGGTTGGTAGGAAATGTTTGGAGGCATCAAGGGATCGCAAACTTAGCATTGGAGGGCAGCGTGGAGGGTAAAAATCGTAGAGGGAGGCCAAGAGATGAATACACTAGCAGATTCAGAAGGATGTAGGTTGCAGTAAGTACTGGGAGATGAAGAAGCTTGCACAGGAAATAGTAGGATGGAGAGCTGCATCAAATCAGTCTCATTACTGAAGACATCAACAACAACAACAACAGTGCCGTGCTCAGGACGTACATTCTCAGAAATTTCTTCCACAAATTAAGGGTGATGTTTGATAGTAGTAGAGGCTTCTTTTGGTCAGGATTGCCCATTTATCCAGTGCTAGTCTCATAATGATGTCCTTCTTGTTCCGTTCGTCGTTGGTTATGTTACTACCTAGGCAAAGAACTCCTTAAATTCATCTATTTCGTGACCATCAATCATGGTGTTTAGTTTCTCGCTGTTCTCATTTCTGCTACTTCTCATTACTTGCGTCCTTCTTCGATTGATTAGAGTCTTCACTCCGTTCAGCATACAAGTAATTCTTCTTGACTCTCAATAACGATATCACTCATATCATTGATATCCTTCCAACTTTGAATTTTAATTCCACTCTTGAAGCTTTCTTTTATTTAAATCTTTTCTTCTTCGATGTACTGACTAAAATGAAGGAGGGAAAGACTACACCCCTGTCTTACACCCTTTTAATCCGAACACCTTCTTAGTGATGTCCACTCTTATTATTCCCTCTTAGCTTTTGCGTAGACTGTATATTACCCGTCTCTCACTATAGGTTACCCCTATTTTTCTCAAAATTCCTAACATCATGCACCCTTTCACACTCTCTAGCGCTTTTTCCAGGCCGACCAATGCTATGAATCTCTCTTGATTTTTCTTCACTTTTGCTTCTATTATCAACCACAATGTCAGAAATGCCTCTGTGATGCTTTTACCTTTTGTAAAGTTAGTCTGATTGTCATCTAGCACATCCTCAATTTTCTTTTCCATTCTTCTGTATATTATTCTTAGTTGCATGAACTGTTAAATTGATTGTGCTATAATTCTCGCATTTGTCAGCTTTGCAGTCGTCGGACTTGATGGATGATATTTTTCCGAAAGTCAGATGGTATGTCGCTAGACACACATTCTATACACTAACGTGAGTAGTCTTTTTCTTGCCACTTACCCTAATGATTTTAGAAGTCCTGAACAAGTTATCTGTCCTTTCTGTCTTGTTTGATCTCAAGTCCTCCAAAGCTGTCTTGAAATCTAGTTCTAATACTGGATTCCCAATTTCTTCTAAATCGACTTCTGCTTCTTCCTCTATCACATCACACAAACCGTCCCCCTCATAGATGTCTTCAATACACTCTTTCCACCTATCCTTTCTTTTCTCGGCATTTAACAGTGGAATTCCCGTTGCACTCTTTATGTTATCACGCTTGCCTTTTATGTCACTGAAAGTGGTTTTGACTTTCCTATATGCTGAGTCAGTCCTTCTGACGATTACTTCGTTTTCGATTTTTCACCTTTTTCATGGAGACATTTCGTCTTATTTTCCCTGCTCTTCTTATTTTGTTCATTCCTCGGGTATTCCAGTATCGTTGAATTTCCCTGGACATTTTTATACTTCCTTCTTTCATCGATCAACTGAGGTATTTCTTCTGTTACTCATGGTTTCTTCGCAGTTACCATCTTTGTACTTATGTTTTTATTTCCAAATTCTGTGATTGTCTTTTTTAGACATTTCTATTCCTCTTGAACTGTACTTCCTACTGAGGTATTCCTTATTGCTTTATCTATATCCTTAGAGAAATTCAAGAGTGTCTTGCAATCTCTTATCACTTCTGTATTCCACTTCTTTGTGTATTGATTCTTCCTGACCAGTCTCTTGAACTTCAGCCTACTCTTCATCACTATTACCTTACGGTATGAGTCTAAATGCTTCTGGGTACGCCTTACTATCAAGTATCTGATTTCGGAAGACTGACCATGATATAAACTAACTGAAATCTTCCCGTACCATCTCGTCTTTTATAAATATAGCTGCTCCTCTTG
Organism: Schistocerca gregaria; assembly: GCF_023897955.1. NCBI lineage: Eukaryota > Metazoa > Arthropoda > Insecta > Orthoptera > Acrididae > Schistocerca > Schistocerca gregaria. Next base: position 15,091,562 of record NC_064925.1, on the reverse strand, counting down.
TGATTCTTCAACAGAGTATTCGCTATTACCAGCTGAAATTTATTACCGAACTCAGTGTCTTTTCTCATTCCTTGCCCAAGCCCATATTCTTCTTTTCCTTCTACTTCCCCTACGACTGCATTCAAGTCCTCATGACTATTATATTTTCGTCTCCCTTTACGTACTGTATTATCCTTCCAATATCCTCATATACTTTCTCTATCTCTCCATCTATAGCCTGCGACGTCGGCGCGTATACCTGAACTATCGCTGTCGGTGCTGATTTGCTGTCGATTCTGATAAGAATAACCCTATTACTGAACTGTTCACACTAACACACTCTCTGCCCTATCTTCCTATTCATAACGAATCCTACACCTGTTATAGCATTTTCTGCTGCTCTTGTTGTTACCCTATACTCATTTCATCAGAAATCGCTGTCTTCATTCCATTTCACTTTACTGACCACTAATATATCTAGACTAAGCCTTTGCATTTCCCTTTTCAGATTTTCTAGTTTCCCTACCACGTTCAAGCTTCTGACATTCCACGCCCCGAGTCATAGAACGTTATCGTTTCGTTGAATATTCAGTCCTTTGTCATGGTCACTTCCTGCTTAAGAATCCCCTCCCGGATATCCGAATTGAAGCCTATTCGGGAATCTTTATCCAGTGGAGAGATCATCGTGAGATTTTTTCAGTTAAAAGCCATATGTCCTATCGATACACTTTGTGCGTCTTTAACGCAGTGATTTCCATTGCCTTCTGCATCCACGTGCCTTCGATCATTTATGACTCTTCCGCCTTCAGGGGCAATTTCCCACTCCAAGGACGAGAGAGGGCCTGAACCTCTGCCGCTCCTCGACCCTTTTTGACAAGGCCGTAGTAGCTATGTAAAGTGAACTAGGGAAAGGAGATAACAGCAGCCATCTCTTCGTTTGTGGCAAACGAAAATAGCGCAACGTCCATTTGTTGCAGGGTGAAGTCATGAGAGAGCATATTCCTAAACCAACGTACGACAAAAAATTTTTTGTGGGAAGTCGACATAGCAACCTTGACATCGGTAGGCCCCATGATAGAGGTGAGAGATGAACAGCTGCTCAGTTTCCCACAACATGAAATACGGATTGTAGCTATGGCAGTTGTTTGATTTACGCCGTTGGTACTGCTGAAAACAACCAAATCACAGTTGTAACAAAGTTGTGTGCTCGCATCTACAGATGATTCCCAAATTCACATGCTACGTAATTCATGCATGTGATTAATATACTTTTCATACACTAATGACCAATAGATATAACTTCCTGATATGTAATTAGCATCGATCAATGACTCGTGACACAAACTACATTTTTACTGCCCATCAGCAAGACTAGAACCATATGTAACGTGTCAGTATAGAACTCAGGCAGCTGCCATAAAGAATCGTACATCCTCACGGCCAACACGGACTACTTTTGTGGGGAATCTTTCGTGACATCATAACAACACTCGAAGTGATTTCTGCTGTTCGTAACTTTTATCATGTTCCATTTGTTATAGTGAGTCTGTTTTCATTAATACTTCTTAATGGCTAGAGTGATGAGAGATTGCCCTTACGCAAATTTCTATGCAGCACCTTATTTTAACAAAAAGTAATAAGTCACGAATGTATAGCTTTAGGGGCGTACAGAACATCACAATAGCCAACAGAAGTACAAGATAGGCCCTTCCACGCCCGCACCAACGTGGTGACCAAACCAAAAGTTCTACTGTCACCTCCGTAAACATGTTAGTTATCTTGTAAGTGGATCACAGGATGCTGGGCTGTGATGTTATCCGTGCTTCTGGGTAAGACTACGCATTAACACGGTCCATAGGGTGATAGATAGTGGACGAAACGAGAGTGAGGGTAGCGATTTGAGGAGCAGAGGGAAAAAATTGCCAAGGCTCGTGCCGTGGGAAAAAAAACCCTGCGACAGTGGTATGGGTAGTAAGAGCAGTAGTGGCTTACTAGCTGCCATAGTTCATGCAGGGTTTGATTTGTTACTATGGGTATCATACATCATTACCGTGGCAAGCGATGGCGATGTATCCTAGTTGCTGCAGCGGCTACATTCCTGGAAGAATCAGGATCCTTATACAGTAGTGGCAGATCGGCCATAGATCTCACTGTGTGGGGGATGTGTGGAGCTTGTCTGCATGCATTGTATGGTACGGCTTCCCTGCGAGGTGCCAGTTATTCGGCAGTGCATTTCAGCTGGATATCCAGCAATGGCGTCTGGTTAACAGGGGCTCACCTGTACAGTTGTGTTTTCTGTGTGCTTGGCCATAGATGTTAGGTACTTACAAGTATGTCTTTTGGTCTTTTATGTTTCCATCTATGGTTGTGGTCGTAGTTCCCCAGATTCAGAATGAACGGGTTCTGCGAATGTCTGGAGTTTCTGTATAGTCTTGCGGTGAGTTTGTGGATTACCTCCGTGAGAATCTCAACTCGGTATTCCCGGTGAAGGTCCGGAGCATTGCTTATGACCTTGAGTACTTTGTTTTGTATGAGCTGCAGACGGTGCAGGCTTGTAGGCGCAGCGTATCCCCAGACAGGAGCTGCGTACGTCATCAGGGGTCGGATAAGTGTCATGTACATGGACCTCGACACCCTTCTGTTCAGTGTGCTACACCTGTCGAGTATAGGGTAGAGCTGTTTGATCCTCGCGCTAGCTCGGTTGGTCATGTGTTGTATGTTGTCCCCCCTCCCCCCGCAAAGTAATTTCCAGTCCAGCCAGACACCGAGGCATTTGACTTTCTCACGGAAACGTATTGGGCGAGCATGTAGAGTTATTGGTCTGCAGTATCGGTGTTTGCACAGTTGCTTCGGTCTTCTAGTGAACAGAACGACTTCGCACTTGTCACCGTTTATTCTAACACGCCATTTCTCCAATCAAGGCTCAGCCACTCTGAGTGCAGTCTGTAGGCATGACGTAATGTATGATGGTTTCCAATCTTGTGCGAGGATGGCTGTGTCATCCATGTAGATTGCCATCGTTGTGTTGTGTGTGGTTGGGAGATCGTTTCTGTAGAGGTTAAACAGTAGGGGCCCTAGCACGCTTCCCTGGGGTACTCCTGCGTGTATAACGTGTAGTGCTGATAGCTTTCCGAGCATGTCATTGTTGAAACTCCTGTCTGTTAGGTATGAGTGTATTAGACGCACCAGCCCATCGGGGAATCGCGCGTCGCTGAGTTTGCGAATGAGGCTGTTGTGCCATAGACTGTCGAAAGCCTTTTTGATGTCCAAGAACACCGCCCCTGTAGCTTTGTTTATGTTTAAGCCATGTGTTATATGTTCAACGACCCGTAAGAGTTGTTGTGTTGTGGAGTGGTGATTCCTGAAGCCAAATTGCTCCGGTCTCAGGATGTCATTTGTTATGCAGTACCTAGTGATGCGTTTGAGAATCACCTTCTCAACAATGTCACTGAGCGAACTGAGGTCGGTAATTTTGTGGGAGGGAGTGATCTTTCCCCGGATTCCTGAACATCAGGACCTTGGCCGTCTTCCAAAAGGCGGGGAAGTGTTGGTGTTTTAGTATGACCTTCGTTATGTATGTTAGGTACTCAGTTGCTTTATCCGTGAACTCCTAGAGGACACGGTTTTGAATACCATCGTGACCAGGGGCTTTCCTAGCAGCGGAATGCATTATAGCCCAGGAGACTTCGGCTGTGCTATCATGTCGAATATCGTAACGCGATGGTTGGGCTAGAATGCGTGTAACCTCTAGGTCAGTAGCAAGTGTGAACACTGGATCTGATGGTACCAGGTTCGGTGTGAATGGCGCTGCGAGTGTGGGGGCCATTAGTTCGGTTTTCTCTTACTCTGAGTATGCAGGTCCGTCAGGATCTTGAAGCGTTGGGGTGTGTATTTTCTCCCTGGCGAAGTGTCGGGCTAGTTGCCACACGCAAGGTCGTGCGTTGTCCAGCCCTTCGAGTTTATGGTTCCACTGTTGTGTTCTATGTGTTTGTATTTTATCGTGTATGATGACCTGTAGCCTGTTAATGTGCCGTTTGAAGTACTGACGCCTGTAGCGCTGCCATTGGCTCCTGAGGCGATTCCTCTCTGAGATTAGGCCCAGGATTTCCTGACGCAAGGCCGCATTGTGCTGTTGTGAGGTACGATCAGGTTTGGTGCCTGCCATTGCGTCCTGGACGGCGTTATCGAGGGTTTCTACTGCCTCGTCAATTTGTGCTTTTTCATTAATTTCGCGACGACTCAGATTGACAGTGTTGCACTTTGAAAAATTTTGTACCACAGGAAAAGTATTATAGTATATACAGTGAAGCGTCCAAGTAACTGGTACAGGCATGAGTATTCAAATACCGAGATATGTAAACAGGTAGAATCCGGCGCTGCAGTCGGCAGCGCCTATATAAAACAAGAAGTGTCTGGCGCAGTTGTTAGATCGGTTACTGCTGGTACAATGGCAGGTTACCAAGTTTTACGTGAGTCAGAACGCGGTCTTATAATCGGGGCACAAGCGATGGGACACAGCACCCCTGAGGTAGGGACGAAGTGGGGATTTTTCTTTACCATGATTTCACGAGTGCCCCGTGAATATCAGGAATGAGGCAAAACTTGAAATCTCGGACATCATTGCGTCCGAAAAAAGATCATGCAAGAACGAGATCAACGACGAACATCATCGACTGGCGCTTTCGGAGCCGAAGGCCCACTCGTGTATCCTTGATGAGTGCACGACACAAAGATTTATGCCTCGCCTGGGCCGTCAAGACCGACGATGGGCTGTTGATGACTGGAAAGATGTTACCCGGTCGGACGACTCCCGTTTCAAATTGTATAAAGGGTATGGACGTCCAAGCTGGTGGAGCCACTGTAATGGGGTGGGACGAGTGCAGTTCGAGTGATAAGTCTTGATATGTCTAGATACGACTCTGACAGGTGACACGTACGTAAGCATCCTGTCTGATCATCTGCATCAATTTACCTCCATTGTGTATTCCAATGGACTCGGGCAATTCCAGCAGGACAGTGCGACGTCGCACACGACCTGAATTGCTACAGAGCGGCTCCAGGAACGCTCCTCTGAGTGTAAACATTTCCACTGGCCACCAAACTCTCCAGATATGATCATTGTTGACCATATCTGGGATGCCTTGCAAAGTGCTGTTCAGGAGAGATCTCCAACCCGTCGTACTCTTACGGATTTATGGACATCTGTGCAGGATTCACGGTGTCATTTCCCTCTAGCACTACTTCAGACATTATTAGAATTATATATTAATACCTTCAGCTGCTGACGGGCTTTGATATATATCAACGGGGACAGGTGAAAATGTGTGCACCGACTGGGACTCGAACCCGGGACTCCTGCTTACATGGCAGACGCTCTATCCATCTGAGCCACCGAGGGCACAGAGGATAGTGCGACTGCAGGGACTATCTCGCGCACGCTTCCCGCGAGACCCACGTTCTCATCTTATATGTCCACACCAAACATTCGTAGTGTCCCTACCCAACACACTCATTACTCGTGGAAGACATTCTTACCAAGTCCTGTAAGAGTTCGGGTAATATGTGTGCATCCGCACAGAAGGGGAAGGTCATGGTCGGTATTGCCAGAACTATACTGGGTGTTACAAAAAGGTAGGGCCAAACTTTCAGGAAACATTCCTCACACACAAAGAAAGAAAATCTGGTATGTGCACATGTGTCCGGAAACGCTTACTTTCCATCTCAGAGCTCATTTTATTACTTCTCTTCAAATCACATTAATCATGGAATGGAAACACACAGCAACAGAACGTACCAGCGTGACTTCAAACACTTTGTTACAGGAAATGTTCAAAATGTACTCCGTTAACAAGGATACATGCATCCACCCTCCGTCGCATGGAATCCCTGATGCGCTGATGCAGCCCTGGAGAATGGCGTATTGTATCACAGCCGTCCACAATACGAGCACGAAGAGTCTCTTTATTTGGTACCGGGGTTGCGTAGACAAGAGCTTTCAAATGCCCCCATAAATGAAAGTTAAGAGGGTTGATGTCAGGAGAGCGTGGAGGCCATGGAATTGGTCCGCCTGTACCAATCCATCGGTCACCGAATGTGTTGTTGGGAAGCGTACGAACACTTCGACTGAAATGTGCAGGAGCTCCATCGTGCATGAACGACATGTTGTGTCGTACTTGCAAAGGCGCATGTTAAGGTAGATTATCCCGTATGAAATCATGGCGGTGAATCAAGGAAGTACAGTACATACTGACGAAACTAGAATGTGCTCTAATATGGAAATGAAGCGTTTTCGGATGCATGTCCACATAACATCTTTTCTTTATTTGTGAGTGAGGAATGTTTCCTGAAAGTTTGGCCGTTCCTTTTTGTAACACCCTGTATACTTAAATGGATATCGTGTGTGTTCTTTTGGACACGTTCGAAAGAACAGATACAGTATCCATAAAAGTATAAACTTCAGACATTAGTCTGGTGCATGCCACGTTGTGTTGCAGCAACTGCGTGTTCGGGAGGACCTACAAGATATTAGGCAGATGTACCAGATTTTTTCGCTCTTCAGTGTATATTCCTGTCATTGTTACGAGATTAAATTGTATATATACTGTGTCACATTAAAAGCCAACATACACTGCTCGTAAGGACAGCGAAGATAAGGTACAACAAACTAGGGATCACACGGAAGCAGGTAGATAGTCGCTCCTTCCTCGCTCTGTTTGCGAGAGGAACAGCAAAGAAAATGGGTGGTATTGATGTAGGGTACCCTCCGCCAAGCACCGTACGAAAGCTTGCGGAGTATATATGTAGATGTACATGTAGACATAGGTACGTATTTTATTTATTAAACCCACCGCAATGGTGTCCGCCCCCAGTATCTGAGTGGTCAGCGCGACAGAATGTCAATCCGAAGGTCCCAGGTTCGATTTCCGGCTCGGTCGGAGATTTTGTCCACCCACGGATTCGGTGTTGTGATGTCCTAATCATCATCATTTCATCCCCAGTGATGCGGAAGTCGCCGAAGTGGCGTCAACCGGCCTACTAACACGATGAGCACAATGGTCAGGTTGCTAGGAGGGCAAGAGGCAAAGAGTCAAATACATACCAGTGTGCGCAAGAATCAACTACTACACAAATAGATAGATTAAGATAAATATTTATATCGTCAACTTGATTTCGTATTCTTCACTAATAAAGCGTACCTATCTGATCACAATTTTTTAAATGTCACTCGTTACAAGTCATAAGGAGAAGCTCCCATTAAGTTCCATAGTAGGCCCTACATTCAAATAAATCAAGTCAACTAAACTAATCTCGTATTCGCTCTTCATTTGAAGTATTAGATTCAGTTAGCATCCGATAAATGCTGTCTCACCCTACCGAAACGTATATCCGTTGACCACACGAGGATGACAGTTCCTCACCTCCGCGGACCGAGAGATTGTATTTTTTGTTTTTCGTGTTTTGTCCCAGCGATTTTATTCCCGTGAGATCGCCGTGACTCTTTTTTATTCTGCTTTTCTGCGTGTATATTCTGATGAGGGGCTGCTGAAAAACCCTTTGTGTCGCATCCCGTCGTTATCCGTATGCGCGCAGCACGCAACAGTCCATGGAGAGCCGCGAACAAAAGCTACAGGCGGCGGCATTGTGCGCTCTGGAAACAGCGGAACTTCACAGGTGTGCGACCCGTGCCAATGGAACACAATCTAGCCGTCAACCTATGAGGGACGGGGTTTGCGAAACGACTTTATACTGCTTTCCATGAATTAATTTTTGCCTGCGCTCCCTTTAACTTGACCACTTAACTAGGTCTCAAAACTGGCGTCCAGCGACGTGTCTTCGTAAACGCAAACTGCAGTACTAAAAGTCCATAGTACGCATTACACTGGCAAAGTTGTTTCAAGAAATGCCTTCTACTGGTAACGCCCTCGCCAAAGGGCATTTAGATGTCTCACTGTCATATTCCATAAACGACGAGCTGTAAATTTTTACAGAAACTCTTGCACATGAAACCAGATATATTCATTCCATTTCGACAGCATTTCAGTGACACTGTAACAGGTGTACAGTGCGGCTTTTGTCAGTTAGACTCAATCATCTTCAGTCAGCTGTGTTGGCATGGCCACTTTAACCCAGTTAACAGCTCTTCCTTCGTTATTACTAACGATGTCCCATTCAGCGAGACAGCCAAGTATCTATCCCTTTAATACAGAGCCGATACGTCTAAGATACCTGATACAAGAAACTTGCTACAAAATACTTAAGACGGAGAATTAATTTTCCTAAAAGTACTAAAATAATCCAGTTTTCTGCAGAAACTTTCATACCTGCGACAATCATTTTTCTAGACTACTTAAAATACGCTGGACCATAGTGAAAGCGAGTAATCCAATACTCAGAATCGACTGCTTCGTGAACGTGATGTATTGTAAGTCATGTAAGTATTGACCATCTTACTGAAACCCACTCTGTAAAGACATTTGTATAATAATCGTATAGTTAAGCTATTCTATTCCATGATGGTTAGTTACTTATGTTGTGATATAGTCTGAGTTTTCATGGGGAAATGTGACCTGCATCACTGGAATAAAAAGAAGTCAGTACTAAGACTAAACAATGCGTATCAGCGGCAGATTTATTTTTATCGTCTCGAAATCATTGCCTCTGGGTTTAGGCAACGATGAATCTCATTTCTGGTACACTAATATTAAACATGCCCAGTTCTCATATTTAAGAATTTAAACATCGAACAGTTGTAGGTTTAGAGTTTGTAAAAATATTTGACTCTTACATTTACGATATGAATGACACTTTTCATTGGTTTATATACTCCGCAAGCCATTGTGAGGAGTATGACTATTAATTCTAAGTTCTTTCCGCTCCAGACAGGTGAGAGTTCCTTAAATATATTTGTGTGTACAGTAATAAGTCTAATGTCTTGACCCCTTTTTTCTGTGGCCCGCCACGAGTTCCTTACATGCCAACCTCTTCATCTCAGAGTACCACTTGCAACGTCAGTCCTCAAATATTAGCTGGATGTACTCCAGTTTCTGGCTCCCTCTAGAGATTTTTCGTCTACAGCTCCACTTAGCAACGTGCGAATTGATCCGTGATGTCTTAACAGATTGTTGTCTTATCATTCTCCCCCTTCTTCCTGCAGTGTTTTCCATGTATCCCTCTCCTGTCCGGTTCTGCGCAGGAGCCCCCTCATTCTTTACCATATTAGACCGCCTAATTTTCATCATTCTTCTGTAGCACCACATCACACATGCTTCGATTCTCTTCTGGCCTTATTTACCCACAGTCCATGTTTCACTACCATACAAGCCATGCTCCAAACGTACATTCTCAGAAATTTCTTCCTCTAGTTAAGACCCATGTTTGATGGTAGTAGACTCCTCTTGGCCAGTAAATCCATTGCTGTCAATGCCAGTCTGCTTCTGATGTCCTTGCACTGTCTGTCAAGCGTTATATTGCTGCCTAGGTATCAGAATACCTTAACTTCCATCTGTTTCGTGCCCATGGGTCCTGATACTAAGTCTCTCGCTATTCTCATTTGTGCTACTTCTCATTACTTTCGTCTTTCCTCGATTTACTCCAACTCCGTAATCTGTACTCATTAGATTGTTCATTGCATTCAACAGATGCCATATTTCACTTTCACCGAGGACAGCAATGATATCAGCAAATCTTGTAATGGATATCCATTCACCTGGATTTTTAATCCCACTCTCTAAACTTGTTTTAATTGCTTCACTGCTCCTTCGATCTAAAAATTCAGCACTAGGGGTGAAAGAAAATGTCATTGACTTACATTAATTTTATCTGAACACTTCGTTTTTGGTCTTCCACTTTTGTTATTCTCTCTTTGCTATTGTGCTTGTTGTCTAATTCCCATCTCTCCCTATAGCTTTCCCTTATTTTACTCAAAGTTTCTAGCATCTTGTACTATTTGACATTGTTGAACGCCTTTTCCAGGTCGATGAAGCCTAGGAACGTATCTTGACTTCTATTTTCTTATTAATTAAGTATTGAGGCTTTGTGTGAAGTTTTGTGTCAGTGAGTGCGTGCGTGCGTGCGTGTGTGTGTGTGTGTGTCTTTGTGTTTGTGTTTGTGTTTGTGTATGTGTGTATGCAGAGAGAGGAGAGATAGGTAGAGAAGGAGACAGAGATTGAGTGACAGATAGAGAGAGAGAGAGGGAGAGAGAGAGAGAGAGAGAGAGAAAGAAAGAGAGAAAGAGAGATGGAACGTTTTTCCTAGGTTGTTGTTTTTGGGGTTTAAAGACTCTTTGAAAAATGGATTCCCTTGATAAATCCGTTTGTTTATTTAAGATGCTCTGGGGTGATTTATTGTTATAGAGCAAAATTTTTAATTGTTCCAGGAGAATCGTTATTATTCCTTTGTCTACAATGTATACAATATATAGGAATATTTTGATGTGTGTAATTGAGCGACTGTTTTCTGATGGGTGGACTGCAAAACTTGGCTTATTAAAATTTTTAAAACGGAGTTTGATTGTATGCTTTCTGTATCGAATTGCAAAGTTCCTTCTTCTTTTCCCTATGTGATCGCAGGAGCAGCTGTTGCAGAATAATTTATATATACCAGATTTGTGAAATGGGTGTTTGGCTGGTTTAGTGTGATGAACTATTTTGTTTTATATTTTGTTGTTTGTGTGGAATCTTATTTTCAATTTGTGTATTGTAAACAATTTTACAAGTTATTATGAGATGTTGTAGACGAAAAGCATGGGTATATGTTTAGATTCTTCTGTTATCGAAGACTGTGTTGGTGATGCTGTTTGGTTGGTTTTCATTTTTTCACCTAATTTGTCAACAACATAACTGAATTACAATTGGACCCCAAACCCAAATACTAAGCTCTGATTAAGAACTGCAATTTCCTACTAACATCCAGGAAAGCCAAACATTGCATAGAAATGAAACTGACCAAAGGTCAGATCTCAGTCCAAAATTCACAAACAAGGCAATCTGATACGTCTATTTCTCAGCTCAGTAAGTAGCCCTGCTACAATATAACTCTAACGGTTCACGTTTTCTAAGTAAATCCTACACATTTACAACCAAATACTCTATACAAACAGCCATCAACTGATTGACAACATCAAAGATACCACCATATCCAGCAAAGCAAAGATTGCATTATTTGACATAGTTCACCTCTACACCAATATTCTGCTAACAGAGAAACTCTGAAAAGTCGAAGATAACTTATTTCATCACGAAACGTAAACAAATATATAAATGTATGAGCTAATGGTTTTGCTTGAGTTGGTGACATCTCGCAATTAGTTTTCCTTCAAGAAATAAACTTGTAATCAGAATAGTGGTTCGACAATCGGCTGTAGCTTAGCTGGCCCTCTGGCAAGGTAGTAGCCAGGGTATTTTCAAAGGAAAGGGGGGTTGAATTTGTTAAAGAGGGCCCTAAAAAGGCTCACTTTCTCATTTATTTTGAAAACAGTTTTATTTATTTTCTTAACTTTATGTATATCATTCGCTTTCAGGTGTCCTTCACACAAAAATATTTTGTTCTTATAAATTTATACAAGAAAAGCTTTCATTAAAAATCTATAATATGCATTCTAAACAGCATATTTCTAGGGTGAGGCATTTATAGTGTCATTTACTCCATAACGAAAGGCAACATCGAAAATGTTTTTGTACAAAATTTACAGTATTCAGAAGGAGACATAAGAGAGTGACTATAGCTGGTCCTTAAAACGCCATTCTTAATGTACTTTCTTATTCAAATTATTTTTTAAAAATGGGACGGTGTATTTTCTGTTATGAAATGGAAACGGCATTCAACTTTGAGTATTAAATTTGCTGTAAATTTACTCGCTAGGGGGGGCAGGTGATGTGATACTGGACAAATAAGACAGCAATTGATTTTCACATACTTTTTGCCTCCTTGATTTTAATTTTGTTGTTGTTATTCAGTGAAGGAAATTCATTTGTTTATCTAAGATGATTTGTTCATCTTTTATTTGATATTCCCATTAGGACACTCATTTACAGATTTGTTCACATCAGTATGAGTTTACCCAGTGTCAATGTAAACCTCATGAGAACATTAACTGCTATTCTAGGTGAGCTCCATCGGTTTGTAATCAGGGATGCTAGGTATACTATTAAAGAAAGAAACGATATGATTTACATTTATGTTGAAGCTGGTAAGAACACTGGAGAATAGGCTTGTGTATAAGTAATTCTTCCACTATGTAACGGACCCTCTGTGTGTTATTGTTTTTGTTTTTTTGTTATTGTGTTCTTTTTGTTACTGTAGTTGTAGATATATGAAACTATTGTAGCGGTTTGCTTAGTCAGCCGTACTTAGGAATTTTTTTGGCATTAAATGGAGTCTGAAACTTGCGTAATAAATACTCCGCGTAAAGTGCGATTTGCGGCATAAAGAAAATTAATTGTGGAGGTGCAATCCAAAGAATATTAACAGTAGAGCTTTAGGACAAGGCGCACAATTGACTAGACACATTCAGAGTGTACGTACATTCACGTACAAGTGATTGTGATCTGATGAGAAAGATCTATCTTAATTTTTTTGTGGAAAATAATTACATCGTAACACACTCGGAGATTGTGAACGTACAATCAGGGTAGAGGCACGTACTTTCTATCATTCCACGTGGCCTGGGTAAAAGAATTGCAATTATTTAAATTTAAGAATATTTCTTTTTCAATCGGACTCCTATTTTTACACGAAAAGGAAGATTGCAGGTTCAGGATGTCTCGGCAAACACATCGAAATTAACCAAAGGAAAGTAGTGGCACAGTCACGTACCTCTATTGTTGAGCAGCGCCGTCGTAAAGATCGTCGCCTCCGTCTAAAATTCGCTTTTTCGATTTAACAGAATAATTTGTACTCCATTGATATGGGATTTAGGCTTGATCTTGTCAGAAATTATAAAACACATTTTTCGTCATTTAACACCTTCATTTAACACACATATATACATGAAACTATACAGTACGTCTTTACGCCACCACATCAGAACAAAAAGGGCAGTTAATACTAGAAGTGATAAAAGAATCTCGAAATTAGTTCTTTGTCTCTCAATGATAAAAACGTTTTTTAGAGTATGCCTTTGGTATGACAGTCGAACAAATTTTCTTCTTGTATCTTTGAGATTATATTACTACATTTTTTAGTTCCTTTTCAGCTACCAGTCTTGATTTTCACACGAAGATTTTCGGGAAATGATTCCCGTGAGTTTCTTTGTGTGTATTATCCATTTCAATGTGATGTTGTAGATGTGTGAGAGTGTGCTTCATTTAGTTGACTTAACAGCAATTATATAAGAAACACTCGATTTTTGCTTGGTTATCGATCTTTTTGTGAAGTTAATGGTGAAATTTAGAATCATTTGTACTTGCAGTTTTTTTTATAGTCCATTTGTGCATAGTTTCACCCACACTAAACATCACGCAAAACTTGCTGTACACTTTAAACATCGAAAATATCTTACATAAAGGAAACAGTTACGAAGATGTAGCTACAAGTAGTCAACAGAGTTAACATTAAAGGTCCACGACAGAGTATGGTATGCTTTTTTACAGAGGTTATTTATCATAACTAGTTGGATAATAATTTACGTAATCGACTATACAATTTTTCTTATTGCTGTGCGTTATTATTATTATTATTATTATTATTTAAGTATACTGTCGAAACACCTGAAGAAATTCACTGCTTCATCTTCAAGATTTTTGTTTAATATTTTATCTTCATATTTTCTGTCATGTGAATATATCTCCAGTTCTTCCAGAAAATCCATTTTATGTCCTTTATTTAGGCGGTGGGTTACTTTGACATTTTGCTCTGTTTTTCCAAATCAGTGTCCTGTATTACATATGTGTGTGGCTATGGTTCATGTAGTGTGCTGTTGTGTGTGTAGGCTATATTGTGCTCAGAGTGCCTGGTGTTGAAATTTCGGCCTGTTTGTCCTACATAGAACATGAAGCTTTCCTGGCATGTTGTCTTCTATATTCCCGAATCTAAGTATGGATCATGATTACACTTTATATTATGTATATTATATTACATTACGTGTATATTTGGGTGACATGAGGTTACAAGAATTAAGGTCATTGTGTTTTCCTTACAAATTTTGTATGTGCGTGGGTTGTTGTGTCTTATGATATTTAGGTCAAGAAAGTTAATGCTTTTGTTTTGCTTATGTAAATGTGATTTTCAAATGTAACATCTTGAAGTAATTAAAATGTCAGTGATGTCTCTGGTATCCCCTTTCAGTGACAGTTGTGTTTCGTTTAGTGTATATGTAAATAAAAATATATCTTTAATCATCTCTTTCCCAAGAAGGATGCTTACTTTGTGACATATTGCTGCTTTTCTATTTGAGTTTAATTATGCAGAATCTGGTGCACTTTTAGTTGCAGCTATAATCTGTTGCAGTGTATGTTTGTTGAGGTTAGGTTTTACATTGTATTTTGTTCCTTTTCGGGCAGTTCATTTCTCTTTGGTCGAATTTTATGTCTCTGTTGCTCACCAATCTACTTAAAATTTGTATGCTTTCGTCAGTTAATTCATGGATGGAGCTCTTATTTGGTTCGAATGTCAAGGTCTGTAGTTCCTTGTTGCGTAGCTCCTTGTTACGTGTGTTATGTATGTTAATGTTATCTCCTTTACTACTTGTAACTGTTTTCTTTATGTAAGACATTTTCGATGTTTAATGTGTACAGCAAGTTGTGTCTAATGTTTAGTGTGTGTGACGCTCTGCACAAATGGACCATAAGAAAACTGTAAGTACAAATGCTTCTAAATTACGCCACTAACTTCACAAAAAGATCGATAACCAAGCAGAAATCGCGTGGTTCTTATATATTGCAGTAAAATCAACTAAATGAAGCAAACTCTAACACATTTACAACATTACATGGAAATGGCATGATACATATAAAAAACGCATTTGAAAATCAGAATCATTTCCCGAAATTCGTCACGTGAAAAGTAAATAAAGAAAATCGTGACTGGCAGGGGAGTAATTATTTATAAGCAAACCCATTGTATTCACATTGGCAGGCTTTCAAAACCATTTATAATTGATCATATTAGAAAGTTTGAGAAGCTAATAAGGAGAAAGGTACCCAGAATGGATACAGCACTCCGTAAGATATTTTTAACAACTTGCGAACGTATTCTCTGAATCATGATTTGTCGCACCGAGTAAACACAATCATAGAATCTTCCTGCCAGATTAAAACGCTGTGCCGGGCAGAAACTCGAAATCGGGAACTTTGCCTTTCGTATTCAAGTGCTCTACGGTCTACTTCTTTTTATTTCAGTTTCTTCGTTATTGTTCGTTGCTTTTGTTCGTAACCGATGTCCCATAAAATCCGATGAGGTACATTGTTGATCCATTCACTCAGTTTTTTTTTTATTAGAGAGCGTGGCTAACCTTCAGATTGAACACGCTAAGCTACCGTGCTGGCTAGCGTCGGACCCAAGCACGACCCACGCCCCGTCATCGCGGCTTTATTCTGCCAGTATCTCGTCTCCCACCTTCCAAATTCCACAGGAGCTCTCCTGCTAACCTTGCAGAACTAGGACTCCTGGAAGAAGGATATAGCCTGGAGGATGTTTGGAGAATGAGATTTTCACTCTGCAGCGCTGTGAGTGCTGATACGAAACTTCTGGCAGATTGAAATTTTGTTTCATATCAGAGCTCACTGCACTGTAGAGTGCCAAATCTCATTCTCTAAAAATCCCCCAGGTTGTGGCTAAACCACGTCTCCTCAATGTCCTTTCTTCCAGGAATTCTAGTTCTACAAGGTTCGCAGGAAAGCTTCCGTGAAGGTTGGAAGGTAGGAGACGAGATACTGGCGAATTAAAGCTATGACGACGGGTTGTCAGTCGGGCCTCGGTATCTCATTTGGAAGAGCACTTGCCCGTGAAAGGCAAAGATCCCGAGTTCGAGTCTCTGTCCAGCACACAGTTTTAATCTGCCAGGAAGTTTCTCATCAGCACTCACTCCGCTGCAGAGTGAAAATCTCATTCCGTTAATCAGAGAGGAATTACTACTGGGAAAAATTCGGAAGTCGCTGTGTTGGCAGCAGTTCCCGCTTATCCTCACGGATGTTCCTCTTGATTGGAACGTGATTTGGGAATTTCTCAGAGTGTTCTTCGAATACTCAAGCGTAATAATTGCCATTCATATTACAGTAGCCTACATGAAGCCCTTCATGGGGATGATTTCCAGAAGCGTGTTGGTTTTTGCCGATGGGTTCTAGTAAAAACTGAATATGTTACCTTACCCGATAGTTACGGGAAGATGAGCATCAAAGACAGTGAAATTCTGGGATTACGTATCACTTGATCATGCTTTATTGAAGGTAAACTGGATGACTTGAAACAGACATATTTTTTCAAGAAGAACTTCCAGCGTTGCTTTAGGATGTGTGTAACGTGGTGCCATGTGGTATCAGAACGATGATATCCCCTCTCTTTACTCAGCTAAAACACGACAAATACTAAACAGATATTACCTTGGTCGTTGGATAGGGCGTAGGAGGCCTGTCCAATAGGTCCCCTTTCTCTCCGGATCTTACGTCGAAGACTTTTTCTAACGGGGTACATCAAGGACAAAGTTTATTTATAAATGAAAACCACGCCCGAAAACCTATCTCAACAAAGCAGGAATGTATGTGCACGAATCAGAAAAGATATGTTGAGGCGTGTTAAATCTGCCTTTTAAAGCACGTCTTTCGAAATGCATCAAAGTTAATAATCGAATTACAATTCTATCATCTCTTTGCTGACAAAACACGTATCTGTCTTCTAATATGAGATTCAGTATCTGAGAGGAGAAGAGTATTAACGTTGGGTTGAATAACTCATAATGTTTAACGGGCTCAAACCTCTTTTGACAAAGCAGTCTTTCTCCTATTACACTCTTGTATGTAACATTAAATCTTATGAAACTAACTTATAATTCCTTCAGCAAATCAAAGCGTACCGAGTTCTTCAATTCAGTCTCAAATTTCGTTTCATTATGATTCTTCAGTTTCCGTAAGTGTTCAAGAACAGCCTTTTAAATGAGTATTTCGGCAGCGAATTTGAATCTCTGGTAACCAATTTTTTTTATAAACGAGAAGGAATCCAGCGATCAGGTTCTGAAAACCACGCGATAGTCGACCGACAGCCGTGTCGTCCTCAGCAGGCCATCATCGGATGTCAAATGGACGGCCACGGTATCAGCACACAACACTCCCGGCCGTCGTCGACGTTCCGACCTAGGGATCGGGACTTCGCGCTCAGGTAGCTCTTCAATTGGCTTCACGAGGCTGAGTGCATCCCGGTCCAGTCATCTCACCAAGGCAAAATCACGGGCAGTGCCAAGAATCGAAGCTGGGTCCTCCACATGAGGGTCTCTCGTGTTGAACAGTCGGCTAAGGAAGAGGGTGGTCTATTTGGTTATAAAACAAAACGGTACAAACAAATAATGTGAGCTACAGTTTCGGGCTCGTGCACTGCTTACAACTAGACTTCTGATCTACGCTGCCTCATAAATGAGTTAGTATTTACCCATGATAATGCTAGTAAACTCCTCTACGATGTACAGCATACGTTGTCGTTGAAATTTTAAATTTATTATTTGATAAATCTTTTAAGCAGGAGGATCGTACAAACATACCGCCGTTTGAGTCTGGTACAGCTTCCCATATGGAGGAATGAGTGATAGATATCCCTGGGGTTGTGAAGCAGCTGAATGGGTTGAAAATAAATAAACCGCCAGGTCCTGATGGGATTCTAATTCGGTTTTACAGAGAGTATCTACTGCATTGGCTCCTAACTTAGCTTGCATTTATCACGAATCTCTTGCCCAATGTAAAGTCCCGAGCGACTGGAAAAAAGCACTGGATTCCTTATATACAGGCGTCACGCCTGTATATAAGAAGTGTAGAAGAACAGATCCTCAGAATTACAGACCAATATCCTTAATATCGGTTTTTTGCAGGGTTCTCGAACATATTCTCAGTTCGGATATAATGAATTTCCTTGAGACAGAGAAGTTGCTGTCCATGCATCAGCATGGCTTTAGAAAGCATCACTCCTGCGAAACGCAACTCGCCCTTTTTTCACATGATATCTTGCTAACCATGGATGAAAGGTATCAGACGGGTGCCATATTCATTGACTTCTGGAAACCGTGTCACTCAGTGCCCCACTGCAGACTCCTAACTAAGGTACGAGCATATGGGATTGATTCCCAAATATGTGAATGGCTCGAAGACTTCTTAAGTAATAGAACCCAGGACGTGGTCCTCGATGGTGAGTATTTATCGGAGGTGAGGATATCATCTGGAGTGCCTCAGGGAAGTGTGGTAGGTCATCTGTTGTTTTCTATCTACATAAATGATCTTTTGGACAGGGTGGATAGCAATATGCGGGTGTTTTCTGATGATGCTGTGGTGTACGGTAAGGTGTCGTCGTTGAGTGACTGTAGGAGGATACAAGATGACTTGGACAGGATTTGTGATTGGTGTAAAGAATGGCAGCTAACTCTAAATAAATATAAATGTAAATTAATGCAGATGAATAGGAAAAAGAATCCTGTAATGTTTGAATACTCCATTAGTACTGCAGCACTTGACATAGTCACGTCTATTAAATATTTGGGCGTATCACTGAAGAGCGATATGAAGAGGGACAAGCATGTAATGGCAGTTGTGGGGAAGGCGGATAGTCGTCTTCGGTTCATTGGTAGAATTTTGGGAAGATGTGGTTCATCTGTAAAGGAGACCGCTTATAAAACATTAATACGACCTATTCTTGAGTACTGCTCGAGCGTTTGGGATCCCTATCAGGTCGGATTGCGGTAGGACACAGCAATTCAGAGGCGAGCTGCTAGATTTGTTACTGGTAGGTTTGATCATCACGCGAGTGTTGCTGAAATGCTTCAGGAACTCGGGTGGGAGTCCCTAGAGGAAAGGAGGCGTCCTTTTCTTGAATCTCTACTGAGGAAATTTAGAGAACCAGCATGTGAAGCTGACTGCAGTACAATTTTACTGCCGCCAACTTACATTTCGCGGAAAGACCACAAAGATAAGAGAGATTAGGGCTCGCACAGAGGCATATAGGCAGTCATTTTTCCCTAGTTCTGTTTGGGAGCGGAACAGGAGGAGAGGATGCTAGTTGTGGTACGAGGAACCCTCCGCCACGCACCGAATGGTGGATTGCGGAGTATGTATGTAGATGTAGATGCAGATTGTATGACGTTTGTTTACAGAGACATTAGAGTTGTGACGGTTGGACTCACTGTTCCAAGGATATTACGGGTAAGGCAGTTCACTTGGAGCATCGTTCTCATAGTAAAATTTGAAGACATGATATTTTTGCTGTTACACAAGTGATTCATCATTGAGCAGATATACATAGCGAAAAATGACGATGACTAGCGGTCTTCCAATCTGACATCCCTGTCTATGCATACTGTCAAAATCCTGTTCAAATCAACATTAAAATTAAAAACAATACATTTTGAAGGTAATCGTAGAATATTTAAAAACTTTAGTTATTACAGTATTCCAAGAGATTCTGGACGAAAAAGAGAGGGGATAGATGGCGCAGTACGCTTGCACGAATTCAAGCTCTTTTGGAAACGAATGAACTATACTCCGTTTACTCTCCTCAAACTCTTCCCCATCGTTCCGTACCGAAAACGGGATTTCATAAGATTGACTACTCCTTGCTGCCCAAATTCCACAATCTTTTGCCATTTGGGATACTAAGGAGAGAATTTTGAGCAAATTGCTTTAAAGGAATGCAACAGTCACCATTTGGAAAATAATTTTGTTGATAAACGCGATTTTTGGGTGACGCAGGCCAATCCAGGTGTATTTTTATGTACGGACTGTAATTCAGTGTTATTTGTAATGTTGTTTACAGCTCTGCTGTGTCGTGAAACCCTGAAATATTTTAACCCCAAATTTCTACAAGTCTCTAAACAACGGCTCTAGTTCCAACATTACACTGATGTAGATGGGTAATTAGGCTGTTGAATAGTGCAGGCATACATATATATATATTTAACTTACAATAATATTACTGGCTGAATAGAAATCGGTTTTTCTCAATTTCCGTTACAAACTGATACATAGAAACTATGAGAACAGCACATAGCACTAAAGCAATAAGCGGCATCACTTACAGAAAACTCAATTCCAAGTAAGAACTGAACTAATTATCGAAACAACAGCTGAGATAAAGCAGTGCCAACAATGTGCAGTAGTCGATCTTGGCGTAATTGTCGATGGGCGAGAGCCGATTGTGCTATCGATATATCCATAGCACAAATCTTCCTATAGCCTTGTGGACACCATAGCGCGTATCCAATTTTCGTCACTTGATTGAAAATCGAAATATCTTTGAGTTTCACTATATGACAACTAGGTCATGTGTAATTTCATTTAAGTCGTGTGAGAGAGGAGGGGTTCAGGTTCTCCAGGAGCCCCCCCCCCCCTTTTGGCTAAGTCCTTGTTACTGCCTGATCTCTATATTAATGATCTAGAGATCAGACTTTTGAAATTTAAATATTTGATTGGCTGTGTTCCAGAAATCGTACGCTACTTAATTACAAGACGAATATACAGCCACTTCGGTAGCACACAATTTTGCCAGCTGACCACTTTTTCGATTACACGATTACACCAGTGCAATCTTCATCAGAGTAAAAAGTTACATAGAGTACCTAAAAATATAATGGCATGGACTGAAATAATATACACTTAATATGATTACTTCCATAAATTGCGTACATACAGAATGTACTTACATGTAATTACACTATGGTCTAAAACGCCTCAGCAAAAGTGCTCTCGTGAACGAAAAATGTCATAGGAATAAAAACTAAAATGTACTGTTCATTTGTCTCCGATCTAGAAGACTACGCAGACAGTAGTGGTGTTTTCACTCCACAGGTCAACCGTTTGGCTCTAAGCTGTAGCTGTCACAAGCTAGATGTTGAGCAAACCACCAAGGTTGTGAGTGGTTTCGAGATCGTAGTCCATTTCATGCCAGCTGAGCTATGCCCAGGTGGATGGGCAGTTCAAGATTCACGATTTTTTGTTACTCTTTCATGAATGCTTCTGTCTGCACAGAAGGGGTGTAGCTGCGTAGCTTAGTGTTGGAAGACATAACTGTGGAGTAGATGTGATGTACCCATTAGCCATCTTCATTGTCTATCGTTTTGGAGCGACCGCTAATCGGCCAGACTTGATCACTATATTCGGCTGCAGAGCACTAGGTTTACATTAGTGCTGAAGTTTTTAATAAATTTACCGAGGCTCCGTACGAAGTGCCATTGAGCTAATGGATAATGTTGTTACATGACCTTATCTTGAAGGAGAGTCTGCCTAAATCACGTTTATATTTTTGGGTGCTTTTGGTGTCCAAGCACTTTATTATTAACGAGATTTTCAGCTGAAGATCTGAGTGTTTGTTATATATGTGAAAGCATCTAGCTTCGGTATTTTTAAGATCTCGTATAAGCCTCATTTTCTTAAAGCTTTCAGAGTGGAAAAACTTTCTGCTAAAATGTTATCGGTGACTTCATAGTTTTTGTATCGGATAGGTAAAGCGATGTCGTCTGCACGCCCCTGCGATAGCCCAGTCTTCAGCTTATATTGTTACTTGTACAACAAGAAAATTTCTGCTTGATATAATGATAATGATTAACGTCTATGTTGAGTGTTATGAAACTACCTTAATCTTGTTGTACGGAAAGCCGACCTTCCAGACTGTGACTCAAGCAACAGTTAAATATTCATTTGTACAGATGTTTTTTCCTCTTTTGGGATTTCCACCTCTGGAAGTATTTACGGCTTAACACTTGCTCCTTGCAGCTTCTATTAGGCGTAAAGACAGTTTGCTCTGGAGGGATGATGTATACAACTTTTGAAACAGTTCTGTTGAGTTTCTGTCCATCCAGCAATTTGTAGCAGTGGCTTAAGAGCTGTTGGTCGTGCAGCTTTCTGTTGTAGTGTGGAAGTTAGGCAGAGAAACATTCGAAGTTCTGCGACGCGTATATGTACAAACCAAATAACGACATAATACTATAGAACATAAGGCTTCCGGCCTCAATACTTATTACAAAAGTAACTCGTTATACTAGAAAATATTCACTTACCTGCAGCATAAAAATTTTAATTAGCTACTACTCACTTCTGGCCTGCCTCTTTGTAGCTACCCCTAAACACCAAGACATCAACAACGTAAATACTACCCAACTACGACGCTTACATCTATGTGATCAGCACTCTAGTTAGAAATATAAGAACTTTATTCAAATGAGGCAATATAGCAGTTTGCAATACACATGAATGCACCGCAGGTTATATAGCAAGTTTGTAATTGACATTTAACTTTTGCACGATCATGGACACTGAATGTTCTGTGATGAACTGGCTAGCTCTATGACACCACTAGCTCAGATCTGGGCGTTGTGTGAAAGTCCACATCCTCTCCCCACCACCCTCTTGCCACTCCGTCACACCCGCTCTGTCCACACCATCCTCCCCCTCGCCCTGTCCATCTCCTCTCCACACTATCCATCTCTTCCTCTTCCTTTCACTGTTCATTTCCTCTTCCTCCATTCTGTTCATCTCCTCCTGCCCCTCTCTGCCTGTCTTCCCTCCGTCTGTCTCTGTCCATTTCCTCCTCTTTCCTTTCTCTCTCCATCTTCTCCCCTCCCTCTGTCGATTTCACCCTCCCCATCTCTCTGTCCATCTTCTCTTCTCCTGTCCCTATTTCCTCCTTTCCCTTCGCCATGTGTTCAATATGGTTCAAATGGCTCCGAGCGCTATGGGACTTAACATCTGAGGTCATCAGTCCCCTAGGACGTAAACGTAACAGACCCAAGGACACCACACACATCCATGCCAGAGACAGAATCTGAACCAGCGACCATAGCTGTCGAACGGTTCCAGACTGAAGCGCCTAAAACAGCTCGGTCACAGTGGCCGGCTCGCCATCTCTCCATTTCCTCCTTCCCCCTTCCCTGCCCATGTTATCACACTCACCCCAATAGGAATCTATATTTTCGCTTTTGCAAAGACGGTAACAACAAACCTATCACATCTGTCCACAGTAGCAGAGTTCCATCTTACGACCTTGTCAGTGTCTCGTGAAGAGAGCAGCACTTTTTCCACCGGAATAAAATGCGCAAACCGAGACACCGATTTTCTCACTGCTCGTGGTCATTTCATGTAACACTCATTTTCAACTCCATGCTTCACGCCGACGTATTATGTATCATAGTAGGATTCACATTATACGACGCGTACCTGTGGTCGCGTCTCTGTTGATGGTCTAGATAAATCGTCTTGGAGACCGATCTATTTCAGTGGAAGCCTTTTTCCGTGATCAACTACCATGAATGTGAGTTACAGGTCCAATTTTTTTTTCCTTTATTGATTTTCGATTCCCCCCCCCCCCACGAACATCTGCGGAGGGGCAGGCTGACAGCAGCTTAATACACCGCTCTACAGCCGAGAGAAAAGTTAAATAAACAATGGTGAGAGAATAAACACTATATAAAAAGGCCATTAAACGGTGACTTCGTTAAAAACTGTAAAATAGCGGAAAGTAGCGGAAGGTAAAATACAAAATCAACGCATTGACAATGTGGTTGAAGACCCAACGGAAGGAGACATGTACAATTAAAAAACTCAGGATAGTCTGGTTCTGTGCGCTTGAGATAAAAACACAATTGGCGACAGTATGGTGGCTGTTCGCAACACTGACAGGGGACGCACAGCAATGATCACTCACTTGAAACAGCACTAAGGTCTGGGGGGACATAGAATTTGGGGGAGGGGGGACCGATACCCAGGTGGGTGTGGCATAACAGGGGATGGGATGGGATGGAGGGAGGATTTGGGTCATAATATTTGCAGCCTGTTTTATAAAATGTCAGCTGCTTCTCTCACTGTCTTCTGAGTCTCACCTTGTACTTGTGTTACATGTAAATCCCACTAACCGTGGTGAACTCATTCTATTGCAATTCAAAGATGTATGTGAAAGCTAATGCCTTCGAAAGTCTTATGTGGAAACCATTAAAGTCTTTTTAAATAAAACAAACTTATGAGAATTCTGCTCTTTTGTTCTTCATGCCTACGAATATGTAGCCTTCTGCCGCTAGAGGGCTCCGATTTCTTGTGTGTAATATATCTATGTGTAACATAACTATTTTGGTACATGAGAAACAACGTCCTGTAATCGACTTTTCCAGTCTAAGAGTTTGTCCATACATGGAGCACCCACTCCTTTACATTTACATTTATATTTATACTCCACAAGCCAGCCAACGGTGTGTAGCGGAGTGCACTTTACGTGCTACTGTCATTACCTCCCTTTTCTGTTCCAGTCGCGTATGGTTCGCCGGAAGAACGACTGCCAGAAAGCCTCCGTGCGCGCAGCCTTCAGCATAAAAACTAAATGCTAAGGCTACAATTTTTTAAATAATAAATAGTTTATTTACTTTTCTCGTTTCCATTCGATTACTCCTTATACGACTGGGAATTCTCTTTTAATTCTTTCATTCTCAAAGAAATATTGTTCCCTAATAGTGTACAGTCGGCATGAATTTTAACCCAGTTTGCTTTTAAACTGGTCAAAAAAATCGTATCACTCCCAGTAATCGACATTAAATATTCTACAACATCAGTATTATAGCCATGCTGGCGCAGCCTAACGATACCTGCCACAGTTTTAGGAAAAATGGTCAGGTCTATTATGTATCCTTGTAACTGATGACGTTTCCTCAGTCTTCTGGATGAAGAAGGTGGTGCAGTGGTGATACTCTGGTTTCATTTTGTGAATGACAGTGGTATGGATATACTCTAACAGTGATTTCCCCATATCGCTTGTAGGGAATGCCTAGATTGTTCCATTGGACGGCACTGTCGATTTCCCCACTCCGAACTTGTTCTCCTTCTCTTAATGCCTTTGTCCTCTCGGGACTAAGAAATTTATTCTTCCTTCCGTTTACTGTTTTGTAAATCTATAAACGCCTATACATTTTATCAATAGGACGAATATGTATTTTAACATTTCCGTATTTAGCGAAACTCAGTTCAGTGTAACACTATTTGCCTTGCACACTTCAGTAATGTTACACCTCCATTACAGAAACACCTTTTTCGTTGCAGCCAACTGTCGCGTAATATGTACATCAAAATGGGAGGATTGGTAGAACGCGACCTACGGAAAAATTAATTTTGGTTCGCAGGTGTCTAGGAATACGCGAGGTTTTACTGACTTTATGATATATGAGACGATATACTGAGAAACGTGAAACTCATATTTATAGCATGTGCGGATTTAGAGAAGCTCTTTCCTCAGTTTTGATTGTAACACACAGTTTGGAATTTGGAATGTAGTAGAGTAAAACGAAGCTATGTAAAGATTTTCCAAAATTTTCACAGAAACCACATGTCTTTTAAGAGTCGAAAGATATGACTGCCTGAAGTTGAGAGGGATGATAGAGGGTTGCATTCTGTCTCTCAGATTACTCACTATCTGCAACGACGAAACAAATTTTTTATCACCGAATATAAATTTAAGTTCAGAAAGAACTTCTGAGACTTTTGTCTGGAATACAGCCTTGTACGGAAATACAACTGGGGCATTTATCATTATAGCCAATATGTCCATTATTATACAAAGCGCCATAAACACAGATACTTCAACAGAGACACACATTTACATTCATAGACTGTGTGAACGCGTTCGAAAAAGTAAACAATCTTTGAAAAATAATGGGCAAAAAGAATACCGCTACGTGTAGCAAAGGCAGTGTACCAAAGATCAGAGATCGCCTGAATATGTAAAATCTAGGATTAATAAAAATTTATAATTTACAAAATGCGGGGGGCATGGATAAATAAATTAACTGTCTCTACTTATGAGTTCAATGAAGCCATTAATTCAATGACAATACTCTTTGCTTGAGACCAAATTGTGATCACCGGTAGTGAGAACGCACTCCAAACAGCTGCCCATATGTTATTCACAACAGCAAAGTTATATAATCTACTATTATTTTCAGAGTAGACAAAAATTAAGGCTTTCGCAGACCAGGAGGTAATAACCTGAAAAATAATAATAAATAATTATAAAACCGAGGAGTAAACTTGATCACGTTTTTAGGAATTACAGTCCCATTCATTACCAAAATGGACATACAAAACGCAGTAAGAAGATAGAGTTAGTAATAGAAATATAATAAAAAGTGTACAATATGTAAAATATTGTAGTTTAAAAAACAGTGACCAGTTTCGACCAACATCTGATCGACCTCAGACAGTTATACACTCCTTGCCGACTGCTGGAGCCGGTGGTAAAGGCCCAGTACATGCAGAAATAAGAAGAAGACAACGAGAGAACAGAGCCCTCTGAAATGTGATCCGAGAGATGAATGCTGAAGATTAGGTGGGGAAATTGGATCGCTAATGAAAAATCTGTGACAGTGACATGAAACGCGGAAAAATGTTTAGGGCAAAGTTGACAAAAAGAGGGAATCCATTGACGGGACACATCCTGAAGCATGAAAGAATTGTCGTGATGATAATGGATCTATGGGTATTAAGAATCGCAGAAGAAGGTTTACTAAATAAGCATGTTAAGATCTATCAGACTGAAGATAACAGCAACCCAGGAATATTTACATGATGTTACTCATTTATCAATAAAGTTCTGCTTTTGATAATGAAGTGCATATTCGTTAGCTGATTTCGCTATATATATAGTATAGCTAACCTGTGGTCTAGGGGCAGTGCGGCTCTCGCAGCCGAGCGAAGCGGACGTGCGGTGTGTGCTCTCCGCTGGCAGAGAGGGCCCGCGCGCCTTGTTTACTTTCTTCGGCCGACACTAAGGTGACGCCGTAGCGCTACAAGACCATGGCAAACCAATACAGAACATCAACCTTGAAATTCACATTTCGGAACGACTTTACCAGACCAAAGGCGCTCGAAGTCGAACGTTTTTTAAAAGAGGAAGCCAAGATCCCGGCTGCCGACATTGTCGGCATTTACTTTTCGATCGTCAGTAGCACGGCCAATGTAAAGCTCATAAACGAAACTACTTGCGACAAGGTGCTTCGAGAGATGAAACAAGAACTCCGCTTCTGCCACGCAGATGACAACGTTGGCAACCTCGAGGTCGGCCATGCCGCAATGGGACTGCGGACTATACGCATCTTCGAACTTCCATTTGAACTCCCGGCGGCAGAAGTTGTAGCGGCGCTCCGCCCCTACGGCACGGTACACCAACATGTGGCTGAAAAATGGACCCAGTTTAAAACGTATCCAGTACTCAATGGAGTACGCCAAGTGCGCATAGATCTCCTACGACACGTGCCATCCTATCTACAGATAGGTGGATGCCGGGCCATAGTTATTTATGACGGCCAACCGAAGACATGTTCCGGATGCGGTAAGGAAGGTCACCTTCGTTCCGAGTGCCTCAAGCGTCGGATCACACAACTCCCACCGAAGGACGTTGCACCACCAGTGGCGAAGACTATTCTACACATTACTTACGCGGCGGCGCTCACGACGTTCTCCACACAACAGACACGGCCGACCGCTTCAGCGGTACAAGAATCACTTTCCACGGACAAAGACCTGGATGATCCGCCGACCTGGCCAGTGGTGGAAGATACTACTACGACTCTGGAGCTACCGAACGCGACAGCCAGTAAGATGACAATTGATTCCCTTATTGTACCGACCGAAGCGTTTGTTCCGGCGGAGCATGAGTCAGTGCCGTCTTCTGACAATGAAAGCCACGTACGGAAACAGCGATCACCGAAACGCCAAAAGAGGCGTCGTCGGACCGTGTCGGAACACAGCGGTTCGCCTTCGGCCGGGGAAGAACGACTCACCACTCAAGAAGCCAGCCGCGAAGCTGAAGCTGTTTCCACTGACTCCAACCTTGCAGAACAGACAGAAAAACATGCAGCTTTCGACCATCAGCCCATTGACAAAAACAGTGAGCAGCGGGAAGGTACCAGTGCAGTCAGCGAAGTCGCCCGGTCCCTTACTATCAAACATTCCGAGGCTATGGACCATGAACAGACATCCGCGCCCGCTTCGTGGGCCGAGGACGTCGGGACACAAGATCCCGACCCGCGGCCGGCTGAGGCGCCGCCGGATCATGCAGCTTAAGCAGCACAAGGAGGACCGCGTTCGGCGGGGGGTGACATCACTTCCGATGTTCGCTTCTCTCCACCTTCACCATGGATAACCTCGCCCAAACAACTCGTTGCCAGGCTTACCGCCTGGCGACAATGAATATCAACATGACCAGTTCTCCTGTCAAGATCCAACTTTTGAAAGAAACCATACGAGCCATAGGGGTTGACTTTGCTTTCCTACAAGAAGTTAAAACGACTGCACTCCCGCACTTTTACGGATACACCACACATGTGACGCCCGGTGGCCGTGCAGATACCGGAGTGGCAATATTAGTGCGTGAAGGTATTGAAGTTACTGACGTCACGTTTCTTCCCTCCGCGCGAGGGATAGCATTTACGGCACTCAACACCCGATTCATTAATGGTTACGCGCCGTCGGGTACCACAAGAACGTCACGACCGCGCCATATTCTACTCCACAGATGTCGCTCCCCTTTTCCTTGGACGATACGACCACAGCGTCTTCGCCGGCGATTTTAATTGCGTACTTCACCACAAGGACCAAATCCCACATTACACGCCTTGTCCGGAACTGGGTGCGATGATCCAAGAACTTCACTTGTGCGACATGTGGGAAAAAGTCCACGGTAACCGCTCTGGCCACACTCATCTTACCAGTCAATCGGAAAGGCCGAGTCGACCGCATATATATGTCAGAAGATCTCACACAAGGTGTGGTGGGCGCCGAACTATGGCCTCAAGCCTATTCTGATCACAGTGCCTACATCTGCACTATACACCTACGCCCCCAACAAGTCTGGCGCAGCAATGGCTTTTGGAAGCTCAACATAACTCATCTCCAGGACCTGGATTGCCGTCGGCAAGTTGCAGCAACGTGGACTGACTGTGGACGCCGCCACCCTCGATACACCTCGACCCTGGAGTGGTTGCTCCTCTGTGCCAGACCAGCAATCCGTAGGACAGTTATGCAATATGGCAAGGACGTGACTGCGTGGCATCGACAAACCCTCGATATTTACTACGCGGCACTCAGGGACCTCAACGCCTTACCCCCTTCCCTGGAGAGACAACATGATCAAAGCAGAATCAAGGCTCACATACTATCATTGACGAAGCGACGACTAGAAGGTGCAGTCGTCCGCTCGCGACGGCACGACCGAACGTTTGCAGAGGAACCCACTATGCACCACGTTGTGGTGGATAAGCGCCGACAACTCTAACATTTAATCACACAACTCAGGACACACGACGGTCGCTTATGTACGACCCAAGCAACCATAGTAAAGGCGGTGAGGATCATTTTCGCCATCTTTACAAGGAAAGAATCGTCGATGACGAGGCCACTACTGAAGTATTACAGCAGGTAACACGTACTTTCGACGAGGCTACCGTGAATGCACTAACAGAGGAAATCTCACTCCAAGAAGTCGAAGACGCCGTGGACAAAGGTGCGGCCAGTAAGTCTCCTGGACCTGATGGATTGCCCATCGAATTCTACCGGACTTTCCGTGACATCATGATGCCTCGCTGGGTTATAATGTTCCGCGAACTTATGTCTTCAGACTGTGTTGTGCCGCCAGCGTTTGTAGAAGGTCTTCTCATACCGGTACACAAGCCAGGTGGAGGGCTATCGATTAACGACTATCGGCCGCTTACAATGCTGAACGCCGATTACAAGATTTTCACCAAGATTATGGCGAGACGTATTAAGACGACTTTGCCGATGATCCTCGCTCCAGAATAGACGTCGCAGGGGGGAGAAGCCAACATACACATGGCCACCGGTGACTGCAGGGACTTAATAGCAATCGCTTCTGCGTGCCGTGTGAGAGCGGCGATAGTCTCCGTAGATTTCAACCGCGCCTTTGTTAGAGTGCACCACAACTTCCTCCTACGAGTGATGGACTGTATGGGATTTCCCCCATGCCTCATCGACACCCAACGGCGTCTTTGGACCGCAGCCAGCTCACACGTCCAGGTCAATGGAAGGACGGTAGGACCAGTACCCATTAAGAGGTCTCTACGACAGGGTTGTCCCCTTTCTACCTACCTTTATGCCATCGCACTCGAGCCACTCCTAGGGGGCCTTAACCACCGCCTATCTGGCATCACGCTGCGGGACGTCACCTTTCGCTATAGGACATATGCTGACGACCTGCTACTGCTGGTTCGTCCCAATGACGAAGTTCAAAGCGTACTAACCTGGATTGAGCGATACGGACAGGCCGCAGGCAGTCTTCTGAACATCAACAAGTCGGCGGCGTTGCACCGGAAGCCCTCGCTCCCCTCCCACCAGTTTCTGATCTGCGATATTTGGGAATCACTTTCAAGAAAGATATATGTAAAACAGCTGCAGCAAACTACCGACGGTTATTACAGATCATACCCGCAATGGTGCGACAGAACCTGCTCCGGGACTTGAATCAGCTACAACGTGTTGAATACCTGAATCTCTACGTGGCATCAAAACTGAACCACGTGGCACAAGTCCTCCCATTACCGATGCAGATAGGTCGCCGGTTTCAGGCTGCCTTCAGTTACTACGTTTCCGCAGGTCATATCTTTAAAGTACGATACGACACTCTTTCCCTCCCAGTGCACAAAGGAGGGCTGGGATTGGTCAACGTCAGGGCGAGAGCAGCTAGCCTTTACATGAGCAACATGAGGAAACGATGGAAAACTCAATATACCTCTCTCACATGTCGTTTACTACAG
Organism: Schistocerca gregaria; assembly: GCF_023897955.1. Classification (NCBI taxonomy): domain Eukaryota; kingdom Metazoa; phylum Arthropoda; class Insecta; order Orthoptera; family Acrididae; genus Schistocerca; species Schistocerca gregaria. Next base: position 15,060,661 of record NC_064925.1, on the reverse strand, counting down.
GTTCTGATGTCAGTCTCTAACGTCCCGCTGGTGTCGGTTGCGCACGTCGCACCATAGCTCCCCCATGTGTCGACCTTCATTTTTGATTACAGCTATGTCAGCTCGAACCTCTCCGCCACGCGTCCACCAAAGGCGAAAGATTTTTATACCAACCTTCTGCGTGCTGTTCCCCATAACGTGGTGGAAAACAAGTACCCTACGGTTCGCTGGCCAAGAGTGTGGAAAACGATACACCACAACTTTCTGTCCTCCACGGTGCGTTCGAAGTGATATCAGATCGCCAACAAAAAATATGCCACACTACAGCGACTTCACACTATTGGACTGGTAGACTCCCCTTATTACCCAGATTGTCACCTTTTGGATACTGATGAACATCGTTTTACTTGCGCATCATCGTCCGGAGTTTGGCGACTAACACAGAAGATATTGGCTTGTTACCTCCGGGTCACACCTGATATGATTGACCCTCAGACCCTACTCTGTCCCGACGGAACTTACTTTCCGGCTGCAAAATATCATGCGGTTACATGGTTCAAAGGACTTACCGTCGCCTATATCTTTAGCGACGGAGAGAAAGAGCAGCTTGATTACTGGAGGTTCCTGCAAAATGCTCACAATGCCCTCGAACGCACACCGAAATACCGTACGCTCTTCGTAAATTATTTACGCAGCTTTTTCGTTAACCACCCACTCAGCTGGGGAGTGCCGAGCTGCGGTTAATGTACTGTGCCGCATCACACAAACGGCTGAAAGTTCTGCCTTGTCAGCCATGAGCGAAGGAAGAGACAAGCTGCTGCAAGGATGTTGTTTTCCTTGAAGCACTAGCGATGCAGAATGCCTCCGTTCCAGATGCCCTTCAAAGGCGCAATTGGAGATATCAGATAACGATGACGAGGCTCCAAGTGGAACCAGTTACATTAATGAAGAACCTTTTAGTTGGAATTACATCAGTGATTTATGTTTTTATTTCTGGATTACTCTTTTATGCCACCTTTGTTGTTGTAACACTTACTTGTAACACTTAGTTACTAGAATTCTCATTTGTACACGTTCCCTAAATGTAATAATGTAAAAAAAAAGTGGCAAAGGATAGCCCAAACCTTGATTTCCCATATTTCCCCTGATATATAGGCAGCTCTCTGGGATGGGTTTACTCAGGAGCCAACGCCTGAAGTGGATCAGATTTTTTGTTATAGGATGAAAAGTGGCGGTGGCACTTAGGTTATTTTAGTTCCATTTTCCTAAGGGGCTTTTTAAGGGAAATTACTAAAAAAGGTATTAAAAAAGGGGTAGTAAAAAAACAAAAAAAAAAACAAAAAATTAAAAAAAAACAAAAAACAAATAAAAAATAAAAAACAAAGAAAGGGGTAGCGTCTTTGATTCATAATCAAAACGTTTTCAGTCCCGAGTTACATCCCCGCCACTGCCTAAATTTTGATAAATAATCAGCATTGGCTGCTGAAGACTTGCTGCATAAGAAGTCAGCGTCATTCTGCCAACGGCCTTGTCAAAGACGGCGGAGGAGCGGATAGAGGTTCAGGGCACACTCTTGTTCTAGGTGTGGGAAATTGACCCTAAAGGCGGAAGAATCAGCAATGATCAACGACATAAGGATGCAGAAGGCAATGGAAACCACTGCATTAAAGACACGTAACGTGTATCCACAGGACATGTGGCCTGTAGGTGAAGAAGTTTCATGATGATCTCTCCATTGGCAAAATATTCCGGAATAGTCCCCCATTTGGATCTACGGGAGGGGACTGCCAAGGGGAAGGTTACCATGAGAAAAAAATTGAATAATCAACGAAAGGATAATGTTCTACGAGTCGGGGCGTGGAATGTCAGAAGCTTGAACGTGATAGGGAAGCTAGAAAATCTGAAAAGGGAAATGCAAAGGCTCAATCTAGATATAGTAGGAGTCAGTGAAGTGAAGTGGAAGGAAGACAAGGATTTCTGGTCAGATGAGTATCGGGTAATATCAACAGCAGCAGAAAATGGTATAAAAGGCGTAGGATTCGTTATGAATAGGAAGGTAGGGCAGAGGGTGTTTTCCTGTGAACAGTTCAGTGACCGGGTTGTTCTAATCAGAATCGACAGGAGACCAACACCGACAACGATAGGTCAGGTATACATGCCGACGTCGCAAGCTGAAGATGAACAGATAGAGAGAGTGTATGAGGATATTGAAAGGGTAATGCAGTATGTAAAGGGGGACGAAAATCTAATAGTCATGGGCGACTGGAATGCAGTTGTAGGGGAAGGAGTAGAAGAAAACGTTACAGGAGAATATGGGCTTGGGAGAAGGAATGTAAGAGGAGAAAGACTAATTGAGTTCTGTAACAAGTTTCAGCTAGTAACAGCGAATACCCTGTTCAAGAATCACAAAAGGAGGAGGTATACTTGGAAAAGGCTGGGAGATACGGGAAGATTTCAATTAGATAACATCATGGTCACGCAGAGATCCCGAAATCAGATGCTGAATTGTAAGGCGTACCCAGGTGCAGATATAGACTCAGATCACAATATAGTAGTGATGAAGAGTAGGCTGAAGTTCAAGACATTAGTCAGGAAGAATCAATACGCAAAGAAGTGGGATACGGAAGCTCTAAGGAATGACGAGATAGTTTGAAGTTCTCTACCGCTATAGATACAGCTATAAGGAATAGCGCAGTAGGCAGCACAGTTGAAGAGGAATGGACATCTCTAAAAAGGGCCATCACAGAAGTTGGGAAGGAAAACATAGGTACAAAGAAGGTAGCTGCGAAGAAACCATGGGTAACAGAAGAAATACTTCAGTTGATTGATGAAAGGAGGAAGTACAAACATGTTCCGGGACAATCAGGAATACAGAAATACAAGTCGCTGAGGAATGAAACAAATAGGAAGTGCAGGGAAGCTAAGACGAAATGGCTGCAGTAAAAATGTGAAGATATCGAAAAAGATATGATTGTCGGAAGGACAGACTCAGCAAAGAGGAAAGTCAGAACAACCTTTGGTGACGTTAAAAGCAACGGTGGTAACATTTAGAGTGCAACGGGAATTCCACTGCTAAATGCAGAGGAGAGAGCAGATAGGTGGAAAGAATACATTGAAAGCCTCTATGAGGGTGAAAATTTGTCTGATGTGATAGAACAAGAAACAGGAGTCAATTTAGGAGAGATTGGGGATCCAGTATTAGACTCGGAATTTAAAAGACCTTTGGAGGACTTATGGTCAAAGAAGGCAGAAGGGATAGATAACATTCCATTAGAATTTCTAAAATCATTAGGGGAAGTGGCAACAAAACGACTATTCACGTTGGTGTGTAGAATATATGAGTCTGGCGACATACCATCTGACTTTCGGAAAAGCATCATCCACACAATTCCGAAGACGGCAAGAGCTGACAAGTGCGAGAATTATCGCACAATCAGCTTAACAGCTCATGCATCGAAGCTGCTTACAAGAATAATATACAGAAGAATGGAAAAGAAAATTGATAATGCGCTGGTTGACGATCAGTTTGGCTTTAGGAAAAGTAAAGGCACGAGAGAGGCAATTCTGACGTTACGGCTAATAATGGAAGCAAGGCTAAAGAAAAATCAAGACACGTTCATAGGATTTGTTGACCTGGAAAAAGCGTTCGACAATATAAAATGGTGCAAGCTGTTCGAGATTCGGAAAAAAAGTAGAGGTAAGCTATAGGGAGAGACGGGTCATATACAATATGTACAACAACTAAGAGGGAATAATAAGAGTGGACGATCAAGAACGAAATGCTCGTATTAAGAAGGGTGTAAGACAAGGCTGTAGCCTTCCACCCCTACTCTTCATTCTGTACATCGAGGAAGCAATGATGGAAATAAAAGAAAGGTTCAGGAGTGGAATTAAAATACAAGGTGAAAGGATATCAATGATACGATTCGCTGATGATATGGCTATTCTGAGTGAAAGTGAAGAAGAATTAAATGATCTGCTTAACGGAATGAACAGTCTAATGAGTACACAGTATGGTTTGAGAGTAAATCGTAGAAAGACGAATGTAATGAGAAGTAGTAGAAATTAGAACAGCGAGAAACTTATCATCAGGATTGATGGTCTCGAAGTCAATGAAGTTAAGGAATTCTGTTACCTAGACAGTAAAATAACCAATGACGGTCTGAGCAAGGAGGACATCAAAAGCAGACTCGCTATGGCAAAAAAAGGTATTTCTGGCCAAGAGAGGTCTACTAATATCAAATACCGGCCTTAATTTGAGGAAGAAATTTCTGAGGATGTACGTCTGGAGTACAACATTGTATGGTAGTGAAACATGGACTGTGGGAAAACCGGAACAGAAGAGAATCAAAGCATTTGAGATGTGGTTCTATAGACGAATTTTGAAATTTAGGTGGACTGATAAGGTAAGGAATGAGGAGGTTCTACGCAGAATCGGAGAGGAAAGAATATGTGGAAAACGCTGATAAGGAGAAGGGACAGGATGATAGGACATCTGCTAAGACATGAGGGAATGACTTCCATGGTACTAGAGGGAGCTGTAGAGGGCAAAAACTGTAGAGGAAGACAGAGATTGGAATACGTCAAGCAAATAATTGAGGACGTAGGTTGCAAGTGCTACTCTGAGATGAAGAGGTTAGCACAGGAAAGGAATTCGTGGCGGGCCGTATCAAACCAGTCAGTAGACTGATGACAAAAAAAATAATAGTATAGTACTGGGAGTATGTTTTTACAGAATCGTATCTTCAATTTTCTTGTTGGTGCTTGTGGTTTCCGCGAGACCATCTTTCTATAACAGTTCCTCAGTAACTAATTTTTAGATATTTACCTCTTTCCTAGTATATCACAGAAACATAAAAATTGCTATTTTACTGAGGAAGGAGAACTTAGTTGTATTTATGGATGAAGTACACATCGGCGCAAGTGTGTAAACCACATACAGAAATAATCTCAAAGTTAAATAGGCATATACATTGAGGGATCCATGCTTCCACGTCGTCTGATTCCCAAAGCAACAATACCCTTGATATTCGTTGTAGCTCTGATAGAAGAAGTACCAGATCTTATATGCCTAAATACGAACAAAGATAATTTTATAGTAGGGAGAATATGTCATCTACCAGATATAACAGGCATTTAGCAGTTACAACGTGTATTTGTAAACAGTACATGTTTTCAGGCTAACGAAATAATGAGTACAAGAACACACAAATGAGGTATTACTTGTCAAAAGGATAAACATTCGCTGGAAACAGTGTAGCTGTGTTGAGACATGCAATAATGACAGAGTCGCAGTTCTCAAACCACGAGGTGCTGCATTGCAGTACATTTTTCCGTCATTCTTCATCGAAGTGAAAATTTGTAATTCCAAACGAAACGTTTAGATCACAGCGGAATGGAACGGTGTGCACAGCTTATAACGACAGCATGTTGGACACATTACTTCTTTTTCGGCGTACAGACAAAAATGAACGATGCACTACGAAGGAATTATCCGAATGAGGCCGAAATCGGTATTTAACAAGTATAGGGAAGCAGATGACTACAATTTCAGAAAAAAAGGTTATTTTACTCAAGAGAAAGAGCTTCACTAATTGAAAAACTCAACAACGAGTTGGCCCGCCTCTGGCCAATTATACAAGCAGTTATGCAGGTCGCCATTGATTGATAGAAGTTTTGGGTGCCCTCCTGAGAGATATCGTGACAGCCTCTGCCCAGTAGGCTCCTTAGACCGTCAAAATCCAGCGCTAGTGTGAGGGCCGTCTTCATAGCACTCCAAGCTTTCTCAATTGGGCAGAGATCTGGCGGTCTTGCTGGACGAGGTGATGTTTGGCGAGCACGAAGACAAACTGTAGGAAGTCATTCAGTGTGCTGGATGGCATTATCTTGCTGAATTATAAGCCCAGATTGACAATAAAACGAGGCTTAGAATACCGTAGACGTACCCCTGATCCGGAAGGCTTCCGTGAACGATAATCAAAGGGGTCGTTCTGGGAAGTGGCACCCCACACCATCACTCTTGGATGTCGGGCCATATGGCAGGTGATGGTAAAGTTTGTACCAAACCGGGACATCTCCACACACGTCTGCAGTGGTCTTTGGGGCTAAATGCGAAGCAGAGCGTATCACTACAGAAAGTTCTCCTCTCCAGGTAGTGATATCTAAGGTGAAACTGGTGTCTAGAGGCGCCACAGACAGTGGTGGCATACAGGCCTGAGAGTCTCCCTCCCCCCCTCCCCCCAAATTGTGCCCGACACCAAGAGTGATCTGGGGCACCACTTCATATTATAACACGACACTTGTGGTTGTCATCCACTGTACCGTTACAGCACACCGGTATGTCGACGATATTCTACATTCCGTTTCGTTTCCCTTCATGGTAAGCCATCCCAGGCCTACTTTTTAGCACACGGCTAGTTTCTACTGGTAGTCTTCGTGCTTGGCAAAACCTTCAGTGGCCAGCAAGGTCGACAAGTCTCCCCCCGGTTGAGAATGTTTGCAGCATTGTGGGCAGGACCCTCTAACCAACTCGGTATTTTGACCATTTGACGGAATTCAGCACGATATCCGTCAGGTGGACATCCAACAGGTCTTTGAATCAATGCCAAACCGAATAACCTCTTTCATAAGGACCAGAGGTGCACAAACGCGTTACTGTTTCAAATGGCTCTGAGCACTATGCGACTTCTGAGGTCATCACTCGCCTAGAACTTAGAACTAATTAAATCTAACTGACCTAAGGACATCACACACATCCATGCCCGAGGCAGGATTCGAACCTGCGACCGTAGTGGTCGCTCGGTTCCAGACTGTAGCGCCTAGAACTGCACGGCCACTCCAACCTGTACCGCTTTACTGATTCGCTCAGTTTGCGAAGCTCTTTTTCTTGAACAAATTATCCAAATTTTCTCAGACCGTATTCATTTGTTTGTGTGTGCATGTGTGTCACATCCCGGTTTCCGTCCCATTCGGATAATTCCTTCGATGTGCGTCTCTTTTTTTGTTTTTATTAGAATGTATTATAGCTCTATTAGACTGGTATCAAAACCAACAGTGATCACATTATACAGATCTTTGCCGCTATCTGTTCCGGTCCCATGCGTTGAAAATCCACTGTTGTGTTTCAATAAAGAATGAGGGAAGAACGTATGAAACCACTTAAAACTTTAGTTTTGGGAAATGTGACTCTGTAAACATTGCTTGTGCTTAGTTTTTTGCAGGAAATTTCATCGTTTATGCAAATAATGTGTTGTTTATTACCTTCTGTAGCTGCTGATCTATTTCTCTCTCACAAGGTGTTTTTCTCTAGCCTTTAATGTGGAAACCTCTTAACTTTGATTCTGCACACACGCACAGTTTTGTGGATGACTCATAGAATCGGTACAAATCACAGTATATCCATATTATTTTATTAAAGTTCATTTCCACCGGTTACACTGTGCAATCATGTGGAGCCACCATAGTGTTTTCGTCAGCACTATTTGATTGTGGCTGCGATACACTGGTTTATTGTGGTATGGACGAACGACTTTGCTGATACGGTGTATCAGGATGTTGCACGTAGTTACCGACGTATTGCTGAGGTGCTATCGCTGCTGTAAGCCAAGTGTGCAGGATAATTCGCACTGACCGGCAATTTCTATCGGTCCTTACATGCTAACGCTTCTCTCTCTCTCTCTCTCTCTCTCTCTCTGTCTCTCTCTCTCTGTCTATCTATTTATCTCTCTCTTCTCTCACTGCCCCTCATCCTTGATTCCTCTTTCTCAACCTGACGGTACGGTAGTCCAAAGTCATGTAACCTGATCTATGAAACAACATTATTTCGCTTGAGTGGCAAAGATGGCCCACGTTCGTGTACAGAAATGTAGAAATTGGCAAACAAGACAACCATGAATTCCACAAATCCAATGTTTAAACAGAGAACCAGCGTTATGTAATACAAAAATGAATAAACACAAAAAACAAAATCTAGAAAAGGACAATTTGTTGCTATTGTCGTGGTACCAGATCTGCAATAGTGGCCTGTCGGGGTGGCCCAGCGGTTCTAGGCACTTCAGTTCGGAACCTGCCACGGTCGCAGGTTCAAATCCTGCCTCGTGCATGGATGTGTGTGATGTCCTTAGGTTTAAGTAGTTCTAAGTCTAGGGGACTGATGGCCTCAGAAGTTAAGTCCTATAGTACTCAGAACCATTTTTTTGCAATAGTGAACCATAATTTTATTAGATAGCTTCTTGAAACTTCTAAAAGTTTTTGAAGCTTCACGGCCCTGAGTTTCAGTTTTCATGAGCAGTAAACTTGCCTATATACGAGGGGCTGTCTAAAAGAAACCGAAATTATTACTTTTTTAGCTTATTCACATTTTATAAACAGACCTTCAAGCCCCTTCAAAGTACTCTGCACTTGCAGTAATACACTTGTCTAGCTTTGTATTCCATCTTTGAAAACATTGTTTTATTTCATCTTTTATTACTCTTGACAGTGCCTCCGTCGTCGTTTTCTCTTCACTTCGGTAATATCAGCAAAATTGTTTCCCTTAACATCTCCTTTTGTTCTAGAAAACAAAACAAAAATGTTGAAAGGGGCAACGTCGGGAGAGTATGAGGGATGAGCAACGGAAGTATACCATTTTTGGTCAGGAATTATCGTACAGACAGGGCTGTGAGAGCAGGGGCATTGTCGTGATGGGAAAACCAGTATCCCAAGCTGCACAACAGAGTCCGCCTACTCCGCACTTGGCGCACTTCGTTACGCAATCTTTTCTAATCTTCCAACTAGACAGCCTGGTTAACTGGCTGACATGTGGGAAAAAAAGAAAAATCTGCGTTGTTTTAATCTTTGGTTTCACCTGAGGATCTGTCTTCGGTCATGACAAACTTCAGATCTTGCACCGATTCAGAATCGTATGCACAGCACCAAATTTCGTCACATGCTATAATTTTTGGAAAAATTTTTGAATGTACTCGGGACTCGTCTTTCAAAGCGCAACATATCTTCACCACGTCTTTGTTCAGCAGTCAGCAGTCGTGCTACGAATGTGGCTATCACCTTTTTCATTCCCAAACCTTCTCCTACAGTTCACACCACTGAATTTAGAGACACTCCCGACCGTTTCTTCAATGGTCCGTCGTCCATCTTCGTTAACTATTGCACAAATGTTTTCAACATTTTCGTGTGTTCGGGTTGTGGAAGTTCTACTGGAAATAGATTTGTCATCAACTGACATGGCACCATATTAAAACGGCATAACCACTTCAACACTTGGGTTTTGCCATTCGCATCGTCCTTTCACGCTGTTTATAAATGGTTCAAATGGCTCTGAGCACTATGCGACTTAATGTCTGAGGTCATCAGTCGCCGAGAACTTAGAACTAATTAAACCCAACTAACCTAAGGACATCACACACATCCATGCCCGAAGCAGGATTCGAACCTGCGAGCATAGCGGTCTCTCGGCTCCAGGCTGTAGCGCCTAGAACCGCACGGCCACCCCGGCCGGCCGCCGTTTATAACATTTCAGGTCTCTCTGTAACACTTTTTACGAGAAAAAAAAATCAAATTTTACTGCTGGTCACAGCTTACGAAAACCAGCCACAGCCCACAAAACAGTGGCCACTATTAACTGTGCCGAAAGTATTCCTGACGTACTTCAGCGACGGCACACTGCTTTGGGTCTCTCGAATGGTCGATCTATGCGCTCCTACCAGCAAAACGCTGTACTAGAAAAGCTCTGACCACCAAAAAATTTGTTCGGCTTATTTTGGGTGTCCCTCGTATATTTAAGACGGTCTTTGTATACGTTGCTTTTCACGTCCCATAATTCTGTTCTTGGATGTTGTGGCTGATATTCATATTTATAGGACTGCTATGCTCAACATTTTATTTTATTTCAAAGGAATGTAATGCATTTCTTCAGTTCTCCACAGAATCGTCTGGTGCCAAGAAGGAAGTCGATGAAAAGTAGATCTACACGTTAAAGTAACAGAAATAGAACATCTGTATGAATCGCCAGTTTCGTTGCAACTAGTAAACTGTATGGTATTGGTCTTTTAAATTCTGGTACAAATCGATTTCAAACGATATATTCGAGAGCGGGTTTCATCATTCTGTGAGAGTTAGATATCCACCGTCAATTCACGAGCTAGTGCTTCGGAAACAATTCCCTTAAAAAGGAATGGAACCAGATAGCCCAATTTCCCATTTTTGCGCTTTTCTTCAGGTAGAAAGAAAACACGGACAAGCCGCAATCATTTCCACAAGCTCACTTTCGCCAATTTTGCGGAAATACAGAGGCCTGTGTAAACACTTCTGGCCGCAAAATTATTTCGGTGTTGCTCGGCAACATTGACGGGTTAGACTGTAGTCCAGGGGCAGTTTATAAGACCAGTGTAAACGTATTTTCAGATTTTAGCCGTTCGAGCAGGAAGCATTTCCCTTGTCAGAACTCCAGCCAGGTACGCTGCAGGTCTCAAGGGAGTCCTCACTCTGATTAGATACTGTCTGAGGAGGTTGGTTGCTCGCGGCACCTGCTCTGTGTCAGTCTCGTAGATGTTCCTGGTAATATCCCGAAAAATGTTGCAATCTCCATCAACTCCGGTGACAACCAGACGAATTTCATCTACTCAGTCCTGAAGGCAGTAAGATGTTGGAGGTTTATCGCGCGGGCGACGATATCAGAGACGACGTTCACATGGCCTACTGTTCCTCCTGCCCCCACCATCGTTCCCCTCTCCCTGTATCGCCTTCTGTTATTCTTCCCTCTCCCTAGCAGAGTGCAGAGCAAGCAGGCTTGCTAGGTCACAGTGCGGAGCGTATGAGGAGGCGACAAAAGCCGTACGTGTGGCGAATCGCCACCTCGCCTTCTGCGCCGTCAGCTGTCCGAGGAGTTGCTGGCTAACTCTCTTACGTCGTCGTTTCTGGTTATGAAGACGGTGCCAGCGGATATTGCTGAAAGGCTCCCAATATGTTAACATTTGTACACATTCTCCCTAAATGAAATATTCGTTCAACATTTGTGGATCTCGAGTCGCATGATTTGTTATTCTGGTGTTCGAGTCCTTACCTTGTCGCTGCATTCATTCTTCTTTATTTTGTGCCGGCCTCTCCTTTACTTAACGATTTTTATCTGTTTTGACCTTAAATACTTCTAACAGACTTTTCATGCCTCCTCTTGCTACTTACTAAAACTTACTATCTGAATATTTACTTTTACTCCGTCAAGTGCATTCTACAAGGTACTTCGAATTGTACCAGCTAATTGTTAGGGCTTCTTGTCCTTTTTATTAGTATCGGGAGAGAGGGAGGAATGATTGTTTAAATCTCTCTTTGCATGTTGTAGATAGCCTAAGCTTGTCATCACGATCTGTACGAAAGCGACACGTATAAAGTTATGGTACGCTTGTAGATCCATCACATAAAGGTCATACTTGAAAATTTGTACGTAGGGTTTCTCACGCTGTCGTCAATCGTATTCCAGTTCTACACTCCTGGAAATGGAAAAAAGAACACATTGACACCGGTGTGTCAGACCCACCATACTTGCTCCGGACACTGCGAGAGGGCTGTACAAGCAATGATCACACGCACGGCACAGCGGACACACCAGGAACCGCGGTGATGGCCGTCGAATGGCGCTAGCTGCGCAGCATTTGTGCACCGCCGCCTTCAGTGTCAGCCAGTTTGCCGTGGCATACGGAGCTCCATCGCAGTCTTTAACACTGGTAGCATGCCGCGACAGCGTGGACGTGAACCGTATGTGCAGTTGACGGACTTTGAGCGAGGGCGTATAGTGGGCATGCGGGAGGCCGGGTGGACGTACCGCCGAATTGCTCAACACGTGGGGCGTGAGGTCTCCACAGTACATCGATGTTGTCGCCAGTGGTCGGCGGAAGGTGCACGTGCCTGTCGACCTGGGACCGGACCGCAGCGACGCACGGATGCACGCCAAGACCGTAGGATCCTACGCAGTGCCATAGGGGACCGCACCACCACTTCCCAGCAAATTAGGGACACTGTTGCTCCTGGGGTATCGGCGAGGACCATTCGCAACCGTCTTCATGAAGCTGGGCTACGGTCCCGCACACCGTTAGGCCGTCTTCCGCTCACTCCCCAACATCGTGCAGCCCGCCTCCAGTGGTGTCGCGACAGGCGTGAATGGAGGGACAAATGGAGACGTGTCGTTTTCAGCGATGAGAGTCGCTTCTGCCTTGGTGCCAATGATGGTCGTATGCGTGTTTGGCGCCATGCAGGTGAGCGCCACAATCAGGACTGCATACGACCGAGGCACACAGGGCCAACACCCGACATCATGGTGTGGGGAGCGATCTCCTACACTGGCCGTACACCTCTGGTGATCGTCGAGGGGACACTGAATAGTGCACGGTACATCCAAACCGTCATCGAACCCATCGTTCTACCATTCCTAGACCGGCAAGGGAACTTGCTGTTCCAACAGGACAATGCACGTCCGCATGTATCCCGTGCCACCCAACGTGCTCTAGAAGGTGTAAGTCAACTACCCTGGCCAGCAAGATCTCCGGATCTGTCCCCCATTGAGCATGTTTGGGACTGGATGAAGCATCGTCTCACGCGGTCTGCACGTCCAGCACGAACGCTGGTCCAACTGAGGCGCCAGGTGGAAATGGCATGGCAGGCCGTTCCACAGGACTACATCCAGCATCTCTACGATCGTCTCCATGGGAGAATAGCAGCCTGCATTGCTGCGAAAGGTGGATATACACTGCACTAGTGCCGATATTGTGCATGCTCTGTTGCCTGTGTCTATGTGCCTGTGGTTCTGTCAGTGTGATCATGTGATGTATCTGACCCCAGGAATGTGTCAATAAAGTTTCCCCTTCCTGGGACAATGAATTCACGGTGTTCTTATTTCAATTTCCAGGAGTGTATATCTTCAGACTGTCCATGACAGTTTCCTGTGCTTCAAACAAATATGGGACTACACTTGCTGCCTTCATTTGTGTACCTTCAGTAATCCCTGTCTATCCTGTTTGATTGGAGTTCCTTCTCAACTGACCAATATTGTAGGAATAGCCGCACTACTCTTTGCAGAAGGACTGCATGTCATTGGTATTCCACCAATCAATTGGAGTCCGCCACCTCTTTTATCAACGAATACTCGCATGTGGTCGTTCGATTCCATGTCCCTACGAACTGAGTAGCTCAGATATCTTTTAAGTAATCCGATTTCATTTGTGACTCGTTGATACTGTGGTCATAGAATTACACCTCTTTTCGTTTCGTAAAATGGAAAATTATACAGTTATGAATAATTAAAGCAACTTGCCAATTTTTGCACTACTTTGGTGCCTTAACAGTATCCGACACAACATTTTGCAGCATTTTTAAGCCAATATATGATTATAGATAACTACGTAATCTGCGACAAGTCAGACGTGTTTACTGATATTTTCTGCAAGGTCACGAATACACGAAAGGAATTTGTCGTTTTCTTGTTTCCTTTTGTCTGATAGTTCTAGTAAACTGCATTTGCACAGAGTTCTTTCAAAACATCTCCATCGAAACTTCTTTCTCTTGCGTTACCTCTGGGTTAAATTAGGGCCAGTCTCTAGAATAGTCAAAAGGTAGAAGACAATTGATAGGATTTAATAATGAGATTTACTCATTCTGTAACGACGGGGGGGGGGGGGGGGGGTGATGCTAACGCGTTGGAAACTTCCACCTGGTCATTGTTCGACGCTGATTGAAAATATTGTGCTTCTGTCTGGATATTCAGCTTTAAAACTATATCACGATTAAGTTTTCGATTATGTAATGCAGCTCATTAATTTAATCTTTAATCAAGTCTCTTTTAGGACGACCCATTTCTCTTGATTGGTGCAGACAAAGAAAAAACTGAAAACAGGTACATCGAAAATTACGTAAAAGTGGGTTATAACTATTAATTGCAATTGCTAAGAAACGGTTTTTCTATCCCACCATTTCAAAGCGGTAGTGTAACAGTTACAAACAGCACAGCAATGAACGCCACAACAGTATGTGCTAGGCTGGAGACACTGGACCGCTCACTGGACCGTTCGCGAAAGTGCTCTTTTGGTACAGTACGTGTTTTGAGAAGGATGTTCACGGAAGTGAAAATTGTGGTGTAGAGCTAAGTGGACGAAACGATGTACGGTCGAAACTGATGAGTTCTGAGTCTTTTTGTATTAGACACGCGTTTGTCTGCAGTTTATATTAGCACTACACAGTATCTGATTAAATGTTTTCGGATGTAAATTTGTGGACTTCATACGCCTCCTAACCACTATTCTATTTTACAACACCTTTAATTCTGCTTGGGACACTTTCAGTGTGGTGTCTACATGTCTGTAGAGGAACGACAACTCATTATCGTTGAAGGGCCCAAACTGCAAAAGTGTTGTTGAAGGCTGAGGTCTGGGGGGAAGTCGACGTTCTGATTTATCCCGAAGGAGTTCCGATGAGTTCAGGTCAGGACTTGGACATGCCATTCTACACTGAAGCGCCAAAGAAACTTGTGTAGCCATGCATATTGAAATACAGAGATATATAAACAAACAGAATACGGTTCTGCTGTCGGCAACGCCTATGTAAGACAACAAATGTCTGGCGCAGTTGTTACATTGGTTGCTGCCCCTACAATGGCAGTTTAGCAAGATGTAAGTCAATCTGAACGTGGTGTTATAGTCGGTGCACGAACGATGGTACACAACATCTCCGAGGTAGCGTACGACCATTTCACGAGTGTACCGTGAATATCAGGAAACATCAAATCACCGACACTGCTGCGACCGGAAAAAGATCCTCTAAGAACGAGACCAACAATGACTAGAAAGAATCTTTCAACGTGATAGAAGTAAAACTCTTCCCTAAATTGCTGAAGATTTCAGTTCTGGGCCATCGACAACTGTCAGCGTGCGAATCATTCAACGAAACATCATCGATATGGGCTTTTGGAGCCGAAGAGCCACTCGTGTACCCTTAATGACTGCACTACACGAAGCTTTACGCTTTGGCTGGACCCATCAACAACAATATTGGACTGTGATGATCGGAAACAAGTTGCCTGGTCGGACGAGTCCCGTTTCAAATTGTATCGAGCTGGTGGACATGTGCGGATATGGAGACAACCTCATAAATTAATGGACCCTGCATGTCAGCAGGAGATTGTTCAAGCTGATGGAGGCTCTGTAATGGTATGGGGCGTGTGCAGTCGGAGTAATATGGGACCCCTGATACCTCTAGACAGGACTCCGACAGGTGACAAGTACGTAAGCATCACGTATGGTCACCTGTATCCATTTTGTCCATTGTGCATTCCGACGGACTTGGGCAATTCCAGCAGGACAATGCGATACGCCACACATCCAGAGTTGTTACAGAGTTGCTCCAGGAACACTCTTATGAGTTTAAACACTTCCGCTGACCACCAAACTGCCGAGACATGATCATTATTGAGCATATCTAGGATGTCTTGTAATGTGATGTTCAGGAGAGACCCTCGCGTACGCTTACATATTTATAGACAGCCCTGCAGGATTCATGGTGTCATTTCCCTCTAACACTACTTCAAACGTTAATCGAGTCCATGCCATGTCGTGTTGCGGCACTTCTGCATGCCTGCGGTGGCCCTACATGATAATAAGCAGGTGTACCAGTTTATTTGGCTCTTCAGTGAACTTCAGGAATGTTATTGTCCACAAACAATTGACGCACAGAC
Organism: Schistocerca gregaria; assembly: GCF_023897955.1. NCBI lineage: Eukaryota > Metazoa > Arthropoda > Insecta > Orthoptera > Acrididae > Schistocerca > Schistocerca gregaria. The sequence goes on along the minus strand of NC_064925.1, from coordinate 15,044,970 downwards.
GCTGTTTGTGAGTGTATTGTGTCGGAGGTACTATCGCAGTCTGCGAACGGTTTATATACTGTAGGCAGTACACAATGCCGTAGAAAGTGTTCATGGCCTTGCGCTTTGGCGTACAGTAACGTGTCACACCTTAACTATGAAAAAAACACCACCTATCGCTCACATTTGGCACGTCGGCTGGTAAAGTTCTAAAGGCATTCACAAAACCCACACGCTACCATCGGATTGCCACAGGATCCGTTACTCTAAATCAGACTTTTCCAGTCATTCGTTGTCCAGTGATGTTGCGCTTTACACGATCTCAAGTGTCTCTTGTCAGTGGCTACAGAAGTGTGTGAATTATGCGGCTCTACACGATCATGGTACACCATTTGTCTTAACTCCCTGACCACAATCCTGGGCCTGCTGTACTGCAGGTAGTATTAAACAACACACGAGCGACTCCTTCCGCTGATATCGTGCGAAATTTTACAACCACTATCAGGAATGCTTGACGAACACTGACCGTCAAAGCATGACGTCTGGCTGGTCTTTGTTCTGCGATTGTTGCTTCTCCGCATTTCTACATCACAGTCGCATCACCAACAGTAGATTCGTGCAACTATAGCAAGATTGGTATGTCTCTGAGAGATGTGTTTGTCAGGAGACATTGCACACGTAAGGACTCAGTGAGCTCTCCTGAGTGACCCATTCTGCCGTTACACCTCCCCTACTGGCAAAACAGTACTCTGCGCCTCCTTTCGTATCGCTAGCGCTGCCTCTCGTGATATCTAGTGACCACTTCGGCAATACAGTGTGGTGCCCGGATGATTTTGATCGGACACTATACATGCAGAAACGATCGTGGCACGAAAAACAATTTAAATAAAGCTGTTGTAAAATGAATGAATTATGTGACCAATAATAAGCTTTGTTGCTGGGAAGCCAAAACGATAATGACGTTGGTTATAATGCAGTCAGTTTCATCTCATTATTTGTAATTAATAAGAACTCATTTAAACGAAACTGTGATATTCATTCTGCCCATCGAGTTTAAAAAAAAAAAAACAATTTGCACCAGTATAACTTTTGCATAGTCAGTCAACACTACGATCTGCACAATTTTTCTGCTTCTGTTTTCTGAAGTTCTCAACAAAATTGAAAAATCTGATTTATAGTCTCCCGAATGTCAGATCGTATTTCAGAAGCTGCAATGTATTACAGTGTTTTCTGTTTCACACGAAAGTATCGCGCAGTAATTTAGAGAACCTTGCCGTAAAGCGCGCCGTTTTCTATACTCTGGTAACTGGGTGTTGCCAAGTATGTGTTCATTCCACTTCTAATACTCCGTGACCTCCGTACCTTCTATCTGTCCATCTTCTCCTCTCCACTCTTTTACTCTCCATCTCGTCCTCCTTTCTTTCTCTATTTCCCCCTATCCCTCTCTCTGTGCACTTACACTTCGCATTCTCTCTCCATCTCCGCCTACCTCTCTCTCTGTCCATCTCCTCTTCCTTTCCTCTTTACATCTCCTCCTCCCCGTGTCTCTGTCCATCTCCTCCTATTTTCCTTTTTTTCATTTTATCCTACCCATTTCTTTCCCCATCTCAACTACCTTTCTCTGTCCATCTCCTCCAACACCTCTCTCTGTTCATCTCAACATCCTTTTCTCTGTCCTTCTCTTCCTACCACTCTCTCCATCTCCTACACCTTTCCCCTGTACATCTCCTACTACCCCTTTTTCTGCCCATCTCCCCTTTCTGTGTCCATCTCCTTCTCCTTTAGTCTTCACAGTTTCTCCTACCCATTTCTTTGTCCATCTGCACTCCCTTTCCCTGATTGTCTCCTCCTACCCTTCTCGCTTTTCATCTCCCCTTTTTCTGTCCATATCCCATTCGCCTCAGTGCACCCATCTGCTGCTCACCCATATCTGTGTCCATCTCCTCTTTCTCCCTGTTTGTCTGTGCATCTCACTGTTGCTCCCTTCTCTGTCTGTAGTACCATTCTCTCTCAGACAGAGGATTGCTTTTTCTTATATCCACAGTGTTTCTCAGCAGATAGGAAGTAATATGTGAACTGTGTTTGGTTGAAATCAATGCAGGGGTTTATGAGGACCTTTTTTAGCCATCGCTTTGACCGCATGTACAATCACATATATTTTATGTGTATTTTAGATATCCACACCATACCTATATACATATTTTATCTCTTTCTATCTATTAGATTTCTCCCTGCATCTCCGTTTTCAAGCAGGTCAATTATTATCAAGCCAAATCTCCTGAACTCTGTGCCATAAAATGATGCAGTTTTGCAGGTTGATTACCTGGTATATGTGGTCACTGTCTGCGAAATGTGTCGCCAACACGTCAGTAGCAGAGAAGTTCTAAATTGAAACGTCATATTTCATGTGGCAGTGTTACAGCATGAGCACTGAAAATCTAATGAGCGATAAAAATTTTCGTTTCATCAATATGTGGTGGTTTTCAGCGAGAAAAAGTTTCTTAAATGTTTGATGTTATGGGTAAGGTTCGTTGCACGTGACAAAGTGCTCTCATTCGAAACTATTGAATGAATGTAGTCTGCATATTTGAGGGTCGCCGGCTAAGCTCTGTGCTGCTATTTATTCAATGGTACACGGTACACCATGCCTCACGCGCATTACGATACATGTAAGTAATGTCAGTATTAAGACACTGTTTGTTACGAGGTACTGAATATGTTTGTTTGTGTTTTATCTGTTTCACGGTCGAGAGGCGCAAACTCAAGGACGACAGAATTCTCAGCGCAAGAGCTGCAAGCTAATTAGCTGACCATTAACGTTATGCAACCGACAGCCGCGCACAGCGAGGAGAATCCGTCGTAAATGTTGTCTCTGGTGACTCTTATTCAGATACGAACTGATGTGCTTTTTATTTAACGAGAATGTGTTAAGTAGGTTTTATTACAGTTTGTGTTTGTGCTTTGATACGGATACAGACCTTGGGTTTACCAGTATTAACACGAAAACGCCGACGACTTATATGCAGTAGTGTTAGAGAGTTGCTAATGAGAAATTACAAAGCTGTGTTGGGAAATGCAGGCCGGGTTGGCCTAGCGGTTCTAGGCGCTACAGTCTGGAACCGCGAGACCGCTACAATCGCAAGTTCGAATCCTGCCTTGTGCATGGGTGTGTCTGATGTCCTTAGGTTAGTTAGGTTTAAGTGGTTCTAAGTTCTAGGGCTCTGATGACCTCAGAAGTTAAGTCTCATAGTGCTCAGAGCAATTTGAATAATTTTTGTGTTAAACAATTTTACAAAAGTGTTTGTAATGAACGTACGGATTTGATCTACGGAAGCAGTTTTGCCTGAAAAGCAAGCTTGAAAGTTACTTCGACTGAAATAAACTATAACGAAGTATGTCATACCTTCAAAAAATAATAGCTACGTAAGTTAAAAATTATTGTGCAATATGATGCTGTTTTTGAAATGAAGATATCTGCCACCGAGTCTTTGAACGAGTTAGTGGTAAATATTAGCTGCAAATACCCTCGTCGATCAGAAATTTTGTGGTTGACAATATCCTAAAGTTACGTAATAAACAGAGCGTTTAAATAACATTTGCGATCTTTACAGTCTTTGGCATTTGCTGTGGGGTCTGAGGACGGCCTAGTATCCGATAACATTGAAGTTCTGTTAGGTGAAATTTACATGAGGCACTAAAATATTATCTCACAATTCCGTTATTAGATTAGTTTCTGCCTCTGATCCGTTAAATACAGGACCTGCAGTGTTAAAATTTCTCGAGCTGTTGAGCTCAAGGGTTGAAGACATGCGTGCTATAACACAAATTGATGATTTCGAACTAGACATCGAAAATATTAGTGAATGAGAGCGATCTTGAAAGGTATATGAACCGACTAGATACAACTTTCGTGCGGATCATTGACACGATCTTACCGACACTCTAACACGTGCAACTACCGCAACATCGTTTTCGTTCCAAAATCCACCCATTCGAGAGGCAGATCGTCTTACGCCCACAGTGGTTCTCTTCAGACAGTAAGTGATGCGTGTACCAAGTTTGGTGGTTCAAATGGTTCAAATGGCTCTGAGCACTATGGGACTTAACTTCTGAGGTCATTAGTCCCCTAGAACTTAGAACTACTTCAATCTAACTAACTTAAAGACATAAAAATTATCCATGCCCGAGGCAGGATTCGAACCTGCAACCGTAGCGGGCGCGCGGTTCCAGACTGTAGCGCCTAGAACAGCTCGGCCTCTCCGGCCGGCAAGTTGAAATGGTTCAAATGGTTCTGAGCACTATGGGACTTAACTTCTAGGGTAATCAGTCCCTTAGAACTTAGAACTACATAAACCTAACTAACTTAAGGACATCACACACATCCATGCCCGAGGCAGGATTCGAGCCTGCGACCGTAGCGGTCGCACGGATCCAGACTACAGCGCCTAGAACCGCTCGGCCACACCGGCCGGCAAGTCTGGTGGAAATCGATACTGTGATACACATACAGTAATGTGACGAAATTCATGGAATAACGTTTAGCATATATACAAGTTGTATTGCGTACACTAAGTACAGAGCGTTAGCGCATTGGAGGAACTGTCATTTGCACTCAGGTGCTTCATCTGAAAATATTTCCAAAATGATTATGGTCACACAACGGAAATTAACAGACTTTCAACGCGGATGGTACTTGGAGCTAGACGCATGGGGCATTTCATTTCGGAAATCGTTAGAGCAGTCAATATGCCGAGATCCACAGTGGAAAAAGTCTCCCGATAATATGAAATTTCAAACATTACCTCTAACCACGGATAATGCAGTTGCCCATGGCCTTCACTTAACTACGGAGAACAGCGGCGTTTGCGAGTATCGTCAGTGCTAATAGACAAGCCCCAATCGTGAAATAACCTCCCAGCTTAGTGTTGGGTGCACGACGAACGTACACTATACGCTCGATGCCGCAAAATTTGACGTTAATGGGCTATACCAGCAGACGACCGATACGAGTGCCTTTGCTTAACGCCACAACATCATCTGCCTCTCCTGTGCCCATGACCATAACGGTTGGATCCTTGACGAGCGTGGGGTGGTCAGATGAGTCTGATTTCTGTTGGTAAGAGCTGATGTTCGGGTCCGAAAGTGGCGCAGATCCCACGAATCCATGCATCCAAGTTGCAACAAGGCCTGTGCAAGATGGTGGTGGCTCCCTAATGGCGTGGGCTGTGTTTACATGGAATGCACTGGGTCCTCTGGACAAACTGTACCGATTATTGAGTGAAAACCGTTACGTTATCTAGTTGGAGACCAGCTACAGCAATTGACGAACTTCATGTTCCTAAACAACGGTGGAATTTTTATGGACAACTATACCCAATGTTGCAGGGCCACAACTGTTCGCGATTGATTTGAGTAATATATTGGACATTTCGAGCGAATGGCTTGGCCACCAAGATCGCCCAACGTGAATCTCGCTAACGATCATGGGACACAACTGAGAAGTCAATTCATACTCAAAATCCTACACCATCAACGCTTTCGCTGTTATGGATGGCTATATTGTGGCATTCCTCAATATTTCTGCAAGGGACTTTGAACGACTTTTTGAGTCCATGCCACTTCCTATTGCTGCCCTACCCCGGGCGAAAGGTGATCCGACACGAAATTAAAAGATGTCCCACGAGTTTTGTGTGTAGATACATTTTAATAATATGTTTGGATTAGTGATATCGCTTCCTCGTTTTTATTATTTTTTATTGTTATGGTTTTTCCACCTCTCTATGAAACACATAATAGCTTGCTATTAAATCGAAAGAAAAACATTGGAGTTGTACCAGCATTTTGTAACAGCAACTGCGAAAAGTTATAATTTTTCCGAGAACAGTGCCATTAAAATTCTAGAAGTCATAAGCATCTGATCGGTTCGGCTTTTCACTCCGTGACCTCTCGTCCGCACATCCAGGGTAAAAGTGACTTACGCAAATTAGAGTTGAAAGGTAGTTTTAGGGCAGACACATTTGGATATTCGTATATGGCAGATGTGTTGCGTTGGACGTTAGCTTCGATATTTACAGTCGTGGACAAAACGAGCGAGACCCGTCGTCTTTTCGTTATGCTGATCCACAGAGCTTTAAAGTCTGCTGCGCAGCATAACAGGCAAGGCGACAAAGTGCTACCAACATACCATGTGCAGGCGTGAAATTGAAAAACTATCCGAACTTTGTCACACTGCTTTCAATCATGTGTAAGACTCTATTAATGCTGATTAGTGTGTTAAACGCAACACATAAATATAAGATATAAGAGAAAGAAAAACGTTAATTAGTATGAACTGTAGTAATAAAAATGAATTTCAGCTTCTCCAGATAACATAACTATCTTAATAAGACAGAGTACCCCAGATCGTTACGAATTAGCAAAATATTATACGCATTCGGCCATGAAACGGTCTGTGTCAACGTTCAGACGAGTCGTACTGGATTACCGTTGCTGACCTACCATGAAAGTGTGCAAATTTAGCAATGCGTGAAGATTCATAACGAAATTCAGTTAATAATCATTCAGTGCCACACTTAAGTCAGTTCAGTAATTGACAGAAGCGGTAAAAGATGGCAGTAACAAGTATGCAATTCTACAAGATTTTCATATTTACATCCACAGGGCGCCGGTACAGAATAAAGGTGGCAATAAAACGTATTGGACTCAAAACATGAATTTTCTACCCTTATGTCACCGCTTATGTGAAAATCATTCGGGATGTTTATCAAAATAACAAAATACTGGGATACTTTGTCTTACTAAAATAGTTACGTTATCTGGATAAGCTGAAATTCATTCTTATTACTACAGTTCATACTAATTAGCGTTTCTTTTTTCACTTATATTTATGTGTTGTGTTTAACACACTAATCACAATTAATAGAGTCTTACACATGATTGAAAGCAGTGTGACAAAGTTTGGATAGTTTTTCAATTTCACGCCTGCACATAGTATGTTGGTAGCACTTCGTCGCCTTGCCTGTTATGCAGTGTAGCAGACTGTAAAGCTAACGAAAAGGCGAGGGGTCTCGCTCGTTTTGTCCACGACTGTACTCTGCGTCCCATTTATATGTACACATGAAGATGGGGCTGAGACACTGAAACGTGGTAGTCGGTCAATAAACAACTATAGAACTCTAACGGATGTTTTGACCATGGTTATTTATTTGTGTAGCTCCACCATAATCAATTAAATTGTACAGTTCACAATTACCAAAGAAATAAATCAAAACCCAAGATGGTTTAAATACTGTTTACTGGACAACCGGTGTCAACACACTAAAGGTGACATCATCGGATCTGAATGGTGGCACCTTTCGTGTGTTGAAACCGGTTATGCAGTAAACAGTATTTAAGCGATCTTGGCTTTTGAATTATTTCTACAACAGTGTGATCGCCCCACTACGCACTATGTGTTCACTGCATCACAATTATCAGTTTTGGCTATTGCCATCCTCAGATCTGTTACTGTTAGAAACACAGTGGTGTGACAAACTAAGCTCAGTTATCTGAGGCCATATGTACTAGACAACAGTGGTGTGAAAATCTAAATAAAGTTAGCTAAGTCTTAATCAACAAGCCGTAGGTCTTGTAAATTTAGCTTTAGCTAATTCAGCTATGTCACACCACTGTTCCTCTTGTTCCAGTGTAACGCCAAACGCCAGCGCTACTACCAAGAACGGAAGAGCAGAGAAGGCTGTGAGACGACGTCAGCTAACAGTCCGCTGACCTACCCCTCTCTAGGACGACACCGAGGCGTAGAGAGTATCAGAGCCGCTCCACCTGACCGCAGCCGAGTTGAAGTCTAGGTGACCTACGAACGCTACAGCAGTGCTTTAGGAACTGTATTGTTTCACTTGTATCAAGAATTGCATATTATCATGGTATAAGCGTATATTTTTTATTTTTATAATTACGTATTTTATGATTTTGGTTCGGGTGGCTGTAAATATTGTGGGCTAGCATGAGACATTTAATTAACTCATACCGCGATAACACTCGTACGGACATCGGCTTCCCCGAAGTACATACGATGTAGTATTTTCTTTTTTTTCTTAAAACAACACCTTTTTAACTCACCGAATTCTAACAAATAGTTTGCGTGAGCGCTGCTATTTAGAAAAGAAAATACGCGTATTATTACGCAAACCGTAATTATTAATATGGGTGTCAGGGGCTACTGGTTATTCATGTATCAAATTACACAAAGATTGACTAAGATATTGCGGAATGTAATGCATTTAAATATTTTTGTTAATTTATTTGCAAGGCAAAACTGGAGAGAATCTCGTCTGCCGTTAGGCAGAACTCACTCAGTATTCTAAATATTAATGAACGAAATCTGTTTTCACTCTTTTTAGCTTTGAAATTAATGAAAGATCAAAATTTGAGAAATCTCTCGCATTTACATTTAATATTATGACATGATATTTTAATTAAAAAATACACTCAGCGTAATGACCGACTAAATCAGGCTAGGGGAGATGAGCTCCCTGTACTGCGAAGTTCTGTAAAAACTTTGTTAATTATAATTAATGGTTGCAATCATGAGAGTTGACAACTAAGTCAATAATACACACTTTCTAATAGCAATTTCTATTATATTTTTCAAAATACAGATAAAACGTACGATAATTATCAGAGAGCACTGCAATGGCGGCCTACCGCTTGACGAAACAAAACAGGAGAGTTAGTTCAATCAAAACATTGTCTCTGATCTTCATGGCCTATGTTACACAGAGATTATACCAAAAAACTGTGTTTTGTTAATTACATCGATTTTTTTATAATAATCACTAACGATCTTCACTATTTGTTATACATCGCGCACACGTAGACAGTCTCGAAATAATTTATAATTCACACGTCAAATAACAAAAACTTTCTTTCCCTTTCTCCAAATGTTTATTTATGTGACGTACCGTCACAATATACTGAAGAGCTTTCTTATGTCTGTCGTCACCCCTTGCTTGCGACACGTCTCTATCTCACGATGGTAAGTATTGCAATCATTTCCTCTCGTAATGAACTCCGTTAATACGGTTTGCTTGAATTCCTGTCTCGATCCGAGAAGGCAGGTTCCCTAGGCACCCGGTGTTAGAAGAGTGGACAGAACGCAAAACCTATACTGGTAAAATATCTCAAGATGGCAGTAGCGAAAACCGGTAAATGTGGATTATGATCAAGAGACACCTTTGTAGATGAGGCGCTGTATTAAATTCGATGCACAAATTCCTAGGTTTGAAAGTGTGTTATTCGTCGTAGCGTAATGACTCACTTTCAATAACGTTGACACTCGTAATGATAGACAGCGAGTTTTAGAATAGGATACTCTTTCTTGTCGATTGTGATATGCAGCGGTACACTGAAATATGCCAACGATACTAGATCACGTGCGAGACGTTCACTATACCTACCTAAATATTTTCAAATTTTTCGATTACCTTCATATCTGATAGATAAAGTAAATGTTAAAAGACGACAATACTCTTTCGAAGCAGGTTCGCTCGATTTATTTTGACGTTTTCCGAAAAATTCTCTTTCACGCTCTTCTCTAACTGACGATGAAAAAGCAATATCTCCGGACGCACGGAACGTGCTCCTTTTCACGGGCCTGCGTGTCAAGTTCATACATTATTCATACGCAGAGGGAGACAATGCAGCCCTGAGCCAGATGCAGACGTGCTTAAGGCCGCATTTTGGCTACAATACATCTCCATCGGCACGATATCACAGCAATTCACAGACCGTAACAAGAGCCTGTCGTGACTGCATAAACGCAGACACTTTACTGTGGGAAAGAGAGCGACTGCGTTCAGTGATGTGAATGGAGAATAACAGCCGTTTCTTTAAGGTCTCAGCACTACGAGTGCAACCAGATTGCAGGTTCGATTGGCGCATGCAGTTTCACTGAATGAGTGTACACTTACGCGCCAAAATATTACGAGCACTTAATTAATCGTGTGTTGATAGTTTTGTGGAGGTACGCAGCACCAGAAGTCTACTCGCAGGTCACGGAATGTTCGTAAATGACAGGCCGGTAGTTTGTAGGCGTGGAACTGACACCCAGCAGCGTCCCAGATGTGTTCTATTACGTTCAGATATGCGAACTTGGTAGCCAAAACATATACGGCCAGATGTCCTGCTGGAAGATGTCTTCGCTATTGGGGAAGAATATGAAGGAGGGAAGCAGAAGGTCCACAAAAATGTTCAGATAATACAGAAAGGATTTAAAGACATTGGCTGCGGGGAGGGCACTGTGTATTTTTTTTTCTTTTTTTCCGCGTGTCGAATCTTAGCTAAAAATTAAAAAAAGTTTGTTATCAGTTATTTATTTCGAGAACACAGTGTTACAAACGATGTTTCTGGTCTTGTCTTCTTCTGCAAGGTCTGTGGCATCACTTGGAAGCCTATATAGTATACGACGCGATTTATTCAACTGATATGAATGTAATGCAAAACAAGAAAGTAATGCCTGTAATGTTGTGAATAATTTTGTCGAGTCTGATAATGTTTTGTGGCAAATATTGTAAATATTTTCCATTAATCGCAAAGATAAAAAATACGACAGTTCAATACGTCCCATGAAAGCTTGGAACTTGAAGTGTAATATATATACTCAAGAGCCACGTTGCTCGTCCCCTGTTTGTTCTCTATTTTTCGCCTGTTTGTTCTCTCTCTCCTGTGGATCGATGTATGTATAACTAGCTGTCTGTATGAGCTTTAAGGTACAATACGTTGTTAAATGAAAGCATCTTATGTACCCTTACAAAAATACCTCTTCCTCCACGTGAAATTTATACTCAAGGGACCGAACTACCGACGTCATCGGTCCTTACACTTACACACTACTTAAATTAACTTCCACTAACTTATACTAACAACAACAGACACACACACACACACACACACACACACACACATACAAGAGCGCGCGCGCATGCCCGAGGGAGGACTCGAACCTCCGGCGGGAGGGGCAAAGCAAAATAATTTAATGGTTCTTTATGAATTTTTACAGTAAGTTTTCAGTATTAAAGTTAGTTAACATTTTGTATTACGAAACTTACCCAGATCTTTAATACCGCAACTCTTAGGTGAGGCTTACCTCTGGTTTAAAGTATTTTCACTTAATTCAAAGGAATAAAAGTCAACTCATTTCTTTAAGAGATAAAGTTAAGGAAATTCTTTGCAATTATGTCAACAATAGCAGGTGTTGGTATCATTCTTTCGTTGTGTGTAACATTAGATTAATTTGCTTGGAAAAGAAATGATTTCATGCTCTATATTTTAAGCTAGGTCATTTGCAGGTTACCTCACGTTGTTATTCATTGAAAGAGAGTGGAACATTTATATAAATAAGAAATAACTTTTTTGCATGCGTACTGAGATTAGGTCACGCTACATATATTAAATTATCACTCCTCTAGGTTGTGACCGACACCTGCGCGCGTATTTCAAACCACACGTAGCAATCGGCACTGACTTATGCGAAATAGCTAAATGAATTCCACACCACAACAATTACGCAGAAAGAGGTAATGGTGCAGGAGGTACAGATTTTGTGTGAGCATCGCACATGGAGTTGTCCGTGAGAAAAACTCATTTTTGTGATCTAAAAGCACACAGGTAACTTGTAGTGTGTGCCCTCGGGCTTTATTTATGGTCATTCCAAAAGCATTTTTAGTGGGAACTGCCATCTTTTAAACTGAATAGGCATATCCATCCCTATAATTGAGATTCGTGGAATCAACACACTTTGTCCTTTAGGTGAGCTACTAGTTTTTGTATCCCTAGCAATATTCTGACTCAGCTGTATGATTTGCAAGCGTGCGCCGTTACACGTCCTGCTTACGACACGATTTCTCATTAAGAGGACTGGAACGTCAGCCTGCAACATCAGTTTATAATAAATAGATCCTGACATTTCCAAAGAGATAAAAATCTCTAGAGTGTCTATAATATTATCGACAGAGATGATTTACGCTATCTCCTTCTACTTGTGACACATTTTTTTTTCGTTTTCCTATCCTGCAAATTCATTACTCTGCGTCGCAATTGCCCTTTCACACAGCCGTTCGTTATTTCCTATATTTGCTTGGAATATACGGTAAATTTTGATAACCAACACTTATGTAATGTGAACGACGTCACACAACTCACAGTATAATTTAATCATGCCCTTGGCGTCTGTATCAATACGATTTTCACCGATTTTCTGGTGAGAATCTCTCATATTGTACAGGTTATGTGTGACTGTGCAGCTTACCACGGATATTTATTGTTAAACTAAAGTTTCTAACTCGTTACCAAGGTTGACAACTTTAAACATGCGTTCAAAGACATCTGCGGAAGTCAAACGAGGCACCGCAAGGCTGACATTTAACATCGTTAATCACATGACCACGACCTCTTCATACGTGTTGTTGCTCGTCTCACACAATGTAGCAGACGGTAGAAGCTGACTGGTTAAAACACGACTGGCTTGTTACTGATCTTGGTATGGAAGTACGGATTAAACACGTAGAGGATTATAAAAGAATTTTATTCATTACGCTGAATCGTACTAGGTCATAGGACCGTTGCTACTCACAATATACATAAATGACCTTGTAGATGACATGGGAAGTTCACCAAGGCTTTTTGCAGGTGATGCTGTGGTGTTTCGAGAGGTTGTAACAATGGAAAATTGTACTGAAATACAAGAGGAGCTGCAGCGAATTGACGCATGGTGCAGGGAATGGCAATTTAATCTCAATGTAGACAAGTGTAATGCGCTACAAATACATAGAAAGATAGATCCCTTATCATTTAGCTACAAAATAGCAGGTAAGCAACTGGAAGCAGTTAATTCCATAAATTATCTAGGAGTATGAATTAGGAGTGATTTAAAATGGAATGATCATATAAAGTTGATCGTCGGTAAAGCAGATGCCAGACTGAGATTGATTGGAAGAATCCTAAGGAAATGCAATCCGAAAACAAAGGAAGTAGGTTACAGTATGCTTGTTCGCCCACTGATCCGTACCAGATAGGGTTGATAGAAGAGATAGAGAAGATCCAACGGAGAGCAGCATGCTTCGTTACAGGATCATTTAGTAATCGTGAAAGCGTTACGGAGATGGTAGATAAATTCCAGTGGAAGACTCTGCAGGAGAGACGCTCAGTAGCTCGGTACGGGCTTTTGTTAAAGTTTCGAGAACATACCTTCACCGAAGAGTCAAGCAGTATATTGCTCCCTCCTACGTATATCTCGCGAAGAGACCATGAGGATAAAATCAGAGAGATTGGAGCCCATACAGAAGCATACCGACAATCCTTCTTTCCACGAACGATACGAGACTGGAATAGAAGTGAAAACCGATAGAGGTACTCAGGGTACCCTCCGCCACCCACCGTCAGGTGGCTTATGGAGTATGGATGTAGATGTAGAAAATACCAAACAATAAATGTATTTTCAAGAATATGATAAAGTTGTAAAGTCGAAGAATAAACAACTTTTACAAAGAGTAATTATTGTTCCGTATTTCGCGTTATGATCTTCGTATCAATGAATATATTGCACAACACATTTTCTAAGGCAATCTATGTTGTTCCTCAGCGGTCAAGCTATCTAGAAATCAAATTTTATCAAAATCGGTTCAGCGGTTTCGTCGCGAAAGCGTAACAGTTACTTTTCATTTACAATATTAAATGTGGATATATACTGCACAAGTCCTATGTAGTCCAAGGTGAAAGTTCACCACAATATTTTCCCTATCAGCGTGTGTCCGTAGTGTGTGAATGTTTCGGGAACGCCGTTCGCCTGAACGACGGATTATCAGCACACGGCCATCAATCGCGTACAAGAAACGAAATTCATTCGACCAAGCGACATTTTCCCAATAATTCACGATCAATTCTCGGAGCTCCGTGTCCACTAAAATCGTAATTGACGATGCTGTTGAATCATCATCGGAACCTTCACGGGACCTCTGTTGTGGAGCCTCAAGCTCATCGATGTCTGTCATATGGCGCGAGCCGAAACACTTGTACCTCCACTGGTATTGCACTCTTGACGTCAGATTTGCAACATATCGCCGCCTACACTGCTTTACAGAGCAGGCAGTCTCCCAGTCTCCCAGTCCTGGGAATAGGCGTGGACGTTCTACATCTTGTCACTTACACCATGTCTCCTTCAATCATCTCCCATACATTCTCACGACGGTATCACACCAACAGCCGAACCTTTGCGTTGGCAAGACACCAGTTTCCAGTCGACGGGCCATAAAAATCTTTACTTAGTGAAGACCGCTTAAGTCAGTGAATTTCCCCATTTATAGCAGTTATCGTCGCTACAATCATCCCCCAGTCGTCTCTGCTCCGTTAAGGTAATCTCTTTACTACGTCACATGCTAGTAATACTGACGGGAAAGAAATAATAACATCAAAAAGATGTTGAGCGACTGAAATGAAAGTTGGTATGCTTGTTTCTACATCTGAAAGATGATATCTATTCAGCTTTCGCGCCATAAGAGTGACACTAGTAGCCCCACGCCACTATGAGGATGCATATCAGGTTTACTCTAAATACACACTGTGACGAACATTACATAGGACTTGGTGAGTCCCACAATGCCTCCAAGGCAAAAGACGCTATTGTAAACACCTCACTGAGTTGGAACGAGGTCGTGTAATAGGGCTAAGAGAAGCTGGGTGTTCCTTCCGTGATATTGGAGAAATACTTGGCAGGCGTGAACAAGATAATTTACGGTGGGAAGATGACCGGGCTCCAGGCGGCCACGTGGTACTACAGAGAGGAATTACCATCCTGTCAGTCGTATCACCCTGGCGAATCGTGCTGGATTTCCCCAAGCAGTCTGAGAAGCAGTTGGCACCATTGTGACCCAAAGAACTGTTACATGTCGGTTGCTTTAAGGACAGTTACAAGCCAGACGCTCTGTAACGTGCTTTCCACTGACCAGAAAACACGGCCATTTGTGACCAATGGAGTCAAGCGATGGCGTAGTGGAGGGCAGGGTGAAGGTGTGTCCTGTCCGCTGATGGAATCTGCTTCCGGTGCCAATGGTGCTCCAGTGTTGACTAGGAGGGGGCCAGTCGACATCCTGCAGCCGACCTAGCCACTTGCTGGACACACTGGACCTACACGTGGGATTAAGGGCTGGGGTGAGATTTAGTGTGACAGCAGGAGCACTCGTGGTTGCCCCATGCACTCTGACTTGAAACTTTCTACATCAGTCTGGTGATTCGACCAGTTGTTCTGCTATTCATGAATAGCAAAGTAAATATAGCGCTGTAAAGTTGTGAGCAGTGGGCGTGAGTTGTGTTTGGGTAGCTCAGTTGGTAGAGCACTTGCCCGCGAAAGCTAAGGTCCCGACTTCGAGTCTCGGTCCGGCACATAGTTTTAATCTGCCAGAAAGTTTCATCTTGAAAATTCGTTACTGGGCATTACAGCTTTTGATGTAGAGAAATTTAGCCGGTGGTCCATAGATGGTGGTATAACAGTCGTATAGTATACCTGGCCACGATTTCCCACCCAATTTTTGCCATAATTAAGCCAAGTGGTCCTTTAACTGACTTAGGGCTGATTGCATAAATTATTTCACATCATATTAACACAGAAAATGACGTCAGATGAAGCTTAACTACGAAATCTGAGTTGTACTCTCATAAACGATAACCTCAGATTATGTAGCAGTAAAGTAGGATCAACTTTAACTGGCGAATATTCAAGGTAAAAGTCAGGTTTACATGTAATCGTCAGTTTACAATGCAGGGACATTAAAAAGCAACTCCTTTGTTTTGCGTAAACTAAAGTTGAAATAATAAAGAAGTAGTTATCTACATGTAAATATATAAGTACGCCACTCCCACACCGCTGAAGCTCGAAAAATGTTTTTCAGATCAATAACGTTAGGTGCAATAACTTACCAGATATCTGCAATGTGAACGCAGATAATACCTTATCTCGCAGTTTATGTGATTAATTTTGAGGTTTGTATAGACACTCAGTTGCAGAGAAAGAAAGGAAGATTCAAAATATTTGTCGTGACACCTATATTCGTATTGACAACAGCCAATAAATGTCTCTCCCGGCTCTAGTAGTAGTAACTGTACTACGTGTAATAATTTTTGAACCATTGGCCACCTTACTAAACTGCTTTGGCAACTGCATGAGCGCTGATGAATAAAGGAAAAGTAAGCAAGTATATGTAAGATGTTTAATAAGTTGTTATTTACACGTATCATTTGTATAACTCAGAGATTGTGTTTTGCTCTTTCGTATGAAGGGACTCAGTTTCACATCCAGGTCAATTCAAGAATTTTTTCCATTTGATACTACTTTCTCCGCTGTGTTGGCCATATAGATAATTATGACAACGCTACGTTCTGAAACAACGTAACTCTCCATTTTACGTGCGTTCTGGGCCATTGTGGTGGGCAGCATTATGTGTACAAGAAACTTACAAGACATGAGTTATCGTATATCGTTTTCTTTCGTTTAATTTGTAGATGTGTCTGCTGACGACCTCAAAGGGCGAATCATTCTCGAAATTAAGTGATACATTATTTAGTGATGAAAAATTTAGTAGTTAGCTGTTAGAACTAAGGTTGATGGAGTATCTGATGAAACCACGAAAAGGAACTAACCACGGACGTCACTGTGCATGCTACATTTAATATTAATATTTTGTGCTACAGGAAGCTTTCAGATTATGGTTGGCGATTTGTTCACACAGTTGTTACCAACGGCTTGCATTCTTGTCCTCAAGGTATCGGACTGCGTTGTCTCACTGAAAACAGAATTTATCAAAATACCTGCGGAAGAAAATAACATGTCGAAAATGCAGTGCGGTTTTTATCAAATGTCACGTTTTCCTAGTATTTTAGGCGCTGTGGACTGTGTTCATACCCCGATAATATCTCCCGTTGGCAAAAGTACAGATGTATATATACGAATCGTCTCTAATGGTTTTCGTTAAACATACAAGCAAACTCAGACGGTAAAGTTGATCAGAGGGTATTAAAATGTGTAAAAACGTAGCACGTAGCTTCGGGTTGAAACTATTTCTACGAAGAAAGTCGAGAACCAATACAAAATAAAGTTAAAAGGAGTGACAATGTAATGAATGCGGGATTTATTAACTATGTATTTGCACAAAAAAATAGTAACACCTTTCCCTTGCTGGTCGTAGTTACTTTATCAGTTTTCTTCTATTCTGTTGTACTTCGATTTTCAGCAAAAAATCTTTTTTGTATGAGGAGAAGTTCGAACATTGGTTATTTTACTGTCTACTTTCCTCCATTGCATAGCATCTCCATACCACGACACTTTCGATAGTAAATACCGCTATCTACTATGTACGATAACTGTATACGTTAGAAGCGTGATAATCGGGACTATAGCCGATGTGCCGGCCGCGGTGGCCGAGCGGTTCTAGGTGCTTCAGTCCGGAACCGCGCGACTGCTACGGTCGCAGATTCGACTCCTGCCTCGGGCATGGATGTGTGTGATGTCCTTAGGTTAGTTAGGCTTAAGTAGTTCTAAGTTCTAGGGGACTGATGACTTCAGATGTTAAGTCCCATAATGCTCAGAGCCATTTCAACCTTTTTTTTTATAGCCGATCTCTGCAGTCTTGGCAAGCATGTTTCTTGCTGTCTTAGATGAACACTGAACCTTCTTTTGTAGATCCGAGTGTAGCGTTATACGACAGAGCGTAGTCCCGAACAGAATTCAATTTCTGAACTCATGTCAAAACTGATCTCCAGTCAGCGATGTTTATAAAATCGGCCTTAGTGAGCTGCACGTAGTACGTCCTCCTACCTGTTACGTGGAGATGTCCTCGTAGTTTTACGTACCCTTGCAGAGTCGTAGCAGCGCAGCCTAATTATGAAGGTGCAGTACTACTGTCTATGCTGCACATAATGAGACGGGAAAAATGTTTTGGTACAAATAAATTTTACACGGATGCTATTATGGTGCGTAAAATAAACATGTTCACACTGTTTATAAACTAACTATTAACGTTACGAGAGAATGGTGACTACATCTAAAGACATCCTATCGACAACTTCCGACTACGGTGCACAGTCTGTAAGTTGAGCGTACTGTCGGCGTAGATCTTATAACATGCCACATCTGCGGAATTGCCAAAGTTATTCATTTCTTTATTAACATAAGTGTTTCCTGACCTTTTAAAGTATCAGAAATCTAATATGTATGTCCTGGAGACTCCTCCATGTCTGATTGGCCAAACTAAAGTTTTGTAAGTAAATATTTATTAGTAACAATGGCTTGATTCTCGACAGAATAAATGTACTTTCCCTAAGTACCTCTTTGCTAACGTCACGAGCGAATTCTGCATCGGCACCTCATCCCGTTGGCTCTGAAAGAGCTAGATGGCCTACCACCTCTACTATCCAGGGCGGAAACCTACCGCGCCGTCCTTACTCCATACATACTGTAGCACGGATACATTCACTTAATATATGTGAAATAGTGAAATTGGAAATAAAGTAAAATGCGCTCTTGTAAGCAAATAAGGGGCACCTAATGTATCGGATACGTCCGCGTATGCCCCTCTTGGATTTCTACCGTTATTTCACGCAGTGTTATTCGTCTATTAGCACCGACAATTCTACGCAAACGCCGCTGGTCTCGGGCTTCGAGGGAAGGCCGTAGGACACATCGTTGTCCATGGTGAGACATAATGCCCGAAGTGTGGTATTCTCGGCACACTCTTGACACTATGTATCTCGGAATATTGACTTTCCTAATGACTTTCCTAACGATTTTCGAAATGGAATGTGCCATATTTCTAGCTCCAGCTACCATTCCGCTGTCAAAGTCCGTCAATTTCCGTCGTGCGGCCATAATCACGTCAGAAATTTTTCACACATATCAAATGAGCCAAATTACACCGACAATGCACTATCGTCATCTGCGTATGTGGGCATCGCTAACCCATGAGTCACCTAAGTGCAATTCTTTAGCGTTGGTCCGACATCCATTGATTGCTAACCGTAAAAATTCAATAAATTTATATAGGCATGATATTACATTAAACGATTATAACCGGAAAAAGCACGACTACAATATCTAAAACATTTGCAAAGTTGTTGCTGGTGCTAATCTTACATTTTGGATACAATTTATTGACGTAATAAAAATTTATTTTCATTGATATTAACTCCATATATACAGCACAAGTAAATGATTTTGCCACCCTCATCTACTTCTGTATTCCGCAAGTCACCTTACGGTATGTAGCGGAGGGTACTTTGTGTACTATTGTTAACTTTCTCTTTCTCTGTTGCAGTCGCGAATGGTTAACTGCTAAGTTAGAATCTCCCTAATTTTATCTTCATGTTCCTTTCGCGATACATATGTAGAAGGAAGCAAGTGGTTAACTTGGAACGTACGCTCAGGGAATTTTAATGCTTTCGGCCTTGCTTTATGAATCTGTAATGAAACTCACAACTAGTCTTTGTATCTCTCTATTCCCTTCATCAGTTCTGTCAGTTACGGAGCCCAGGCTGTCGTGTAACATTCGAGTTTTGGTCGAACGAGTGTTTTGTACAATATCTTCCATGTGATTGGATCACCCTTTCTGAGAATTTTTCCTATGAATCTCAGTCTGGCATCTGGCTTACCTGCAATTACTTTTAGTGGTTTTCCACTTGAAATGACTCCGCCTTAACACTCCTAGATATTTTACTCATATGACTGTTCTAATGATTGTTCTCCAACTGTGTCATCATACAGTTACAGGTTTTTCTTCATATTTCTAGACAATACAATTACATTTCTTCCTGTTGAGTATCGACGTCAAGTCCCCGAACCAAGCGTCGACCCTTAGAATGACTTCCTGCATTTTGATAGAGTTTCCTAGAGTCGTGAAAGCTTCGTTTACAACATCATCAGCAGCAAAAAGCCTCATGAAACTTCCAACGTTATACATTACGTCATGAACGCATATGCAACGAAAAGTAATGGTCGTATACTACTTCATTGAGGTACATCCAGACCTATTTTTTGTCTGAAGATTTCTCTCCTTTGAAAATAACATGCTGTGTTGTGCTTGCTACAAACCCTTCAATCCAGTTACACACCTTGTCTGATATTCCAAATGCTACGATTTTGATTACTAAGCAGTAGTGAAGGACTGTGTTCCGGAAGTCAAGGCACACGGCATCAACCTCGGTGACAATATGAACTGCTTTCGGTGAGGCTTATACAAACAAATCGAGCTGGGTTTCACACGATTGATTATCATATTTATTTCTAACAAGGTGGTATTTGGTGTTAAGAAATGTCATAATACGCGAGCATAAAATGCGTATCGCGAAAAGTAAGTTTTCCTGCATAGTAGTAGTTGTCATATATTGTGTTTATTTAATCGGAAACATCGTTCCAGTACTCATTCAGCCATGAGAAACCACTATGTACAGTAACCGTGTAATGGAAATTAAGTGAGCTAGTTTCTCATTGCAGTTAAGCAGTGAGAGCTTTTTGTACGTCCAGTTTTTAACAGGGCAACGTGTCTTGTTCAAACTAGTGAAATATTCTGGAGAACCAGAGAAACTGGTACACCTGTCTAATATCGTGTAGAGCCCCAGGAAGTATGCAGAAGTGCTGCAACACGGCGTGCCATGAATTCGACTGATGTCTGAAGTAGTGCTCGAGGGGACTGACACCACAAATCCTGCCGGGTTGTCCATAAATCCGTAAGTGTACGAAAGGGTGAGATCTCTTCTGAACAGCACGTTGCAAGGCATCCAACATATGCTCAGCAATGCTCACGTCTGACGAGTTTGGTGGCCAGAGGAAATGTTTAAATACATAAGAGTGTTCCTAGAGCCACCCTGTAGAAATTGTGGACGTCTGGTGTCTCGCAATTTCCTGCTGGAATTGTCCAAGTCCGTCACAATGCACAACAGACACGAATGGGTGCAGTTGCTTAATTACGCGTCACCTGTCAGAGTCGTATCTAGACGTATTAGGCTTCCAATATCACTCCAACTGCACACGCCTCACACCATTACAGAGCCTCGAACAGCTTGAACAGTGCCCTGCTGACATGCAGGGTCGATGGATTCATGAGGATGTGTCTATATCTCTACATTCGTCCCACCACTCATCAACAGTCCAATATGACGGACCCAGGAGAGGCGTAAAGCTTCGTGTCGTGCAATCATCAAGGGTCGCCACACGAGTGGGTCTTTGGCTCCGAAAGCCTATATCGATAGTCTTCCGTTGAATAGTTCTCAAGCTGGCACTTGCTGATGGCCGAGCATTGATATATGCAGCAAATGGGGGAAGCGTTCTACTTCTCTCGTATTGAACGATTCTCTTTTTCCGGCCGCAGCGAAGTTGGCGATTTCACGTTTTACTGGATTCCTGACATTCAAGGTACACTCGTGAAGCGGTTGTACGGGAAAATCCCATCTTCATCGCGGCCTCGGAGAGGCTGTGCCCCATCGTTCGTGTGCCGACTATAACACCACATTCCAACTCAACTAAATCTTGATAACCTGCCTTTGTAGCACCAGTAACCGACCTAACCAACGCGCCAGACACTTCTTGTGTTATACACTCGTTGCCGACCGTAGCTCCGTATGCTGCCTGTTTACATACTCCGTATTTGAATACGCATGCCTACACCAGTTTGTTTGACGCTTAGGGTACAGATCTGAACGTGACTTTCCTTAAGACGTTGATAGTGAATCATGTAAGCTTGTCAAATAAAGCACGAAAAGACAAGGTGTATTCATTTTAAATCAGAGCAACTTTTCCCAAGGAAGTAGTATAGTCTTTTTGCCTATTAGCTGCCGTTAACCAGATCGTGTTGCTAGATTCCCAGTGTCCGTGCCAAATTCTACTTGCAAAAATTTAATTTCAACACAGAGCGGTAAATGCTATTATTTGCTCCTTGGGTAGTGCTGGCAGTTCCAACAACGATGTCGGGTATGCACTGCAGCGTCCAACAGTCCACAAAATTCCTTGTAAATGGAACGAGGGGGAGCTTATGTCGGGGTAACTGCTTTCTTACACCCTGTCTTCTCATCGTTAGCCTCTTCTGACTTCCTCTTCCACGAGTATTCTCTTGATTTACTGCAAGTAGGACGGCCACATAAATTCAGCTACTGAATGTTGGATGAGGTTCATTTCCTCGGTAGGTTAACAGATGGCAAGGCCAGTTCGACTATATTTCTTATAAAGGAAAAAAGAATGAGGTCTGTTAGCATTGACCGGAACATGGGAACAGTAAACTATTATTTAGGCTAAAACGAAGAACAAGTGCTAATTCTTGTGAAGGCACACTGTTTCTGAAAGGTTCCGTGTTCGAAGTGACGTGAGAGTAATAACTAACATTTGCTACGACGGCATTGAGAGAAATCGTATTCTTTGGCATTCACGACATAAAAAAACTCATACATATTCATAAACCTTGCTCTTTTTCTTTCGCCAGTTGAGTTAGAAGTAAATTCATTTATTTTCCAGATTGCATTTCCTTAACGTACTTTAGATCGTTATAGTCATATCTTCATTCAGTAATGAACCCAGTTTCTACTTACACATCATATGAGAACTGTGTTTTTAGTTTAGCTAAACTAACCACGACGACAGCAGAGGTGAATAGTGCTATCCATAAGAGTATGAGAAACTGTAAGTTGGAAAATAGCACATGGGAAGTTCAGTAAGGAAGGCAGAAATATCAAGAATAGTAGAATCCACAAAAAAGCACTTCTTCCGCTAACAGTTTTATACTATCCGGCGAATGCAAAATATCTTGGCTGGTTCCAGCTTTAACCATCTGTAGTAAGTTAGATATTTTGTAATATCTAGATCACTAACTATTCTTTACCATGACAGCTATACCCTAGCCTTTAATATAATTTTTTATATATATATTTTGGGATACATTATGAGTTCGTATTATAGTACTCCTGGTTTCCGCCAATGTAGGTCCACAGTCGCACCGCTGAAGTTTACTGTAATAGTGATTTTGTGGCCTGCTACATCGATTAGCTCCTCATAAACATTCGTTTGTGCCATTTCAACGTATCATGGTTTCCCATGATTCGATTCCGGGAAACAGCAATAACGATTCAAAACTGCCTTATGAAATTTTAAAAGCAATTTTTTTTTTAATACTGAATACTTGTTTATTCCTTCAAACATGGTACTACATGTCTTACACTTTATGTACGCCTCGTATTGACCTTCCAGCCAATTGAATCAAAACATTTAGCAAAATCAGCTGTTATTATAGACAATAATTTTGTTGGAAAAGAGTTCTGCTTCATACTTCTTTAGTTAAATATTGAAGCCGTCCTCCTTACCTGGGAAATACCTCCAGAAGGATATGATATTACTTTTGAGGAGTCATTCGCTTCTATATTTACGTTAACTACAGAACGTTGAACTGAAGCAATTAAAACAGTGTGCACCTACTAGAAAAACTATGACTGTTTTCCGACTACTATTTTTTTTCTGTACATATGATTCTCTTCCCTTCCGACTTATATGGTAAGCATTAGTTACAACTTTTGACAAAGTAATTAACAGACAGGTTGGGAATGTAGCGAATCTTGTCCGGAAACGTAAAGGGAGTAGTCTGGGTTAAGTTCTTTGTATGAGCAACGTCAGCAGTAGTCAACCACCAAATTTCAGGTTTTTCACCTGTTCCTGCACATCTCCCTCTTACTCTTGTATTATTCTCTACTTAAGGTATTGTATTGCTAACCTGTCATAGTCTTTCAGACGTCCTATATTTTTCTGACTGTTTCGTAGTCAAAGGACTGTTAAGTGCATCGCAAAATGTTTTACTGAAAACTATAATAGCTCAGTTTGGCATAACTGAACCCCATTGTTGAACATATTCTACCACAATGAATCACGGTGTTTAGCTGAATTGCTTAGATGGTTGACATATTTCTGAGATGGATTATAGACCCCTCATGGAGTCACTTACTGTGCGGTTCAACGCCAGTAATACAAATTCGACAAATCTACTGTGAAATAAAACGTTAGGAACACACAGTAATGCAGTCCTTTAGCAAAGGGCTTCATACTGATAGAATTTGGGGAAAGTGAAGCAATCAGCATCAGTCTTTCTGTTGTCGGTGATGGCGTTAGGAATGGAGCACAACTATGGGGAACGATATCTGCTTAGACTTTATCAAAAGAATCCGTCCCAACATTCGCGTCTTTCGGTATCAATTCCACAAAAAAAAAGAAAAAAAAATTAAATGGCTCTGAGTACAATGGGACTTAAAATCTAAGGTCATCAGTCCCCTAGAACTTAGAACTACTTAAACCTAAGTAAGCTAAGGACATCACATACATCCATACCCGAGGCAGGATTCGAACCTGCGACTATAGCGGTCGTGAGGTTCCAGACTGAATCGCCTAGAACCGTTCGGTCACACCGGTCGCGCTGTTAATTCTAACTTCGAATATCAACTCCGAACTGTCCCAGCTGAATAGAGCCGCAAAACGTTGCTAGGAAGTAGGAAATTCGCCATTTTTATGCAGATTGTCCTTCCATGGAGATCATTCACTCTATTGGAGTACATGAATTGTACACATACAGATTATTAAGCAGTTTCAGTTGAATTGATTAATTTTATGTGATACACAGTATTGCCTCGCAATAAGACAATCCTACGAGATTAGTCATACATGTAGACTATCATTCTGCATCCCTTCAACAGCGTAAATGAGTGCCGCAGCGACGCGAAACGCAAGTTAGAGCGGCAGCTGCTACAGAAACGAACGGAAGGTCGATTGTAAAAAGTCAGCACCCATTACCATCCTTCTTCTACATATAAAAGGTAGTGTCCCGACTGATACATCGCCCAACCCAAACCATTAAGGATAGAAAGTTGAAATTGTGGAGAGGGTATTGATCTTATATTGTAGGCGTTGTTAACGAACTGATTTTTCGAAATTCTACTCCTAAGTGTGTGAAATAGGGAAATAACACTGCTTTGAAAATAGGTTGCTATTAAGACAATTTTGAATCTAAAACTACGAAAATTAATGTTTGGTTTCTCAAACAGAATTAGAGAAATATTTTTTTTTCCTTTTTTCGTCGTTCCTTAGCTGTGAAACTTCTTTATTTAATAGATAAGGTATTTTCCCTGACAAACACAACGCAACCTTCCCCTAGTCATTTATGACCCACCATATACATCGATAACGCAATCTATTACTTAGCACAAAATTATGGCCCTGACTTAGAAGAAATCGTAACAATAACCAATACATTTCGTAAGTGACTTACCTCACATAAAATCTTCATTAGACGAACTACTGCAATACAGCAAGCACCAATACAGCAAGCTAAATATTCTAACTACTGTAGGCTCTAACTACTAATAGGCAAGTGGTGAGCAAATGAAATATTCTGTTTGCAGAGAAAACAATGTATTTAGCAGATTTTACCTTGATCATGTGACATCCAGATCTTAAAATTATATAATTGTCAACAATATTACATCTCTCCATGATGGACAAATCCAGACCGTCCGCTACACGCTAACACATCAGTTTGGCATCACTGCCAACTATAATCTTCCAACTTCCATTCACTTCTATTCACCACTAACTTCCATCAGTGCTGACTGTTAACTTCCAACTGCGAGTCCGACCAGCCACAGAGTCACTCACAGATGGCCCACAGCGCTGTCAGTGATATTTATACAGACTAAAGCGCTGCCAACATACAAACACATAATCAGGCAACTTGCAGTTGCTTCAAAATTGGTCTATGCTACTAATTGAAGGCAGATTGTTTATTGCTATATGCGTTTCGCTTGTTTTATTTTTGAAGTATCTTCAGTAGTATGTAACATGTCTTTCCTTTTATACATATAGTATATGTAACATGTGGTAGTTGAAATAGGTTACTGTTACATTATGTCATGGTTTTCTCTTCATTTTTAGGTTAGAATCAACTTTTGTAGCAAAAATTTCGTTACGTGAAATCATTGTTCGGTGCTGCGATTTCCAGCGCTTTTAGCCCATGTATGTGGTCCTGGAGATAGGTTCATTAGTCTCCATGCTCTATTTGGCCGATTTCAGGTGTTATTTCACCCACCGCTTACATCACTTGCACTTTCTACTTTGTGTTCAACGTGTGTGTGTTTTCGGTGTGTAGTGTTTGCCAATGACACTGTGTCGTTCTCTCGTCTTTTGTGTTGTGTGTGTGGTTTTGTTATTTTCATTTGTTTTGTGTGTGTGTGTGTGTGTGTGTGTGTGTGTGTGTGTGTGTGTGTGTGTGTGTGTGTGAGAGAGAGAGAGAGAGAGAGAGAGAGAGAGAGAGAGAGAGAGAGAGAAGAGGTGGAGATGAGGGGAGACGCAGATTCGTTAATTATTTATTCTAGTTATGTTTTGTATCTCTGTTTGTTGTTATTTTTGTGGCTAACATGATCAATTGTTGCTAATTGGACTTGGTCACTGAGTACCTTCCATCTGCGGTTCACAGGCAGGAACTTCAAGCCTAGATATAAAGTACATACAAGAAGTTTGAAACACGAAAGCAGCCATTCTACCTTTGTCGAACACCAGGTAAAACCGAACCATCCTACATGGAACATGACGCGACAATTATTATAGTAAATAACCACAACCAAAAGCTCTTGACATTGCAAGAAAACTTCCACTGCAGTGGAAAAGAGCCACTGTAGTGAAAAAGAACTCAGTGACCACACTCGTATACACAATAACTCTCTTATTAGGTCAGCCACAAAAACAGTAAAAAACAGAGGTCCAGAACATGACTAGAATAAATAATTAATGTATCTTTCTCTTGTCCCTTCTCTCTCGCACACGCACGCACACACACACACACACACACACACACACACACACACACACACACACACACACAAACAATTTAAAAAAAAAAACTCTCTGTCAGAAAGAACGACAATGTACGCACAACAAAATGCACACAGACACACGAAAAACCAGTGAAAATACAAAACCACACACACGACACAAATAAGAGATGAGAGGTAAACATACAGTGACAATTGGCAACACTACACACCGAAAACACACGCATGTTGAACATAAAATGTAAAGTGCGAATGAATTATGAGATGTGTTGAATCAAATGTGTGTGAAAGAACTGTAGAAATCAGCCATCTGGAGTATGGAGACTAATGAACACGTCTCCAGAACTATGCGCTGGGAATCGTAAGTAACTCCAAACAATAATTTCACATCACGAAATTTGTGCTGCAAAAGTTGATTCTAACCAAAATGACAAGAAGAAAACATGATAAAATGTAATATAGTAACATATTGAAACCATCTCATGATATATTTATCATATGTATTACATGCCACTGAAGATGCTACACAAAAGAAGCAAAGACATAAGGCAGTAAACAAACCGCCTTTAATTGGTTACATGCACGGAACATACCTCCACGAAATAAGTACGTGCTTCAGCATTTCTGGAAACTTATCCGCTATTGGGGAGAAATATGAAGTGAAAATAATTTTGAGAATAAATCGTTATTAAAAAACTACTAAAGCATTTCTATAGCTTCATTTATGAAAATCGGTATTTGAGTTCAGTGGTGCAGTGATTCTTGGTAACCTCAACGCATAAGGGAATGAAATAAGGGATGAATATTTTTATGAAAATGTTTCATTACATTACAACATATTTAATGCTACATCTATGAAAGTAGTTAACTGACTTTAACGGAAATATGCGTTAAGGAATGAAAGTTGTTTTGGAAATATCACCACAGGAACTCAAAAAGTAGAATTAACACTGACCTCCAGCTCCACCTACCAGAATCTCATTTTGGTCAAAAGTACATTCGGAAAAGGCCCTGCTTCTGTGGCCGCAATTAGCGTGAGAAGTTCCGAAGATACTACTATTTGTCAGCAACAAAATAATTCGATTAAATAAAAACAAAACAAAAAATCCGATGCAGACCGTACATTCTACGTGAGCGAAGCAGCGGGTGCTAAGCTAAACGCAAATAAATAATGTAATAGAAGTCTATGCACAAAAGCTTGACTTGGCTCCAGCACTTTCCAGTCAATCACATCTGAATGTCGCACCATGTTCTCATGGCGACCAAGTGACACCGCGCTGTGTAGCCTCGTAAAATCCTTTGAGCACCGTGTCACACATTCGTCGATACTATCTACTTTGACATCGAATGCAAGTCCTGTACTCAACAACTGACTTGGCAGGCGAATAAATGTTGGCACAAGAGGAATACTTTGGGATCGGTTCTACTATTACAAAGAGTATATTACTACTCAAGAGGACGTCGTTATCAGGAGAAAGAAAACTGGCGTTCTATGGATCGGAGCGTGGAATGTCAAATCCCTTAATCAGCAAGGTAGGTTAGAAAATTTAAAAAGGGAAAAGAGTGAATTCTGTGGCAGGAGGAACAAGACTTTTGGTTAGGTGAATACAGCGTAATAAATACAAAATCAAACAGGGGTAATGCAGGAGTAGGTTTAATAATAAATAATAAAATAGGAGTGCGGGCAAGCTACTACAAACAACATAGTGAACGCATTATTGTGGCCAAGATAGAAAAGAAGCCCATGCCTACTACAGTAGTACAAGTTTATAAGCCAACTAGCTCTGCAGATGATGAATAAAGTAATGAAATATATGGTGAGATACAAGAAATTATTCAGGTCGTGAAGAGAGGCGAAAATGTAATAGTCATGAATGACTGGAATTCGAGAGTAGGCAAAGGGAGAGAGGGAAACATAGTGGGTGAATATGGACTGGGGGAGAGAAATGAAAAAGGAAGCCGTCTAGTAGAATTTTGCACAGAGCATAACTTAATCATAGCTAATACTTGGTTCAAGAATCATAAAAGAAGGTTGTATACATGGAAGAATCCTGGAGATACTGGAAGGTTCAAATGGCTCTGAGCACTGTGGGACTCAACTGCTGTGGTCATTAGTCCCCTAGAACTTAGAAATACTTAAACCTAACTAACCTAAGGACATCACACACATCCATGCCCGAGGCAGGATCTGAACCTGCGACCGTAGCAGTCGCACGGTTCCGGACTGCGCGCCTAGAACCGCGAGACAACCGCGGCATGCATACTGGAAGGTATCAGATAGATTATATAATGGTAAGGCAGAGATTTAGGAACAAGGTTTTAAGTTGTAACACATTTCCTGGGGCAGATGTCGACTTTGACCACAATCTATTGGTTATGAACAGTAGATTAAAACTGAAGAAACGGTACAGAGATGTGAATTTGAGGAGATGGGACCTGGATAAACTGACTAAACCAGAGGTTGTACAGAGCTACAGGGAGAGCGTAAACGAACAATTGACAGGAGTGGGGAAAAGAAATACGGTAGAAGAAGAATGGGTAGCTCTGAGGAATGAAGTAGTGAAGGTAGCAGAGGATGAAGTAGGTAAAAAGACGAGGGCTAGTAGAAATCCTTGGGTAACAGAAGGAATATTGAATTTAATTGATGAAAGGAGAAATTATAAAAACGCAGTAAATGAAGCAGGCAAAAAGGAATACAAACATCTCAAAAATGAGATCGACAGGAAGTGCAAAATGGCTAAGCAGGTATGGCTAGAGGACGAATGTAAGGATGTAGAGGCTTATCTCACTACGGGTAAGATAGATACTGCCTACAGGAAAATTAAAGAGACCTTTGGAGAAAAGAGGACCACTTGTATGAATATTAAGAGCTCAGATGGATACCCAGTTCTAACCAAAGAAGGGAAAGCCGAAAGGTGGAAGGAGTATATAGAGGGTCTATACAAGGGCGATGTACTTGAGGACAATATTATGGAAATGGAAGAGGATGTAGATGAAGATGAAATGGGAGATACGATACTGCGTGAAGATATTGACAGAGCATTGAAAGACCTGAGTCGAAACAAGGACCCGTGAGTAGACAACATTCGATTGGAACTACTGACGGCCTTGGGAGAGCCAGTCCTGACAAAACTCTACCATCTGGTGTGCAAGATGTATGAAACAGGTGAAATACCCTCATACTTCAAGAAGAATATATTAATTCAAATTCCAAAGAAAGTAGGTGTTGACAGAAGTGAAAATTACCGAACTATCAGTTTAATAAGTCCACAGCTGCAAAATACTAAATCGAATTCTTTACAGACGAAAGAATAACTGGTAGAAGCTGACCTCGGGGAAGGTCAGTTTGGATTCCGTAGAAATTTTGGAACACGTGAGGCAATACTAACCTTACGACTTACCTTAGAAGAAAGATTAAGAAAAGGCAAACCGACGTTTCTAGCAATTGTATACTTAGAGAAAGCTTTTGACAATGTTGACTGGAATACTCTCTTTCAAATTCTGAAGGTGGCAGGGGTAAAATAAAGGGAACGAAAGGCTATTTACAATTTGTACGCAAACCAGATGGCAGTTATAAGAGCCGAGGGGCATGAAAGGGCAGCAGCGGTTCGGAACGGAGTGAGACAGGGTTGTAGCCTGTTCCCGATGTTATTCAATCTGTATATTGAGCAAGCAGTTCGGAGTAGGTATTAAAATCCCTGGAGAAGACATAAAAACTTTGAGGTTCGCCGATGACATTGTAATTCTGTCAGAGACAGCAAAGGACTTGGAAGAGCAGTTGAACGGAATGGACAGTGTCTTGAAAGGTGGATATAAGATGAACATCAACAATAGCAAGACGAGGTTAATGGAATGTGGTCAAATTAAGTCCGGGGATGCTGAGGGAATTAGATTAGGAAATGAGACACTTAGAGTAGTAAAGGAGTTTTGCTATTTGTGGAGTAAAATAACTGGTGATGGGCGAAGTAGAGAGAATATAAAATTAGGACTGGCAATGGCAATGAAAGCATTTCTGAAGAAGAGAAATTTGTTAACATCGAGTGTAGATTTAAGTGTCAGGAAGTCGTTTCTGAAAGTATTTATATGGAGTGTGGCCCTGTATGGAAGTGAAACATGGACGATAAATAGTACGGACAAGAAGAGAATAGAAGCTTTCGAAATGTGGTGCTACAGAATAATGCTGAAGATTAGATGGGTAGATCACATAACTAATGATGAGGTATTGAATAGAATTGGGGAGAAGATGAGTCTGTGGCAAAACTTGACAAGAAGAAAGACCGGTTGGTAGGACATGTTCTGAGGCATCACGAATCACAAATTTAGCATTGGAGGGCAGCGTGAAGGGTAAAAATCGTAGAGGGCGACCAAGAGATGAATACACTAAACAGATTCAGAAGATGTAGGTTTCAGTAGGTGCTGGGAGATGAAGAAGCTTGTGCAGGATAGAGTAGCATGGAGAGCTGCATTAAACCAGTCTCAGGACTGAAGACCACAACAACATACTTTCATGTCATGAAGAAGCTACACACTGAATTCAAATATATTCTGAAGTCCTTGAACGTGTGATAACGCAATGTTGCCTTGAATCATCATGAGACGATAATTATAATCGGCTACTTACATTCCGCGTTATTACTGGCCTCATTCTTGTACATTATCTCACTGTCAGAAGAGTAGGGAGGAATCTGCTGAGATCCTGATATTACCAGACTACCTGCCATCCCAAGCGGCACTTAGCGAGCGACTCTGAAGTCTGATATTACTTCTCAGACCCTCGTGGACCGTTTGGAGAATATAAAAATAAATGATACTATCGCAATAGTCACCGCGATGGGTCTTCATATAATACACCGTGAATGACCTATTTCATTTCATATGATACACTTATTATTCCAGTTTTTTAATTACATTGTTATAACGATGATCATTTTCTCCGATCTTGAACTTTTCTACGTAGATTCAAAATCTGATTTTATTTTTATTATGTGGCGTCCATTTGCAAATCTTTCTATCATCACATATATTACGCAGTTGTCACTATGTTTTACACAAGGCTGCCGATATGGTGGTGAGTAAGGAGATATCTGAAGCAGCTGTAAGTGTGTTTCCTGTGCAAGCATTTTTATCTCACAGCATGTACTTCATCTTAGATTCAATTGAGCTTGTTAACAATGGTCAAGCCCTGGTCTCCCTACCTGACCTTTACCCCCACGCATCTCTTCGTCACCACATCTACTATTCCTTGGTACCACGGGATAAATTTCCTCACACAAATGCTCTTCTAGTCCTTTTGCAGGCCGTGGGGGATATAATTCCCACTAAATGTGTTTCTTTACAGTGTTTAAGGGAATTCCTGTTACCAGATCTGTACGTTCCTTGCACCTAGAGGCAGTCCGCTGCACCAGCTATAGTTTCTGTTGTGAAATATAGCAGTCAGGACGTGGGAAGTATATATACCGTCAAACAACCTCCATAGTAGCTCAGGGAAGGGGCTTGTGAAATTGCTTACCACAGAATTTATATGACATTTGTGGTCCTTGGGAGTCATATTTACCACTAACTTAGGGGTATCCGTAGCTTTTAGGAACATGTCTTACTACCTCTGTCTGCGCCTAAAATCTTGTGGTACTACATCGCACCAGGTCTGTGAAAACTGTTACAACAACCAGTTTTTGTTTATCGTGAGATCATTACAGTTTTGAAAGACATTGCGTCGCTTGTGCGATATACGTTATTGTGTGGTAAAGCTTATAGGACTGTTTTCACTTTGTAGTAATAAACTTTAATATAATTTTTTCAGTAAAGTAAAAGAAAAGATAAAATAAAAACAGAAAGCATTGTTCATTATGTTTTTACGTGTAACGGTAACACATAACACTCACAAAAGCCTTCTGTACATGAAGGCTGCTCTCTGGAACTACTGTAGAAATTTCGATACGTATTTTACTAATAGACCAGTTCCCGTGAAAACTTTCTGTTTTTCAATTACGCCAGACATGTCGTCCGGCAACAGACATTTATGGTCATCCTAGCTAAACCAGTCTTATTCAAAAACAATCTGACATCGCTAGGATATTCAGTTCAATTTGAGAAGGTTAATAATCGTCGCTTTCGCTCATATAATTTCCATTCGTCGTCTCATTAAAATTTTGACGAAGTATGCTATGATGTAAACGCATGTAAATCGTGATTAAAATACACGACGGGAAAATTTCAGGACTAGATTCCTGGTATAACAAGAAGAAAAACTTTCCAGTATATATGGGCTCTTAAAACGCGTGTCTTAGTAGCTATGAGCGCCTCTTCATCTTCGACACTGTGAAACAAATCTCTTGTACTGCGAGCTTATTGCTTTCCATATTCTGGGAGGAGGTAGTATGGACGGAAACAAGAAAAAACATATCCGGTAAAAACGAGCTCGAAAATGCCTACTTTAAGAGCATGAGCACCATTTGAGTAGAAGAGATGTATTCCACAGTAGTGATGATAGCAAGTGCTCATAGTGGTCCAGGGATGTACTTTACGACCCTAGTAATCTCGACTTCTTTTTTTCTTTTTTTTTTCAAGTTTTCCCGTCGAGATTTGAAACCCCTTGTATTAGGCTTACTTTTTTTTTCCAACAGGTGGTATGAATGCGTAGGGCAATATCCTATTGTAACATCCCGGTTACTGCTACGTATGTCCGATTTCAAAGCTTCTCCTTCGGCCGTTGTGGCCAAGCGGTTCTAGGCGATTCAGTCCGGAACCGCGCTGTTGCTACGGTCGCAGGTTAGAATCGTGCCTCGGGCATGGATGTGTGTGATGTCTTTACGTTATTTAGGTTTAAGTGGTTCTAAGTCTAGGGGTCTGATGACCTCAGATGTTATGTCCCATAGTGCTTGGAGCCATTTGAATTTGAATGCTTCTCCTTCACATTCCAGCTGGTGATGTTAAATAGTTATCTCAGTTCTGTGGGTAACTAAAATGTTTCAGTTTTCCTTATAGTCTGTAGGCAAATTATTAAAACAGTGTGTTCCGTACTTCATTCGTTTTTATGCAAA
This sequence comes from Schistocerca gregaria, assembly GCF_023897955.1. Lineage (NCBI taxonomy): Eukaryota > Metazoa > Arthropoda > Insecta > Orthoptera > Acrididae > Schistocerca > Schistocerca gregaria. Next base: position 15,011,065 of record NC_064925.1, on the reverse strand, counting down.
CCTCGATTCTGAACACTTATACTGTCTGTCCTTCCGTAATTAGCGCTGAAACACACGTCTAATGGCAATTATCGTAAAGTACGTGACCTGCCGAACGAAACTGAGTGACTTGGTGAATGCCAGAGATTCGACACAGAAGAATAATTCCAGTGAAAGTCTCAGCGCTGCAAGTTGGTCGGACGGTGTATCAATTTCCGCCATGACAGTAACGGGCCTCTACCTCGGTGCGGGCCCCCCTTTTAATTTGTGTACTGTTTACGGCATGAATGACGTGTGCGCGGTCCGCTAGATGCAGCCTCCCTTATAGCCCTCTAAAATAGAGCAGACGGCTATATATCAGGCGCAAGTAAAAGGCCCATAAATAAGAGCAAGTGCTCGAGGCTGGATCGTTATATGTGAGGAAGACGTAAACACAATATACAGCTAAGCAGACCGTGATTTAAATCTGCCATTAAGTTCGGTTGCTGCCCTTTCCAGATAGCGAATATCGTTCCAGAGGGAACCGATACTACCATTAATAGCCACGGTCTGTTACGCAGATATTCGTATAATGTTAAACTTGTTTATTCCGTCAATGTGTACTATGTATCAAAAATATTTCACTAAATATGTAAATAAAAACACCTTTTTCTCTTTCATTCCATCAGTATCAGGTACTGCATGTTCATAGGAATCTCTAAAGTACATCCAAAACGTACGTGATCGTTGTATTTAAAAATTACATGATTTGCTTAAGCATTCGTCTATTGCCATATTACATCATGATCCTAACGGAAATAATCTGTATCTGCTGCATGTAGCAATAACATCCTTTGGGGGTCGATTGTTTCCTTCTGCCTCGAAAACAGTTTGGCAGCATGTATGTCGCCGCTGTCAACGGCATTTCTGGGAGGTAATAATAAATGGAGTCAAGGCGGACTTATCTGAGTACTGGGGATGTTGACGACGTACTAGAAATTCTGAACTATTTGTGAACATAGCTGATGCAAATACCACTTTACAATTTTACACATCATCTATGTTTGACAGGTTCCATGAATTTGGCGTAGTAAATTTGCAAGTATTGCTTATATGGCAGTATTCAGCAGACAATGAAGACAAGTAACGACTTCTCGACTGGGATTGCAAGGTACATACCAGTTTAAGTGTACTTTAAAATTGAAGATTATATAGGATATAAGGGATACAGGCGTAGAGACTTTTATATGAGCTACTTTAGTATGTACATATAACAACGTGTTAGTTGTTTTTCCTCTGCGTCGAACAGTCTTCCCACAAACACGTCGTACAAATTACGACCTTATATTTTCTGCATGACCCTACCTGAGCCGAGTGGTGGGCAATGGCCAGCAGTATAGACTAATCGTCTCACGCACACGTGTTCACACTTCAGCAAGTGACTGATGCCCAGGATAAAATAAGCATTAATGACTTGATCTTGCCACACGTACTTGTAAGTGTTAACCAACCTAAAAAATGTGACCGGTATTTGCTATAATTATTAGTCTGAAAATGACTTGAGTACTGGTTTCACAAACTGCGACATGGTTGCGAATTGAAGTGACCAGAATAAAGAATAAAGTTACTTTACTTAACGTCAATGGAGACAAATTATATGTCATCAGACTGACGGTTTCTGTCTATAATGACCAGATCTGTTTTGTAAAAACAGGATATGTTTTTCTAAAACAGATCTGTAGATGTTCATTATAGACCGAAACCGGTAGTCTGATGACATAAAATTTGTGACCAAAGGCGTTAAGTAAAGGAAGTTTAGTAAGTACTGATGTTTTTCAGTACACTGTCAACTGTCATCAATAGAAATATCTGTACTTTCACCTCTTACACCTCATCTATCTCTCTCTTAGCCACCTCAAGTTGTTAGCTACCTACGAAAGTTATCTACATATAAAATACCGATTATGCTTTTTTAAAAAATTCCTCTTCGTGTAGGTATCATTCAACTGCTGAGCAATACTGACTGTTCGTTGGCCCTCTATTGTGGTTGTGAACAGTCTCATGAAACGAAAACTTTAATTTGAATGAAATGCTGAGTTTGAAATAATGACACCGAATCTAATTAAATCCCAAATGAAACTAATTGTGTACTCAGTAAAAACAACTTCACTGAAACTCAACGCTGAAGTACATTATGAATGTCACGTACATGAAGTGCAATGTGTGACTTCAAATACCCACAAAATAAAATACTTCCTACCTCGACAGAAAAAACTATTTAAGATTGCCTGTACTGTCCACTGCAAATTAATCTGCTTACTTAGTATAACACCTAAAAATTTTGGCTACATGCTGTGTGTTCACAAGTATGCAAAGTGAGATATGCTCTGAAAGAAAAGTATCTTACCTCATGCAAAGTATGCTATTTTGTGTCTGCTGTACTGACGTCTTTGAAAGCAAATGGAAATCAGCAAGTGCAGTAGCTATAGAAAAATAATAGTTGTACTACTAAATTTTTCCTTGCTTGTCAGAAAAAACTGGTTATATTGAAATGTTCCTTCAAAAATCATCTCAGTCAATATAGTCAAGAATGTACCTATACAAACACGCTTTCACCTCCGTAATAAATTATTCCAAATCATTGCTTCCAACAAGCTACACAAACAGTATTGTCTCTCTAAGAACTGACCTACGAATATCTACGTGAAATAACAAAAAGAATATCAAGCTTTCATATACATAGTAAAAATTTGACGTTATTCCTAGTAAATATGCGAAATGGTACACTGGAATTGCATGAAAATGTAAGATGAAGTTTATGTACAAAACATATTATATATGTCTGGATAACCACAACCATTGTGATCAGAGAACTTCGACATACACAAATAATTATTCAACGTTCGAAGAAGATACAAAAGTAAAGTTTAGGTCTTGGGGCAATTGAGAAAACATCAGTATCTTGTAATGGGGACAAACACCAATGAAAATGTGCAAGAAATCTAGTGAGCACACAATAATAGATCTTATGCAACCTAATCACTCAGAAAATATTTGGTTACACAGAACTAACCAGTAACGTTTAAAGCGTAGAAAACATAGCAATAAAAATACATACAAGAAAAACACACACTCACAGTGTAAGAGGAACGAAGTCATCAGAAAGAAAGGGTAAACAAATAAATATATCGTGGTTCGTGTAAAGTAAAAGGGAAGGGAAGAGAATGCACTTTACAATCAAGGGAGCCACACTCTGATACTTTAAACAGTTCTCACAAACTACACTAATGTATCGATCAGCTCTCATCAACAGTATTACCATCCACGTTTTCCATCTCTGCTTAATAATTTCTTTGTGTATTGTTAGAATACCTCCAGCAAAAGCATAATGATATCATTTTCTCCTAACTTCTGGAATAAATAAATAACTAACCCAACTTTTGATGAATCTCTGGCCATACAAAAATTGTATGACATGTCTAAATGTCCAAAAATTGGACCATTAAGAAATGCATCACTTAAACTTAGGAGCTCTACTTACACCTGTTCATTCCAGTAACATATTGTGCTTTTAACAACAAGAAGACGAAGTTTTGGGGTGGAATGAACTTATATATCAAAAAAGTGATTGTAGAAGTTATTCCAAGAAAGCTATGAACTTGTCTCTTGATAGTAGGCACTGCACTGGCTCTGACTGTACCAATATTTGGATCAGGCCTTGTGTCTTCAGATGAGATAAAGCATCCTAGAAACTTTATTCTCGTCTTGCAAAATTCTGATTCTTCCAGATTAAGAGTGATTCCTGATTCTTTAAAATATTATGTAAACTATTATGGATACAGTTATGTTATTACCAAGACTTTCTGGGTATGAGAATTTTATCGACATATGAGGTAAGGCGTCGCTTCAAGAACTGTGGTAAGATGAAGTTTAAACTGCAAATGAAGATGACAAAGAAATTTTAAGACCAAACAGTAATCTGCAGAACTAATAGAACACCCCAAAACAGAAAAACATATTTTGTACACTCTGGGTGTAATTCTATTTGCCATAAACTTTCTCTCTAGTCGACTTAAGGTAATAGTGTTAAGTAGTCTTGAACCTAATATTAATCTAATCGATCAACCTTTTCTCTCTAATGTGTGCAGTGGGCTGTTGTGTGAACAGTTCTCGATTCTATGACACCTTGCTATAGTTTTCACTGGCTCCCTGTAATATAAAGGAATAACATTTGGCGTAACATAAAAATTTGTTGTGGCCTTTGACGTGAAATCTGAACAGAAAACCTTTTACAGAACCTGGACAATGGGTAAAAACAATTATGCCTGAATGCAAAATGTCACAAAGATTTCTCCTTTCTGTATCAGCATAGTGTTCTAGTTTGCCTATTTTCTCTTGAACTAAACTGTTTGAATCTATTTTGCCAATCTTGACTACATTGTTGTGTCTTATTATTTTGATAACGTTGCCCATTGTAATAACTATCTCCTCAGTTTTTGTTTTGTAATGTGTTTTGTGGGCTTGAGTTATCAGAATTGGGCCCGCTGGAATACGACTTGCCCCTGGAGCTGTTCTGTTTACTGTGTTTGTGTACTTTTTCATAGCTTCTGTTCTTTCGCGATCTTGATCGTCACTACGAAAATGGCTTCTGTTTCAAGAATAGTCTCGATCTAGCCAGTGTGAAACACGTAAACGACGCCTGTTTTGCCGTCTGTAATTATTTGTGAGAACGCTGCTCATTGCTATGTTGGTAAAAAGAAAAAGAGTGCCGTGAGTAACGATTTCTGTTGTCATGTTTCCCAGTGAAACAGTTGTCAGCATCTAGTTCCAGCTCTTCTATAAAACCTTGTAAAGGTTCCAGGTCGTCCTTGCATCTTTCTGCTAATATTACTTGATGCAAATGTGAAGGCAGTTTTGTTAAGCAAAAGCATATCAAGTCAGACGGTTCGCACAGGTTTGTGAGATATTGGTTTCTACATAACACCTCCTAAAAATATCTGACTGGACTTGAAAAGTCGAACTGAATTGTTTCATCATTACTATACTATACTTTACGCGATCCTGCGTCCTTGAGTCTTTCTGCTAATATTTCTTGATGTAAATGTGAAGGAAGTTTTGCTAAACAAAAGCATACCCAGTCAGACGGTTTGTACAAGTTTGTGAGATATTGATTCCTACATAACACCTGCTAAAAAAATCTGACTGGACTTGAAAAGTCGGATTCATCAAATTTTTTTGTCATTACCGTAGTGTACTTTACTCGATCCTGAGGAGCCCGCTACCAGTACGCAGACAGCAGAGTGTGGTAAAAGTAAACTTCACTTTGGCAAACTCTGATTACAGATTACAGCCTCATGGCTGGCTCGATTTCTAGACACAGATTTTTGATGGTACAAACAATGCAATTGATACATTACCAGCAGATCTAAGCAAAATGCACAAAAATACTAAATTCACAGTTTCACATGAAACTGATAAAAGCATTAACTTTCTTGACATGAAGATTTGGAATAGTAACCATAAACATCAATTTCGTATTTACAGGAAACCTAGCACCACAGATGTCAGTATGGACAACTCATCTAGCCACCCCCACCAACAAAAATTATATATTTCAGAGCTAATGAACACCTAATTAAAAAAGTACCAATGTGTGACAGACCAACAAAATGAAATTTATGTAATTAAAAGAGTTGCTCATAATAATGGATATAAAACAATAACAATAGAAAAACTCCACAACAAAATCCAACCAAAAACGACATATCCACTTCACAGTAATCCACACAACATGTAGTCCAAAACAAATCAGTGTTTCACAGAAGCCAAACCTAAATATGCAGCTCTCCCATACATAGGCCCACTATCACACCAAATAGCAAACTTATTTAAAAAGTAAAATATCAAAAAAATTGTTCAAATGGCTCTGAGCACTATGGGACTCAACTGCCGTGGTCATCAGTCCCCTAGAACTTAGAACTACTTAAACCTAACTAACCTAAGGACACCACACACATCCATGCCCGAGGCAGGATTCGAACCTGCGACCGTAGCAGTCGCACGGTTCCGGACTGCGCGCCTAGAACCGCGAGACCACCGCGGCCGGCAGTAAAATATCACACTCAGCTTTTCCACAAATAATAAATTATGACAAAAAGTAGTCCATGATGTAAATACCTCCACGATTCCCTACAGTAAATCATGAATATACAATCTCAAATGTGATACATGCCCAAAATTGTACATTGGACAGACAGGCAGTAGTTTTGAAGTTAGATACAAAGAATACATTGTTGCTTTAAGGCTTGGCAACTTGAACAAAGTTGGATTTGCAGCACATATTGCTAGAGAAAACCATTCGCCGAGAAACATTGAGAACAACTTAAAAATTTTACATCTTGCAGAAAAAGGAGCCACTATGAATATATTAGAAGAAATAGAAACACAGACACACACACACACAAACAAAAAAACAGTATCCAGAGTATATCCTTAATGTACAAACGGAATTACCTAACATCCCTTTTTTCAAAAATTTCCATGAAAACCGTCTGACGATGAATTGTAATGATTCGAAACCGATAATGATGCCTTTTGAATAAAGGAACTTAAAATAAATTTGTGGCTGGTCTCAACACTTGTTTTCACGTAAATTCCATTTTGTGGCTTAAAGGCCAGTTTGATGGCACTGAAAATAAAAAATGATCCAACCAGGCTTGAGTGTGGATGTTATTAATAACTTTCCCGAAATTTTGAATTTACGAACAGTGAGAAAATGCTTATAATCGGAATGGTTCTTTGCTGAGAGCCGGTATGTTCTCTAGCGCTCCTGATGTGTGGCTCACTAACATATCATAGTGTAAAGGACTGTTCCCTGGGAAGGTCACAAAGACAGCACAAACTGGTGTTTTCATCGAATGTGGGTGCGAGTGGGAACGCTTGGAGTAATTAGTGTCATTAATACCCTTTAGTTGGCGTTCGATGCGTGTTCTGTTATTGACCGAATTTAGTCTCACTTTTTTTACAATTCTTAAGTGACCGATATTACTTTGTGTCGGCAAATGATACCGATGGGTGTGGCAGTAATTCCATTGTCTGTGTTTGTGGACAAATTTTCCATGTTTGTCGACAGATTTTCAACTTTCTTTGTTAACGTCCCATCCTACTCTTTTTGTTCGTCAGTGTTCAGTTTTAATGCATCTGCCTGTTCACAACGGTGGTATGTAGCTGGCCATGTCGTTAAGTGAGTTGTGACACTACTGTGCTCTGTACAGTGTTACGTATTTTAGCAAGAAACTCTTGAGGCTTGCGATGGAAAAGTGGAGAACTGCATCAGACCAGTCTTCGGGCTGAGGATCACAACAAAAACACCAACAACAACATGAATGTGTGATGGGAGATAATGTTTCGTACTTCTGATAACTTTACTTCGTTGTGCTTTTGTGTTCTGTTCTGTTTTGCCTATGCTCTACAATTTTTCGCAGATTTACCTACGATTATGTGTTTCGTAAAACCGTTTTACTTGTGTCTAGAAAAGGTTTCATTCACCTTTAGTAGCAACTGTAACAAATTTTGATTATTTATTTCCCCATTCATGTCTGCTGGGTTTACAACGACCGAGTGCGTGTGGCCGGCTGTAAACTCCCCACTAAATTTCGTTTCTGTACGGAATTCAGCCCAACTTTACCTCGCACCCTATAAAAGTCTGCGTTTTACGAAAACTATGTCCTTACAAACTATTATCCCATTTAAACTCGTATTGATTGGCGACTCCATGGAGTGCTGTGTGCACAACGACCATATATGTTAGATTAAAAGGAAGGTCAGCGTTGGCCGTAATATTGATGTTTCATTGATGGCAGAATCGATTTTCGATCACGTTGTGATCATCTTCAGTGCTGATACGTACAAATTAAACTCAGACGCTGGTATCGCGTTATCAATAAGCAAAACTGAGAAGCGATAACAATAACTGAAGCCCCTGCAGATTCTGCATATTTGATTCCGAGGAGACCACCTAGCAACATTGTTTCTATTTCACAGTGGGCTAACCACTACTTGTAACTTAGGAACTTGATGTACGGCTTCCCACCTACGAGTTCATCTGGACGCAAAGTTAAGTAAAGGTGAGTTCCCACTGCAGTGCCGAGAGTCCTACCGCACCTGCTCCCCCTGGCCTGCTACATTCGGCCTACCCTTCACTTTTCAGGAGCAGACCCACGCGTCGCCTTCCAAGCGGGATACAAAATGTTTTACCATGGATGGATACCTGTTTATACAGCCGTCGTAAGCATACTGTTACGAACGCTACCTGCTGACAAAGTTGTTTACTCTTTGCTGTATTGCACAGCTTGCGTCAGTACGAGACGAATGTAGTACGAGGCGACATAAGAGCGTATCGGTTTATACAGATCTGTCGACGGGGATATCTCGAAACGCCTAATGGTGAGATGTTAATGAAAATCACATTGGTGGCCAAGCGTAATTCCGTTTATTCTCCTGATTTTATCCGATGTGTTTATTTTTTAGCTCCACGCTCGTAACTACAGACACTCTTCAGGAGGATAGACGCACAAATAATACCGGTAGTGATCACAATGTGAAGACAGCGATATTCTAGTTCTTCAACCGAGGCGCGTGTAGAAAAATGATGGGTGCAAGTAGTACCATTTTAATGTCAGATGCTACTTCACTTTAGAGTCGTGCAGCGTGTGAGTGAGTGAGAGTGTATTGGGCTAGAGGACAGATTTTGACCGCGGAATGTTGCCGGCCCTGCCGCTGGACTAACCCCCTCCGCGGGGAGGAACGGCGCATTCCGAATACATGAATAAATCTGCATCTGCCACCGCTCCTCCACTGCTCCGCTTCACCTCGGAATTATTTACGACGTGCCGTTTTGCCGCTGACTCTCACTCGTCCTTGCGACAAGCTGTTCTGTTTTTCTCGAGAGGACCTCGGCAATGGGGCCGCTTACGTTACGTTTGACCTACCTGTTGTCGAACGCTTGAAATTTAAGTGGCACCGGCGAAGTCCGACAATTTTGTGGAGAGCGCGAAAGTGAGTAAAGGTTACTTCTCATGCGATTCCCGTCAGTAGTTCTCGTCTTGACACTGCTATACGTTTTATGATATCACATTTCATTAGGCAATTAAGATGAAAATTACATTAGAGAACCTATGTCTCTAAATTTTCTGCGTGGCCACGACACGAGAGTGTGACCGACATTACTTAACGTTATTCCCACGTAGACACGAATGTCTTGTAGCCAGGTTTATTTTAAAGCAGTGACTTCCAAAGTGTAATTATTAGGCGCCATTCTGATGCCGATAACTGTTAGAGACGCTCCTTGGTTTGACGAAGAGAGGCCGGAGCGCTAGTATACGTATGTATCTGGCAGGTACTTGGCGGTTAGGACCTACCATGTAATGGAAATATAACACATCGGAGATCTCCACCAGATCTCGCTATTAAGACAGGCATATCTATCAACAGCAACGGCTGTTAATACAAATGATGATGTTTACGACATGCATATGTTAACAGAACGAAGACTGAGAATGGCAACTAATCATTTTTGTAACACATCTTAAAAACTATACTAATTTCCTTTTCTGTGTTACAGCGATGTCAATGTCATATGATTCCTACTTGGCATTGCATACACAGCATCCATTGCTGACAGAATGTTCAAATGCTCAAAGGTAGGTTAGTTCCTAAGGGACCAAACTATTGAGGTCATCCGTCTCTACTTAAACTACTTAAACTAACTTGTGCTAAGAACGACACACAGTCGCATGACCGATGAGGGACTCGGACCTTCGGCGAGATGGGCCGAGCTGACAGCATGCATATTGCGACCAGTGTTTGAACTACTTAAGACAAACTGTTCTTCTTCTGCCAGAAAATGATGGTAAGGGATATCGTTTTCCACGTTATTAGGAGCAACGGTTTCTTACTCTTACGTGAGTTTGCTTTAAGTGTTTGCTGTTTTGTTTAGTCTCTCATTTTGATTGTTTTGCTTCCATAACTGCATTCGTTGCACTGCGAAACGAATCCATATTTGAAGTTGAAGGTGGACCATTGACAATGCCTAAGACATCCGATGGGAAAACGCCAATAAAATCACGAAAGAAATGTTGGCCGAAGGTCCTGAGATCTACATCTACATCTACATGGATACTCTGCAAATCACATATAAGTCCCTCGCAGAGGGTTCATCGAAACACCTCCACAATTCTCTATTATTCCAATGTCGTATGGCGCGCGGAAAGAATGAACTCCTATAGCTTCCCGTACGAGCTCTGATTTCCCTTATTTTATCGTGGTGATCGTTCCGCCCTATGTAGGTCGATGTCAACAAAATATTTTCTCATTCGGAGGAGAAAGTTGGTGATTGGAATTTCGTGAGAAGGTTCCGTCGCAACGAAAAAAGGTTTCCTTTTAATGTTTTCCGGCCCAAATCCTGTATCATTCCTTAGACACTCTCTACCATACTTCGCGATAATACAAATTTGAAGTTTTTCGATGTACTCCGTCAGTCCTATCTGGTAAGAATCCCACACCGCGCAGCGGCATTCTAAAAGTGGACGGACAAGCGTAGTGTAGGAAGTCTCCTTAGTAGGTCTGTTACATTTCCTAAGTGTCCTGCCAATAAAACGTAGACTCTGGTTAGCCTTCCGCACATCATTTTCTGTGTGTTCTTTCCAATTGAAGTTGTTAATGAATTTCAACAGGTAAAATGCCAACAAGTGACCACAAACACCTAAACAAACAACTAAGTTTTGGTTATTATAATTAAAGTAACAGTGTTCCAACCGCTGCAGTCCGTTTGTATACATCGCAAGACGCTGAAACATCTCACGTATGCTCAATAATCAGTGAGCTCGCGGATTATGCTGAAAAATAAGGTCTGTTTTTTGCCTTAAGGTGAAAATATGGCGCTCAGAGCTGTCAGAATGCGTTGTGGATTCACGAGAAGCTAGACCAAATATATGGTAATTGTGGATCTGCCACGTTTATTATGGTACGTTCACAACTCACAACGTGGGTTTTGTATGGTCTCCCGACTCAGCAACAGGGTACACCTGTAACTCGGCATAGTCGACAATTGCTTGCAGCCTTCCCATTGTATCAGAGCGATATTTCGTCATGTGCTATCCTTCAGATCAGGAGTAGTCTGGATACATCACTGATACACACATATTTTCAGATATCGCCACAATCAGAAGTCATATGAATTTAGATCGGGGGATCCAGAAGGCCACCCACGTTGAAATTTGTCAGACACGGTGCGTTCGTTAACGCAGATTTCTCGGAGCAAATCTTTCACCTGGACGTGTCATGTCACCCCATCTTGTATGACGACAGTAATGTGGATACCACTGGAATCACGTGTTACAAATTTGATAAAACGTGTTGCAGAAGGACATCATTGTAACTTTCACATATCACTGTACACCCAACAGGCCCTTGAGGTGATATCTCCTCGAAGAAAAACGGACCGAGAATGAAACTGACTGTGAAAGCACAAAACACAGTCACATAAATTGAGCGCCGTGGATGTTCCGGCACAACATGTGGCAGAAGAGAACCCCAAATGTGAACGTTCTGAGCATTCAGGGTACCGTGCGTAATAAAATGTGCCTCCGTCACTGAAAGATTGTTCCCCGGCCACTTGTTGTCTGTTCCCATGCGTACGAAACGACGAAGGGCGGTGTCACTATTATGGGACTTCAGTTGGTGTAAATGCTGAATCTGGTATGCCAGTGGGTAACGCGCCGCAATATTTTTTGAACTGTTTACAGGGAGAGAGACTGTTTCCATGACACAGCTCGAGAAATTCCTCCAGAATCTGAGGCATGTGCTACTTGGTCGGCTATAGCTACGGCAACTTCAACCACCATGGAAAGGGGCTGCCTCCCTCTACCTGCTGCAATATCTAATTCATCTGTTTCTTCAAATTTCTTGATTGTATCCATCAGGCCCTTTATTGACATAGGATCTACTGAGCTGTTTGCCGGCCGCGGTGGTCTCGCGGTTCTAGGCTCTCTGTCCGGAACCGCGAAACTGCTACGGTCGCAGGGTCGAATCCTGCCTCGGGCATCGATGTGTGTGACGTCCTTAGGTTAGTTAGGTTTATTTAGTCCTAAGTTCTAGGCGACTGATGACCACAGATGTTAAGTCGCATAGTGCTCAGAGCCATTTTAACCATTTTTTACTGAGCTGTTTCTGTCGGCAATATTCCTGCGAAGTAGCGCTGCTATTTCTGCCGTTCTGATAAAACAACTTTACGAGGAGAGCACGATCTTTCTTCTCAATAACAACTTAGCTTCGCACGGAAAACTTCAGCCTTCTTAATATTTCACAGCAACAGTAAATTCACAAAAAAAAAAAAAAAAAATCAAAAGATGTCGTCAAGCGACAAACACCATACTGATGTCAAAATAGGAAATGTTTCACGTTCTGACTTCTTACAGCTCCGTATTTTCTCCAGGTGGTAGAAAGTGAAACTATCGTGGTTTTTTTTTTAGTATACTCTGCGGGTGTACGATGTTTCATGGTCCTGCAATGCATACAGCCCACACCATCAATGTAGTTATTACTAGACTGTATAATGTGTCCAAAGTACAATTTCACTATCTTGAGACGCCCTGCTAAGCCCGCAGGACAGGACAAGTAGTAGGAATTGTGGAAGGGGGTCAGAATGGGTGGCTGTCAGCTACACTCCAAACATAACACTTTATTACAGCGTAACCTCTAAGCTTGACTATCGACAGAAAAGTCGTTAATTTGAAACGTCTGAAGGCCCATGAATTAAACACAGCTACTGTAATTTTTTTTGAGGCAGAAGGCTCTAGGCTTTAACCTTGAATACACTCCTGGAAATGGAAAAAAGAACACATTGACACCGGTGTGTCAGACCCACCATACTTGCTCCGGACACTGCGAGAGGGCTGTACAAGCAATGATCACACGCACGGCACAGCGGACACACCAGGAACCGCGGTGTTGGCCGTCGAATGGCGCTAGCTGCGCAGCATTTGTGCACCGCCGCCGTCAGTGTCAGCCATTTTGCCGTGGCATACGGAGCTCCATCGCAGTCTTTAACACTGGTAGCATGCCGCGACCGCGTGGACGTGAACCGTATGTGCAGCTGACGGAGTTTGAGCGAGGGCGTATAGTGGGCATTCGGGAGGCCGGGTGGACGTACCGCCGAATTGCTCAACACGTGGGGCGTGAGGTCTCCACAGTACATCGATATTGTCGCCAGTGGTCGGCGGAAGGTGCACGTGCCCTTCGACCTGGGACCGGACCGCAGCGACGCACGGATGCACACCAACACCGTAGGATCCTACGCAGTGCCGTAGGGGACCGCACCGCCACTTCCCAGCAAATTAGGGACACTGTTGCTCCTGGGGTATCGGCGAGGACCATTCGCAACCGTCTCCATGAAGCTGGGCTACGGTTCCGCACACCGTTAGGCCGTCTTCCGCTCATGCCCCAACATCGTGCAGCCCGCCTCCAGTGGTGTCGCGACAGGCGTGAATGGAGGGACGAATGGAGATGTGTCGTCTTCAGCGATGAGAGTCGCTTTTGCCTTGGCGCCAATGATAGTCGTATGCGTGTTTGGCGCCGTGCAGGTGAGCGCCACAATCAGGACTGCATACGACCGAGGCACATAGGGCCAACACCCGGCATTATGGTGTGGGGAGCGATCTCCTACACTGGCCGTACTCCTCTGGTGATCGTCGAGGGGACACTGAATAGTGCACGGTACATCCAAACCGTCATCGAACCCATCGTTCTACCATTCCTAGACCGGCAACGGAACTTGCTGTTCCAACAGGACAATGCATGTCCGCATGTATCCCGTGCCACCCAACGTGCTCTAGAAGGTGTAAGTCAACTATCCTGGCCAGCAAGATCTCCGGATCTGTCCCCCATTGAGCATGTTTGGGACTGGATGAAGCGTCGTCTCACGCGGTCTGCACGTCCAGCATGAACGCTGGTCCAACTGAGGCGCCAGGTGGAAATGGCATGGCAAGACGTTCCACAGGACTACATCCAGCATCTCTACGATCGTATCCATGGGAGAATAGCAGCGTGCATTGCTGCGAAAGGTGGATATACACTGTACTAGTGCGAACATTGTGCATGCTCTGTTGCCTGTGACTATGTGCCTGTGGTTCTGTCAGTGTGATCATGTGATGTATCTGACCCCAGGAATGTGTCAATAAAGTTTCCCCTTCCTGGGACAATGAATTCACGGTGTTCTTATTTCAATTTCCAGGAGTGTATTATTGAAGGCCAAGCTATGCAAGACTTGACTAGTCAGTCAGATGGATTAAGCTTTTAAAAGCGGCTGAAGGTCGATAAATTTAAAACATCGAACTACAATAACCTTTCAATAGGCAGAAGGCCCAAGCTTTATGGGCAGGAAGAAACCTTACTCGTAAACGGCTCTAGGCCTTTGGAAAAAAAAATGATGAATGACTCGATAGGTAAGAATGGCTGAAGGCCCATCATTTTAAGAACTTAGCAGGCAGAGGGCCCAGAGCTTTATCTTGAAAGAATGTAATACCTGATAAGTAAGAACCTTAAAACTTAAAGCGGATGAGGGCCCACGCTTTTAAAAAACAATACAGCTACAATACATTTTCAACATGCAGCACAGCTTTACCTTCCAAAAGATAATACTTGATAAGTAGAATTCTTAAAATTTAAAACGGCTGAAGACCGATGCTTTAAAACAATACAATAAATTTTTAACAGGCAGAAGGTCCAACCTTTATCTTCAGACAATGTAAGACTTGCCTAACTTAGGAAAAGTTTTAAAACTGCTGAAGGCCTTTGATTTTAAATACATAATTACACTCATACAAATTTCAACCATTGGCTATGATCCAATAAAAATATACATCATTAAACGCCTACAAAAAAGGCAGTATAGGCAACGGCGCTCAGAACTTTCCAGGGGGCTCGGTCTGCCTTTTAAATCTTAACGTTCGCTTAGATGAGACAAGAAGTCGGAGCAACTGTATTAAATCCGCCAGGCAACACAACCAAGAGACAGTCAGGGACTCACCCACAACACGACTTGCTAACCACCGACCAGTATACCAGTATACGAGAATTCCAAAGCCAAAACTTTACAGACATAGCCACCCACAACCAACAATGCATTAAGCTGTCAGAAACTACGCACCATGTTGGACAGCGACAACAGGTGAGAAAAGGAGACTGCCTAAATTTACATCAGCAACCAGGGCAAGTAACCGGAACACTAACGACCAGAAAATTTCTCTGGCGCTCTTGAATTTCAAACCGATAAATGAATTTAATTCCCCCAAACGGCGGTTAAATCTTCACCAACTCGAACACTCGCTGTTGCTCCCACGAATACCGCCAACAGCGAACCGCCAACGAAGGGGACAACATGAACAGACGTGGCCTCGGTAATAAAATCACCACTCAACTTCCATGTCCTGGGTCGGTGAACCACGAACATCGCAGCACTCGGAACAGCCCTCACAGACTACGACATTGAATAGCGACCGCCAGCGGGCCCGGCTGACTGCGCCAAGCAGAGACTTGCTTGCTGATCCACTGCAACCGACCAACTGGCTGCTGCCACACGTAGAAAGAGGAAGAACCTCACTATACCTCAATAACCGCGGGAAACCAAACACAGAGTAACAGCCAACTTTTGAAGCAACGCAAAAGCCGCGGTCAGCAAGGCTCACTCTGCGAGGGTACGATGTTTCATTGACCTGCAGTGTATACAGCCAGCACTATCAATGTAGTTAATACCACTCGGTATAATGTGTGTCAAAGTGCAATTTCAGTATCTATCTTGTGTACAATCGAATATTCTGAAATAAGCTGGCATGACAATCATGAGGTAATTGGTAATGAAATGTTGATGGTGCTTAAAGATACCGATACGAAAGCTGACACTTCTGGCTGTTATACTACTTACGCTATCAGTCGATAACAAAAGAGACACAACTATTCAACAGGAGTGATGAAAAGTAAGCATTTAAGTTTCGATTTCCGATTTTGTTATTGTTGTTGTTGTTGTTGTTATGGTATTCAGTCCTGAGACTGGTTTGATGCAGCTCTCCATGCTCCTCTATCCTGTGGAAGCTTCTTCATCTCCCGGTACCTACTGCAGCCTACATCCTTCTGAATCTGCTTGGTGTATTCATCTCTTGGTCTCCCTCTACGATTTTTGCCCTCTACGCTGCCCTCCAATAGTAAATTGGTGATTCCTTGATGCCTCAGAACATGTCATACCAACCAATCCCTTCTTCTAGTCAACTTGTGCCACAAACTTCTCTTCTCCCAATCCTATACAACACCTCCTCATTAGTTATGTGATCTACCCATCTAAACTTCAGCATTTTTCGGTAGCACCACATTTCGAAAGCTTCTATTCTATTCTTGTCTAAACTATCTATCGTCCATGTTTCACTTCCATACATGGCTACACTCCATACAAATACTGTCAGAAACGACTTCCTGACACTTAAATCTATACTCGATGTTAACAAATTTCTCTTCTTCAGAAACGTTTTCCTTGCCATTGCCAGTCTACATTTTATATCCTCTCTACTTCGACCATCATTAGTTACTTTGGTCCCAAAATAGAAAAACTGCTTTCCTAATCTAATTCCCTCAGCATCACCCGACTTAATTCTACTACATTCCATTATCCTCGTTTAGCTTTTGTTGATGGTCTTCTTTTATCCTCCTTCCAAGAAACTATAAATTCCGTTCAACTGCTCTTACAAGTCCTTTGCTGTCTCTGACAGAATTACAATGTCATCGGCGAACCTCAAAGTTTTTATTTCTTCTCCATGGATTTTAATACCTACTCCGAATTTTTCTTTTGTTTCCTTCACTGCTCGCTCAATATACAGATTGAATAACATCGCGGAGAGGCTACAACCCTGTCTCACTGCCTTCCCAACCACAGCTGCCCTTTCATGCAATTCGACTCTTATAACTGCCATTTGGTTACTATACAAATTGTAAACAGCCTTTCGCTCCCTGTATTTTACCCCTGCCACCTTCAGAATTTGAAAGAGAGTATTCCAGTCAACATTGTCAAAAGCATTCTCTGAGTCTCAAATGCTAGAAAAGTAGGTTTGCCTTCCCTTAATCTAGCTTCTAAGACAAGCCGTAAGGTGAGTATTGCCTCACGTGACCCAATATTTCTACGGAATCCAAACTGATCTTCCCCTAGGTCGGCTTCTACTAGTTTTTCCATTCATCTGTAAAGAATTCACGTTAGTATTTTGCAGCTGTGACTTAATAAACTAATATTTCGGTACTTTTCTCATCTGTCAATACCTGCTTTCTTTGGGATTGGAATTATTATATTCTTCTTGAAGTCTGAGGGTATTTCGCCTGTTTCATACATCTTGCTCACCAGATGGTAGAGTTTTGTCATGACTGGCTCTCCCAAGGCCGTCAGTAGTTCTAATGGAATTTTGTCTACTCCCGGAGCCTTGTTTCGACTTAGGTCTTTCAGTGCTCTGTCAAACTCTTCACGCAGTATCATATCTCTCATCTTCATCTACATCCTCTTACCTTTCCATAATATTGTCCTCAACTACATCGCCCTTGTATAGACCATCTATATACTCCTTCCACTTTCTGCTTTCCCTTCTTTGGTTAGAACTGGGTTTCCGTCTGAGCTCTTGATATTCATACAATTGGTTCTCTTTTCTGCAAAGGTCTCTTTAATTTTCCTCTAGGCAGTATCTATCTTACCCCTAGTGAGATAAGCCTCTACATCCGTACATTTATCCCCTAGCCATCCCTGCTTAGCCATTTTGCACTTCCTGTCGATCTCATTTTTGAAACGTTTGTATTCCTTTTTGCCTGCTTCATATACTGCATTTTTAAATGTTCTCCTTTCATCAATTAAATTCAATATTTCTGCTGTTACCCAAGGATTTCTAGTAGCCCTCGTCTTTTTACCTACTTGATACTCTGCTGCCTTCACTACTTCATACCTCAAAGCTACCCATTCTTCTTCTGCTGTATTTCTTTCCCCCAATCCTGCCATTTGTTCCCTTACGCTCTTCTTGAAACTCTGTACAACGTCTGGTTTAGTCATTTTATCCATGTCCCATCTCCTTAAATTCCCACCTTTTTGCAGTTTCTTCAGTCTTAATCTGTAGGCCATAACCAATAGATTGTGATCAGAGTCCACATCTGCCCCTGGAATTGTCTTACAATTTAAAACCTGGTTCATAAATCTGTGTCTTACCATTATATAATCTATCTGAAATCTGTCAGTATCTCCAGGCTTTTTCCATGTATACACCCTTCTTTTATGATTCTTGAACTAAGTGTTATCTATGATTAAGTTGTGCTCTTCGCAAAATTCTGCCAGGCGGTTTAGTCTTTCATTTCTTAGCACCAATCCATATTCATCTACTACGTTTCCTTCTTTCCCTTTACCTACTACTGAATTCCAGTCACCCATGACTATTAAATTTTCGGCTCCCTTCACTATCCGAATAATTTCTTTTGTTTCGTCATACATTTCTTCAATTTCTTCGTCATCTGCAGAGCTAGTTGCCATATCAACTTCTACTACTGTAGTAGGCGTGGGCCTCGTGTCTATCGTAGCCACAATAATGCGTTCACTATGCTGTTGGTAGTAGCTTACCCGCATTCCTATTTTTTTTATTCTTTATTGAACCTGCTCCTGCATTACCCCTGTTTGACTTTGTAATTAAAACCCTGTATTCACCTGACTAAAAGTCTTGTTCCTCCTGCCACCGAACTTCACTAATTCCCGCTATATCTAACTTTAACCTATCCATTTCCCTTTTTAAATTTTCTAACCTACCTGCACGATTAAGGGATATGGCATTCCACGCTGCGATCCGTAGAACGCCAGTTTTCTTTCTCCTGATAACGATGTCCTCTTGAGTGGTCCCCGCCCGGAGATCCGAATGGGGGACTATTTTACCTCCGGAATATGTTACCCAAGAGGACGCTATCATAATATAATCATACAGTAAAGCTGCATGGCCTCGGGAAAAATAACGGCTGTTGTTTCCCCTTGCTTTCAACCGTTCGGAGTACCAGCAAAGCGAGTCTGTTTTGGTTAGTGTTACAAGGCCAGATCAGTCAATCATCGAGACTGTTGTCCCTGCAACTACTGAAAAGGCTGCTGCCCCTCTTCAGCAACCACACGTTTGTCTGGCCTCTCAACCGATACCCCTCAGTTGTGGTTGAACCTACGGTACGACTATCTGTATCGCTGAGGCGCGCAAGCTTCCCCACCAACGGTAAGGTCCATGGTTCATGGGGGGAGGATTTTGTTATCAAACTCTCTATTTCCGTTTACAATTACAGAAATAGTCAAGCAGTTATTTGATAAATTATAGTAACCATTGATATGGCTGTGGCAGCTCTAGTGAGAGGACGTTATTGCGACTTCCTAGTCTAGATACAGTTGTGCTACTGAAAATATTTTATATAGACGTCCATTAGTTATGGAAAATCTAACAAACACACACACGCGTTACTATTACTCTTAGATACACAACACTGTAATGAGTGAGCTGCTCAAAATGTTGATTCTTCCCAGATCGCACTGTCGTCCACGTCATCAACAACAAAGATGGCAACATATGACATTCGTCTC
Organism: Schistocerca gregaria; assembly: GCF_023897955.1. Classification (NCBI taxonomy): domain Eukaryota; kingdom Metazoa; phylum Arthropoda; class Insecta; order Orthoptera; family Acrididae; genus Schistocerca; species Schistocerca gregaria. The sequence goes on along the minus strand of NC_064925.1, from coordinate 14,991,435 downwards.
ATATTCCTCACAAGCGATTTGCAGCTACAAAGTTGTCCACTGAGGGCGTCACCTGTTACTAACACCAATTGTACTGAATGTTCAGGGGCTATAGGGCCAGTACTAACGTAACTCCTATAGATCAACTACTAACTTGTTGTCCGGTTGCAGAGGGAAGCACAGGCTGCAGGAAATGAATACCAGAGTTTTGTAGAGGTTCAGTGGTACTGCAAATAAAGTTCGATACTTCGAAATGCCCTGCGCTTTTAGTATTTAAAATGCACCAGGAACTGAAAAATGTACGTAACATGCTTAAACAATGTCAATTAGCGGTTCTTTATAGTGCTTTAGGTTAATATGAGCAGTGTACGTGAAAATCAACTATTCTGACAACGAAATCCACAATTTACACAGAGAAACGTCCAAACTCTCCAACTGTCGGTCTAGAATATCCTTCTGATGGACGTTACTAGTTTGCAGCAAACACCGTCCGGCCATGTATCTGTTCGTAGCCAGTCGCAATCATCCTAACTACCATTTTGAACATTAGCTGCAAATTAACTCTAAAAATCACGAGTTGGTACATTCAGAAATGTTGTGTCGATTTGTTTGTGCTCTCTGTAGATTAATTCAGACGTTCTTCGCACAACAGCTTTTAGCATGGACAGGGACTGCAACTGCAATGATCGGATGCAGGCTGAGTTGGCATCCCTTCGCTCCCAGCTTCAGGCAGTGTTGGCTTCGGTCACACAGCTTGAGGCTGTTGCCAATGGGCATCACTGTGGGGGTCCGTATGGGGGTTGTCGGAGGCGGCCTGCTCGTCCCACGCATCCCCCGATCGGACTACGACTGTGGCTGCCCGGGACATTTCCCACATTGAGGCTGATCCCCCACCTGTGGTAGAGTGGGAGGTCGTCTCGAGGTGTGGCAGGAGGCGAAAGACATTCTGGAGGGCTGAACGGAAGGCCTCTCCAGTTTGTCTGACGAACCGCTTTCAGGCTCTGTCTCCGGCTGATACTGATCTTCGGCCGGAGATAGCTGCTTGTCCTGTTCCAGAGGTTGCCCCCCAGTCTGCAAGATTCGGGCAGTCGCAGAGGGTGGGCTTACTGGTAATTGGGAGCTCCAACGTCAGGCGCGTAATGGGGCCCCTTAGGGATATGGCAGCAAGGGGTGCGTTTCTGGATGATTTATCGAATATATTGCTTCCCCCTACTTATACCTCCCGAGGAGATCACGAATGTAAAATTAGAGAGATTCGAGCGCGTACAGAGGCTTTCAGACAGTCGTTCTTCCCGCGAACCATACGCGACTGGAACAGAAAAGGGAGGTAATTACAGTGGCAAGTAAAGTGCCCTCCGCCACATACTGTTGGGTGGCTTGCGGAGAATAAATGTAGATGTAGATGTAGAATCTGAGCAATGTGTTCCTCTATACTGGTCTTCAGATCAGATAGAGAGAGATCGTGTCCTGGCGAACGCGTTCGAGTATAATGGTGTTTGCGCATTTGCATCACACAGTCACATATGAGTGTGGAAAACACGGTTTAATAGTTTCGCAAATTGAGCAGTTTATGTATTCACCGAACTGTATAGTGTAAAATGTGCCTAGTCTCTTTGCATAATTGCCCAGTCATATGTCATTAAGTTCGATCCGGCCCAGAAACTACACTCCTGCAAATGGAAAAAAGAACACATTGACACCGGTGTGTCAGACCCACCATACTTGCTCCGGACACTGCGAGAGGGCTGTACAAGCAATGATCACACGCACGACACAGCGGACACACCAGGAACCGCGGTGTTGGCCGTCTAATGGCGCTAGCTGCGCAGCATTTGTGCACCGCCGCCGTCAGTGTCAGCCAGTTTGCCGTGGCATACGGAGCCCCATCGCAGTCTTTAACACTGGTAGCATGCCGCGACAGCGTGGACGTGAACCGCATGTGCAGTTGACGGACTTTGAGCGAGGTCGTATAGTGGGCATGCGGGAGGCCGGGTGGACGTACCGCCGAATTGCTCAACACGTGGGGCGTGAGGTCTCCACAGTACATTGATGTTGTCGCCAGTGGTCGGCGGAAGGTGCACGTGCCCGTCGACCTGCGACCGGACCGCAGCGACTCATGGATGTACGCCAAGACCGTAGGATCCTACGCAGTGCCGTAGGGGACCGCACCGCCACTTCCCAGCAAATTAGGGACACTGTTGCTCCTGGGGTATCGGCGAGGACCATTCGCAACCGTCTCCATGAAGTTGGGCTACGGTCCCGCACACCGTTAGGTCGTCTTCCGATCACGCCCCAACATCGTGCAGCCCGCCTCCAGTGGTGTCGTGACAGGCGTGAATGGAGGGACGAATGGAGACGTGTCGTCTTCAGCGATGAGAGTCACTTCTGCCTTGGTGCCAATGATGGTCGAATGCGTGTTTGGCTCCGTGCAGATGAGCGCCACAATCAGAACTGCATACGACCGAGGCACACAGGGCTAACACCCGGCATCATGGTGTGGGGAGGATCTCCTACACTGGCCGTACATCTCTGGTGATCGTCGAGGGGACACTGAATAGTGCACGGTACATCCAAACCGTCATCGAACCCATCGTTTTACCATTCCTAGACCGGCAACGGAACTTGCTGTTCCAACAGGACAATGCAGGTCAGCATGTATCCCGTGCCACCCAACGTGCTCTAGAAGGTGTAAGTCAACTACCCTGGCCAGCAAGATCTCCGGATCTGTCCCCCATTGAGCATGTTTGGGACTGGATGAAGCGTCGTCTCACGTGGTCTGCACGTCCAGCACGAACGCTGGTCCAACTGAGGCGCCAGGTGGAAATGGCATGGCAAGCCGTTCCACAGGACTACATCCAGCATCTCTACGATTGTCCCCATGGGAGAATAGCAGGCTGCATTGCTGCGAGAGGTGGATATACACTGTACTAGTGCCGCAATGTGCATGCTCTGTTGCCTGTGTCTATGTGCCTGTGGTTCTGTCAGTGTAATCATGTGATGTATCTGACCCCAGGAATGTGTCAATAAAGTTTCCCCTTCCTGGGACAATGAATTCACGGTGTTCGTATTTCAATTTCCAGGAGTGTAGTTAGCAAATACGGAACTTTGCTGTGGCACAAGAAGTTTCAGTCGCTGTCCCGTCTGGATCTTGTACCAATAGTAGTGTAAAATAGCCCTCACAACTTTTAGTATTCCTCACCCTGTACTGAGTGTTATAGCAACAGCAACCTCTTAAATAACTTCATCTACATCTACATCTACATCCATACTCCGCAAGCCACCTGACGGTGTGTGGCGGAGGGTACCCTGAGTTAACAAAAGCCCGTACCGAGCTACTGAGCGTCTCTCCTGCAGAGTCTTCCACTGGAGTTTATCCATCTTCTCCGTAACGCTTTCGCGATTACTAAATGATCCTGTAACGAAGAGCGCTGATCTCCGTTGGATCTTCTCTATCTCTTCTATCAACCCTATCTGGTACGGATCTCACACTGTTGAGCAGTATTCAAGCAGTGGGTGAACAAGCGTACTGTAACCTACATCCTTTTGTTTTCGGATTGCATTTCCTTAGGATTCTTCCAATGAATCTCAGTCTGGCATCTACTTTACCGACGATCTACTTTATATGATCATTCCATTTTAAATCACTCCTAATGCGTACTCCCACATAATTTATGGAATTAACTGCTTCCAGTTGCTGACGTGCTATTTTGTAGCTAAATGATAAGGGATCTGTCTTTCTATGTATTCGCAGTACATTACACTTTTCTACATTGAGATTCAATTGTTATTCCGTGCACCAGGCGTCAATTCGCTGCAGATCCTCCTGCATTTCAGTACAACTTTTCATTCTTGCAACCTCTCGATACACCACAGCATCATCTGCAAAAAGCCTCAGAGAACTTCCGATGTCATCCACCAGGTCATTTATGTATATTGTGATTAGCAACGGTCCTATGACACTCCCCTGCGGCACACCTGAAATCACTCTTACTTCGGAAGACTTCTCTCCATTGAGAATGACATGCTGCGTTCTGTTCTCTAGGAACTCCTCAATCCAATCACACAATTGGTCTGATAATCCGTATGCTCTTACTTTGTTCATTAAACGACTGTGGGGAACTGTGTGAAACGCCTTGCGGAAGTCAAGAAACACGGCATCTACCTGTGAACCCGTGTCTATGGCCCTCTGAGTCTCGTGGACGAAATGCGCGAGCTGGATTTCACACGACCGGAATCCGACGCCTTATTCTTCCAGGTGCCACATCAAGCTGTCTCGTGTTTTCGACTTTCATTACCATTTTCTTTATACCAATTAATGACATTGGACCATTTAAATCATCGATACTCTCACACTGCTTTACTGTACTTACTGCCGTTAACATAAAACAGTTTCACAAACAGCGCACTGTCTGTCTGCTCGATAGCCATGCTGACTATGGTTTGTCAGATGGCTCTGAGGACGCCATACCAGCATGCAAAAAATACATAGCGCTAGATTTGTAACTGTTGACCGACAATCAATTCCTCGGGGCTCGAACCCAGATTTCTCGCTTATCGCAAGCGGTCACCTGACTATTAGCCTATCCGGGCACGACTCACGGCCAGACGAAAACTTTCATATGTCGTCTATCATGTGTCTATATCCTATAGCCGGTCGGAGTGGCCGAGCGGTTCTAGGCGCTATAGCCGGAACCGCGCGACCGCTACGGTCGCAGGTTCGAATCCTACCTCGGGCATGGATGTGTGATGTCCTTAGTTAGTTTTAAGTAGTTCTAAGTTCTAGGGTACTGATGACCACAGCAGTTAAGTCCCATAGTACTCAGAGCCATTTTTAACATCCTATAAACGGATATGCACTATGTGTTTTCCCATGCAGGCAGTTGCCCGGTGTCGACAGATAAATGCGGTATTGCAGTGCCTGTGTTATTCCGAGTTAAGACGCAATGTTCAGGAACAGGCACTGCGGCGACTGCAGCCGTCAGGAAAAACGTGAAACTTATTCGCAGTTACGAATATGGCCAACCATCAGCTGTATAATGAAATGACGACAGTTAAAATTTATGCCAGAGTAACGTGGAAAGTGCAATATCGTATTTATCCGGCGACACCGGGCAAGTGACTATCGAGTACAATACTTCTCCTGTACAGGAGTATACGTTATGCATGTGCGAGTACAGGTCATAGATAGTTTGTTGACGACATCTTGTAGTTTGGGTCTCGCTGCAAGTAGTGTTCGGACAGCCTAATGGTAAGACGACCCACATCCTTTGGATATGCAATCAAGTCCAAAGAAACATTACATCACAGTTCTGAATAGCGCAGGCCCTGCAATATCGATTTTTCAAGCGAACGGTCGTCTGACGTCTGGAGGCCCGCGCAGCGTAACTTGACTTTCCTTTCCGAACGCACACGTGCTCGGAACACATTCCGCCCACTTCTATTCCCGGACGTGATTCATTACCCTGCAACAAAAATTAACGCTGTGAGCTACGTAGATACGCGGCCATACTGTCCGCTACCTTTTTGGCACTGACGAGCATCCTAGTTGGAACGTCGAAGCCATGACATGCTAAAGTTTATTTTGCCGGCATAATGATCTGAACGAACTACAAAGGGGATCCTCATAACAATTTCGAGAATACACGTTCGAATGTCCAACGAACCGAAGGAGCGAACGAGTCCCGGAATTTCGCTACATAAAAAAAGCCCCTACACAACTCCTTTCAAGCAGATGGAAACGGTCCAGAGGCAGGACCCTGGACCTCCAAATCTGACTTAGGCCCAGTGCACCGCCTCCATCCACGTTTGTCTTCTGAACGGACCCATGATCCCACAAACGTCCAAAAGATCTGTAACCATTACTTTGGTTGTTTTCATGTTTATCTCTAAGCCAAGGTTTAGACAAATATCTTTCAATCTTGAGAACAGCTTACCAAGATCTTACTCACTTCCTGCTATTAGTGTAGTATCACCTGTGAAGCGTACAGTGTTGATTTTCCTGCCGTCAATTGAAATCTTACCGCCCAAGCCATCCAGTGCTCTCCTGATTTCACACTCTGCATATATATTTTAGAGCTGAGGTGAGAGTATGCTTCAATCTGCTTAGCGGTACTCAAATTCCGTCTCGACTTGTTACCGACATGAATACCAGACCATTCTGCTGCTTACACTACACCTCGTCAATCTCACAGTTAGTAGAAAAGTTTCTCTCAAAAGAAAAGAGAGGAACGTCAGTGACGCGCTGTGACGGAGTCACAAAGACCGAATGTGGTGTTGGTTCATTAATTCGCGGCGCAAGATATTGTGTCGGCTACTAGGAGAGTCAGCAACGACACAAACAAAGAACGAAAGAAATTGCGATGGCTGATGGCCAGAGCCAAAACTGATCTGTATATAACACTTCTAAATTAACGGAACTCGTTATTTCTAAAACGGAAAAAAACGTAACTTGTCGTTATGGAGTTGCTTTATGTTCTTCTGTGCTTTCTACATGAAATTATATATACTCTCTACTACTATTCACAGAACGCAGGCTATGTATCGTATTTCAGTTACCCAGTGCTGATGCTCTCGAAGTCCGTGAGGAGACCCAACTGGGCGGCTTCAGCGTTGACGGTAAGGTGGGGGGCGGGGGGGAGGGGGGGGGTGAGGCGCTGAACTCTTCCCTGGAGGTGTGGCCATCGCTGCCCGTCCTTTCCATCGGCGTGCGGGTGAGCACCTTTCTGATGCGGTTACACGGCGCGGCGCTGCGCTGGTCGGTTTGCAGTCGATGCTTTACGATTTCACAAATAATGTTTCCTATGATATTTTCATATTTATCCAATCGATCTGACATTTCCCCGCAAAACCCTACATGAGATTGCTTAACAGTCTCTCTCTTACATCTGGCACAATCGTTAATCTGTACGATCTTCAAATCCGAATGACTTCCTTGAACACACCTGTCATAAGCGAACCACTCAGCTAGCGAGAAGCACGCCGGTTGCCTAAACTGTGTCTCAATCACTCTGCAACGTCGTCATACATTCACACCCGGCCTGAATATATTAATGGCTTACCGATCACGCAGTCATAAATGGCACAAAGGAAGGAATTTTATCACAGTCGGTACGAAAATTACGTTGTACAGTAGTTACAGAATTCTGATTATCGAACTAAAACACACAGTAAGCATTTTAGGACCAGTGAACGCAGATTAATTTGCAGCAATTTTCACAAATTCCTGAGTGTTGTGATTTGTACTAGAGTAAAGCGTCACTCGTGTTTTACCCAGTTTCCTACTAAATTACACCAGTACTAGGTCTCTGAGTCTGATGAATACTCTCCTTTCTATATAATTTTCCGAACAGAAACGCCTGAGTGTAAAAGTACTCTACCGTCAGCGTTCTACAAGGAGTGGAAAAGTTGCAATAACTGGTGAAGCAGCTAGGAGTTATCGAGCACTACAAAACTTTTCATAGTATACGTTACTGAAAATTTACAACTTCAGAAACAGTTTTACCTGTCGTTTCTGACATAGGCAGGTTAGCTGCTGTGCCCAACGGCATAAGGAATTCTTATCGGATTGGTTTATAGACTGAATTTCACGGAGTACCGAGTTAGTATCAAACGAGCCGTTATAAGGTGTGAGCAGCTGCCACGCCTTACCAGACTTAGCTGATTGAGGACAGTTGGTGAAGAATGAGGCGCACCGGGGCCAGCGACCTGAAAAGTGACGGCCCGCGTCAGTTAAGATACCGAGGGGAGCCGCAAGCCACTAAAGGGGGAAGCGCTGTAAACCGCTCGAAATATGACACGACATAAATCATTTTAAATGCAAAGCGCATTGCCTCCGTCGTAAAATAAGAATGGAAGTATGAATTTTTCTGAATGTACCAACTCGTGATTTTTAGAGTTAATTTGCAGCTAATGTTCAAAAGGGTAGTTAGGATGATTGCGACTGGCTACGAACAGATACGAGGTCGGACGGTGTTTGCTGCAAACTAGTAACGTCCGTCGGAAGGATATTCAAGACCGACAGTTGGAGAGTTTGGACGTTTCTCTGTGTACAGTGTGGTTTTCATTGTCAGAGTAGTTGATTTTCCCGTACACTGCTCATATTAACCTAAAGCACTACAAAGTACCGCTAATTGACATTGTTTAAGCATGTTACGTAAACTTTTCAGTTTCTGGTGCTGCTACTTGCGCACTGATTGATGGCGAAAGGAGACTACGCGATTTTACACTATTCCGGTACTAAAACGCGATCCTACAAGTCTCAAATACTATAATAAGCCCGAAATTTATGAATTAAACAATGCAAGTACCAAAAACACGCAAATAAATTAAGAATTAAACTATGTAACAAATAAGTGAGCTAAGAGTATACGACTTTATGCTGGCAGCTGCTTATCCAACGGCGGCAGGGAGCATACTCCACTCCACAGGTACTGCGTCGTTTAACGGATGCAGCATCTCGTCGTCGTTTCCTAAGCTCATATTGAACAACATGTTCGGTTAGTAACAAAAATCAACATTATGCCACCTGTTTGACTTTTCTGCCCATGCCCTCTTCTTAATCTGTCACATATGGAAACATCTTTATACGTCATTCTTGCGTTCGCGGCTCCACAATTGCACACGGTGGCCAAAATTGAAACTAATTATTTTCCAGCGTAAACTGGTTCCGCATTAACGAATTAGTATATCTACCAAGTTTCGCTGCCTTACGATAATTACGGTCCGCACTGGAAATCTGTCACATTGCACATTAATTATAACTACACTACAGGGCATTAAAATTGCTACACCACGAGGATGACGTGCTACAGACGCGAAATTCAACCGACACGAAGAAGATGCTGTGATATGCAAATGACTAGCTTTTCAGAGCATTCATACAAGGTTGGCGCCGATGTCGACACCTACAACGTGCTGACATGAGAAAAGCTTCCAACCGATCTCTCATACACAAACAGTAGTTGACCGGCGTTGACTGGTGAAACGTTGTTGTGATGCCTCGTGTAAGGAGGAGAAATGCTTACCATCACGTTTCCGACTTTGATAAATCTCGGATTGTAGCCTATCGTGATTGCGGTTTATCGTATCGCGACATTGCAGTCCGCGTTGGTCGAGATCTAATGACTGTTAGCAGAATATGGAATCGGTGGGTGGGTTCAGGAGGGTAATACGGAACGCCGTGCTGGATCCCAACGGCCTCGTATCACTAGCAGTCGAGATGACAGGCATCCTATCCGCATGGCTCTAACGGATCGTGCAGCCACCTCTCGATCCCTGAGTCAACAGATGGGGACGTTTGCAAGACAATAACCATCTGCACGAACAGATCGCCGACATTTGCAGCAGCATGGACTATCGACTCGGAGACCATGGCTGCTGTTATCCTTGACGCTGCATCACAGACAGGAGAGCCTGCGATGGTGTACTCAACGACAAACCTGGGTACACGAATGGCAAAACGTCATTTTTTTCGGATGAATCCAGGTGCTGTTTACAGCATCATCATTGTCGCATCCGTGTTTGGCGACATCGCGGTGAACGCACATTGGGAGCGTGTATTCCTCATCTCCATACTGGCGTATCACCCGGCGTGATGGTGTGCGGTGCGATTGGTTACACGTCTCGGTCACCTCTTGTTTTCATTGACGGCACTTTGAACAGTGGACGTTACATTTCAGATGAATTACGACCCGTGGCTCTACCCTTTGTTCGATCCCTACGAAATCCCACATTTCAGCAGGATAATGCATGACCGCATGTTGCAGTTCCTGTACGGGACTTTCGGGATGCAGAAAACGTTCGACTGCTGTCCTGGACAGCACATTCTCCAGATCTCTCACCAATTGAGAACGTCTGGTCCATGGTGGCCGAGCAACTGGCTCGTCACAATATCCAGTCACTACTCTTGCTACACCACGTGGTATCGTGTTGAAGCTGCATGGGCAGCTGTACCTGTACACGCCATCCAAGCTCTGTTTGACTCAGTGCCCAGGCGTACCAAGGCTGTTATTACTGCCGGAGGTGGTTGTTCTGGTTTCTGATTCCTCAGGATCTATGCACCTAAATTGCGCGAAAATGTAATCACCTGTAAGTTCTAGTATAATATTTCTTTCCAATGAATACCCGTTTATCATCTGCATTTCCTCTTGGTGTGGCATTTTCAAGGGCGAATAGTGTACTTTAAAGGGAAACACCTCATAGCACCCCCCTCAGATTTAGTTGTAAGATGGCTCAGAGGATAGCCGGTGAGAAACTGAACAAAGATCAAACATGAAAACAGGTAGAAGGTGTATTGAACTGTGAAGAAAAAAGCCGAATAGAAACAGTGAACGGTCGCACCTTATGAAGTGCAGTATTGAGAGAATCTGGACACTGGTGTTAGACTGTAAAGCGGAAGAGTGTGTCCGTCCGGCCATTGATATGTTTGTTCTCCTTCTGTAGTCTTGGCAGTTATCGTTCTATACAGAGGTTATAGAATGTGTAACCGTCGCAAGTAAAACTGATGAACAGTGAGAGCAGGTGAGATACCACATAGACGTCTCACAGAAATGGAAACAACAAATAAACGGGTGTGTACTATGTTACAAAAGAGGAATTCAACAGTGAAAATTTGCAAATCGGAAACCAATATCAAAAACGTTAAAAATGTATGTTTCGACAGAGCACAGAGAAATTGTGCGATTGTGAAACTGTTGCGTTTATTATTGCAGCTTATGTGATAGACTATTATATTTTTATCGTTTCCTTTGAAGTAATGACATTCACATTCATGCGAACACCTGAATCGGGTAAGGAAACATACGTCACTCACTTACTAGGCGTACAAGTTAGGTGCATTGGTAAGAGGTACCTATGATAATGACAAACGCACTGTCGCTAATTCCGCGTAAGACACACCAGACGTGTTCTCCGTTGAGTGACACGGTTGACTTTTCGCCCTGTCATCAAACGTTTGCGGTTCCCATTAGAAAAAGCCACTTCCTTTCGGGTGCTAATACAGTAGCAGTGTAGAATCAACTATCATTATAGGTCCCTTCCCTACACCTAACTGTTGCAAACGGACGTTACACCACGATAGAGACCCCAATTTGAATGCAGCGAACACCGAAGAAAAAAAAATAATTGGCACGTGAGAGATTTAAACACGACTCGACCCCTTGGTAGTCCAACACCGTGACCACTTAACCACGACTACTTCAGTCTTTCTCGTATTACAGTTCTTGTACTTGGACCGTTCACTATTTTGCTCATTATTCATAGTCAGTACACCTTCTTCCTGATTTTCTGCTTGATCTGTGTTTTTGACGGGCTGTCCTATGGGCCCACTTACCACTAAATCCATGGGGGGGGGGGGGGGGGGGGGGAGGAGCGTTTCCTATTGGACGTAGAGCAGTGGTGGGTATTGCGGCAGAGTTTTCTGAAGAAGTTGTACGAGAGAAGCCTGGCCTGTCCAGAGAATAACAATGGCTCCCGCTAGAGCGGACGTCTGACAAGTGGTGCGGACAGCGCGCTCCGGTCTACGGACGAGCTTTACGGCGCGGCGTGAATCAGCGATGCTCAGCGCGCATGCGCCGCTGCGGCGCCCTGATCTTCCGCAGACGTTACTACCCTTGTTTATGGCGGCAATAATATCCCACACCCCCCCGTACTACAAGCATTCCGCTCTGCGCTGAGTCGCCCTGTAAATCTGGCGTAAACCGTCTGTGCCGACACACACAGCCAGGCCACCGAGTCAGCGGCTGCACCACTTCAACGGTCACCGCAGTAGGCAGCGACCGCACAACTACCTTCGGACGGCGAGAAAGAGCTAACTCCTAGCAACACTGCGAAATACAACTGAATTTTATGATTTGCACATATTTTATCTTATAATGACCAGCGGCAGAGTATTAATTTCTTGTCATGATCATGCCGGTGATCAGATACATAAAGACAGTATGTGAAAACAAAGCTGCCGTGATAGCTGGCGGCCTGTTATTTGGTGACTGATACAGCACATTTGCAGCACTCTCATAGGTTTGGTATATAGTCTCATTCTTCCTCCGCGGTTTTGTGTCACAATTACATATTAATGTATTATTGTAGCTGGTACTTTTATCTCTGTACTCTGCGATATATTTAAGAAGTGTCACGGAGGCTTCGAGGGTCACTTTAAAAGAAATGCAAACATTTTTTTTTAAAAACTACAGTTTTCATTCTGCATGTGTGAAAGTCTTACAGCGTGTAGACACATTCTTCCCGCTTGTTTTCAAACTTAGTTCAACCTCTTCCCGTGAGTGGCGCCGTCACAGCTTGTCTTCAAGGTGGCTGCTACACTTGACGTTCGTCAGAATCAACGTGATGTCATGCAATTTCTGTGCTGTGAAAACTAGACAGTGGGAGACATCCACAAGAGGTTGGAAAAGGTGTGTGGAGATAATGCTGTCGATCGCAGTACAGTTAGTCGGTGGGCAAGCAGGTTACGTGATGAAAGTGGTCACGGCAATATTGAGGATTGTCCTCGCAACGGCAGGCCTCGTACTGCACACACTCCAGACACTGTGCAGAGAGTTAATGAATTGGTGACTGCTGACAGACGCATCACAGTGAACGCAGTGTTACACTACGTTGGGATAGGGGAAGGAAGTGTTTGCAAATACTGAAAGTGTTGGCGTTAAAAAAGTTTTGTGCCTGGTGAGTTCCCAGGATGTTGACTGTTGCTCAAAATGGTTCAAATGGCTCTAAGCACTATGGGACTTAACATCTGAGGTCATCAGTCCCCTAGACCTAGAATTACGTAAACCTAACTACCCTAAGGACATCACACACATCCATGCCCGAGGCAGGATACGAACCTGCGACCGTAGAAGCAACGCGGTTTCGGACTGAAGAGCCTAGAACCGCTCGGCCACATTGGCCGGCGTCAGTAGCTCACAAAGAAACAAGAAAAACGGTATGCAACGAACTTTTGGAACAGTACGGGAATGGTGGAGATGAATTTCTTGGACGAATTGTGACAGGTGATGAAACATGGCTCCATATTTTTCACCAGAGACGAAGAGGCAATCAATGGAGTGGCATCATGCAAATTCACCCATGAAAAAAAATTTCAAAACAACACCTTCTGCTGGAAAAGTTATGGCTACGGTGTTTCTCGATCCCTAGTGGAACCACCATAAATTATGATGGATATGTGACGACACTGAAGAAACTTCACGTTCGGCTGAATCCAGGTCGACCACATGGGGAAAAGCAGGATTTTTTGCTGTGACACGACAATGCACGGCCACATGTCCATCAAAAAACCATGGAAGGGAGCACAAAACTCGGATGGAACACTGAAACACCCGCCTTACAGTCCTGATCTGGCTCCATGCGACTATCATGTCTTTGGGAAAATGAAAGGCTCTCTTCGTGGAACAAAGTTTGAAAATGATGACTCCCTTGTGCCCGCTCCAACGAGTTGGTCCAGTATTGTACCGTGCTGGCATACAGGCTCTGGCTCCGTGGTGGCGTAAGGCAGTTTAGAGGGATGGAAATTATGTGGAGAAAGGAAAATATTGTTCCTAAAGATGTATCTACACACTGTAAAACTTTCAAACATGTACAATACAAGATGGAATTAAAAAAAAAATATTGTGCATTTCTTTTGGAGTGTCGCTCGTACATTTCACAGTAAACTAGCTGAACACCTGACATTAATCGGGTATGTATTTATTCCAGTTACCTTTTTGCTCTTTCTCCTCCAGCACTGTCTCTTTACATCTCATTCTCCCTGTGTCCATCTGCATGTGCCGTCTCCACCCCCACCCTACCTGCCCCCCACGCTCATCTCCTCTGCACCCCTCTCTGTCCTTCTCCACCCGTTTTTCCATCTACTACTGTCCCTCCCTCTATCTGTCGGCTCCTCCCTTTCTATATGTCTATCTCCTCCTCACCACCTTTTGTTGTCCATCTCCTCCTCTACCCTCTCTGTGTCCATCTCCTCCTTTCTCTATCGATTTTCTCTTAGTCCTTTTCTCTGTTCATTTTCTACTCCTCCTCCACCTCCTCCCTCTCTCCGTCCATCTCCTCTCCGTTCCCTTTCTCTGTGCATTGATGGATGGGTGGATTTAAAATTGTTGGGCACTAAAAGCCTTGGTCATTCATGCCTGTCTCAAGTGGTAGCGGTGACTAAAGAGTACTCCTGTTAAAACAAAAAGCGAAGGCCATATAATGAAAGCCACAGTTATATAGTTACCTAGAAGTTCCAGCAGATCAGGTCACAGCGGTGTCACATTTTTAAAGAATTAGTAATATAGTGGAAGTCAGTAAGAAGGCTGGTTGATCGCGTAATTAAACAGATGAGCCTCTGCCACTAAAATACACATTAAACCTCAATCCAATTACACTGCTAAACAATTTCGTGGCATCCTTTCGTCATCGCCTTAAATAGACAGTAAGTCTGTCTGTAGAGCAAATGTTGCCCTGCTATCAGCATACAACACAAAGGACGGCAAAAACGTGTGCACCGTGAGTGTGACGACGAAAACACTGCATTCCGGTGGGTCGTCTTGCAGCCATAGGTATGCATGCGTCATAGGGCAGTGGCCCCCTTCTCTCTCTGACCATCTTCTTCTCATGCCTTTCTCGGTCCACACACTTCTCCTCCTGTCCGTCTCCTCCTACCCCCATCTCTATCCCTCCCTTCCATCCCCTTCTCTGTCCATTTCGTTCTCACGCTTTCTCTCCCCCCACCCAAGAAGAATGTTCCTGGTTCTTAGTTCCACAGGTAGCATTATCAGGACCAAGTTTGTATAAAATCGAATCAGGATTTTAGGAGTAGCTCTTTACCCCTACATTTTTTACGCATTTTTCCTTTGTATCTCTAGCGAAATGTGCCCTGTGATAAAAATAGAGTTACAAGTAAATAAGTAGTAAATTGAAAGGTTATGCCTGATACGACAGTTTTACTGCATAAACGGCGAGATCTCGTAAGCGACGAACTTAGTTCCTTTCATCATTTTGAGTTTGTGTGAGTAAATCCTAGTAAAAGTTTAAAATTATGTGAGAAGTTGGTCACATGTGACTAATGGCTCTCATTCTTCAATACTGAATTAACACAGCTGCCTGAGCGTCGGGAGCTACGCTTCCTTCTCACACCCATCCCCACCCCTTTGATAGGTAGGTGGTTCTTACCCCCACAACGATTCTTTCAAGACAGTAAGTGATACGTGTACCAAAATTGGTTGAAATCGATCCAGTGGTTTAGGAGGAGATGTGGACCATACATACCGATATCCACTTTTACAATGATTCTCCAAAACATTATGACCACTGCCCACGGGGCCGTTGGATGCCACGTGGTTGCACTATGGTCACGTGATGTAGTAACAAAAGTTTCTAAGCAGGGCAGACACGGAATGGAGATCTTCCTAGCGAAGACAAGGGCTGCAAATGAGGAAATACATTGAGATAAGTGACTTTGACAAAGGGCAGATTATTATTACGCATAGTCTGTAAACGAGTATCTTGAAAATGGTGATGCTGGTCGAATGTGAGTGAGTACGATGAAAGAAAGATGGACAGTGAAACTGCCACTGGGCGCCAAATGATTAGGCGTCCATGACCGTTCACGTAACGTGGGGTTTGGGGGCTTATCTGCTCTGTGAAGCAGGACAGATGGTTATCTGTGGCATCTCTGTCGAAAGAGCACAAAGCTGGTGCACGTACAAGTGTATCGGAGCACACCGTTCAAAAAAATGGTTCAAATGGCTCTGAGCACTATGGGACTCAACTGCTGTGGTCATTAGTCCCCTAGAACTTAGAACTACTTAAACCTAACTAACCTAAGGACATCACACACATCCATGCCCGAGGCAGGATTTGAACCTGCGACCGTAGCAGTCGCACGGTTCCGGACTGCGCGCCTAGAACCGCGAGACCACCGCGGCCGGCAGCACACCGTTCATCGTACATTGTAGAACATGGAGCTCTGCAGCAGACCGCCCCTACGTGTTCACATGTTGACCCAACGAAATCGTCAATTACGATAACAGTAAGCACGGGGCCGTCTCGATTCGAGCGTCGGTCAATATAAACGTGTCGGCTCTTCGTGTGAGTCACCTTTTTGCTACAGAAGGGCAAAGGTCATCACCACAAACGCAGTCATTGAGATGGACGCCGGCTCGAAAAGTGCAGCATGTCACGGACAGATGCTGGTGCGAACAGTATTATGAAATTGAAGACATTATCCTGAGCATGAGATCTGTGGTAGTAATCGACCAAACCACGTACCTCCCTTCATGCTTGATATCTTTCCCGACGGCGGTGTTATTTTTCGGCAGTGTAATTGTCTGTGTCTAGGAGCTAGAACCGTGCTATAGTGATTTAAGAAGCATTATATTGAACTCACGTTGATACCTGGGCGACCATATTTGCCTCATGTAAATCCTAGTTAATAACTCGGGATCGCTGTCGGGAGCCATCACCGCCTACGCAAATCAGCGGCCCTCTATTTACGCTAATTACATCGCCTGTGGGTAGACATCTAATGCTACATGCCTCCACAAATTTACCGAGAAACTGTTGGATTCGTGGTACGCAGCATCAGTGATTTATTTAGTTCCAAAGGCGACCAAACAGGCTAATAAGCAGTTGGTCATAAAGTTTTGGCTCACCTGTGTATAATATCTATGGATCTATTAAGGTAAGCGACGTTGTGACAACTTGATCTCTATATGATAAATATGTAGTTTCCAAAGGCACAAATAGTAAACAGTGTCCTGCACCGAAAGAGTATTGACTCTTGGATTATGCTGTACAAAGCAACTTGCACATGAGATTCGCGAATATATCTCTTTGAGACGCGATAGCCAAGGAAAGTCAGGATTCGGTTACGATTGTGGACGGAGGCATAACGAGTTACTTTTGGTTGTCTTTTACAGTTACACACATTTATTTTTAATACAGTAGTTCCAGACTAATATATTACAAAACAAGCAGGATGAAAACATTTTTTCGGCGCTCATACCTCGTGTTCTATTGCTATGAAAAGGTAGAGTAAAGTGTTTTGGATATCCTTTGGGCTATGGACCATTTGTGTACCCAACAAAAGGATTGTGTTAATGTACCTATGATACAGTCCAGGGTCAAAGAATTAATATTACACACTTCCTCCTGCTTAGGCAAATGGAGGCAAATTGATTGGTCTTTTTGGGTTAAGATGGCTTACAGTGCTCCGTAAGGGGCTTATGGAGGCAGCAAATCGTTCAAAGACGGTTCTTGAGAAATCCCGAAGAAAACGTTTTCTACCTTGTTCTCGGCATCCCCACCGTAAATCAAAGTAGCTAACCGCAGAAAATTGCTTTAATTTTAATATTCTCAAGGCGTTTATGCAGAAGTTTCATCTTCCAATTTCAACAATTTTCAACTGGTGTCAAGGAACAATCCAAAAATGTTGTTTTTGGATACCAAAAGCGAGCAGTGGATTCCAAGATAGGTGTGCACCGTAAATGGCTTTAATTTTTACGATAAGTTCCTACGATTTCGATCTTTAAAAATCTAGAAAATTTCTCGATGTCTGTATCCATTTCCGTGATACAGAGGTTCAAAGTTAACCAACATGTAAAGTAAGCACTTAACATAAAGTGTGACACAAACACAGCATTTATATAAAGACATAGCACGCAGAAATGTGATGCAAAGTGACTCCGTTATAATCAAAAGGGTTCTTCCAAACCTGTGTTATAGCACTAAAGCCAATTCAAAATTTTGTGCACCCTAAAGTACGGTCCAAGCCATAAAGTTAGTTTTGGGCTGTTTCAATTTCAGGTAAGAAAACTATCAAAAATTTACTGACCTACACAGTTCTTTTCATGTGAGTGGCGAGTCCTGCTGTAGCACGGAAAAGAAGGGAGCCATCGGAAAAATGGTACTATCGAAGCACAAGAAAAGGGGATACCATCCTGTTTAAAACACTCTGACTGAAAAGTGGGGTACCAGTTGCCTCGTCCTACCTTCCAGCACCTTTAAAAATTTTCCCATAAATTTTGCCAAGCGAACATATTCGTAACTTTTCATGGTGAGGGATGAGAACGTGGCAGTGGGCAAGAAACGGAGAACTAATAAATACTGTTAGATAGTAGACAGTATGCGGTACAGAAACAGCGAAGGAGACAATGGAAACTCTTTCTCTAACACTGACATTCTCCCCTTCGGTGTTTCTGTATCACGGTGCCAGTGGAACGTAATTGTCTACCTACGATATTGTTGGAAGCTGAAGATTTGAAATAAAATTTGTGCGCCAGCCGAGGCTATATCGCAGGTTTTCTTGCTTACTATGCATAAATGCTGACCATACACCACGGCTGCACTGTTGTGAATACTCCTGCATGAACTACTCAAGTCAATTCCCTCCGAAACACAAACTTCAATTCACGTCTCCAGCTTATTTTCCCTTTACATTGGCACTATTACAGTGAGGGAACAGTGCCAGTGGGAGAGGAATAAGGAGAAACAGAAAGCGAGTGAGAGTCAGTGACAGTGGGAAACAGGGTCAATGAGAATGTTCACCAAGACGAGATGGTCAGTGTGAGCGGAAGAGTCAGCAGCAGTTGGAAGGAATGAGTAAGATAGCAATAGTAAGAGACAGCAAGAAGGAGACAATGAGAGTGGAATGAGACAGTAGCAGTAGGACAGAACGAAGGAGACTGTGAACGTGAATTGAGCTGAATGAGTGAGAATGGGCAAGTGGGAGTGGATGGATATGAAGGACTTAAGTGTAGGACTAGTGGGTGTTAGCGACTTACCGTTATGGGAGCTTGTGGTAGTGAGATGTGGGTTACGTGTGAAAGGTGTGTGAATATGTTTGCACGCGACAATGTTTGGGAAAATTTTTAAAAGTGCTGCGGAATGTAGAATGAGTCATCTGAGACACCACTTTTCAGAGTCTTTTAAACTGGAGTGTGTTCGCAGTTTTGCGCTGTCTTAACATCTGAATTACAACTACGCGCTATAACAGACAATATTTCGTAACAGTTTCTTGTATTTATAGTTTCTATTCCAATGTAAGAAGCAATTTTAACCAACTAATCTTTTCGAGGTAGCTCAAGCAACAAATAAACAAAATGTCCTGAATATGAAACTGTCCGGAGATCACAGTAGGACACCAAAGTCGGTAAGAAGAATCGACATCACGGACATTTGCGAGGGCTCGCTGCAACCTGCAATGACGTATGAGAGGCGCTCCAGAAGACAACACCTTCCTCTCACCACATCAGCGCCCTCACACTGAGGTCAATATAGAGTCGAGCATGCAACAATTTATCCCTTGTTGGAGACCACCGATAGAGCAGTCAGCATCATAGCGTAGGACCAATGAGTAGTTAAAATTCCTGACGAAATGTGTTGTTGCAAACGTCGAACTCTGTAACTCAAGGGAACAGTTTATTACTCAGTGCATAAAGTGATGCTTTCATAGTGAAAGTTGTGAATTATCCAATATTCCTGTAGCAAAGAAATATGTGAAACTTAAGTAAGTCTATGTAATATAGTGAACTAATATTAAATCTGTTGTAGTTAAAAATGAACCATCTCTCTGAGTACTCAAAAAATCCATTGTTGTCTGGTGACCGTAGTCTCGTCAGGTCACAAGAACCAAATGCTGATTGTATGAAAGGACAAGAGGCAGGACATGGGTTGCGCCATACACTGTGAACCCGAATTGCACTGACAACATTCTATGTTTGTTTAAGAATAATTTTTACATACTTTAGTGTAAGGGACCTACGGTATCTGCTTTCTCATTACAGGATAAAGATGTGATTATGGTTTTCGGTTTGTTAGGTATTATCTTTGTTTGGATGAAAATACCTAGAGAGCAGTGAAAGTGTCAATACTATGTACAGCTTATAAGACGGAGTTACGTAACAATGTTCAGTCATATGCAAAAGTACTGTACTGCAGTTGTTACTGCTGCAGGAACCAGTCAGCATAGCTTCATTGTCCTATTCTTCCACTGCATCTATACAACACGTGCATTACTGCCAACTCTTCGTAAGTACCTCTATCTGTTGTGTACGCTGTCTGATTGAAAATATCAGGACACTCCCGTATAACGCGGAACTGTCCATAAGATGTCATGAGAAGGGAACACGGCAGTACAAAAGGAAACGAGTGGTATTATGCCGTTGGTAGCAGCACCCTGTTGCAATCGGATGAAGGGTTTTGGGTTTGGCGAATGCCTGGATAACGCTATCGGCGTCATGTGCAGTGCTATCAGTGAGGTATGGAGGGGTTTGTGTTATGGGACGTGGGTGTCTTTCATAGTTAGGGTGTGGTATCCTTTTTCTACTTAAGAAAGCTGTAAATGCGGAAGGATGTGAACACGTTTTACACTGTTGTTGATGCGTGTAGTAGTGGAACACGTAGGAGGTGATGACCGTTTGTATTAACATTTCAATGCATCCTATCACAAATCAGCATCTGTGAGGCAATGTTTTGTGGACCCTAACATTCAAGACATTATCTGATCTACCCAGTGTCCCGACCTGAATCGAAGGGAAAACCATTGGTTTGAGGTAGAACTTCGACGTCGCTCCAGTCTTCTCTTTTCGACTCCTGATGAACTACAGACTGGCATTCCTATGGAGACACCGAGACGCCTGATCGAAAATGTCTCCAGCCGAGTTCAGGCAGCAGTATGGGCGGAGGGTGGACACAACCCCCATTAATCTCTGTTGATCCATCATGGACAAGAAACATCAGCTGGTCAAGTAATTATCAATGAAATTCGCCAACAGCCATGTAATTGAGATGATGTTTTGTACTAGTATGACTACCAATTTCGGTATTCCACAATGCTATCTTCAGGCTCCATATGCATCTCTCAAAAATAAGCAATAATGTCATACAGTACCACATATAGGGGTGCGATTTTGAATCCACGACATCCGAGAACATAGGACTCTGTAGGACAGTATCGTTTAGTTTTAACAGATGCATATGTGGCCTGAGGTTGGCATCTTGAAATGCCGAAACTGATAGTCAAAAATAAAATGAAGGAACATCTCAATTACAAAGCTGTTGGCGAATTTCGTGGATAATAAATTCCATTAAATCCACAAATATATCTCCATATACTTTTGACCGGATAGCATATCACTTTTAACGCTCAACAGACTTCCTCTCCTATTCTTAAGGTTTTATACTTTTTTTCTCGTCTCGCTATCACTTTAAGTTTGTACCATGGGAAGCTAGGAGACAATGTTGTTTTGTGGCCGATATCTTCCTCTATCACAAACGGCACAGATGTATTAACACGGTTCTTTGTTAACTTACACAGGAAGCTACGTAACTTAAGATGATCCAGGTGTTGTGCTACAATCTCTTCCGTAATAGTCCACATTATCTTCACTACTGGTGAAGTCCAGCTATGTACATCACTCTGGTCGTTATGTGCTGCCCGACTCTGAGCTGGAAGCTGAACTAACTACGACTGCGGCTCCCACTCGATTCGTTGACTCACTGGATGACTGACTGGGGCCTCCAGTCCGTGGCGACGATTTAAATATTCGCGGTCGAGAGGGCGTTGGCGGCGCATTTCTTGCATGTCTCTATTGGGCATCTCTCCTGATTGTCCCACTCACTCCGGTGCTTACCATCGATGTTCTCGCACCCACCTGGTGTCCTGGCGACAGCTTTCGCCAGTACAATCCTGTCCAGTTAAGAATCAGGTTTTGATAAGTTCCATTTTTACTTCATGGTGTCATGTCCCTCCTGTCGACGAAGTCGTAGTTACCTAAGGGAGGGAAGCCAAGTGGGTCACCTGTCCAAGAATTCTGTAAGCTTTATTCTGTGTTGGATCGATTTCAACTTTAGGTGTATCATAGTTTCGAGACAGAAAGCAGGGAGCAGCTCACGTTTCTCCTAAACAAGCGTGGGAAACCACCTGATGTGGCGGGCCTACCGTAGTTGGCCCACCGGGTGCACAATTCAAACGCCCGCGGGTCCAGTCGAACCGCAGAAGGACTGAGAAGTCAGAGAGCAGACAGAGGCCGACGCCGAGCAGGATTATGTTTTGCTTCTGCAACCCAGCCAAGCAGCCAGTCAGGAAGATGTAGTAGTTCGCGCATCGGGGATTTAAGTTCGCGATGGGCAGCAGAAGGCGGTGACATCATCAGCCCAAATCCAATGAACGTCACCAGGTCCACCGTCGATGTGGCCGTCCAGTCCGCAATCACAACCGCTCTTTAACCAAGACGTCACGTGCCCCTGAGATGGGACTCTGCCAACTCGGAGTGTCTGGACTCCTTTTGTTGCCAAGACTGTAGCTAGGAACATTAACTTTTTCATTACCTACACAGGCGTGCGTAATAATGCGATGTCCTGGCTAGCACGCTCGTCTCACAAATTTTTAATTCTCGATCACCGTCTTTAAAAACACGTTCCGCTACAGCTGATTTGTCAGTATGTCCTAGTTGAGAGTTCCTTTTGTGTTCAGTTAAGCGGGTATTGACACTTCTTTTCGTTGTTCCAATATAAAACTTCCGACAGCCAAAAGGAATTTTTACACCTCATGTGTTGCTGAGGGGTATCGTGTGCCTTTCGCTGATCTTAAACACTCACTAGCCTTCTTGGTTAACTTCTTGGGTAACTTTATGGGACACGTCTTGGGAAAGTTCTGGCCAAGTTGAAACAATGATTAGACCCACCCTATACATACGTATGTATGTATACGGCAGCTACAGAGATTGAGAAACACCACAATTATTTTAACAGGAAAGAGGTAGGCCTAAAATTAGGCAAGATATCGTGGTCGATATTGCAGCAACGATGTGACAATCGACTACCTTCAATCGAGAAGAATGTCGTCAGTCAGAGATATACTTACAGTCCGCCCCACGTGACTTACAATGGTGCCCTCTACGCTCTCTATAAGAACGGGACTTTCACGACCTGGCAGCCACTCGTTGACTCACCTCGGAAGACGTTGCCCTCAGTAGGCAACGAAACGTCAGGAAGAAGATGTTTCACAGATCGACCACGACCTTTCAGACCGCAAGCTTTAACTAATGAAGATACCGCCCGTGGAAGCTTACACGTCATGATTACGAAATTTTGTCAGAGGTGTTTCGATGCTGCGGCTATACAACAGATTAAGTTGAAGAGCTATTCAGAGCACTTCAACATGGACAGTCGTAGCACATCGCTTCTAACTAATCAGTCGACAGCTGCAAAAAACGTCGGAACTTTCATAGTTTTGAGACCGATAAATATAAGAACTGGTGATTAGTTAAGATATTCTTCATTTTTTCTCTTCATATTTCATCAGTCAGGCAGACTTAATCGATGCACCCCCCATTTGGTCCGTTACATATTTGGTTTTCGTTTTGTTTAGGCAGGTCTTCGGTACTGTATTTCTGTCCATGTTTTTAACACATGCGTCATTCTTCACACAGGTTATTCTCGCTTGCAGCCTCTCCATCGATCGCAGCGGTCGGGGAGGATTTAGCGACACCGCACGAATTTGTACTAGAAACTGTCATTACGGTGAAAATTGAAGTTTACATATTTCATGCATTGTCGTTGCGCGGCCCTCGGAAGGTGAAGGGACGCAGTACGTCGGAATCTCGGGCCCCATCCATCACGGCCGGGCAAAACCTCGGCGATCCTGATTTCCCGAAACAGCAAACATTTCCACGGCGCCAGGGAAACGCATTCCGAATGCCCGCCGGTTGCGAGTTGGCCCGTAACGAGGTTACCGCTCGAAATACATTCATCATTCACTGCGGGAATGAAATTCAGCGCGGTCTCTCTGCACTGCAAATTCGGGAAAGTGTTTGGCAGAAAGCCGTAATGGTTTTTTGAACAGTATTGCAAATGACCGGGACGAAAACCCCTGCGTGAGCCGCTCGTTGGTGATATACGAGTAGGTCCGCTGACAGACCTTCAATACTGCACGCAGATACAAAAATAGAAACTCTCGTGTTTCGTGTGACATGGAAGAAAATTTTGCTATAGAGAGGCTCTTCGGGGAATGGCGTACTGCTTATACTAACTAATAGCTGCGACCGGTGGGTTGTTTTCGATCAGATTTCACGAATATTTGCAGCGAGGTGATCACCGAAAAATCTCGCATATTCCTGAAAACCAGCATACTGCATCCTCACATACCTGCGTTTCATATATCGTGGTTTCCTCGAGTACTGTATGCAGATACACTAAAATATTTTCTCGTTGGTAAGCCTCGTCCAGGAAAATATCAGAGACCTTAACATGGGTACTACAGCATTATAGGCATTTAAAATTTTCTGTGCAGTTGTGTTATATTATATTTATTTATTTAAGCTACAACCCAAAAGACTTTTGTGGGTCTGGACTCCAACCAAATAATCCTGGCAACTCACAACACAGAAACACTTATGGTGCTGCCTTTACTGTTAAACAAACTGCGCGAGTATCAGTGACACTGTTAAGAGAGTCGACTGTGGTTTGTTGAGATTCTGTCTCGCCACGACTCTACCTATCTACAGCCGTGCGATTCCCTGTGCACCAGACTCTTAAGATATATCGTTAGTTTTAAAGTAGTTATGTAGAATCAGAACAGCATGTGGTATCCGAGGAGGCAAACACATCTGCTGACAAATTCACAATATCGTGCAGCGATGTCGCAATGGACCAAGTAGATTTGACTGTATTGGCTCTAGCTACGCGCCAGAGAAGACAGAAAACTAGAAATCACTAATGCAACTTAAAATATGCTGTCCCTGTAGTCATTGTATAACATAAACCATGCTACCACGCAGTGATTAAAAGCGAGTCGCATTTAACAAACACTGTTTATACACTGTTAGGATGTCACAGAAGACTGAAATGAGCGCAATAGGCTGTGTACATTTTGAAACAAAAGTTGTTCATAGATTAAATCGACCACACAGACCTATTTCGAAATTTTTTTATCTGCAGCCTATCAAAAGTTCAAGAGAAATTATTTCTATATTAGAGACTGTGATGAAGTAATGAACTGATCAATTTTACAAGCATTACATTGACACCTCTCCCTAACTTCACATAACACAGAGAGGCATCACAGAAATTTTACGTTGAAACACAGTTACAGTTACTGAAAATTGATGGTAAAGTACACCAGGTGTTTGAAGAAAATTTTATAGTCTTGGCCGAAAATAGAATACAAGCTCTCATTCTTAGCCGTCCGCAACGAAACACCTGCCGGCCGATAAGGCCGAACGGTTCTAGGCGCTTCAGTCTGGAACCGAGCGACCGCTGCGTCGCAGGTTCGAATCCTGCCTCGGGCATGAATGTGTGTGATGTCATTAGGTTACTTAGGTTTAAGTACTAAGTTCTAGGGGACTGATGACCTCAGATGTTAAATCTCATAGTACTCAGACATATTTTTTGAACCAAACACCTGTCGAGATATCGCCCGTTTTACTTGCGAAATATGATGCAAGATTCATCTACATCTACATTTATACTCCGCAAGCCACCCAACGGTGTGTGGCGGAGGGCACTTTACGTGCCACTGTAATTACCTCTCTTTCCTGTTCCAGTCTCGTACGGTTCGGGGATGAACGACTGCCTGATAGCCTCCGTGCGCCCTCTAATCTCTCTAATTTTACATTCGTGATCTCCTCGGCAAGTATAAGTAGGGGAAGCAATATATTCGATACCTCATCCAGAAACGCACCCTCTCGAAACCTGGCGAGCAAGCTACACCGCGATGCAGAGCGCCTCTCTTGCAGAGTTTGCCACTTGAGTTTGTTAAACATCTTCGTAACGCTATCACGGTTATCAAATAATCCTGTGACGAAACGCGCCGCTCTTCTTTGGATCTTCTCTATCTTCTCCGTCAACCCGATCTGGTACAGATCCCCACTGATGAGCAATACTCAAGTATAGGTCGAACGAGTGTTTTGTAAGCCACCTCCTTTGTTGATGGACTAAATTTTCTAAGGACTCTCCCAATGAATCTCAACCTGGTACCTGCCTTACCAACAATTAATTTTGTATGATCATTCCACTTCAAATTGTTCCGCACGCATACTCCCAGGTATTTTACAGAAGTAACTGCTACCAGTGTTTGTTCCGCTATCATATAATCATACAATAAAGGATCCTTCTTTCTATGTATTCGCAGTACATTAGATTTGCCTATGTTAAGGGTCAGTTGCCACTCCCTGCACCAAGTGCCTATCCGCTGCAGATCTTCCTGCATTTCGCTACAATTTTTTGATGCTGCAACTTGTCTGTGTACTACAGCATCATCCGCGGAAAGCCGCATGGAACTTCCGACACTATCGTAAGACACTATCTAACTTCATAAGAGATAGCATACTAAATCAGCACAATGCGCACGTTTGGGCAGATGAAAATCCTCGAGTAATCATGGAGGTGAGGGATTAGGATCGCTTCAGTATCAATATGTGGGTAGGAAATGTCGGAGACTGAACCATGAGGCCATATAGTTTATGAAAGAAATTAACAGGTGCTGCGTAGCACCGAATTCTCACACATCGTTGCGCGCACTTCGTAAGCTTGGAAACCCTTACCTCTGTCACAGTCAAAAGCGTGCTTCTCACACTGCTCCCCCCGATGTTTCTTTCGCTTTGTCTTCTTCAGGTCTTCGTTTTTTTTATTTTACTTTCGTATTCTTTTGTGACCTCAATTTTTCCTTCTAAAATTGTCAACTGTTTGCTTTCGTTAACAACTTAAAAAAATTCTTTGTATGTTTTCATCCGCCTACATAGGTAACCGTAGAAATACAGACACCTTTTGCTGAATTTTCCTCTGATGTCTGTGCGTTTGCAGATTTCCCTATAAGACACATGAAAAAAGATCAATTTCGGAGAACAATGCTATATATTTTTCTAAGACGTTTTTGTTCTTGTATCACTATGTCAAGAATTTTTGTCATCCCTCTAATTATTGCGGTTTCTGCTACAGAGAAGGCTGCTGCTAAATCAGCCATGTTGTTGTGTGGTAGCTTCGAATTACGAGGCGTTGTTTTCTTACAACAGTGACCCCATGTCAGTGTGTACGCCTTTTGCAGTTTGAAGATTCTTTCTGTATTCAGTCCTCTGACTTGGATGGTTTTTCCTAAGTACTTGAAGTGAATGAACTATGAGATTGGTCCATATTGTGTTTTCAGTTGGAATTTCCACTCTGATTTTTTGCCCGTACACTATTTTCGTAGGAAGGGGAGTTTATGTACTTTATATAATTCTAGTATGGCTTCATCTTCGTTGTTTCGTAGTACAGCCAGGTCATTTGCAAAAGAAAACCTTTCGCACTCGCTCTTCTTCTTTTCTCACTTCCCATTTTGAAGCTTTTACGTGCTTTCCCTTTTTCTCATGATCGTTCCCGTTCTTTGTTCGAACGAGAGTGGCGACAAGCCGCCTCCTTGTGGGACTCCTGTGAGAATTTAGGATGAGTTTGAGATTTCTTCCATGAATATCACTTTTGAGGTGGTTCCTGATAAGCTTTTCTTGATGATGGCTCTGGTTTTTTCTGTCAACTCATAATTCTTCTAGAGTATTGCAGAGCGTTTGCCTTTCAACAAAATCGTAAGCTTTCTTCGAAAGCCGGAAGGTCTGGCCGAGCGTTTCTAGGCGCTTCAGCCCGGAACCGCGCTCGTGCTACGGTCGCAGGTTCGAATCCTGCCTCGGGATTGGATGTGTCTGTTGTCCTTAGGTTAGTTTGTTTTAAGTAGTTCTAAGTTTACGGGACTGATGACCTCAGATGTTAAGTCCCATAGTACTTAGACCGTACTTTTTTTTCTTTTCGAAATCCACAATTTGACTGCAGTATTTCGTCATTGCCTGACGTATAGTAGAGTTCTAAAGTTCCAGATTTGTTGAAGAAAAGGATCTCCTTTACTGAACACCCCCCCCCCCCCCCCTTCCCCGATTCTCATCAGTCTGTGGGTCTTGTTCAATGTGTGTTAAATCTTATGGGACTTAACTTCTAAGGTCGTCAGTCCCTAAGCTTACACCCTACGTAACCTAAATTATCCCAAGGACGAACACACACACCCATACCCGAGGGAGGACTCGAACCTCCGCCGGGACCAGCCGAATCTGTGGGTCTGCTTGCGTCTCAAGTCGGTCAGGAAACCAACAGAAAACATTTTATAAGCTGCTGAAGGAAGTGAGATTCCTCTGTTGTTGGTCGAATATGTTTTGTGTTCTTTCATGTGGAGTAGAAGTATGAAGGCGCTCTTCCATCCCTTTGACATTTTGTCTGTTTCCCGGACTTTTGATATTATCAGTGAATTTGGGTGTTACATTTTTGTGGCCCAATTTCCGTAATTCAGCAATAATTCCATCTTCACAATTTCAGGGTACATATTAGCGTCAGATATTTGTGACAAAGTAAACTGTACCAGACGAGGATTTGAACTGGGACTTCTGGCTTTTGACGAGTGTTCGCCTTACCTGTTTTGACTGCCCGAGGACACCCCAGTACCCCTCCAAGGTAGGGGGGCACCTTAGCCTGCCCGTTCCCCATTCCTGAATCCCCTAGCCTTTTGGTTCCGGCGTGCGTTGTCATGAATGGACGCCACATTGAACACTTCCGGTAAACACGTGTTTATCACAGAACCTAGCCATTTGCAGACCAATGTTTACTGGACCTATTTTCTCCTCTGTAGCAGTACTACCACCTCTTACAGTATCCAACACTTGGCATCGTAATTGTCTTATACTTTCTGAAACTTCCTGTTTCTAACATGCCGTCCTGTGTACATAGTACTAAATTATGTAAACAGCACTGTAGTACGGGAGAAATTTACAGTTACGTTCAATATCGCTTATGCGAACAAAGATCTCCATAATGACAGAAGAACGTAGGCTTCCGCAGCCGGTGTCATAGTGATTAAAATTCTTCTAGTTATTATGCCACGTCATTACTAAGAACTAATAACAATAATATACTAAAAACGACGTTTAGGCCGAATTGCAACGGACTTCCTCAGGGCACGACTGGTTTTGAATGGGGATAGATGCTACTATTTATTACAGTCTATCGATATCTGGCGTCACTGTTGTAAAACTTTTAATTGGCCTTCTAATATGACTGGCTAGTCAAGGGAAGATGGAAGGAAAGAGGCTATTCGTAGATGTCTATGTCGGCACGTTGGAACACGTGAGGCAATACTGACCCTACGACTTAGAAGAAAGATGAAGGAAAAGCAAACCTACGTTTCTAACATTTGTAGAGTTAGAGAAATCTTTTGACAATGTTGATTGGAATACTGTCTTTCAAATTCTGAAGGTGGCAGCGGTAAAATACAGGGAGCGAATGGCTATTTACTATTTGTACAGAAAGCAGATGGCAGTTATAAGAGCCGAGGGACGTGAAAGGGAAGCAGTGGTTAGGAAGGGAGTGAGACAGGGTTGTAGCCTCTCTCCGATATTGTTCAATCTGTATATTGAGCAAGCAGTAAAGGAAACAAAAGAGAAATTTGGAGTAGGAATTAAAATCCATGGAGAAGAAATAAAAACTTTGAGGTTCGCCGATGACATTGTAATTCTGTTAGAGACAGCAAAGAACTTGGTAGAGCAGTTGAACGGAATAGACAGTGACTTGAAAGGAGGGTATAAGATGAACATCAACAAAAGTAAAACGAGGGTAATGGAATGTAGTCGAATTAAGTCGGGTGATACTGAAGGAATTAGATTAGGAAATTAGACACTTAAAGTAGTTAAGTAGTTTTGCTATTTGGGGAGCAAAATAACTAATGATGGTCGAAGTAGAGAGGATATAAAATGTAGACTGGCAATGGCAAAGAAAGCGTTTCTGAAGAAGAATAATTTGATAACATCTAGTATAGATTTCAATGTCAGGAAGTCGTTAATGAAAGTATTTGTATGGAGTGTAGCCATGTATGGAAGTGAAACATGGACGATTAACAGTTCGGACTAGAAGAGAATAGAAGCTTTCGAAATGTGGTGCTACAGAAGAATGCTGAAGATTAGATGGGTAGACCACATAACTAATGAGGAGGTATTGAACAGAATTGGGGAGAAGATGAGTTTGTGGCACAACTTGACTAGAAGAAGGGATCGGTTGGTAGGACATGTTCTGAGGCATCAAGGGATCACCAATTTAGTATTGGAGGGCAGCGTGGAGGGTAAAAAGCGTAGAGGGAGACCAAGAGATGAATAACTAAGCTGATTCAGAAGGATGTAGGCTGCAGTAGGTACTGGGATATGAAGAAGCTTGCGCAGGATAGAGTAGCATGGAGAGCTGCATCAAACCAGTGTCAGGACTGACGACCACAACAACGACAAATGTGGTCAACGATTGGTATCTGTCCGACAATCATCGTTCGGCTTCTGGTCGGCAAGTTTTCCTCCTGGTGTGCACGGAAGTGGACTGACAGTTGCTCTACAAATGTTTGCGCAAATACGCCCGTGTCCCGTGTAGCTTCTGCCCCACGACCGCTCGCGGCCTGTTGGACTGGGATGGCCGGCAGCCAGGACGCCGGGAGTTTTTAGTCATCTTCTCTCTCGACTGCTGCTTAATAATTTCGAACCCCTCGCGTATTTTGCACTCTGGCATCCCCGATTCTTTCGCCAGTACTCGGGCTTCCTGGAACCTGATAGGTTGTCCACAGTCACGGTAGTGCTCCGCTATCGCCGGTTTTTAAGTTGTTCCAATCGTAAATAGCGTTTGTGTTCTGCTACTCGTAAGCTGACAGGTCTCCCTGTACCTCCTATGTAGGCAGCTCCACACTCACACCGTAGTTCACAAACACCTGCAGTCTTAAAATTGTTACATCCTCGGTGGAACCTATCATTTCGTGGATCGTGTGATTGCTTCGAAAAACCCGTTTGAAACCTTGTCGGCTGAAGGAGGTTGCGTAACCGTTCAATGACGACTTTTACATATGCTAAGTGTACCAGTGGAAGCTCCTCTTCTTTGCCTTCTTCTCGTGTTCTGATTCTCTTGCTTTTAGCTACCTTTCTTATGATGATGTCATCATAGCCGTTGGCTATGAAACCCATAATGGGTTGTGACAGGTAATAGCAAACTTGTTTATTCTGTTGGTATCGGTGACAGTCAATGCGAAGCCAAATCAAAACGTCCGCATTTAAAGCAACAAACTTCACTGACCTTGAGCTGACGGAACGTCGTATGCGGCCGTGGAGGGATCACTGGGTGGCCGACGCCGCCCCGAGTCGGCGGCCTGTATATGAGCGGCAGCGGCTGGAGAGGAGAGCGGGTGGGGTCCCGCGGCCGGACAGAGGCCGCTTTGTGTACAGGCAGATCCCATTACGATTAGCCGCCAGGCGCGGCCGCTCGGCGTCTCATTAACAACGAGCAGGCCGGCGTCGCCCGCCGCACTTTCTGCCCGGGCCGGCTCGGCGGCGGGCAGGCAGAGGCGCCACAAAGCGAGCCGCCGGTACAGGCCGGCACTTAATGAGAGTCACGGCGGGCGGGACCCCGGTAATTGATAATATTAACGCGCACCAAATCAACAAGTGTCTTCATAGCTGGCAAGCCGGAAACACCGGACCGCATCTTCCACTTTTGGCTCGCGGCTACGAGACTGCAGCAGCTTACACCGAAGATCTTCTGCATCGATGGGTGATCTCTAGTACCACTGTGTGGACATCACGTCTCAGAAATTGTAATTCACTACTGGCCATTAACATTGCTACGCCAAGAACAAACGCAGATGACAAACCAATATTCGTTGGACAAATATGTTATACTAGAACTGACATGTGATTACATTTTCACGCAACTTGCGTGCATACATGCTGAGAAATCATTACTCAGAACCACCACCTCTGGCCGTAATAACGGTGTCGATATGCCTGGGCATTGAGCCAAACAGAGCTTGGATAGCTTGTTCAGGTACAGCAGTCCATGCAGCTTCAACGCTATACCACAGTTCTTCAGGAGTAGTGACTGGCGTATTGTGACGAGCCAGTTGCTCGGCTACCAGATGTTTTCAGTTGGTGACAGAAGTGGAGAATGTGCTGGCCAGGGCAGCAGCCGAACATTTTCTGTATCCATAAAGGCCCATACAGGACCTGCAACATGCGGTCGTGCATTATCCCGCTGAAATGTAGGAGATCGAATGAAGGGTAGAGCCACTGGTCGTAACACATCTGAAATGTAACGTCCACTGTTCAAAGTGCCGTCAATGCGAACAAGTGGTGACCGAGACGTGCAGCTGATGGCAACCAATACGATCACGACGGGTGATACGCCAGTATGGCGATGACGAAAACACGCTTCCAATTTGCGTTCACTGCGATACCGCCAAACACGGATGCGACCGTCATGATGCTGTAAACAGAACATGGATTCATCCGAAAAAATGACGTTTTGCCATTCGTGCACCCACATTCGTCGTTGAGTACACCGTCGCCGGCGCTCCTGTCTGTGATGCAGCGCCAAAGGTAACCGCAGCCCCGGTCTCCGAGCTGATAGTTCATGCTGCTCCTAAGGTCGTCGAAATGTTTGTGGAGATGGTTGTTGTGTAGCATACATCCACATCTGTTGACTCAGGGATCGAGACGTGGCTGCACGATCCGTTACAGCCATGCGGATAAGATGCATGTCATCTCGACTGATACTGACACGAGGCCATTGGGATCCAGCGTGCGTTCTGTATTATCCTCCTGAACCCACCGATTTCATATTCTGCTAAAAGTCACTGGATTTCGACCAACGCAAGGAGCAATGTCGCGATGCGATAAACCGCAATCCCGATAGGCTACAATTCGACCTTCATCAAAGTCGGAAATGTGATGGTACGCGTTTCTCCTCCTTACACGAGGCATCACAACAACGTTTTACCAGGCAACGCCGGTTACCTGCTGTTTGTGTATGAGAAATCGGCTGAAAACTTTCCTCATGTCAGCAGGTTGTAGGTGTCTCCACCGGCGCCAACCGTGTGTGAATGCTCTGATTATCTATTCATTGGCATATTACTGCATCTTCTTCCTGTCGGTTAAATTTCGCGTCTGTAGAACATCTTCGTAGTGTAGCAATCTTAATGGCCAGTAGTGTACTTCTGGCTTTACAGCCGTTTCGGTACAGGTATCGTGAGAATGAGAACCTAAATTGTGGACCTTCTCCGCGACTGGCTGCTGCGTTTGGAAGTTGCGCGCCTAAGTAATAAATCTTCTGTTATTAATATCTGAAAAACTAAATAGTGTATTTAATTGCATTTCGTGTAAAACCACCTTATTAATTCATTATTTCAAAAGAATTTATTACCAGAAGCATATTAAACAGTTGCTGACGAAGCACTTCGAAGGTCTTCGGATAGCGCCTATCTTGGATGGCGGGCGAAGTCAGCTGTAACATCAGAGCTGGTTCGCCAGTCACGGAAGACACACCCGTTGCCTGCTTTAGTCGCTATCGGTTAAGGACTATATTAGCAATCTCTGGTTATTTGATGTGTAACTCAGAACAATTTGTTGGTAAATGCGCAGTTCATTGCTCTCTTTGATTTTTGTGAACCTGTGAAGAATGCCCGGCCTGTGTGACCTAGCGGTTCTAGGCGCTTCAGTCTGGAACTGCGCAACTGCTACGGTCGCAGGTTCGAATCTTGCCTCGGGCATGGATGGTGTGATGTCCTCCGGTTAGTCAGGTTTAAGTAGTTCTAGGTTCTAGGAGACTGATGACCATAGCAGTTGTCCCATAGTGCTCAAAGCCATTTGAACCATTTTGTGAAGAATGGTGATTATTTGTGATTCATACATTGATTGTAATTGTGCTCTTTCTTGTGTTATGGTGACAAAGAAGTGAGTAGCATCTTGTACAAACAATCTAATTGAAGATTTAATTATTTATACAATATTAGTTCCTCGCTAAGTGTTAATTAGAGTCTGAAGGTAACGGAATCACAGGGGACCACAACTATGGAACATTAGTGAGAGCTTAGGCATCCCACTCAGGGCGGTGGAAGCAAATAGGTACTGCAATTTTAGTACGAATCAGATCAGTGAGACATCTGTAGTGATACAGTGGGGGTAGGAAGGAGAGAAATTTTCGAGGGAAAGAGGTCGCGCACTGTAATTTTCTCTTTTTTAAGTTGTGGAGAAAGTTTCTATGATTATTTTTCTTTCAAAAGCACTAACTGGATGCCTTTACAGACTAAGCGCCTGAAGAAATGGAGTGGCAAAGAGTTTCAGAGCGCACTTAGAAAATATCGTGAATTAATTTCCTTATCGTGCTGTCGCAACAGAACTAAGAAACAAAGCTCCGCATTCCGGCCCTAAGGTGCCAGTAGGGGCAGACCGGCTGAGATGTCCTTCTGTGACAAGGGCGCCACGGAGAGTGTAACGAATATTAGGATCGTGGACAAAACCGTAGTCTTGTAGCGAACGCTAATTTGACCCCCACAAGCTACATAATACCTTAAATATGTGCCGGGATTTTAGAGATAAATTCCCGTAGCCATTTTCCATCACACAGCTGGTGGAAACTTGCTTACCTCACGTCTTCTAATAACGTCCCGTAGCCGTTTTCCCGCTCACGTTAAATGTATTCTCAATCGCGAATATGGACAACCGTAATCTGCAGAATGGACTGACGACAATGAAAACCTGTGCTGGACCTGGCACTTGAATCCGGATTTTCCGCTTATTCTGAGAGGCCGCCTAGTCATTAGGCTATCTGAGCACGACTAACGCCAGACTCAAACTCGTTGGCTAGTAATATGTGGACATCGTGGGGAAGAAGGCCTTAGCAGAAAAGACTGTAATAAAATCAAGCAAGTGGCAGTGTGTGTGACATGTAAATAAAGGGGTAAATGTGCGCAGGGAACAGAAATGAATATCACTCGTATCATACCCTCGTAACAAGATGCTTTTAAGAACGAATTATTGGCAGGTGGGACTCTAATGACACCGTCAAAAGCCGTCTATGCAACAAACATAAATCACCATCGAGAAGGAGGACGGACCCCGAAAGAGGGAGGAGTTTCTGACAAAAAGTGAGCAGAAAGTTCCATAAAACAGAGCATGCAACGCAGACCGAAGTAGAGCATCATGCACCTACGAAGAAGCAGGAAAGAAGTTTTTGGCGAAAATTCAGAACTATGTGGTATGAAAGAGAAGCGACGTCAGAGGCGGATGTAGGAGTGACATATGACTCAGGATTTGGTGACACAAAATGGGCAGTTGTACGTAGAATTCGATAACATACGTCCTGAGGAATACAATGCGCTGTCTACAGAAGTAAAAGAAGATTCGCCAACGCAGGAAAAGGCGTAGCAAAAACAAAGACTCAGAGCCAGTTCTTACAAGAAACAAACACCTACTACAAAGAAGTAAACAACAAAACACAGACCAGAACAGATCCGCATCATATTTATAATAGTGTAGAGAACGTTACGCAACAGATTAGACTGATAGAACCGATGACGCTCACTACGACATTAAGACATCTAGCAAGTAATATGTATGTAGAAGGGAAGTATGCTACTTTTCCTTAACCTTTTATCGCAGATAGAACCCACCTCACAGTGAAAGACGTGCCAACAGAAGCCGAAAAATTGGAGAAGTTATTGAAGCTGGTTTCAGCCAGAGGAAATGCATCATTATCCTTGCATACGTTGTACTGGAACTTTGAGATGACGCATGGCCGTATAGCGTGGGATCACAAGCGTGTAGGATAAGAGTGACGATTATATACCGTCATCCCTAATGGAGATAAAGATTCGACAGCCTAATTCCACGAGAAGTGTCAGTGTATTGCATCAGCCCAGAAGAGTGGCAGAAGAATTGCAGTTAGGTGTATTGTTCCTCCAAGAACCTTATACGACGGCAGGGAAGATCACCACTGTGTTAATAACTGTCCCGATAGTCACACAATGTCATCGTTCTATGGCAGCAATAATAGTGTTTAACAAGGCCAAAACATTGACAAAAATATAACAGTATCGTAAAGAACAAGTAATTTGTGTGCAAATTGAAACGTCCCCTTAGAAAAATTGTACATCACTGTACTTAAACTGACACACAATATTTTTAGCGCAACGGAATCTGACTTCCAAAAATCCCTACGAAAGAATGGCCCTGACTAACATTAACCTATACGTTTCACAAATCACTTGCAGCACTAAAATCTTCGTTACTCAAGCTACTGCAATACAGCGAGAGCCACTACTGCCAGCTAAATACACTCCTGGAAATTGAAATAAGAACACCGTGAATTCATTGTCCCAGGAAGGGGAAACTTTATTGACACATTCCTGGGATCAGATACATCACATGATCACACTGCAAGAACCACAGGCACATAGACACAGGCAACAGAGCGTCCACAATGTCGACACTAGTACAGTGTATATCCACCTTTCGCAGCAATGCAGGCTGCTATTCTCCCATGGAGACGATCGTAGAGATGCAGGAGGTAGTCCTGTGCAACGGCTTGCCATGCCATTTCCACCTGGCGCCTCAGTTGGACCAGCGTTCGTGCTCTACGTGGAGACCGCGTGAGACGACACTTCATCCAGTCCCAAACATGCTCAATGGGGGACAGATCCGGAGATCTTGCTGGCCAGGGTAGTTGACTTACACATTCTAGAGCACGTTGGGAGGCATGGGATACATGCGGACGTGCAATATCCTGTTGGAACAGCAAGTTCCCTTGCCGGTCTAGGAATGGTAGAACGATGGGTTCGATGACGGTTTGGATGTACCGTGCACTATTCAGTGTCCCCTCGACGATCACCAGAGGTAGTGTAGGAGATCTCTCCCCACACCATGATGCCGGGTGTTGGCCCTGTGTGCCTCGGTCGTATGCAGTCCTGATTGTGGCGCTCAAATGCACGGCGCCAAACACGCATACGACCATCATTGGCACCAAGGCAGAAGGGACTCTCATCGCTGAAGACGACACGTCACCATTCGTCCCTCCATTCACGCCTGTCGCGACACCACTGGAGGCGGGCTGCACGATGTTGGGGCGTGAGCGGAAGACGGCCTAACGGTGTGCGGGACCGTAGCCCAGGTTCATGGAGACGGTTGCGAATGGTCCTCGCCGATACCCCAGGAGCAACAGTGTCCCTAATTTGCTGGGAAGTGGCGGTGCGGTCCCCTACGGCACTGCGTAGGATCCTATGGTCTTGGCGTGCATCCGTGGGTCGCTGCGGTCCGGTCCCAGATCGACGGGCACGTGCACCTTCCGCCGACCACTGGCGACAACATCAATGTACTGTGGAGACCTCACGCACCACGTGTTGAGCAGTTAGGCGGTACGTCCACCTGGCCTCCCACATGCCCACTATACCCCCTCGCTCAAAGTCGTCAACTGCACATACGGTTCACGTCCACGCTGTCGCGGCATGCTACCAGTGTTAAAGACTGCGATGGAGCTCCGTATGCCACGGCAAACTGGCTGACACTGACGACGGCGGTGCACAAATGCTGCGCAGCTAGCGAAATTCGACAGCCAACACCGCGGTTCCTCGTGTGTCCGCTGTGCCGTGCGTGTGATCACTGCTTGTACAGCCCTCTCGCAATGTCCGGAGCAAGTATGGTGGGTCTGACACACCGGTGTCAATGTGTTCTTTTTTCCATTTCCAGGAGTGTAAAATATTCAAACTACTGAAGGCACTAACTACTGATAGGCATAGTTAGCAATTGAAAGATTTTAATACAGAACAAACAATGTATTTACCTTAATAGTCATAATATATATATCAGGTTATGACACCAATTGTTACAAATTTCAAAACTCCGCCATCTCTCTCCCCACGTCCACCACTGCTGGCAGCTCACCTCCAACTGCACAACGCTACGCGCTGTTAGTATCCAGCTGCCACTGTCCAACACTACAATGGCAGACAACAATGCAAACCAGCCACAGACTGCACAAGGCACAGCCAGTGATTTTCATACAGAGCGCTACGTGGCGGCGGCGTTACCAATAACAAAACCTAAAAATCCTACTTACATAGCCCCCATGTTCACCACAAAAAATTTACAAATTGTTTTGGGCAGTGGGCAATAAAGATTTGAAATTTTTTTTCATAATTACAATAACAAGGAAATGAAATTCACACACTTATCGGTACAATGTTGGTCAGAAGCTAACATTTTCTCACAGTCCATAAAGACAGTCTTCATTATTGATCAAAGTAAAATAGCAGTGTTTTTCCCAAAGTCTGATTAGTAGAAGAAAATGCACACGGAAGTAGTGGATTTCCATGCAGTGTTGAAGAAGTAGTGTTGTCCTTCCAACAGATAGACAGTGCTGACTCTTGACATGCAGACAGGTAATGGACCACAACAGAGCAAACCCACAGCAGAGTCAGTCGAAGTTTTAAAGAAAATTGGTAGGTAGGTCGTCATAGAGTAGACCCATTGTAGTACTGGTAGAGATTATGGTATTGGTGGGCCACCAGAGATGCAGACCCACTGCAGTCCTTGTAGAAATAATGGTATTGGTGAGTCATCAAAGGTGTAGACCCACTGTAGTCCTTGTAGAGATGGCCAGCAGCCATCTGTTTGACTGTGCAGGCGCACAATCAGATTGAAGAGTTTTGTGGATAATATAGCAAGTCCATAACCCACGACTTGTCCACTCACAAAGTTTTTGGACTTGTCCTTAGAACCAGCAATGCTGTTAACCAGTCCCTTTCTGAATTATCAACACACATGCAAACACTATCAGTCCCTACTTCTCACATATTGTCCATATACTATGACCAACAGAAATTTGTGCAGTGAAATGTAACTTACAAGTTACTTAATTTGATGAACAGGTGTCAATTACAATTTTATAACATGAGAATACAATAACAAAAGTACAAAATACATCATTAAAAACATAACAGTACAGATAACTTTTGTAGTAAAACAGATTTTACAAAAGAATAGAAATAAACATGCACATCAGTTTTACAAAACGTATGACATAAGTACATACATAAATATCAGAATAACTTTTGAAACATAAACTTCACAAATGAGCACTAAAACAGATCCGAATTAATAATGTCTGACATCTTTACAAAGTAAATAACATATTATTAATGCGAATTATATTTGAGGATAACAGTATTCCTCATCATAGTTCATGTAGCTGAGTATTAGAAAAATTCTGCAACATAAGTCTTATCATATAAACATATAAAGACCAGTAGAACATAAATACACAAGGGTACACAAACACATAGTTGGATAACAGAAGGAAAGGACAGGGTTTGTTTTCAGTGTAACATTTGGTACTGCAGTCCAACTCAAAACTTCGTTCTGTAGATCTTTCGTCATATCTCAACATTTGTTTCCACCAAAAATATCCTATTCAAGCATGCTTTCTGTATTTTGTTCACATCCTCTTTCAAAAATAGTTTTTATCCACTGCACACTACTTTTTTTTGGCCAAATCATTTCTTATAGCTTCTCAATGCATTTCTTCCAATTCATCACAATTCGTTCTCTTTTATAACCTACATCATCTTAAGCTAACTAAAAAGCTACTGAGCTCAAATGCTAAACTAAGGGATGAGACAATGCAGCAGCACAAAACAATTAATACAAACAGCAATAACAAAAAAATTAAAATTGGCAAATCAAGCAGCAGTAAATGTAATAACTTATATCTAAACATGACAAACTCACAAGCAGAAAAAGAATAGTACACTAAAGACAACAATGCAGAGAAGAGAAATGTATATTCACATCTTAATGTATATGAAATTTCAGTGGCACACTACAAAAACTACTTCTAAAAAAATTACCAAGTACAGGAAAAGAAAATTATATATGCAGTTACTGTTACTAGTCCGTTCTTATTGTTCTTTCCTTTCAAAGAGCTCCTTTTTTTAAGAATGTGGATCATAAAATTATTATTTAACATATCTGTTGACAGAAAGTTTTCACACTAGCAAATGCATTTAATTTTATTTTATAAAACCAATGCTGTAACACAGCTGGAAAACAGATATCAAATGAAACAAGCAACTATGAAAGGCAAAGCATAAAAATATCATTCAATAGTCATGTGACATTTCATAAGTTAGTACAAATTCTCTCAACTCTCGTAGAAAAACGCTTGTCATTATCAGGTGTGCAGATGTAAGAAAGTATCTTTCCAAGTAATGAGCGTGTCGTTTTTACGATGCTTTCTGCAAAGGAATGTCAATAGCGAGGATAATGGCCTCTTTATTTTTTTCTCCACCTGTGCCTCTGAAAGGCACACACTAATGGCTTGTTTCCAGGTGGCTGTCGCCCAGCTGGGTGCCCACGACGCATTACGTACAGATGGTCACTTAACTTTCTTACCGAAATATTTACGACACCAGTTTCCGCTATAGTGGCAGTCTCATATAAAAAATTTCACAGGTCAAGAATTTGCGTTACACATCTGTAGAAACAAAATTATATTGATATAACAGCGTCCAAAAAGTTTTCGTCGGCATTGTAATACATTCAAGCATTTACATACATTTCATAACTCTTAAAGTACGATTCTTGGTTTCCAACAACCTTTTTCACAAACCAGAGTCCCCAACCACTACTCATTGTTCCTACCTTATTCGTCGACACTTCTTCAATATTTCATCATAACAGATGCATAGCATAATCAAATAACTCATATAGCATCAGCTTATTGATCATAAACATACCACAACAGCGTAATACACGTCGTAATCATAACATCATAAAACCTCACCCAAATCTCAAAAACGTCATAGCTTCCTTGAATTATTTCAAAACCTAAAAAAATTCTCTGCTTATGTCAAAAGTGTCATCTACCTCAAATGTACTTTAAAAATCATGATCCCATACCAAATACATCATTCAAAGCTCTCATAGTATCACAATGGTTCCGAAAAATATGAAGAGTTCACAAAGTACAGACAAAAATACAGTTTCATAAGTGTGAAGTTCTCCAACTGTGTAATTACGTAAACATCTGTCACTGATGTAGTAAAATAAATGGTTGTCTCTCCCATTTAAATGATCAGATAGCTGTGTAATTAATGTGTTAGAGAAATATGGTACCGATGTTTAAAGTTGTATAAGCAAATACCATATTAGCTAGGGCTTCTTGTGCTTGCCATACACATGGTACACAAAGTAAGCGTGTACCCCCCCTGAGGATTAATGTAATTATACCCTCAGCTGTTACAGATCACAGCAATGGAATGAAATGTATCACGGAAAACCTTTGTATCATTGTACTTCAAATATCTTTACAAATAAATGTTTTAAGTACAAAATTAATCACTCAAATACGTGTACTGTAGCGCTAAACTGTGCGTCGTGTTCTAAGATAATCTCTGTGGAAGTGTCGTAGTTATCGTCCTCCAAAAGGTAAATTCTGCAGAAGTCAATGTACTTACCTCATCATAAACGAAAGTGAAATGCTTTGCGTATAGATATCGTAGTTACTAGGTTTATTGCCGTGATGAAGTAAGTACTGTACTGCAACGTATTGTTGTGCTACAGGAAAGGCTGCCTCATTGTAGCTATACCACAAAGTTACTACTAAAACATCTTTTCCTTTCCGGAAGAATTCAGAAGAACTGTGCAGATATAAAACAGATACACCGCAAAAGCAACGTTGTAAATTGTCACTCATTGTCGTGATATAATCGTGTAGCTGTCACATATACTAACCACTGTGTCATCCGGTATCTCACAGAAAGTACTTTAAATCCAGAATGTATTTTTAAGTAAACC
This sequence comes from Schistocerca gregaria, assembly GCF_023897955.1. Lineage (NCBI taxonomy): Eukaryota > Metazoa > Arthropoda > Insecta > Orthoptera > Acrididae > Schistocerca > Schistocerca gregaria. The sequence continues at coordinate 14,949,814 of NC_064925.1, read as the reverse complement.
AAAATGTTGCATTAAAATCTCATTAGCAGTACTGGTAAATGTTCTAAGCATGTGAGCCTTATGGTCGTTACGTAATCGGGCAACTAACAAGCAAGAATGTACAAATAACAACACTGTGTCGTCTGTTCACTATAACAATGCGTTCGTAATTTCTGTTTAAATAAGTTCTCTTGGTTCTTGACTGGATATTTAACTTCAAATATTGTTGCATATTAACAGATTCTAAGTCTGACAAAGCATACTAGTAATGTAAAGTGAAAAATTTTATTGCAAAGACAAAAGTTAAAAAGCAGAAAAGCAGATTATCTTTCAATAAACGGTTTTACATGCAAAATGTGGTGCCATCATTTACCCTTTATAGTTCGCGGAGTTTTAGTTTCAAAGCAATTATCATGTTGTGTACGTCGGTAAGGAATGCTAAAATTTTTCGTCAAGGTTATTGTCTTATGTTATTTTTCTCTTTGCCAGCCGGCTCACGCGGCTGCCTGCGGTGCGAGTCATTGTATGTTACCTCTTTTTTGGCGCGCGTCGTTACTGGGATTAGGAGACCTAACTTCTACAAATTCACCTTGTCGAGAGTGCCCTGCTCTGTTTGAATCTCGCCAGTTCTGATGGAATTCCGGTCTGTCGTTATAATTATATCGTCTGTCATCATGTCGGTAGTTCCTGTAGTTTCTTTCTTGTCGGGTAAGTGGTGGAGAATTTCTCCCTGAATCGTAACTGCGCGCTGGACCATTGCGTCTGACGTTATTCTGTCTCCCTTGATAATAATTGTTTTGGTTCCCATATTGTCTGTTTCTATGGTTATCTCTGTCATATTCATTACTACGGAAATGCGATCTTTCTCTGTAACCATTACTCTGCGACTGGCTGTCATATGGGTGGTGTCTGTTTTGGTCACAATTTGTATTGTGAGAATGGGCTTGTCGTGTCCAGTTATTATTTCTTTCATCGCAGAATTGTGATGGATGTAACCTGTAATTGTTGTGTTCCTGTTTTCGCGTTCCGCGATTGTCAGTGTCAATTTCCAATTCTTGTAACAGTCCCTGAAAAGCTTCAATGTCCTCTTTGCAACGTCCTGCCAAAATAATATGCCGAAAATGTTCCGGTAATTTGATTAAGCAAATGCGGATGAGTTCTGAGGGGGTGTATAGGTTTGAAAGATATTGATTCTTATGTAACATGTCTTCAAAATATTTGACAAGACTTGAAAATTCAGATTGTTCGAAATGTTTCATCATTATGATGCCATGTTTTACTCGGTCTTGTGTGGCTTGAGACCAATATGCTGAGTGGAAGGCATGGTAAAATTCTCCATCATTGTGGCAATCGTGAATGATCGATCGCATTCTTACAGCTGGTTCATGCTCTAAGTAGCCACACATAAATTGTAATCTGTGCTCCAATGACCAGTTGGGGGGGGGGGGGGGGGAGGACAATGAGAGATTTGATGAAGCCACGCTTGTGGATGAATATCGCTGCCAGAATTCTTAAATGTTTTGAATTTACGTGCAGTAATGAACAGCTTATAGTCAAAATCATCGTGTCGGCGGGTACATATCGGTCATTGTTACGTCGTGTCGGCGGTTCTATCTCAAAATTCGGTGCAACTTGCCAATTTCTTTCATAATTTAAGAAATGCCCCGCGTTATTATTTTGTTGCTTTTCCGTATTTCTAAGTCCCTCTTCTCGTGTTGGAGCGTGAGTGTCCTCTGAAATACATAATTCTTGTATTACTTGTGTCAGCTGATCTTGCAGTTCCCGGATTTCTCTTTGGTGTTGTGTATTAATTTGATTCTGATTTTGTTTGAAATTCCTAATTTGTTCGCACTCTCCTGTATCATTCAGATCATCATCTACCTTTGTAGATAAGTTAGTGAACTGATCTGAAAGTTCGGCTACTTTCTGTGATAGTGAACACATTTCCTCAGTGTGTTTTTCTGAACCCAGTTTCAGAATGTCCATTTGTGTTGAAATCGAATCTACTGTGTCCTTTAAGATTTCCTGAGTTCTTGCAAATTGCGTAACCGAATCGGTGGATGCAACTGAGTCCATTTTAGCTTGCAAGGTGTCGTGATTTTCACGAACAATAGTTTGCAGTTCTTTTATGGCTGCTTCATGATTCTGTAATGCATTTTCATGCCGCGAAAAAATAGGTTGAAAATGCTCACAAATTTGTGTTTTTACCTCATTACAGATTTTTTGGCACTTCGATTCAATGTTATATAACTCAGTAGTTAAATCTTCACGTGTTTGTTCAAGTGTGGTGTCTAACTTTTGAAGCTTTTGCTGTGTTTGTCTCTGGTGTTGTTTTATAGTGTCCCACTTTTGAAGATTTTGTTCCATTGTGTCTAACATTGGAAGCTTTTGCTTTGTTTCTCTCTCATTTTGTTCCATTGTGTCTAACTTTTGTTGATTTTGTCCCATTTTTTCCTGATTTTGTTCAAGCGTTGTTTCTAACTTCTGCTGCCTTTGTCCCATTTGTAGCATTAGCTGTAATAACAGTGCACTGGTGTCTGAAACATGTTCCTCAGTGCTTTCCGGCAGTGCAGTTGAACCGGCAATATTCGCGTTTGGAAAAGCAGAAAATGTGTCTTGATTTATTTGAGAAAACTGTGAGGACGCAAAATCTGAATCTACAGTATTTGCAAAATTGTGTCCTGTCATTTCGGAATCCTGAGGCAAGCTGTTGCCGACCCATCGATTGATAATGCTTCCCTGTTCACTGATTGTTTCATTGCCTACACCATTATTTGCAGCCCGCTCCATTTCCCTGTGCACTATTACCAAATTACTACTTTGAACATTAGTGAATTCATTACGTGGTGGCGCTAACACACTGCTTTCGTCTTCATTGTCATTTCTTAGTTTACTTTGGAGCCTAGTATTACGTTTTTCACACGCCATTATTGTCACAATATTTCACACGACATCACAGAAAAACACAATTTGAAGAACAAAAATAAGAGAACACAATTTCATAGCACTGAAAATAATATCTAGTTAATTGCAAGCGCAGCTGCGAAATACTTGGTGCAAACCTATACGCATGCCACAACTATTTTACTGTACAACAATGAAAAACTACAACTACAGAGGAAATTCTCTCTACAATTACGCGTTAGCAATAAACAAAGGTTACACTAACTACACAAACTACAAGAAAAAATCAGAAGATTCCAGTGAGGTATCCTCGGCTAAGGGTCGACATATGAAACGTCCCCTTAGAAAAATTGTACATCACTGTACTTAAACTGACACACAATATTTTTAGCGCAACGGAATCTGACTTCCAAAAATCCCTACGAAAGAATGACCCTGACTAACAATAACCTATACGTTTCACAAATCACTTACCTCACAAAAATCTGCAATACAGCGAGCGCCACTACTGCATGCTAAATAAAAGATTCAAACTACTGAAGGCACTAACTACTGATAGGCATAATTAGCAAATGAAAGATTGTAATATAGAACAAACAATGTATTTACCTTAATAGTCATAATATATATATATATATATATATATATATATATATATATCAGTTCATGACACCAATTCTTACAAATTTCAAAACTCCGCTATCTCTCTCCCCACGTCCACCACTGCTGGCGGCTCACCTCCAACTGCGCAACGCTACTCGCTGTTAACATCCAGCTGCCGCTGTCCAACACTACAATGGCAGACAACTATGCAAACCAGCCACAGACTGCACACGGCACAGCCAGTGATTTTCATACAGAGCGCTACTTGGCGGCGGGGTTACCAATAAAAAAACCTAAAAATCCTACTTACAAAATGATAGGTGGAAGAGAAACTGCATCCTGGTCTGCATATATTTGCAGTATAGTGATGAGGTCGACGAGTATCTGCTAAGACTACAAGATATTAGTCATCGAGGACGAACTAAACGTCTAGTGTACCACATTGATCAAAGGCGAAGTCAGTATTGTGGCACAGCAGCCTGACTGATGACCATGGAAGACAACTAGAAGAAGCCATTATGGAACTCAACGTATAGGTATTGAATGCACCTCCCAGTCCACCAGCCTACGAAGGGATAGTCGGAGCAATGTCAAATATTGACGTCACTTTAGCAAGTACAGCAGCGGCGCCCCATGCGAAAGACTGGTAGGCGGAAAGAGAATGACACCGAGTGAGCACAATATTATACATTGTACCATCACAGGAAGGGAAATCCAGGAAGCCACAGAAAGCGTGCTCACGAGGCTTAAATACAACATCAAAGAGGCTATCTGGTGAGAAAGAAGAAGGGTATTTCAGTGTCTGAGAAGTCTATCGCTGTGTGATAATGTAGATGTTGAGGCGCCGCAAGAACTGACAGTTGCTATACATAGAGCAATGGAGGCATCGATACCTGTCAGCAACGATCGTTCTAAAGAAGTACCTTGCATGTGGACAGAGGCGCTGCAGAAATAAAGATGTGAAACAAGAAGAGCCAGGAAGCTATACCAGGCCAGCGTGACGCAAGAAGAAGGTTACATAGACATAAGTATCTTAAACACCGTTTTAAGAAAGAGTTAAAGGAAAACGTGGAACGGTGGAAACAATTCGTGGAGGCTAACTTAGAATCCGATCCCTGGGGCGTATGCTAGAAAACAGTCTGCGAGGAAATACGATCACCAACACTCCTATCCACGATAAAAAGGAATGACAGGATGGAAGCAGGAAGCATGGAACAGCCAGCTGCCCTGCTAATGGAAACAATACTTCCTGACGATGGGAAAGAAGGCGAGATAGACGATAAGCGTTGGTTACGGAAAATGTTGTGGAAAGATTATAGAAAGAATAAACTTGTGTACATCTTGCCACAAAAAGAAATTAGGCAACTTTAAGACTGAGAAAGAGAAAATCTCCTGAACTGGACGGGATACCTGCCGAAGTAATTCGAGCCCTATGTGAACAATCAGATAGTTGCAAGGAAGGGTGTCCGTACCATGGGAGGCGCTGCAGTCATGGACTGTGCGGCTGATCCCGGCGGAGGTTCGAGTTCTCCCTCGGGCATGGGTGTGTGTTTTCGTCCTTAGGATAATTTAGGATAAGTAGTGTGTAAGCTTAGGGACTGATGGCATTAGCAGCTAAGTCCCATAAGATTTCACACACATTTTAATAATCAGTAAAGGGCAAAATAATGGTCCAATGATACCTAACTCCTACAGATCAATTTGTCTTTTGAAAGTTCTTGCAAGAGGGGAGTTTGAAAAGACCGAGCAAAAATAAAAACTACTTATAAGTTTGGAGTAAGCCTTTTTTATTTTTCGACAAAGTCTCCTTTTAGACTTATACACATCTTCCAACGCTGTTCTAATTTGTTGATCCCTTACGAATAATAGGAATTGTCCAAGCCTGCAAAATAGCTATTAATTGCAGCAATCACCTCCTCGTTTAAATAAATCTTTGTCCCACCAGCCATTTCTTCAAACTGGGGAACAAAGAGCAGTCCGAGGGCGTCAAGTCTGGAGAATAGGCGGGATGCGAAACCAGTTGGACTCCTATTTCCATTAATTTTGCGACCACAACATCTGATGTGTGTGTTGGTGCATTGTCGTGATGGACAAGGGCTTTTTTGCAGTCCAGTCGCCGTCGTTTTACTTTCAGCTCGGTTTTCAAAAGGTCCAATAACGATGAATAATATGCACCTGTAATGGTGTTACCCGCTATTCCAGATAGTCGATGAGGATAATCCCTTGCAAATCCCGTAAGACAGTCACCATAACCTTTTCGGTCGACGACCGGGGTGGCCGAGGGGTTATAGGCGCTATAGTCTGGAACCACGCAACCGCTACGGTCGCAGATTCGAATCCTGCCTCGGGCATCGGTGTGTGTGATGTCCTTACGTTAGTTATGTTTAAGTAGCTCTAAGTTTTATGGGACTGATGACCTCAGAAGTTAAGTTCCATAGTGCTCAGAGACATTTTTGAACCTTTCTGGCCGAAGGAATGGTGTTCACCTTATTTGGTGCAGATTCTCCCTTGGTAACTCATTGTTTAGATTGGTCTTTGGTATCAGGAGTATAATAATGTATCCATGTTTCATCCACAGTGACGGAACGACACTTAAAGCCATGCGGATTCTTCCTGAACAGCTGCAAACCATTTTTGCAACACTTCACACGATTCCGTTTTCGGTCAAGCGTGAGCAGTCGCGGAACCCATCTTGCGGATAGCTTTCTCATGTCCAAATGTTTATGCATAATGTTATGTACCTGTTCATTCGAGGTGCCTCACGCTCCTTAACTCTTCTGTCATCCATCACCATCCTATGATAGCTGGAGTCGTAACCTCCACAGTGCGTCCAGAACGTTCAGCATCACTTATGCTTATATGGCCACTCTGAATATTTTTAAACCACTTATAAACTGTTCTAATCGAAGTTGCAGAGTCACCGTAATGTTTACCTGGCTTCTCTTTAGTCTCCTGAGGCGTTTTGCCTTTCATAAAAATGGTTTAATCCCCATACGAAATTCTTTTTCGTCAATTTTTTGACAATCATTCGACTTCCTTGATTCACACTAATGCCAAACACAAATAAATAATCCAATATGGCTTAAACTTCGTGTGCGTTCTTTCCTAAGATGCTACTAATTAAACATTTAATTTTGCACGAAGGTTTCAAACGCCCCTCATATTTAAAAAACTGTTATGCAATAGATTACAGGGCAATAGACTGCTACACGGGATGAGCCCTGACCAGTATGGGTTTAGAAGAGGCGTATCAACAGAAGATGCAATTAATAAGGCGATTTCTCTAGCGACAGATACTCCTTCTACGTACGCTCTAGTGATGATGGCCTATATTGCTGGCGGTTTCGATAACCTATGGTGGCTGTCTTTCTTTGGTCGCCTTAGGGATGTGGAGCGTCTGGAAACGCAGTACAACTGCCTGAGAGACTATTGCCACAGTCGACATGCTTCTCTAAGATGCTCAGGAAAGAAAATAACTGCGACAATAACAAATGGCTGATGCGACAGGTGACCTACTGTAGCAGAGGGTATTAATGTCAGCGAGTCTCCCAAGCAGAATGGAGCTCATAACCTATCCAGTTCCCTGACGAGGTGCCAGCTATGCTGTGTGGATGATGATGACTTGGATTTCTTCTTAACAAGTCTGCAGTACCTGGGCTATGTCAAGAATTGTCCCAGATACAGGAACAGGACAACTGGTACTATACACCGACCACAAGCAAAAAAAAGTGATGTCGTTCTGATCTGTACCATCATAACTAACGATTTAGTTGTTCCGAGAAAACAACTGTAGATATGTGTGTCTGCTCTCATGAGCACATTACAGTGTCCAAAAGAAATGTAGCCATCCCTCAGAACAAGATACATTTTGTCTATTCACATTTTTTCAGACATTTAAGGAACCACCATGTGTGAAACATGAATTCTTCTGAGACTCTCAGCATTGAAGAAGAAATACTTAGGAATAATTTCGTAGACTCATATCTCTAATTCACTAGGTTACCATGACATTTCTAAAGTGATAATGTTTTAGGATCTTTTAAAATGTCTTTCACAGCTACAGTTTTCTGATAAATTTACATTTGTTTCATTACTGTTAAACACTGATTTCCTTTTACACACAATAGTCCTACAGTCGCCATAATCAACTACGTGATGCGCTAACATTCCACTGCCAATGCAAAATAATTCATATTATGAGCTTAAAACACTTTCTAGATCATTCCACTAGCGGGTTTGCCCTCTTTAATTCATATAACACAAGAGGTTCTTATTTTTATTATCCTCGATTACACTTAAAGACATGAGTTGCTTAAATATCTATTGTTCTACTTTCAAAACAAAAAACAAACTAAAACTTATATGAGGTTATGGGATGTGTGCCTAACTAAAAACTTATAATTAGTTTTGGAATTTAGCTCATGATTTTACAATGTAAAACAATATAAACATAACGTTTGTTTACATCACACAGGTGGGAGTGAACGCAGTTTTAATGTTTTTTGCCTCTGTGTATTGATACTTTGGGTCAATAGGGACAGTTTGCTACCTAGGAGAATGGGAAACTGAAATTTATGTGCTTCAAAAAAATTATCCTCTAAGAAGCATACAAAATTACGCAATTGTGATTGAAGTTCATTTTTCCAAACAAACAGTGTCATATCTCTAAGTACATTACTTAAACTGATGAACTGGGTTTCTTTGGTAATACGTTGTCACTGATATAATTAAAAAAAATGGTCATGTCTTTGAATCTACGGTTTGTAGCTACCACCTAAGTAATGGAGAGCTTTCAAACAACACCTCCTTGAGTAAAAAATACTACCTGAACCATTAAAATGATTTTTCCGCCTTTATTTAAATGAAAACTTGTTTTTCTGTTCCAAGCAAAAAATTTTAAGTGCATACAATGTTAATGACTGCAACTTCTTCCATATACTTTAATCACAGATTACTCTCCTGGGTAGAGAACACATCTGTAATAAAATGGAATTTCAGATTTGCTCTCCAGGTACTTAAAACCACAACATTTGGTTTGTACTTACAGATAAAGTTCAGAGCACACAAATTCAGCACCACGTCCCACGTTTGTCATAGAGTAAACAAAGTATCAGATAATTGTTTCTATAACATTCACTGTTAGATATCATTGAGAATTTTGAAAATTCCATTTTTGTTTATCCTATTTTATAGTAGGCTTTAAAATCAGCATTCATTCAGACCATGTAGCTCAAGGATATCCATAATAATTACTTCTTTTAATATTAGTTACATTATTTTGAAAGTTAATTTGTCTGTTAGTCAATGGGAAGTTTTGTAATTAGGAAGCCATCAGGTATTCCACAATTCTGAATCTGAATCTTATTCTGATTCGGTGTAATTCTGCGTTTTGTTCTTACACTGGCGAGAGTTCTTCTTTTCGAGGATGACTGGCTTCATCTGGTATCTATCGGAGGAGGTTTGGAAATTCTATAGTGATGAAGAAACTCAGTGAAATCATCTCGATTACTTACCTTGGTGAAGTGTTTACGAAATGATTAAATTATTTCGGGACTACTTTGGTAAATTTCTAAACAGCTCACTCGCTATTACTCCACATTCAGGCTTGCAACAGTATTCTGCTCGATGGCAAAAGGGAAACTCGTAGGTCGCTCAGTTTACACTAAATGGAAATGAGTTATAAAGACGAATGTTATTTTGTTAATCCGTGGTGCCTTACATTCAAAGTTATCAGCCTCTGCAGAATTGTGAAAGAATTTCTACGTTATTGAAAACTGTGTACTGTGGACATAGTATTTCGATTCCTCATTGTGAAATTCACGCATGTTTACATTGTTGTGGGTCCGTTTGGGCTTGTAACTCAATTGCATTCTTTCTATAACAATATATTTATGTACTAGTGAACTCTGTTTTGAAAAAAATTGTGTCTAAACCTAGTAACTTCTTGGTTTTTTGTACACCATTTCGGGATATATTGCATGGACGCTATGTTGCCTTAACTTGTTGATTTTGGCCATGGCCTGTGAATATTTAGGTACATCAGAGAGCACTTGTTGAAATAAGTGTGTAACTGCAGAAGACTGTAAATAAGTGCTCTGGACTGTGCCTGTCCCCAGCACGAAACCGCCCGGCAGATAGTGTTGAAGTCCGGTGTGTCGGCCAGCCTGTGGATGGTTTGAAAGGCGGTTTTCGATCCACCTCGGCTAATGCGGGCAGGTTCCTCTTATTCCGCCTCAGTTATACTGCGTCGATGATTGCTGTGCAAACACTATTTCCAAGAACTCGTACACTATAATTACTCTACCACGCAAACAGTTAGGGCTACACTCGTTTGGTATGAGACGTTCCCAGGGGGGTCTACTGGCGCCGTTTCTAGGTCCCCAGTTTAATACACAATTCACACACAAACGCACACACACACACACACACACACACACACACACACACAGACACTGGCTTAGCGTGTCATCTGGTTTCAGATGCAGAAATGTAGATCTTTGACTGCTGTTACAGCGGTCGCTACTTATTAATGTGCTATAGAATGATCTGGGAAGTTACTAAGACGTTAGAGGGAAGTCTTATTGATATTTTATGCGTTGATTTTGTTGGTTCAGTTATTGTTTCATTCTTAGAATTAGCTATTTCGTATTTGAGGGTACGCCCGCATGGGAACTGAAGGATTCTGTAAGCGGAAAACACACAATTACACAGTTTTCCACAAGTTTCTTGTTGCTCAGTTTTTAAACTGTAGATATGCTAAATCAGTTACAGTTGAACTCAATTTATGTGTGTGAGAGTACTCGACATTACGGGTCATACGGCGTTTTCAATTTCTTTCTGGGACTTGAAGTTTCAGGAACTACATCACTGAAAAGAAAAGAGAATTAGAGCAATTGGATCAGTAGCAATTTATGAAGAAAGTTCTAGGTGCCTTAACAGGTATATGACTGTTTCCAAATGCCAATAAGAAAGTGTAAATTAGTATCATTTCTACTGAGGCACTGCGTTTTATTTGTGATGATCGAAGTACAGAAATATGTCAGTAATGTTTTAGCTAGTAGAAGTGACGTGAACATAAACTATTTGTCATATCTTTCAACTCTGTAGCGACACCAACGAAATTAAATTCAGGAAAAAAACCTCGTTATGGACCTGTGTTTCTTAGATAACTCCATTCTTGGGCTCAGATACTGCACAATTTACGACAGAACTCTCTGAGCTGTTGAGAAATAAATGAGAACTTCGTTATTATGTCGTCCTCTTTCGCAGCTCATGAACATGGCTGCCCTTAAGATAAAGTGCGGCTGGGCAAGCATCAACAGTGCGTGGTCTTTTGAACAGACTGTCATTTCTCCATGCCTCTGCTTCAGTGTAACAATTCTTAATAGCTATCTAATATGGATGAGTGTGAGAAACATTGATCATATTGCGTTTGGAGAACTTACACACACGCACACACACACACACACACACACACACACACACACACACACAAACACACACACACACTCTCTCTCTCTCTCTCACACACACACAAACACACACACACACACACACACACACACACACACACACACACACACACACACACGTGTACACTCACAGCTGTACTGACAATAATGTCTAATCAGAATCTATAAAATCAGATAAATCAATTGCTTGCATCGCAGTTACATCGAAATAGCTCGTAGATTCAGCTGCTTCAACCGTCATGTGCAAATCTCAGGCAACAAAAGCATCGACGCGCGGCACGCGGAACTGCAGTGAAAAGCACTGCTTGGCACAAGATCAAACGTGTAGAAATGAATGTTTGAAACATATTCTCCATGATGCGGCCCTTCGAACAAGTCTACGGTCATGTGATAGCGCATCGGAACGCAATAACAATGAAAGCGGTTTTTGTGGAAAAAAATCGCACTTACTTCATTTGACATTTCCACTTTGCATGTTATTTGAGTGGACTTAGATTCGAAACTGAATCCACGACCTTTGCAAGTCATGCTTGTACTGAGCTATCCAGCTACTAATCACGATACCACCACTTCCTGAACCCCTTTCAATCTTCAGTTCTCAGTACCATCTCTAGCACTGTGCAAACTTTGCAGAAATATTCCATAACTTGCGAGACAAGTACACCTGGAAGAAAGGATATCGAGGGGAAATGCCTCAGCCGCATCGTAACTATTGATCCCAGACTGCATTTTTCACACAACTCAGTGGTACATAGCATACTGAAATTACTGGGCACAGGAGATCTGAACCCTGAATCTTTCCTTTAGTAGACAACGTTCTTATCGACTGAAATATTCATCAACTACCCTCACAGCTTCCGTTGCGCCCGTACTTACTTTCCAGACTTTACAGAATCCCTCCTGTAAACCTTGCGGGATCAGGAGACGTCAGCGTTTCAAGCTAGTGAAATCTCAGGTCCAGAGTGAGCGCAGCGTACTGTTGAACTCCCGTACAGCGTGACGTTGTTTTACTTTTTGAACTACACATTCGTAGATTATTTTCGACGATACGTTCACATAGTCTTAAGACATTTACCGCTAGGCAGTGCATTTCTCCAGAGTAAACCCTATTGTAGTTGTGAGATATTTACATCCTTTTGGACAATATTTTCTCACACTTGTTCAATTTCGTATCGAACTACCATAGCCGATTTTAATTCTTGGTTTTAATTTTTTAACATATTGCTTTCTTATCAAAGGCGCTGCACTAGTCACGCATTCACTTGGCTTTTAACTGAAGCCGACGATTCCACGTGTGAATAATTCCCTTTTGTATTTTATATGTCCTACACGCATGTAAGCGAAGCGCTTTTAACGCCACATAACAGGGAAAGAGATGTTTATCAGCTACGAACGTTACAAAATTTAGCCATATTACGAACTAATATTGCTGAAAATGGAAGTAATAAGGTGCAGAATAATTTCTGTATCTCTCCGGAAGTAAAAATACGGCTTTGGCCCCGCTACAGCCGTAGCGGTCGGATCTACAACACCCCACGCGTGTACTGCTACCTGCCAGGAAAAATACAGCTTTTCGTCCTTCCAATAGCATATTTTCAATAAAACTGCACAATATTACTCTGTTTTTACTAACATTAACAACAATTATAATACCAATTTTGACATGTAGTACCTGAATACTGTTACTGGCAATGCACTTATTCAAGATTTAAACTTCGCTCCAAAGCGAGTTGTGGATTTTCAGGACTGTTACACCACACGAGATATTACACTCACAACACTTTATGTGCCCTACAGGGATTTGGTTTTATCCACAGCTCTGAAGAAAACAGCTTGCGGCTATGTAGCATTATCTTACGACAGGTCCACTGAAAGAATACTACATCTACGAAAGAATACTGTATCTACGAAACCTGTTGTGGTCACCAGCTCTGTAGGAACAATTTCAGTACCTTATTTCCGTTTACATTTCTTTAAATGTGTCAGAAGTAAATTTAAGTTAACGACCCTTGTGGCAACAATTTTACTTGGGAACAAGACAAAGGTAAACTGAGAAAGTCTTGGGTGGATTAATGACCATTTTTACTTTAAATAATTATGTACAAAAATAACAATCTGATAAAGCAAATGTAAATGTAAGAAATCTCATAAAATCAGACTTCACGGTAACATATCAAACTGACCACACTTTTTGTCTCTTCAGACTGAAAGTAAATAATTTCATATGACATTGCATGAATGTCACAACACCACAGTTAATTCACTACAGTCCTTTGACCATACAGTTGATACAAACATTCCATTTAACAAAATGGACAGGGAGCTTTGCATTTGTGTATGAGTTAAGGACAATGATTATAACAAATACTCTTAACAAAACTATATTAGAACTTTGTCAAACTATGGGATGACTGTAACATTCTGATCAATGCTAAGAACTGTAAGTATGAAAATGTTTTGCAGTTGTTACTTCCTACATGAAAATTTGGATAGTCTCTCAAGTATTCTGGCTTTCCAGCACAAAATAACTGGAGACGACTTCAGTAACTATAATCCACTCTCAAAGCAAATATTAAGGACTTTCACAATATTTTTTTTTTCCTTTTAAGCCTCATATTGCCAGGCATGGCTCGCCTCGATCTGGCAAACTGCCAAGCCTCGACTACAACTGCTTTTGGTTTTACGTTCTTTCATTCCTTTGCAGTGCTCACGTCAAGGTCATCCAAAAGACTGGCATCGGGGATTTCCTACCGCTACCATTTCATTTTGTTTAAATGAATTACGTATTTTAATACCCTTAGAATGCTACAGCTAGTACATTTATGATTTGTATGTAGCCATGTATGGAAGTGAAACATGGACGATAACTAGTTTGGACAAGAAGAGAATAGAAGCTTTCGAAATGTGGTGCTACAGAAGAATAATGAAGATAAGGTGGATAGATCACGTAACTAACGAGGAGGTATTGAATAGGATTGGGGAGAAGAGAAGTTTGTGGCACAACTTGACTAGAAGAAGGGATCGGTTGGTAGGACATGTTTTGAGGCATCAAGGGATCACAAATTTAGCATTGGAGGGCAGCGTGGAGGGTAAAAATCGTAGAGGGAGACCGAGAGATGAGTACACAAAGCATATTCAGAAGGATGTAGGTTGCAGTAGGTACTGGGAGATGAAGCAGCTTGCACAGGATAGAGTAGCATGGAGAGCTGCATCAAACCAGTCTCAGGACTGAAGACAACAACAACAACATTCATTTCTATATTCTATTTTTCATAATTTTATTAATGTTTTCACAAAATACTCTCTCCTCCCAACCAATATTCACCACAGAAATTACACTTTTGCATAATGACATAGTTATAGAGGTTACCGTAACACTAACCTTTAGTATAAGCTCTATCATTTAACTCAGTCGATTTTCATTCATTAGTGTTTAAGTAAATAAAAATCTTTGGAAAGTGCAGTTTGAATTTCACTTTATCGTCACAGACTCAAAGACAAAGAAAATATGAAATAATTATCTTTCATGTTGGTCAAACATGGTAGAGAAAGCATCGTGTAAGAAACTAAAACAACCGTATTTGGGAGTGAGGGAAGTATTTTTAGTTTTCTGACGTAAAGAAAAGTTTAAATAGTGGTTTTGCTAGCAACACCCGGTGATGAAGATGGAATATAAAGCACACGTGATGAAGATGGAATTGGTGAAAGCACATGTTATAGTATATTAAAATAACATTTTACCTTGTGAAATGGAAAGTGTCCCTTCCATCAAGTTCTCCTGTTTCATTGTATCTTGAAAATACTCAAATACGCAAGACTTCTGCTATTTTGCACGACACAGTAATGAGAGTAAATTAACTTCTCGTTACTTTTTGTGTTTTCATAAACGCTCTAATCACTGGTATTATCTGCTAAGTTATTTTTTAAATTCTTTTGTATCTATAGGTGATATCATCTCAAGATTCTTTAGCTACAGTAATTGTGCTTGTGTGAACACATCATCATAATCTTAAAACATTGCTGAAACTGTTTGTATAGTGATTTCTCTGTATATATGACTTTACTATTTGTAGCAAGCTATCAGCACTATTGTTCATTACAGCGTCTTTTGCGGTTAATTTCGGTTTTGCAGGTTCAATTTTCAATGTTTCAAATACCTACTCGGATGTTCGGTGTACTGTAGCAATGCAGTAGGCAACGCGACATTCTCTGATGGAAACACCTGTCCATTATGTCGCAGGCGCTGCAGCTGCTCCGTTAGAAAATACGACCCGTCCGTGTGATACTCTGAGTCGCCCTGTTCACTTCAGCTGTGTAAAAGGAACAGGATCTGTGACTGTATGGGTGTTTGCAGAGAAAACACGGCTCTCAGACGGGCACGTAACGTCTCGTTGACACGCCTGAGTTCCCAGCAGGCCTCAGTCTACACACAGTGCCGCAGGGCGGATTCTCGTCCGACATACGGGCGACCAGTCATGGCTCCCAAATGGCTGGAAATTCGGGTGAAGTGGTACCACGACAGTAGATAAAGAACCGAAGAGCCACTTTGTCCATTTCTCCGGAGTCGTTCGCCTACTGAATGTCAGACTTTGACAGTCCATGGAAATAGTATTCACTGACTATAGCGTGAAGCAACATTACGTCCTCACAAACAGCGGTTCAGGCTGAACCTTCTCGACTAGTCAGAGACACTCTGGAAGAAAATCAAGTTCTTACTGCGAACAATAAAATCGAGGAACTTACCACTTCTTGGATAGAGTCACCCCTAACAACACGAATTTGTCAGTCGGCTGATACATTGAACTTTGAGGCTGCCTGTGTACAGAAGTGGTCACCAACACCTCATATGTTTCCAGGCAATAACAGCCCAAGAAGGTGAGATTCCTTAGCTTTTCCTAACGTATTAACTGATCGAGCAGTCCACAGGGGTACCGCCGATTCATAGTCTCCCAGCTGCTCCAGTCTTCGACATTCCAGATACCACCTGTTTCAAACCATAATTGAGAAATAGTAGAAAAATGCTCTGTAGTCAGCAAGGCACCTTACGATGATCGACAGAGGTTATGTTACATCCGAGAAGCATGCGCAGTCTCTCCAATCCTCACCCCCCACCCCTCCCTCCCCCACTCCCTGAGTCAATTTTTCCTAATTTTCCTGCCACTGTCACTTCAAGAGACTGAAATAGGAGGAGTAATTTGTCATTCACTCGTCTTTGAGGATGGGCCTATGGAAATTTTGAGGGTAAGACGCTAATTAACGCCGGCCGCGGTGGTCTCGCGGTACTAGGCGCGCAGTCCGGAACCGTGCGACTGCTACGCTCGCAGGTTCGAATCCTGCCTCGGGCATGGATGTGTGTGATGTCCTTAGGTTAGTTAGGTTTAAGTAGTTCTAAGTTCTAGGGGACTAATGACCACAGCAGTTGAGTCCCATAGTGCTCAGAGCCATTTGAACCACTAATTAACGTCAGGTGCCTTTCACATTGCGTGTAAAATAAATTTTTTTATTGAGCAATACCGATGCTGTCACTCTGATTGAACAAGGACGTTAAGTTCCTTGCAAAGTCTCATTGAATTTTCTCTGATTTTTCTGCTTATTCAACTTTGGGACAGTTCCACAGGAAATTAATCAATGTCCGAATGAGGGTTTGATAAGAGATTTCTTTCATGGCTGTATAACACTTCCTAAATACAGCTGAGTTTGGAATCTGTATTGTAACTGAGGTTATCGATTATTTAATTACATCAAGACAGTGTGATAATTTTTCCTCTCACACTTGAGACTACACGGAATAATAGCTGAATGGCTATGAGAATTCCAGCCCACCATTCAGCCCACGGTCTGGTGAGAGCAGTTTTGTCAGTATCTGCAAACTGCGTAGATGTGGAGGCTACAACTTCACAATCCAAGAGGCCAGAATACAAGTTAGCACTACTGGGAGTTTTGAAAAGTATAGCAGCCATTAAAATGAAACAGCCAATCCCAGAGCAGTATTTTACTGGGCATTAATATGAAAAAGTTACCCAGTATGTAGCTGCCTTTTTGAAAAGTGTCTGATCAATCTATATATGCGTCTTGTTGAAACATATCCAAAAAAGCTGCACTGTTTATCAAAAAAATACGTTAGCACACATGGCCCCAGGCAAACACACCCACAGACAGACATACACATATACAATCACACTTCCGTAAATGATTTTTTCCGTACATGATAAACACTGTTTATGTCAAATATGATGCTACCCCACCAAAAGCCCTGGGCTGAGAGGTGAGTTGGAAGCTCTATCGTCATTTTACACATAGCCGTTACGAGAAAGATTTCAGCTAACGATAACATTATATGCTATATTTAAAACTAAACTGAGTCAGAAATTTCTAGGTCACTTCATCAGCTCAGTTAAGTTATCCTGAAAACATGAGTTACTATAGCTTGAATAGTTTCTAAAATGTGCTAATTCCTCAACTGAAAATCTTATATTTTATTCTCACAAAGGAGATTGCTTTCAGCTTTAATAAAATAAACTCGGAAATTAGATATGAAAATGATGGCGGTGTGGTCAAAAATTTGTTAGGAATAACATCATAATAAAATTATTTGCATATGATAATTTCCTGCTGTTAAAGAACAGACAAGTTTGTTACAAGGCTGTTCTGCAAATTTCCCAGTTTGTGGTACGAGAATGGTTGTGTGGACCCTTTGGTCTGGATATTTGACGAACACTTCCTGTTTATAAGTGGCGTGGGCGTGTCGTTTATTTGCCCTTTCAATATTTTATGTTTGTATGGGCAGTATTAGCTTGTGACTTTGTCGAGTTGATTTAATGCTACATAATGAATGACTTTAACGGCAACGGCCACTTTTATTTCTTTTTGAACGTATGGTTGTATCCGGTTCGTTAGTAACTGGGAGCGGGTTCAGTGTTGATTTTCTCTGCACGAAGCGTCTTTTGGGCGTAGAGTTTGGCCTCACTGGTGTACCACTTCCGCAGTGTAGTTTAGGAGGGCAGAGTTTTAAGGTATGGATTATGCGTTTCGTCTAGGATGCGAACCGTAGCGCTCAACGTTTGTCACGTTTGCTTAAGTCACTACCCGGGTTCCCAGTATTATGGAATCTTCGGAGTTTTTTTTTTTCTTTTCATCTTATATGTTAATAAATACATGTTTTTGGTTTTCTTCTGCAGGGTTTGCACATGAGCGTTTCTACGTTGATGGTCCGGTATGTGTAGTTGCACGTATGTGGCTACTGGTTTCACTGATTAACTATTACTCTGTTACTCATTGTAGCCTATTGTTACACGTAAATAGCGGATTAGCCACACGAGATGTTCCTGTGCAGTAGTCTGTCGACATATTTCATGTATGCTACTTTTAACCCTGTAGGTGCATACCGGAGGCAGCTGTTGACAATATTGTTGTACGTCCAGTAAAATTTTTGGAATAAGGGGAACTTTGGTGCCATGATTCGTGGCTCTTTGGAGATATTGCATCTCGGATCTTTTACATATGCAAGTTACGCACTTGCTAAGGATATGTCGTAGACCTTAGGGAAATGACTGGTTTGCTTTAATGTCTGTGGAGCACGAGTCAATTTATAGACCCGGTTTTAGACAGTTTTTAATGCTTTTGCTTATTAAAATATATGTTGGTATGTCAGTGGGTTTGTATTTCCCAGCAAATGTTTGTGCGTTATGTGAGGGTTGCATTCGCCCACTCAAGCCAATTGCTATTGTGTTAGTAGCCTGTTTCGTTTATTATTATTGGTATATCGCATATTTGTAGGTATCCCGTAAGGGATAAATGTTATTGTGAATGCTTTGCAGGTGTAACTCATTGTATATGTGGGTTCCCCTAAAGTGCATTACGTCATTTATGTAAAATAAAATGCAATGTAAGTTAGATGCTGAATTTTGGTTTGTATGGAAAACAATAATATACTTTTATTATGTAATTTTATGACGTGATTTATCCCTTTTTAATCATAAACTATGATTTATGTTGCCTGTGCTCTTTTAATCCTCCTCTATCATGTAATGTATGTTTCCATATGCAGGAGCCTGAAAATGAGACCATGTGGTGTCGAAACTGGTAGCAGGTGTTGAAAAGAATAAACGACAACGATTCCAATACAGCTGTGGTTTATTTATCATGTTTCAAGTACTTTTCGCAGTGGGATTATTAGAATAGGTTGAGGGCACTGAAGTCGCTAAAATTGCGTGCAATTGAAAGATTTGTACCACACCTCCGTGTCATAAAAAATTATTATTATGTCTTCAGCAATAAATTCCCCGCCATTAACTTATGTGGAAAACCGAAGGATTGAAGTGTGCTTCACTGGACCTTATGGGCAAAGGGAGCAGGTCTGTTCACTACATCTTCCTCGTCATCCCTCTAAGGCACCCGCTGTGATGTGCTACGTCTAACCGACTACTGAATGTGCTGTATTAGTTACACCCGTTTTCTCCAAATGATCTGTTATTTTGTAAAAACAAAATGAATTCATATGTAAAATTTATTTCCACTTCTTAATCTCCTCTGTGAACCTCTTCATCCCAGAATAGCACACACACGGAACGCCCCCAGTTATTTACAGGATATACTCAAATCTCTGTTTCCCTTAGAAGTTTTCGCCATCTGTTCTTCTATTTAGCACCAGGGAAATTATTCCCTGATGTCTTAATGCGTGTCCTCTTGTCCTATCCCATGTTCTGGTCAATGTGTTCCACATATTCGTTTCCTGGCCAGCAGTTGGCAGGACATCCTCATTTCTTATCAGCCCACTTTATTTCAGGATGCATACTGTCATTTTCGGTTAGTTGGTGGCTACCGACAGCGCAGGCCATTGGACAGTTGGAAGAGGTTGTTATGGAGGGGTGGCTGTTCTTTACACTGCTACCTGCTTAAATCTGATGGCTGATTGGAAGACAGCTTCTTTGGTGGTTGTGTATTGGCTGTCTGTTGCCTGTGTGACTGTGGCAAGTGATTGGTTGCCAACGCTAGATGGTGACTAGAAGGCAAAAGCAAATCGGTATCTTGTATCCATAGCATGGTGTTTTCCTGCAACAAGACGTGAAGGTCGCATGGAATTTCTCTCGTTGCCGCCGCCTACGCTCCCAAACCAGAGTCACTTGTCGCCGCCTGCCTCTGGGTTCGAATCGCCGGCATCCAGGTCGCAGGTAACTGGCAGCTATCCTCCCGATTTCACCGATGTAAACTCCACCGCATTCACGCCTGCAGTGTGTAGACCATTCAAGGGAGACCAATTAGCACTCACGTTTCGGAGCACGAACGTTACTTACGGCTGGGACTGAAAAACAAGTCTGATATAGCAGGACACCAACAGGAATGTGACCATCCTATCAGGTTTCAAGAACCTCGCGTGCCTGCTCGGCAGCTGTGAGTGTAGAAACTCAAAGTAAGTGAGTACTGAAGCAAAGTCTCTAACGCTATGAACGAGGACTGCTATAAGTTAGCTGCAACCTAGCTGCCAGCGATTCGAGCCCGGAGGACCGCACATGTTCGTCCGTTGGCGGCGACCCTCGCACCTGGTTTGGCATTGTAGACTGCGGCGGCAAGGTAACTGCGGTGCGGCCTTCCACCACGCTGCAGGAAAACACCATCCCCTAGATACAAGTTGCCGATTCGATATTGCATTCCAGTCACTTATCAGACGTACCCACCAATCGCTTACCAGAATGGCACAGGCAACAAATAGCCTATACCCTACCTTCTATCAATCACTATTACAGTTGTCTTCTAGTCAGCTATCAGGGTAGTACAGACAATAGCATACCATGCAACCAGACCCCCAAAACACCCTTTCCAAATAGTTCAATAACATCTCAGACATGTCGGTCGCAACGGCGTAACCGAAAATGCTACCATACAAACGAAGATGTTCACCAGTGTACAGCAGTGAACCGCCCTGAAGGGGTCCACAGCACGTCAGTCGAAACGTCGGCAGTTTAGCTGTTCTAGTAGTTAGAATCACAAGGCCCAACACATAAAATTATTTTATGCAAAACAAATGGAAGTGTATGAGGCGATACTTTCACGAAAATGTGGTGGTACAGATGCATGTGGAAGTTAACTGGGCTGAGAATTAGTAAGAATGTCCTCTCCAATACAGACCATAAACGAATATGCGGAACACACTCACCGACAGGATTATAGGACATGTGTCAAGATGTCAAGGAATAACTTCCCTGGTGCTAAAGAGAGCCACAGTTGGCAAAATATTCTAGGGACAACAAAGATTTTAATACAAATAACTGGGGACGTAGCACGTATGTTCCATTCTGCGATGAAAAGGTCCACGCAGGACATAAAGAAGTGGAAGTAAATTTTGAATGAGAAGTACTTTTGTTATTATAACACAACGAGTCATTTAGAGAAAACAGATATAGCTAATAGAGCGAATTCAGTAGTCACCTACATTTTGCAAGTAAAGTAGGCTGCTTAGGTTTTTATGTGGGTAACGCCACGTAGCGCTGTGTATGAAAAATTGCTGACTCCGCGGTGTGCAGTCTGTGGCTGGTTGGACTCGTTGTAATATTCGCTATTGTAGTGTTGGGCAGTTGGATGTGACCAGCGCGTAGCGGTGATATGACTTTTGAACACTATTAAGGTAAATACATTGTTTGATCTCTATCAAAATCTTCCATTTGATAACTAAGTCTATCAGTAGTTAGTGCCTTCAGCAGTTAGAATCTTTTATTTAGCTGGTAGTGTTGGCGCTCGCTGAATTGCAGTAGCTAGACTAACGAAGATTTTTGTGAGGTAAATGAGTCATGAAAAGTATAGGTTGTTGTCAGAGCCATTCTCTTGTAGAGATTACTGAAAGTCAGATTGCATTGCAACGGTTGGGGTGGCCGAGCATCTCTAGGCGCTTCAGTCTGGAACCGCAAGACCGCTACGGTCGCAGGTTCGAATCCTGCATCGGTCATGGATGTGTCTGATGTCCTTAGATTAGTTGGGTTTAAGTAGTTCTGGGTTCTCGGGGTCTGCTGACCTCCGCTGTTAAGTCCAGTAGTGCTCAGAGCCATTTGAACCATTTTGAAATCCGTTGCGTTAAAAATATTTTGTGTCAGTTTAGTGATGATCAGAATAAGTAAAGTGAGAACCGTCTGAGTGCGTTGAGTTTTGCTCGACTGTTTGAAAATCAAGTAACGTACGTTTTACCAGAACAGTCATTCTTTACATACAAAAGGGAAGTCTCAATTTGTTAGACATAGCACACCACAGTGTGTGACTTCGAGGGATGGAAAGGAATATGTAGTCAATAGATTTGCTCTCTTTGCTGATAACGTCCAATACACAATATCCAGTAAAGCCCTCTTCAGTCCATCATCTCTCGACATAAGCAAACACGTGACCATTTACTGATAACAACGTAATAATTAATAATTTTTTATGTCTCGACGGCCTGGTACTAATCTTTCAACTGCACTCCATTTCGGACACTTCAGTGCCCTTAACATATCCCGTTAATGCTGGAGGGAAAAGGGTGTAACTACGAGTAGTCGCATTGCTGTTAATCGGGGCTGAGTTCTAAGTGGTAATCATCGCTGAAGACAAGTCTGCTCCAGTTAATCGGATTCCTAGCCGAAGACGTGTCTGGAGACGCCCTGGATAGCGGTGGGGTACCAACCTGACTGGCACCCGTCAAACGGACTGACAACCAGAAGTGTGCATTCGGGGTACCATTTCTGTTCATAGCTGGAGGCCTTTGTTTGGCATACTCGGGAACCTTACAACACCCTACATCAATGGTATTCTACTCCATATTTTGTTGTCCTTCACAGTAAGCCATCCCAGGTTTGTTTATCAGCCAGATAATGCCGCCCACACGCGGCGAGAGTTTCTACTGTTTGTCATCGTGGTTGCAAAACACTATCTTGGTGAACAGTATCGCTGGATATCTCCTCAACTGAGAACATTTGGGTCATTACGGTCAGAATCCTCCACCAACTCGAGTTTTTGACCATACAGCGCGCCTTTTCCCGTCCCATTCTGATAACTGCTTCGTAGTGAGTTGTCTTTACATACTTACTTATTTTTCACACACAGTCGAAGATTATTATTTGATTTTCAGGGAAACTACAATACGGAACGCATAAACATGAATCGCTGAAATCAAGCACACCGTAAATATTGTGAGAATGAGACGATCTGTTTTACAACTGTTTTCCCTCATGTATATTGGGATGGGCAACATAAATTAATAGTGTTTGGACAGTTGGAGTGATGCCATCATACAAAGTATCAAATGAAAGCTGATGATATCAGCAACCACCAAATATCCAGCAGTAATGCCAAAAGTTACAAATTATACTATACGATACAGCTACGCAAACGTGCCACAGTCTCAGGTTGTTGACAGCTACCTGTAGTATAAAGGCAGCATGCTTAGTTCCTCACCTAATTATCATAGATAATGATTGCTTATTTGTTATTGCCTTTCAATCTCCAACGAAATTGCCCACCAATCGCTTAGCAGCATGGCACAGGCAACAGGCAGCCAGTACATAACTTCGACCAATCACGTACTAGAATTGTCTTCCCGTCAGCCATGAGAGCAGCACAGACAATAACGCACAGTACAGCCACACCTCCGTAGCGACCTCTTTTAAGTATCCAGTGACATCCAAGATATGTGACTATAGCCACGGGACGGTCGAAAATGACAGTATATGAAAGAAGACACACACCACTATAGAAGCAGTCAAGTAAGCTGAAGCGGACCAGAGGGAGTAGATAGCAACATCGGCAATGTGGCTCCGTATTTCAGCAGCTACAATAGCCCAATAACCAAAATTGTTTTATCCCAAATGATACCGACGGTGGGAGCTTACCAAACTTTCCTTACCTTCTTCATATTAATACCGTGGCAACACTATTGTGCTTATGAATAAGTATCAAATAATACATAATTAAACAAGAGTAGCTCCTTTCATACATTCTTTTCCCCAATCCAAATGATACACGTAAGTTCTGATAACACACATGAGTTATTCTGTTTTATCTGTGACAGAGCAACAGCCACTTGCCAGTAATTTTTATCGATGTTATGGTATCTTGGGTATAGTGCACATACTTTTGCCTCTATGGAATGCTTATTGGTACATCAAGAACGTAGTAAAAGGTGAGATGCTTTTTTCTGTTGCTGAAAGTCTCGTCCCCAACTGAGTACTGCTAGCGAGAAGTCGTGGTGGGGGGAGGGGAGGGGTGGGGGTCCGAGTGAACGTACTGAATCCCCCCTTCCCCGCCGCCCACCTACCCACCAAGACCACCGCAGTTCAAATTTATTTTCACAGCGAGTTAGCTAGTATGCTACAAATTTTTTGGAAGATTTCTTGATGCCTTCAGCTGCCATTCTCTTTATTTTATGTACTGTTGTACAATTTCGGCCTTAGGCTACTTTCAAATATCTGGAATGGAAGTATCGTACAATGGATACATTTGTCACACTAGTGATTTTGTGGCAGAAGCAAGTCATTATCTATAGATATATTAGGCGCATTACAACTTACTTTATGGATGAGTTTTTAAATGTAGATTATGTCATGTACGTCGTTGTCCCTATGATATCGTGTTATGCTTATAAAATAAATCCTAGATATTCACGCTATTTCAGGAGAACGCTACTTTCGAGCAGTTGTTGCAAAGCTCTTACATAAGGCCCAGGTTTTAACGTACCTGATATTAGGATGACTGTAATTATTTGACAGGAAGTGACTACTTCACCAACATATGCTTTTGTTCTCAGTTATGTTTAATTATACATTCATCATTGGTGTAAATATGACTGTATGTAATTTCTTTAAAATAATTTGTAAAGATTTGTTCTGTTATGGTGAGAGGCCGTCATTTTTGGATAATTGGTGCATCTGCAGGTGGTTGCTCATGTCGCCACCAATGATGTGTGTCGCTATGGATCGGAGGATATCCTCTCTGGCTTCCGGCGGCTATCTGATTTGGTGAAGACTGCCAGTCTCGCTAGCGGGATGAAAGCAGAGTTCACCATATACAGTATCGTCGACAGGACCGATTGCGGATCTTTGGTACAGAGCCGAGTGGAGGGTCTGAATCAGAGGCGGAGACAGTTCTGCGAACGTGTGGGCTGCAGATTCCTCGACTTGCGCCATAGGGTGGTGGGGTTTCGGGTTCCGCTGAATAGGTCAGGGGTCCACTACACCCTGCAGGTGGCTACACAGGTAGAAGGAGTTGTGTGCCATGGACAGGTCGGTTTTTTAGGTTAGATAGCCTCGGGCAATTACAGAATGGGCTACGGCCTCAAAGGGTGCGGAGCAAAGTCAGCACATGCGGGGACCAAGCAGAAATCGGTATTGTAATTTTAAACTGTCGAAGCTGCGTTGGTAAAGTACCGGGACTTCAAGCGCTGATAGAAAGCACCGAAGCTATAATCGTTACAGCTGCGGAAAGCTGGCTGAAGCCAGAGATAAATTCTGCCAAAATATTTAAAGAGGCCCAAACGGTGTTTAGAAAGGACAGATGGCATGCAACAGGTCGTGGCGTGTTTGTCGCTGTTAGTAGTAGTTTATCCTGTAGTGAAGTAGAAGTGGATAGTTCCTGTGAATTATTATGGGTGGAGGTTACACACCACAATCGAGTTAGGTTAATAATTGGCTCCTTTTACCGACCTCCCGACTCAGCAGTATTAGTGGCAGAACAACTGGGAGAAAATCTGGAATACACTTCACATAAATTTCATCAGCATGTTATAGTCTTATAGTCTTGGGTGGAGATTTCAGTTTACCAGATATAGACTGGGACACACAGATGTCTAGAACGGGTGGAAGGGACAGACCATCGAGTGACATTATACTAAGTGCACTATCCTAAAATTACCTCGAGCAATTAAACAGAGAACCGACTCGTGGAGATAACGTCTTCGAACTACGGATATCAAACAGACCCGAACTTTTCGACTCTGTAAGCGGAAAACAGGGAATCAGTGATCATAAGGCCGTTGAGGCATCTCGGAATATGGAAGTAAATAGGAATATAAAAAAAAGGGAGGAAGGTTTATCTGTTTAGCAAGAGTAATAGGAGGCAGATTTCAGACTGCCTAATAGATCAAAACGAAAATTTCTCTTCCGACACTGACAATGTTGAGTGTTTATGGAAACTTCAAGGCAATCGTAAAATGCGTTTTAGACAGGTACGCGGCGAGTAAAGCTGTGATGGACCGGAAAAACCCATCATGGTTAGTAGATAGGAAACTACTGCGAAAGCAAAAATAGCTTAACTGCAAATTTAAACGCAGTCAAAACCTCTCAGACAAACAGAAGCTAAACGATGTCAAAGTCAGCGTAAGGACGGCTATGCGTGACGTGTTCAATGAATTCATAAGTAAAATTCTATATACCGACTTGACAGAAAATCTTAGTAAGTTCTGGTCACGTTAAATCAGTAAGTGGCTCGAAACAGCATATCCAGACACTCCGGGATGATTATGGCATTGAAACAGAGGATGACACGCGTAAAGCTGAAATAATAAACACCTTTTCCCAAAGCTATTTCACAGAGGAAGACCGCACTGCAGTTCCTTCTCTAAATCCTCGCACAAACGAAAAAATGGCTGACATCGAAATAAGTGTCCAAGGAATAGAGAAGGAACTGGAATCACTCAACAGAGGAAAGTCCACTGGACCTGACGGGATACCAATTCGATTCTACATAGAGTACACGAAAGAACTTGCCCCGCTTCTAACAGCCGTGTACCGCAAGTCTCTACAGGAACGGAAGGTTCCAAATGATTGGAAAAGAGCATAGGTAGTCCCAATCTTCAAGAAGGGTCGTCGAGCAGATGCGCAAAACTATAGACCTATATCTCTGACGTCGATCTGTTGTAGAATTTTAGAACATGTTTTTTGCTCGCGTGTCTTGTCATTTCTGGAAACCCAGTATCTACTCTGTAGGAATCAACATGGATTTCGGAAACATCGATCGTGTGAGACCCAACTCGCTTTATTTGTTCTTGAGACCTAGAAAATATTAGATACAGGCTCCCAAGTACATGCCATTTTCCTTGACTTTCGGAAAGCGTTCGATACAGCTCCGCAATCTCGCCTGATAAACAATGTAAGAGCCTACGGAATATAAGACCAGCTGTGTGGCTGGATTGAAGAGTTTTTAGCAAACAGAACACAGCATGTTGTTCTCAATGGAGAGACGTCTACAGACGTTAAAGTAACCTCTGGCGAGCCACAGGGGAGTGTTATGGGCCATTTCTCTTCACAATATATATATGAAACTTACTGGCAGATTAAAACTGTGTGCCCGACGGAGACTCGAACTCGGGACCTTTGCCTTTCGCGGGGAAGTGCTCTACCAACTGAGCTACCGAAGCACGACTCACGCCCGGTACTCACAGCTTTACTTCTGCCAGTATCCGTCCCCTACCTTCCAAACTTTACAGAAGCTCTCCTGCGAACCATGCAGAACTAGCACTCCTGAAAGAAAGGATATTGCGGAGACATGGCTTAGCCACAGCCTGGGGGATGTTTCCAGAATGAGATTTTCACTCTGCAGCGGAGTGTGCGCTGATATGAAACTTACTGGCAGATTAAAACTGTGTGCCCGACCGAGACTCGAACTCGGGACCTTTGCCTTTCGCGGGCAAGTGCTCTACCAACTGAGCTACCGAAGCACGACTCACGCCCGGTACTCACAGCTTTACTTCTGCCAGTATCCGTCTCCTACCTTCCAAACTTTACAGAAGCTCTCCTGCGAACCATGCAGAACTAGCACTCCTGAAAGAAAGGATATTGCGGAGACATGGCTTAGCCACAGCCTGGGGGATGTTTCCAGAATGAGATTTTCACTCTGCAGCGGAGTGTGCGCTGATATGAAACTGCCAATAAAATTTCGATTCTAATACTGGATCCCATATCTCTTCTAAATCGACTCCAGTTTCTTCTTCTATCACATCAGACAAATCTTCACCTTCATAGAGGCTTTCAATGTATTCTTTCCACCTATCTGCTCTCTGCTCTGCATTTAACAGTGGAATTCCCGTTGCACTCTTAATGTTGCCACCGTTGCTTTTAATGTCACCAGAGGTTGTTTTGACTTTCCTGTGTGCTGAGTCTGTCCTTCCGACAATCATATCTTTTCCGATGTCTTCACATTTTTTCCCGGAGCCATTTCGTCTTAGCTTCCCTGCACTTCCTATTTATTTCAGTCCTTAGCGACTCGTATTTCTGTATTCCGGGTTCGATCCCCGGCGGGGTTAGGGATATTCTCTGCCTTGTGATGGCTGGGTGTTGTGTGTTGTCCTTAGATTAGTTAGGTTTAAGTAGTTCTAAGTTCTAGGGGACTGCTCACCATAGATGTTAAGTCCCATAGTGCTCAGAGCTATTTCTGTATTCCTGATTTTCCCGGGACATGTTTGTAC
The DNA here is from genome assembly GCF_023897955.1 of Schistocerca gregaria. Lineage (NCBI taxonomy): Eukaryota > Metazoa > Arthropoda > Insecta > Orthoptera > Acrididae > Schistocerca > Schistocerca gregaria. Next base: position 14,921,440 of record NC_064925.1, on the reverse strand, counting down.
TTCCTCATTTCATCAATCAACTGAAGTATTTCTTCTGTTACCCATGGTTTCTTCGCAGCTACCTTCTTTGTACCTATGTTTTCCTTCCCAACTTCTGTGATGGCCCTTTTTAGAGACGTCCATTTCTCTTCATCTGTGCTGCCTACCGCGCTATTCCTTATTGCTGTATCTATAGCGTTAGAGAATTTAAAACGTATCTCGTCATTCCTTAGAACTTTTGTATCCCACTTCTTTGCGTATTGATTCTTCCTGACTAATGTCTTGAACTTGAGCCTACTCTTCATCACTTCTATATTGTGATCTGAGTCTATATGTGCTCCTGGGTACGCCTTACAACCCAGTATCTGATTCCGGAATCTCTGTGTGACCATGATGTAATCTAATTGAAATCTTCCCTTATCTCCCGGCCTTTTCCAAGTATACCTCCTCCTCTTGTGATTCTATTACTAGCTGAAACGTGTTACAGAACTTAATTAGTCTTTCTCCTCTTTCATTCCTTGCCCCATGCCCATATTCTCCTGTAACGTTTACTTCTACTCCTTCCCCTACAGCTGCATTCCAGTCGCCCATGACTATTAGATTTTCGTCCCCCTTTACATACTGCATTACCCTTTCAGTACCCTCATACACTTTCTCTATCTGTTCATCTTCAGCTTGCGACGTCGGCATGTATACCTGAACTATCATTGTCGGTGTTGGTGTGCTTTCGATTCTGATTAGAACAACCCGGTTACTGAACTGTTGACAGTAACAGACCCTCTGCCCTACCTTCCTATTCATAACGAATCCTACTTTGTTATACCATTTTCTGCTGCTGTTGATATTACCCAATACTTCCTTCCACTTCACTGACTCCTACTATATCTAAATTGAGCCTTTGCATTTCCCTTTTCAGATTTTCTAGTTTCCCTACCACGTTCCAGCTTCTGACATTCCACGCCCCGACTCGTAGAACATTATCCTTTCGTTGATTATTCAATCTTTTTCTCATGGTAACCTCCCTCTTGGCAGTCCCCTCCCGGAGATCCGAATGGGGGACTATTCCGGAATCTTTTGCCAATGGAGGGATCATCATGACACTTCTTCAACTACAGGCCACATGTCCTGCGGATACGTGTCATTAATGCAATGGTTTCCATTGCCTTCTGCATCCTCATGTTGTTGATCATTGCTGATTCTTCCGCCTTTAGGGGCAATTTCCCATCCCTAGGACAAGAGAGTGCCCTGAATCTCTATCCGCTCCTCCGCCCTCTTTGACAAGGCCGGAAGTCTTCGGCCGCCAATGCTGATTATTTATCAAAATTTAGGCAGTGGCGGGGATCGAACCCGGGACCGAAAACGTTTTGATTAAGAATCACAGACGCTACCCTTTTTTTTTTTTTGTATTGGAGAAACTAAAAGTACATATATATTCACTATGCAAGAGTTCTTCAAGGTACCATTCCATTTAAACATATACAAACAACTGTTAGTTAAGCAAAAAAATAAATAAATACATTAAAAAGAAAAAAACATTAAATACAACAAAGTATAACATATTCTGTCTTTTTGCTTTTTCTAATATATTTTTTTTTTTTTTTTTTATTGTCGATGCATGGGAACGTGGATAAGGGTGTCGCATCATGTGACAGGTATGAATGGTACACCCCAGCTTTGAGGGGGGTCAAGGAAGACGCTGCGGAGATAACCGGCAAAAGTTTGTCGGTAAGATGGTTTTCGGGTGAGGGTGCTATGCGAGGTGACAACTTTGTACCAGAAGTCAAGGACTGTATGCGGACCATTTTGAAAGAGGTATTCTAAAGCCAGTCCTCGAAACCAGATGAGAGTATGGTGCTTAGCAAGAGGGTAGTGAAATGTCTGGGGCAACAACAGGAAATCCGGGGTTACCGTCGTTGGCGGGGCACGGAGGTAAAAGCCCACGATTCGTTGGATGAGGAGCCATACGTTTTGTTTCAGGGGGCACGTAAGACGGTGCTCGTCGGTGTCTTCGAGCTGACAGTCAGGGCAGAGTGGGGAGGTGGCCAGTCCTATGCGATAAAGTCGACTGTTAGTCGGGAACTTTCCATAAACTAAAACATACCAGAGTGCAGACACAGACGACGGTAAAAAGGGTGCATGCACACACCCCCAAACTGTGCGCCAGTTAATGTCAGGATGCCGCAGCACCATGGGGTCGCAAGGGTTGGACAGCATAAACAAACGATAATAATCTTTTGTACGGGGAGGACGTGCGACTGGAAGATCGGCCCGAACGTAGCTGAGTTCTATGAAACAATTGGCGACGTGGTACAATAATGGAGAAATAGGTGCCACATTGATCGGTGGATCGAGAGAAGCTGGTCGGAGGATATCTAAGAGACTGCGTGTTAAGGACGGAACCGTCCCCTGCCAGTGCTGCAACCGAGTGTGGACAAAGACTGCAGAAGATCGTGCCCGCACGTTGACGAGTCCGAGGCCACCTTTTGCAGGAGGCAATGTTAAAGTGCTGTAGCGGACTTTGAAAAGTGCCCCTGCTGACACGAAATATCCAAAGGCTGATTGGATGCGGCGGCCAAGGAGTAACGGCATTGGGAGGATCTGGGCGACGTGTACCAGTTTAGGGGCTACATACATGTTGACATAGGACACACGTTGGAGTAGGTTTACGTTACCGTGCACTTGACCGCGGACATGGTGCCGAATCGACTGCAAAAGCCGCCGGTAAGCCAGGGCCACTGTGCGGTGTGTGGAGCTCGTAAATTCGATACCCAAGTAACGAAGGGTGGTACTGACTGGGAGTGGGTTCGGCACCATAGCCGGGAGGCCGCGCCCAATGTGCATCATAGTCGATTTACGGACATTAAGAATGCTACCAGAAAGATGTCCATACTGGTGGATCCATTGGATGGCGTCATTGAGTTCCGTGGAGGTGCAGGTGAGAAAGATAAGATCGTCCGCATAACCCCTACAGTGAAAGGTGTAGTCACGCAAAGTGAGGCCCTGCAGTCTAGAGGTAAGTCCAGTGATGAGGGGCTCAAGTGCAATGGCATATAGTAAAGTAGACATAGGGCATCCTTGACGTACAGAGCGGCGTATAGGAATCGGTCCTACAAGCCTCCCATTGACTTGTACCATCGAGACGGCGGGAAGTAGTAACCGGCGAATGGCATCGACAAAAAGTAATGGGAACCCCATGCGTGTCGCCACCATGAGGAGGAATGGGTGTCGATCGCGATCAAAGGCACTCGTGAAATCGACGGATGACAGTGCTGCACGAAGGCGACAAACCGACGCCAGTGCAATGAGGTCACGGCATTCTCCTAGGGCTGTTTGTAAGGTGGCCCCACAACCACGTGCAGTCTGCTCAGGTGAAAGGACCGTAGGTAAGACGGTGCGCATGCGCGCTGCTAAGAGGCGCGCATAGATTTTATAGTCTGCATTCAGGAGTGTAAGGGGGCGATATGCAGAGACATGAGACCCTCCCTTCGGTTTAGGCACAGGTAGAAGAATGCCAGTGACGAATTCAGGTGGAATTGGGAAGGATGGAGTAAAGAGTTCCTGAATCATTTCCGTCCAGCGAGGAAGCATCAACGTGGTGAACGCCCGGTAAAACTCCATTGGGAGACCATCTGGTCCTGCTGATTTGTTCTTGGCCCCTCTGTTGATCACATGTACTACCTCTTCTGCGGTGATTGCAGACATCATGGACGTTGACTCCGCTACGGTGAGTGTCCGGTCAGGGGAAGGACGGAGATCATCAGGAATGGGCGTCGCCATCTGTTCATCATCATAAAATTGGCGATAATGTTCAGCAAAGGCAGACACCACCACCGCCTGTGTTGTGTGGTGAACACCATCGGAGGTCGTGATGTGGGAGACGAAGAGTCGACGTCGACGACTGTGGTCGGATGCGGCATGGATTGTGGATGGGGTTTCGTCGTGGAGGAGGTCTTGTCGTCGGGAACGCACCACGACACCATGCAGTCGTGCACGTTGAAGAGAGAGGAGACGATCTTTGGTACGTTGCCGTTCCCTATGGGTGTCAGGTGATGGAGGGAGTGCATCGAGCTCACGGAGGACGGCGTAGTAAAAATTTGTGGTGTCTCGATGCCATGCTGCTGCTTCCTTGCCACATTGTATGAAGGCCTTTCTGATCGCAGGTTTGGCACATTTGAGCCACCAATGGAACGTGGATGTGTACTGCGGAAGGCGTCTTTCGCAAGACGCCCACGTAGTGGCAATACATTGTCGGCAGTGTGGATCATTAAGGAGGGAGGTATTAAGCTTCCAGTAACCTCTGCTGCGCCACACTGACTGAGGTGGCAGAGCCAGGGAGCAAATGACGGCGCAGTGGTCCGAGAATGCAAGGGGCCACCGTTCAGCTTGGGCGACGTCATTGCCAAGGTGGGCAGAGACATATAACCGGTCCAGTCTGCTCGCAGAATGTGCTGTATAATGGGTGAAACCGGGGGTATTGCCATGAATTTTCTCCCAAACGTCCACTAGGTGAAAATCTTCGATTAAGGTGAGAAGCGCCGGGCATGGCGAATAACCAGGCATTTGGTCCTGCGGATGGAGGACACAGTTGAAATCGCCTCCCATGATAAGGTGATCATAGCTTCCAGAAAACAGGGGCGCCACGTCATGTCCGAAGAAAGTGGACCGCTGCCGACGGTTCGTGGAGCCAGACGGAGCGTAGATATTGATGACGCGCGTGTCGAAGATTGTAACAGCCATGCCTCTTCCACAGGGAAGGATTGTCGTGTTCTTCAGTGGGATTCCTTCGCGTATGTAGAAAGCCACTCCACGCCCTGATTGATCACATGTGGACGTGTATGAGTCGTAGCCGTAGACTGGTGGTAGTGTGGCAACGCGTACTTCCTGAAGAAGGGCGACGTCGACGTCAGAGGCCCGAAGCATGTCACATAGGAGTTGCAGCTTGGGTACAGTGCCGATCATGTTGATGTTCAGCGTGGCAAACCGATACGTTTGTTTCAGTGGTGGTGGACGCGCATCTACCATCACCAAGGCAAGTAAGAGGAGGGCACCGGCAGGAAGTCCCGTCCCATCAGGTGCAGGGCCTCGCTTTTGATGTTAACAGGCAGCCTTGCCCGGCGGAGGCAACTCATCCGGAGGAGGGGGCGTATCTTCCTGAATCTCGTCGGCCCATGCTCCTATGCCATGGGTCCGTCCAATGTCCATGGGAATTGCGTCGTGGTGAGAGAGATCTGGAGTTGTCGGCGGGGAGACAGGCGTCTCAACCGGCGCACCGATCGTTACATTGTGCGTGGCGACCTCCATAGAGGTCCCGTCCTGCGAAATGTCTTGATCATCATGAAAGTTGTCCGCCGACCTCTGCATGGAAATGTCGGTTGGTTGGGTGTCGTCTTCGTCGTCGCGGGTGGCGACGCTTTGAGAGCCCGTGGGTGAACGGCGACGGCGTTTGCGCCTACGTGGCGAGCGTTGTTTGCGCACGTGTTCCTCAGTGTCGGACGACGGCAAGGAAGAGCGTCGACCTGGTTCGAATGCGTCGGTGGGTACAATGAAATTGTCAAACAGGTGTTGTGAAGAAGTACTGTTCTCCTCAGCGTCCGGTGCGGGAGCCTGTTCGGCGGCAAGGTTGTCAGGTGGGACGTCCGCACCGTCCATAGGTGACTGGGACGGTGGGACGTGCCGATCGGAAGGACCGGGCGACGGACTGGACGAAACTGTAGACGTGGCAAGAGCCGCTGCGTAAGTGTCCGGTAGGGCGGTCATAGTGGGTGTGACGGACGGGACGGAGCGCCTCTATGACGACGTCTGCAGGTAGTTCGAACGGCAGTTCGAATATCCTTATCGTCCGTGTGCCGAGACCTGCGTGATCGACGGTAACGGGTCCGACGTTGCCGTCGGAATGGCAGAAGCGCAGTCCACGTTTTGCCTCTTGAAGCACCTTGTCGCACGCCGCATCGTTGATCATTTTGACGTAGACGGTACTGCTAACTATCGACAAGTGGATACCAATTAGATCCGTTGGTGGTATCTTAACTTCATCGCGAATAAATCGTTCTACCTCCAGGGCCTTGGGTCGGGCGAAGTCGGAACAAAAGTTGAAACGTAATGTCTTCTTCCGATAGTTGTGCGCCATGGTGGTCTAGAAGGGAAAACGGCACTTACAGCGGCCGAAGTAAACACAAACACACCGTGCGCGCCTCGCCCGCAGCGCTCTGGCGCGTGACCGCCTCGCAGCACTGCCGGCGGCAGACTGAAGGCGGGTGCCAGGTTGAGGTTCATTGGGAGGGTCCTTAGGAAATGTAGTCCACCAACAAAGGAGGTGGCTTACAAAACACTTTTTCGACCTATACTTGAGTATTGCTCATCAGTGTGGGATCCGTACCAGGTCGGGATGACAGAAGCGATAGAGAAGATCAAAAGAAGAGCGGTGCGTTTCGTCACAGGGTTATTTGGTAAGCGTGATAGCGTTACGGAGATGTTTAGCAAACTCAAGTGGCAGACTCTGCAAGAGAGGCGCTCTGCATCGCGTTGTAGCTTGCTGTCCAGGTTCCGTGAGGGTCCGTTTCTGGATGAGGTATCGAATATATTGCTTCCCCCTACTTAGACCTCCCGTGGAGATCACGGATGTAAAATTAGAGAGATTCGAGCGCGCACGGAGGCTTTCAGACAGTCGTTCTTCCCGCGAACCATACGCGACTGGGCAGGAAAGGGAGGTAATGACAGTGGCACGTAATGTGTCCTCCGCCACACACCGTACGGTGGCTATTGGAGTATAAATGTAGATGTAGATGTAGATATTATATATGTTATATTATATGTGTTACAAACTTGCATACTGAGTGAAAAGGTTATTTTATAATCTTACTTGGCTGAAAAAGGCAGAAATCCGATGTACCTGTTCACTAACACTATACGGTAATGATAACAACTTTCTATTAATCCACAAATGAAGTAAAAGAGTCTCGGAAACTAATTATTATATTTACCGATAAATTATACAAAACGTTTTCTTCTTAAAAATGTACCATTTTCGGGAACCAAGTACATCTTTTTAAGTCTTGTGATGGTAATAATATTCAGAAATAAGCTTAGAGTTATGGAAACATTGAGAAATAAACTTACAGAGCACCAATAGAATAGCCAGTTGTTTGAGTAGGGTACTCCTCGATGTTCTTGTAATGGCACTGCCAATAATATTATTACATGCTTTTGAACTTATCACATACCTTATATTGCCTCTATGAGATGACCGAAAATATCATACCAAAACACTACAGAATGAAATCAAGCCTAATTAATAAGATGCCACCGATGTACGGATTATCAAATCATTGTTAGTAACGTACAGAAGTCAGCAGTAACCGTGTTGGTAAGCCATAAAGGAAAAATGACAAACTTAATTACCACTTACTATGATATATCAAATGTAATAAAATCTGAATAATACACAATTAGAGTGTAACATCCTGTGTACCTCCTCTCTATCAAAAGTAGTACACGAAAATCAACTGCATGTTGCGCAGACTAATAGCGACCAAAGTATACACAAACGTAGAAACAACACTGAATATTCAATATTGTAGGTCAATGGAGATTTATTAACACTGCACCACATCATTTGTGCAAATAGCTTCCATATATATGACCGATGTCCGTGCCAGCTCAAGTGACCAACAAATATTTGCGTATAAACTGAAGGAAAAACTGTCTCATTAGCGGCAGCGTAACCTGTTTGGTTAAACATGAAACACCGGAAACCGTAAGCCACCACACGCGCACGGCTGCCCTGGTTCACAGCGATGCACGTCACGTACACCTGTAATGGGAAATTTTGTTGATACACTCTCCGAAATTTGAAGCGTGTGTTTGGGGTACACTTCATTCATGTTTCACTGAGGTATTCACTGCCACCAGTTTATTCGCTTTCCTCCTTTCTGTCATCAGTGCACACCACCACCCAGTGTACGGCAATCGCTGAGGTGGCATTTGAGAGCGTAGAAATTTACGTAGGTTGGATATGGATATGGTGTTATTGGCGCTCAACAGTGTAGTCTCTAGCGCCTGAACGGAAACAACAACGGACGAGTGTCACTAAAATGCAGCAAGTGCAAAAATAAGACTAAAATTAAAGGGGACAGTCTACATAGGCAGTGTGCACGTCAACAGTAGCAAAGTGGAAAGTAGCAGGTAAAGAGAAGAACTGCCAGAGAACGTAGGGGAATTGGTTAAAATGAAAAACATAGCACATGTTTGTAACTGGCCTATTACAAGAATAAAGAGGAGTCGTCAGCCACTCGGCAACACACTAAAAATTCCAACCTAAAATTTTAGGCTGAAGCCCAGAAACATCACAGTACCTTAAAACTTTCTTGACACTCGCCTCGTCATCGGCTAAAATCGAGGGCAGATCCCCACTAATATTAACTTCCGCCCTGGCAGAACGATATAAACCACATTCAACTAAAATGTGGCGCACAGTGAATCCTACGCCACAGGCATCACACAGCGGGGGTTCCTCTCTCCGTAGTAAGAAGGCATGCGTAAGAGGACAGTGCCCTATGCGAAGACGTGTAAGGGTCACTTCGTCCTGCCTAGGTGACCGGCAGGAGGAACATGACGGCTGGATGGTGGGTTTCACCAATCGCAGCTTATTTTCCCTCACCGCCAGCCATTCCTCCTCCCATAATTGCATAGACTTCCGCCGCAGAACAGAAGCGACACCTTGCAGAGGAATAGAACATTGTGTCACCTCCGGTAATCTGCAGGCGTCCTTGGCAGCTATATGAGCTTGTTCATTTCCCCGTATGGCCACATGCCCTGGCACCCAGCAAAAGGACACTTGCTTGCCCTGTCGTTGGAGGATGTACACTTGGTCCTAAATCAGCTGTTCAAACTTATCCGCTGGGTACAGGTTCTGCAGTGACTGTAAAGCGCTCAGTGAGTCAGAGCAAAATAGGAAGTGTTTGCCCTGAGTACACCGTATCTGCTCCAATGCCTTCAGGATCGCGTGAAGTTCTGCGGAAAGAACAGTGTATTCCTGGGGAAAGCGAATCCTGATGACACGTTCGGGGAACACCACTGAGCAGCAAAGAAAATCCCCCTGTTGGGATCCATCAGTGTAGACTACTGTAAAATCACGAAGTATATCTAAAATGTTAAAAAACAAAGATTTGAAAATAAAATGTGAGCTACTGCCTTTCTTAAAATTTGCCAAGTCTAAAATCAGAATCAGAGCTGGAGGGGCCAAGGTGGGTATCTGCTCCAACCTCGACGTGAAACATTAAAACCGGCCACACCCATCTCTAAAATGCAATCCTTTGCACGAAATTTACGTAGTGGGCGTCTGAAATGTTCCCATGCACCACATGAATCTTCTAGCAACGTCATCGTTCGACGCTGAAGGGTATTTGCTTCTCTGCCAGATTAATGTTTCCTTCCTATCACACTTGTGTTGACACATTGGTGCTCTTCGGAGTTGGCCACGTTTCACTAGTGTTCTGTATTAGCATTTTCTGTGGTCGAGAGCGTAAGTAAGGTGTCTTTGCGCCCTTGGAATAGCACCGACTAATTCAGTATGGTGCGTTATGTTCTACCTTTTATGTCAACACTTTTCTGGCTGGTTTGATGGGGCCTGCTTCTTCTTAATCTCATTTGTCAATCTCTACAGCTCAGTACAGCACATATACCAACGTCGTCAAGTATATGTAGGATATATTCCACTCTCTGATTTGCTTTACAGTTTTTGCACCCTATTGCTTTCTGTAGTATCATCGAAGTCATTTCCTTTAGACTTAACGCATGTCTTATCATGCTGTCCTTTCTTATATTCAGTGTCAGCCATATAATAGTTTCCTCCCCAGTTACGGGAAGGAAGCCCTCATTTCTCATCAGCTCACATCATTTCATGTTCTTGTATAGTACTACACCTCAAATGCTTTCTTTTCTAGTTTTAAGTTAGAAAAAATGATGAGCTCTAGACGTATATTCTGACAAATCTATTCATCAAATTAAGGCCGATGATAGTAACTAGAACACTTTGATATCGAGAAATTACATCTATTCCTGTTCTACTGTCCTAATATCCTTATTGCATCGACTGCCTTATACTTCCAGGATATCAGAACTCATTCACTTCATCTAATACATAGTTTCAAAGTGTTAATTCATAGAATATCCTATTTCCGTTACTCCTAATTACGTTCACCCTTCCTTCCTTTACTCCCAGTCCGCGTTATTTACTCTTTAATTGGTTGACTCTAATCAACAGGACTATTAATTAGTTTTCTTTCAATGTGGACTGCAGTGTCCTCGGAGAATCTTATTGCTCTCCCGAACATTTGATTTATTTCCGTCGTTGCTTCTGCGATGTACAGCTTGAATAGCGGAGGAGATAGTTTACTTCACTTCCGTATGCCCTCTTTAAACCGAGCACTCACTTCTCATTATATCGTCCCTCTTCTTGTATGTAAAATTTGCTACTCGTCTTCCTCAATATCTTATACCAGTTTTATGCCAATGTCTGTGTTTTTTGCCGTTTTAAAATTTGTTGCTGGTCGACAAGTTTTATAGAAATGTCTTCATGAGTCAAAACTGCCTGTCTTCCGACTTTACCTTTACTGAAGCAAGACTGATCGTTATCTAACAAATCATCAGTTCTCTTTTAAAGTTGTTCTATAATATTCACATCAACAATTCACCTGCATGAGCTGTTAGTAGATTGTGTAATTGTTGTTGCATTTGCCTGCCTCTGATTTGTTCCGGATTGTATGAAAGGCTACAGGAAGTCCGGCGTTACTACTATACCTCGAAGATTTCGCACTATGACTTGAATAATAGTTCGGTTCCCACTACCTTCAATTAACCACGTCTTCGCTTTGGTGGATTCAAAGTATTGCAAATCAGTTTCTATCTCTGTCTAGTACTGGATCACCACCCTCTTCCAAATCAAATCCCATTCGTTCTTCTATCATGTCAGAAGGCAGTTACTCCTCCTGTTAGGTGCCATCAGTGCACAATTTCCACTTATCCGCTCCTTCCTCTTCTGATAACAGGGGAATTTCATTTTCATTCCTATACCGTTCCCTTTGCATTTTATTTCACCGAAAGTTATTTTGCCTTTCTTCAATAACGAAGCTCTTCTTCCGACTACCGTTCACTTTTCGATTTCTTCACATTTTTCCTTGATCCGTTTTGCTTTAGCTTTCCCGCACTTCCTGTTCACTTTATTCCGAAAAGACTTGTGTTGCTGTCATCCATTTATTTTCCTGAAAATTGTTTTTACTTCCGAGTTTTGTCGATCAATTCCAATATACCTCGGATCTCTCAAGAGTTCTTCGTGGCTACCTTCCTTGTACGTGTATTTGTCTGTCCAACTAATTTGATTGCACTTTTAATTAATATCCATACCTCTCCAATTAAACTGCCAACGGCATATGTCATCGTAATAAGTACAGCCTGACTGACCTCATAATTCTTCAGTTTTTCTGCAGTCAGCCTCCTTCCAAACGGAGTCTTTCCGATGATTCTGTTAAAATTCAATCTACTCTTCACCATTACTAAACTGTGATCTAAGTCTTGTGATCCTTGTTACCCCTTACAGTCGTTATGCCTTTCAATCCATTACCTGATTCCGCAACAATTATCTCAGCAGGTTGTATCTTTCGGTGTCTTCTGGACTTTACCAAGTATACCTTGTCCTCTAGTGATTCTTGAACCACGTATTTCCTATTATTACCTGAAATTTATCTAGTCTCTCTTCTCTCTCAGTCCTAGCACCAATTCCATATTCTCCAACAACCCTTTTCCTCTGCCTTTTTTTCCTCTGCTATAGTTTTCCAGTCCCTCATGATGATGATATTTACATATTGCTTTGCCCGTTTAACGTCCTGATTACTTATTCCATGTGTTCGTCATCTGCTCGTTACTATGTGCACCTCAACTGTTGTTATTGACGTTATTTTGCCATCGATTCTGACAAGAGTAATTGAAGCCTGTACTGTTCTCAGTAACTCACTCTTTAGCTTACTCTCGTATTCGTAACGAATCCTACTCCCGCTATACAGACATAGGCTGTTGTTGATATTACGCTATATTCGTCCGACGAGAAATCCTATCTTTTGTCCAATTCACTAATCTCCTCTGTATCTATACTGAGTCGTTATGTGTCTTCTTTTACATTTTATAGATTCCCAACCACATACACTCCTCACAGCCTGCAGCACGACTCGTAGAAAAAGTTTCGTTAGCTATTCATTCGTGTTCTCCAACCGGGAACCGAACTTGGTTCTAATACGAAATATCTTACGAACAGAGCGATTTTCATGACGTTTTTTATACTACAGACTGCATTTCAAGTGGAGACACTTTTCGAGTCTGTAATACTAATTAACCTCATTGTTACCTCGACATTAAACAACCTTAACCAGCGTAAGAAGATGAGGCAGCCAACCACAGCCAAGAATAGTTTGCGACTTGATAGACGGTAGCCAACATATACATATCAGAAAACAGCGCTTAATCCTGAATATGTTACGTTCGCCTTAAATAAGTCGTGCCTCACGGCAATGAATAGCATGTCATACATGCTTTTACCCATTAGCGAAAAAGAAGATGCTTCTAAGAACTAGTAGTAAGAATCGGAAATTGCATGATTCTCTGTAACGGGCAAGTATAGGAAATGAGTGAAAGTGATATGCGATGAACAGAGCAGGAATAAAGTGTACTCCATGATAATAACAAATGTGTCTTACATACCACGGTAAACCTACGGTCATCAAGAAATAAAGCTAGTATTAGTGGCCACTGCTTCCTTGGTTGTCTGAAGACTGACTCCAAAATTCAATAGGGGTGACGGTCACTTACAATTTATCGCATATATTACTGAGACACACTAATGTAATAGTTTTTGTGCACGTGAAGACTGTGTCCGCTGTTCCAAAGTAAAACGAGGTTTGTGAGCTTAGCACATTTGTCATTGCGGTGAAAATGAGATCACTTTTTGCTATTGCCGCAGTTTAAGCCAGATCTTTTCACATCCTGCAGGGATGGATGAGCCTCCCTTGGAAATCCGCAACGCCATGAATGTAAATATTCAGTTGTTTTTTGAACTGAAAAATCTTTTCCTCTCTGCAGTCTGTATTTACGTTTCTGGCAAGTTTTGCCTTTTCTACTATGGGGTCTCAGATGGATCTAATCTGGAATAATACAGTATTCATTTTATATGCTATGTTTATGGAATAGTAAAGAGTTTACGGCATTATACTTTCTCGCATAAATTATTCTCGTGATGGTGATCTTCAGTACAAAAACAGGTTTGATGCAGCTCTCAACGAAAGTCTATCCTTGCAAGCCTTTTCAGATCTGCACAACTATTGCAACCCACATACATTTGAACTTGCTTATTGCATTCATGTCTAGATCTTCCTGTATAATTTAACGTCTGCACATTTTCCCCCACTAACAATTACGCTATTTCTTGATGTCTTTGGATGTGTCCCATCAACAGATATATGTGCCCCATCAACAGATTTCTTGTTTTATTCAAGATGTACGATAGATTATTTTTCTCCCTAATAGTTATACGAGCTACCCATCTAATCTTCAGCATTACTCTGGAGAACCATGTCTCAAAAGCTTGTATTCTCCCCTTATCTGCGAAGCAGCGTGACCTTGTTTCGACTTTGCCAGTCATTTGTAGAGTCTAGACGTGAGGTCGTGGAACCAAGAAACAATATGAACAGTTTGTACGCTATGTTAAATTACAATGCACTCTTTGATTAATGTCGACCACGTATATACATGATTGAATTTTAATTTGGCTGTCGAACTTGTCCTGAAGCGTTTAATAGACAAATTATTGGGTCGTCGTATTTAGCTTCATTTCAATTCAATCTGACGATGCCCCAAAATGGCAAACGCGTCATTGGCATTAAATCATTTTGGAGCGATGAATGTTTTGATCTTTTAATAATAATAATTTACACCAAGCTAAGAAGGAACTCAGACCGCACAGAAATGATCTGTTTCATAATCTTAATTCTAGGAAAATAATTTAATCGTGCGTTTACCTTAGTCCTTTTTTATTAACTCCCTTGCATACTTTTTATAACTGAATATCCACTGCCAAGTGATGCTGTAAACTTCTACACATTTTTCCTTCTTACTGTTGCACTTCTGCGACTACAGAGCAACACGAGTACGTTTATTATCTGCACGACTTATTTATATGATTCAGACATCGGCAGTATTATGCCTAATAGTGCCCACTGCCTAGTGGTAGATTCCAGTGGCGTGAGACCGGACTTACTTCACAGCTTCGCTTTCATTTCGTCGCAAGATTTGCACCGCCTTCTTATACATCATTCTTCATTTTCGCTACGCTTTTGGACGCCAATGGATGAGAGCTGCTGGTTGTAAGAGTATCTGCCGTGACGTGATTTACTGTCGCAAACGCTCTGTGTGTCCCGTTTAAGCTGACAGGTTCGCGCCATCGAGTGCTTCCAGCCAGCACAGTGTTAAATGAAAACAGCACTAGCTGCTGGTCAGATTCCATTACAGCCTAAGTGCCATGTAATTTGCTTAAAAATTTGTCGATGATTAACTTCGTACTACATGATCTAAAATGGTGCTCGTTCTCATAGTAAGCGGAAATTGAAGGACAGCATTAATTGCTGGGACCCGCGGTATATGATGACGATGGAGAGAAAGCAGGACTGATAACCGGAAGTGCCTCTGATCTGATTTCCTCTTCCCAATCAATGTTCTCTTCGCGGAAACCAAGCCCGGCGACATTTACGTCTGGTCACTTAGTTACGTACTCCTGTTAGCTATTCTGGCAGGCGAGTTTTGTATCATCTACGTAGGGTGGCAGAAATACTCATCCACAAACAATGTTTTTTCTCCTGATATGCAACTGACATCTTACAAACTCCTTGTTGAACTTTTGTAAGAATGAGAACCTCTCTCCCGCATATTGTAATAACTGTCAGTTCGATTTGAGATGGAAATTCGACTCAATAATAGCTCTGAACACCATGGTACTTAGCGTTTGAGGTCATCAGTCCCCTACAACTTACAACAACTTAAACGAAACTAACCTAAGAACATCACACATATCCATGCCCGAGGCAAGATTCGAACCTACGACCGTAGTGGTCGAAATTCGACTCATGCGATGTAATCTGTAATATGACTGATATGTGATGTGTGCTTAAAGAAACTGGGGCTGAACTCACTCAGTGGAAGAATAAGAATGTCAGTTAACATCACAGGATCAAATGCAGACATAGTCTGAATAAGTGTCAAAGGATAAATTTGTGCACTTTTTATTAGAACGTACTGTCAGGATCTCAATAGCAATTTCTTTAATATCTAGTTTTGGCTATGGCGTTCTTCGGAATCTATTAAAACATCAAATTGAAACAGGACATTATAAATATAAACAACATTTAAAGAGGCTCTGGCTATGTACAGTACAACATATGACTTTTACGGGTAGGATACGTCGTATCCAGTCAGATGTACATGCTGTCCTGAAGTGTTGTGTGACAGAAAACAGTGATGTATTTTTAAAACTACTGCCTGCCCCTCCCAGATGGCGCTGGGGGTAACATTACACGAATTTCCTTAGCTTATGGTAAGAACAAGGGTGTGTTCGACGCACTACCATTACACATTATTAAAATGGCTATCTTAATATTCATTGTTTTATATAGTGATATAATTACAGTATGCACTGAAGAGCCAAATAAACTGCTACACGTGTCTTACATAGCGTAGGATCCCAGCGAGCACGCAAAAGTGCCGCAGCACGACTTGGCATGGACTCAAATAATGTTTACAGTAGTGCTGGAGGGTACTGACACGATGAATCTTGCAGAGCTTTCCTTAAATCCCCAACAGTACAAAGGGGTGGTGATTTCTTCTGAACAGCGCGTTGCAAAGCATTACAGATATGCTCAATAATCTTTATGTCTGGGGATTTAAGTGGCCATTGGGTGTTTAAACTAAGAATATTGTTCCTCGATCCACGCTGTAGCAATTCTGGACGTGTGGGGTGTCGCATTGTCCTGCTGGAGTCGCCCAAGTCCGTGGGAATGCGCAATGAACATGAATGAATGCAGGTGATCAAACAGGGTGCTTCCGAACGTGTCACCTGTCAGAGTCATATCAGGGGTCCCATACCACTTCAACTGCACACGCCCACACCATTACAGAGCCTCCACCAGCTTGGAAACTCCCCTGCTGACGTGCAGCATCCATGGATTCATGAGGTTGTCTCCATACCCCTACACGTCCATCTGCTCGATACAATTTGAAACGAGTCTCGTCCGACCAGGGTACATGTTTCCAGTCAACAGTCCAATGTCAGTCTTGAAGGGCCAAAGCGAGGCGTAAAGCTTTGTGTCGTGCACTCATTAAGGGTACACGAGTGGGTCTTCGTCTACGAAAGTCCGTATCGCTGATCTTTCGTTGAATGGTTTGCACGATGACACTTGTTGATGGTCCATCATTGAAATCTACAGCAACTGGCAGAAGGATTGCAGTTCTATCATGAGAAACAATTCTCTTCAGTCGTCGTTGCTCCCGCTGTTCCAGGATAATATTCCGACCGCTGCGATGTCGGAGATTTGATGTTTTGCCGGATTCCTGATATTTTCGGTAAAGTCGTAAAATGGCGTTTCATCGCTACCGCCTAGATGCTGTGCCCTATCGCCAGTGGGCCGTCTATAACGCCACCTTGAAACTCACTTAAATCTTGATAGCCTGCCAACTTTGCCAGACTTGTTACCTTATGTAGGCGTTTCCGACCGCAGCGCCGTGTTCTACCTGTTCACAAAACTCTGTATTTGGAAACGCATGCCTTTACCAGTGTCACTGGCGCTTCAGTGTAGAACACTGAACATTAAAACAGCTGTCTATTTTCATTACAATATAGAATCGTGAATAGTGAAATAGTTATTTACTATCATTATAATACAGTTAATATAGAAATTGCTGAGTCGTAGGTTAAATTATCTGATGACAAAAACATTGGCCAACGTCTACTGCAAATGGATAAATCTACACGAAAGAACCATTACATTTCAGTATATAAAAAATTAAGAAAACGGTAAAGGTAAGAGGCACACGTTACACTACTAAACACCAATAGGCAAATCACCTATTGGCAAGTGCTTCATACTCAGAGAACCAGCGTCGTGCTGTTGTCTTGAAAGAGACTGCCACAGCCGCTCCACGCGTTTGTGGCATCGCCACGAGATGAATACCCTAAGCAGATTCAGAAGGATATAGGTTGCAGTAAGTACTAGGAGATGAAGAAGCTTGCACAGGATAGAGTAGCATGGAGAGCTGCATCAAACTAGTCTCAGGACTGAAGACCACAACAACAAAAACAACGTCTGCAGCTTTTCCTCTGACCTCTTAAACAAGCAAGTTTCTGAATGTTCAGCTGTAACTGTTTTCACTAATTCAAAAAAATGGCTCTGAGCACTATTGGACTTAACTGCTGAGGTCATCAGTACCCTAGAACTTAGAACTACTTAAACCTAGGTAACCTAAGGAAATCACACACATCCATGCTCGAGGCAGGATTCGAACATGCGACCGTAGAGGTCGCGCGGTTCCAGACTGTAGCACCTAGAACCGCTCGGCTACACCGGCCGGCTTTGACTAATTCATTTTGTTTATTAAGCTGTAGATGCGGTAGCATACTGCTCTTTTTTCCATCAGTCTTCTGACTGATCCGATGCGGCCCGCCGTGAATTCCTCTCCTGTGCCAACCTCTTCATCTCAGAGTAGCACTTGCCACCCATGTCCTCAATAGTTTGCTGGATGTGTTCCAGTCTCTGTCTTCCTCTACAGTTTTCATCCTCTACAGCTCCCTCTAGTACCATGGAAGTAATTCCCTGACGTCTTAACACACGTCCTACGATCCTGATCCTTCCTCTTGTCGGTGTTTTCATATATTACTTTCCTCTCCGATTCTGCGCAGAAGCTTCTCATTCCTTACCTTATAAGTCCACCGAATTTTCGTCAGTAGCACCACATCTCAAAGGCTTCGATTCTCTTCTATTCAGGTTTTCACACAGTCCATCTTTCACTGCCATACAATACTCTGCTCCAGACGCATATTCTCAGACATTTCTTCCTCAAATTAAGGACTATGTTTGGTACCAGTAGACTTCTGTTGGTCAGGAATACGCTTATACCAGTGATGGTCTTCCTTGGTGGCTCCTTCAACGGTTACTACGTAGCAGAATTCCTTAAATTTAGCTCGTATTATAAAAGCAACGTCAGAACTGCCTCTCTGGTGACTTTACCTTTCCTAAAGACAAACTGATCATCATCCAACGTATTCTCAATTTTCTTACCGATTCTCCTGTATGTTATTGTTGTCAACAACATAGATGCATGAGTTGTTAAACTGAGTGTGCGTTAATTCTCGCACTTGACGGCTCTTACAATCTTAGGTACTGTGCGGATGATATTTTTCCGAAACTTAAATTGTGTATCGTCAGACTCATACCGTCTGCACACTAACGTAAATACTTGTTTCGTTGCCACTTCTCCAGTGATTTTAAAAATTTCGATTTAATGTTACCTATCCCTTCTGCCTAATTCGATCTTAAGTCTTCCAAAGCTCTTTTCAATTCTGATTCTAATACTGGACCCCTATCTCTTCTATATCTGCTCCCGATTGTTCTTGTATCACGTCATCATACAAGTCTTCCTCCTCAAAGAGGCCTTCAATTTACTCTATCCAGCTACCCGCTCTCGTCTCTACACTTAACAGTGGCAGTGCCTTTGCACTCTTAATGTTATAACTCTGGGCTTTAATTTCACAGATTTTCTGTATGCTAAGTCAAACCTTCATTATTTCTTTTTCGATTTCTTCACATTTATCATGGAGCCATTTCGCCTTAGCTTTCCTGCAAGTCCTATTTACTCCATTCCAAGTGACTTGCATGACTGTGCCAGCCGCGGTGGTCTCGCGGTTCTAGGCGCGCAGTCCGGAACCGTGCGACCGCTACGGTCGCAGTTCCGAATCCTGCCTCGGGCATGGATGTGTGTGATGTCCTTACGTTAGTTAGGTTTAAGTAGTTCTAAGCTCTAGGGGACTGATGACCACAGCAGTTGAGTCCCATAGTGCTCAGAGCCATTTTGCATGACTGTATTACTTAATTTCCCTCGTGATTTTTATACTCTCTTCTTTCATCGATTAACTGAAATATTTATTCATTCACCCATGCTTTCTTCACAAACACATTCTTCGTAGCTGTATTTTTCTTTTCAAGTTATGTGACTGTTCTTTAACGATATTTTCATTCCTCTTCAATTGAGTAGCCTACTG
Organism: Schistocerca gregaria; assembly: GCF_023897955.1. Lineage (NCBI taxonomy): Eukaryota > Metazoa > Arthropoda > Insecta > Orthoptera > Acrididae > Schistocerca > Schistocerca gregaria. The sequence continues at coordinate 14,902,116 of NC_064925.1, read as the reverse complement.
AGCTATTATTGCAGTATCTATAGCCTGAGAGAATTTCAAGCGTATTGCTTCATTCCTTAGAACCTCCGTATCCCACTTCCTTGCACACTGATTCTATTTGTCTAACCTCCTAAATTTCAGCCAACTCTTCATCACTACTACACTGTGGTCTGAGTCTATATCTGCTCTGTGTATACCTGTTTAGTATCTGATTCCGGAGTCTCTGCAAAACGATGATGTGACGTACCTGAAATCTTTTCGTATCTCCTGGATTTTTCTGTGTTGACTATACCATTTCCTCATGTCATTCTTGAGCAGAGTAATCGTCATTACTAGCTGAAATTTATTGGAGGACCCACTTAGTGTTTCTCCTCTCTTATTCCTAGTACCAAGAGCATATTCTCTCCTAACCCTCTCTTTTAATTCTTCGTCTATTACAGAATTCCTACAAACATGTTCATTACGTTTTCATCTCCTTTTAAGTACTGAATTGCCTCTTAAATATCATCGTATATTTTCTTTGTCTTTTCACCTTCGGCTTGCGGCCTCGGGATGTATACCTGAGGTAAAGTTATCGGTGGTGCTTTGCTGTCGGTTCTAACAAGAACGAGCCTATCACTGAAGTGTTCGCAGTAACTCACTTTCTGCCCTACCTTCACATTCATAACGAATTCGCTTTCGTCATACGATTTCCTGCTGCTGTTGGTATTAACCTATGAGTGTAGACTCATCTGACCGAAATTCCTTGTTTACTTTCCATTTCGCTTCACTGATCCACCAATATATTTATACTAAGCCTTAGCTTGGTTCCCGACGACGTTCAAACTTCTGACATTCCACATCGCGTCTCGTGGAACGTCATCCTTTCGTTTATTACTGAATCACTTTCCCATAGTCACCTCCCCCTTGGCAATTCCCTCCCGGAGATCCCAATGGGCGATTAGTCTGGAATCTTTTGTAATGGGAGATCATCATGACATTTTTCTCAATTGTAGGCCACGTGCCCTGTGGATACACGTTTCTTGTCTTTAATGCAGTGGTTTCCATCGCCTTCTCCATCCTCATGCAGTTGATCAGTGCTGATTCTTCTGCCTTTATGGACAGTTTCTTGTTCCGAGGGCAAGACAGTATCTTCGACCTCTCTCCACCCCTCCACCCTCTTCGACAAAGCCGTTGGCAGAATGAGGGTGACTTCTTATGCCAGAAGTCTTCAGACACCACGGCCGATGATTTTTATCCATAACTTAAGCGGTGGCGAGATTCGAACTAGCAACAGGCGAGTAGGGGTCGAAACCTGAGGCCTGGCCACGGTCACGACGCCTCCTCCCCCCTCGCCCGCCCCTTTCCCGCCAGTGCTGGTCTCTCACTCGGACAAGGTACTAGGTTGTTTTTTTCATGTTTTATTAGTTTTTTTATGTTTTTTAGTTATTTCTACATTTTTGTTTTTATTTTTATGGAAATAAAACATAATAGACATAAATTCCATAATTCCGGGACTCAAAAGCAAACAAAATCTTTCTCTGGGTGGAACACAATGAGAGAAGCTCCAGAACAAGGAAACAAAGGAAGCTATTCAATTCCTATACAATTAAAGACAAGGTGCAACATTTTTACAAATAAAGTGTGATAACGAAGAAGCCTCTGCCACTTCCAATGTGCGTTCAGCATTCACTATCGGAAAACGCGGGTGTCGGAATCGTTGCCACACCCAACTACATTTCCGACATGGTGTCCGAAGAGCCATACGATCGAGTTATTTTGGCCCAGAGAAGACGGAAAAGTCTGGACACAGAAGCAGTTCTACAAAGAAGGCAGCTTCAGCTGACTGGGTGAAGAAAGCCAGTTGTCGGCGAATCCAGTGCCAGTGTTTCTATCCGCAAGAGACAAAGCTGTGTGTCAACTGTCAAATTGATAACTGTGAATGACTCTGTACCACGATGAGGTGGTTTACATAGTGAAAATAGGAAGACTAAAGTTTTCCATGATATCACTGGCGCGGCCAATTCAACTAAGGAGGGGGATGATTGTACTCCCCATCGAGAAAGCAAAAATATTGTGATAAAGTGTGTTCTCTAAAAAATGTCGGCTCCCAGTCGAGTCGTCATCTCCTGCCAATTGAGTGCAGCCGTTTTCATTGGGCAGCGATCCTCGGTAATCCCCAACGGTTTGTGGAGAGTAACCACCGCACTCTGAAATGACAACGTGGCGAAACCCTGCAATGGTAACGGGGTATATATCTGTTCATTAATGAGGGGCCAGATAGAGAACAAAACGAATCCAATATGCGCTCGAGCAAGGAGGATATATGACCGTTATGACGTAACAATACCACAGAATCGCAGGCGAACGTTTTCGAGAAATTTTATACTAACATAGTTGATCAGCAGTACCGGGAAGCTGAAGTTCTGAGGACAAAACAAAAAGCGACATGTAGAGGTTGCTCCTCTGCGGTAAGTCCCGCCGAATGGTGATCTGGGGAGAAACTTCTCCATTCATTACGACAGATGCGTGAGTACCAGTAAAATCATTGGATAACACGTGACACGAAGTTTGGTTGATATCGGTCGCCTTGAGCACTTGCATCAAGAAAGTATGACCGGCCCAATCAAATGCCTTATCAAAATTAGTAGAAAGCAAGGATCCAGAGAGCCGGCCGCGGTGGCAGATCGGCTCTAGGTGCTTCAGTCCGGAACCGCGCGACTGCTACGGTCGCAGGTTCGAATCCTGCCTCGGGCATTGATGTGTGTGATGTCTTTAGATTGGTTAGGTTTAAGTAGTTATATGTTCTAGGGCACTGATGACCTCAGATGCTAAGTTGCATGGTGCTCAGAGCCATTAGAACCATTTTGAGCCGAGGCTCCAGGGACAGAAGTCGCGGTAGCCACTAGGACAACGTCCCGGCATTCGACTACAGATGTCACAATAGTGTGCCCAGGAACACAGTTTTGGTGAACGGTCATAATTTTCTCTAGCAGTATCGACAAACGGCTATTAATAGTTTTAAAATAGAAATTAAGTATTGTGATAGGGCTGAATTTGTTAATGTCTGGACGTTCGGTTTGTCTTCGGAATTAGATCGCTTTTACCAACCTTGAAGGGGTCAGGGACATAATAGTATCACCTATAGGAGGCCGAAAATGTATCCCTTAGGAATACCGTCTAGTCCCAGCGACCTTTGCGATAGTGAACCAACAATAAGGCGATGTGTACACTATGTGATCAAAAGCATCCAAACACCACCAAAAAGAAACGTTTTTCGTATTAGGTGCAATGTGCTGACACCTACTGCCAGGTACTCCATATCAGCGACCTCAGAAGTCGCATCGTGAGGCAGCAGAATGGGACGCTCTTCGGAACTCACGGACTTCGAACTTTCCGAGGTGATTGGGTGTCACTTGTGTCATACGTCTGTACACGAGATTTCCACACTGCTAAACATTCCTAGGTCCACTGTTCCCGATGTGATAGTGAAGTGGAAATGTAAAGGTACACGTACAGCACTAAAGCGTACAGAACGATCTCGTCTGCTGACCGACAGACACCGCCCACAATTGAAGAGGATCGTAATGTGTAATAGGCAGACATCTATCCAGAACATCACACAGAACTTCCAAACTGCATCAGGTTCCACTGCAATTACTATGACAGTTAGGCGGGAGGTGAGAAAACTCGGATTTCATCGTCGAGCAGCTGCTCATAAGCCACACATCAAGCCGGTAAATGCTAAACGACGCCTTCTTTGATGTAAGGAGCGTAAACATTGGACGATTGAACAGTGGAAAAACAATGTGTGGAGTGACGAATCGCTGTACATAACGTGGCGGTCCGATGGCAAGGTCGGGGTATGGCGAATGCCCGGTGAACGTCATCTGCCAGCGTGTGTTGTGCCAACAATAAAATTCGGAGGCGGTGGTGTTATGGTGTTATCATATTTTTCATGGAGGTGGCTTGCACCCCTTGTTGTTTGGCGTGGCACTATCGCAGCACAGAACTACACTGATGTTTTAAGCAACTTCTTGCTTCCGACAGTTGAAGAACAATTCGGGGATGGCGATTGCATCTTTCAACACGATCGAGCACGGCCTGTGGCGGAGTGGTTATACTACAATAATATCGCTGTAATGGACTGGTCTGCACAGAGCCCTGACCTTAGTCCTACAGGGAACCTCTGGGATGTTTTGGAACGCAGACTTCGTGCCAGGCCTTACTAACCGACATCGATAATTCTCGGAAGCTGTCATCAAGACTAAGGGTGGGCCAAACCATATTGAATTCTAGCATTAATGATTAGAGCCAGGTGTCCGATACTTTTGATCACATAGTGTGTCATTGCGAGTTAAGTCATAAAGGGCGGTAAAGTAATTATAGATCCTCCGGAAATGTCACGTTTGGATGTTACCTCATAAATGAAAATACGTTTAAAAAGTTTTTCAGTCATTCCACATCAATGACGATACTTCCTCTTAGGATCAGTGGAAAGCACATTACCATATATGTTTTCATTGTAAATATTTATTGTGTATTCTTGTTCTTCTGGAGTGTTGCAAATACTACAGCGCCTCCTCACTATGGAACAAACGGAAGTAAAGGTACATCTAATCTAGTCACACGCACACTTGATTGGTGGCCCGCCGACATCTTGACCTCGACCCGCCATCACACCAGCCACAACTCCTGGCCAACCTCGTCATAACATCTGGCATTAGAAGCGTTCCTGTCACCATCAGATGCGGTGTCATAGTTAGTCACTGGCCTCTGGAGCTGGCTCCAAGGCCACGTGTTCACGCCTACCGTACAGTCAAGCAGTGTGGATTTCGTGAGTGATTCTTTATTTTCGTCTTTTTTCTTTTCTTTTCTGGTTCATAGGTGAAATGTTCGTAGGGACATTAAAGTGAAGCTTTGGAAAACCGGAGGAACCTCAGGATCGCTCGCAGTTTAGGGCTGTTGTCACTAACGGAATCCAGTGAAGTGCCGGTACTGTAACTTAGTGGAGTGTGATCTCCCATGTATGCAGGCACTGCCAGTTGTATGTAGCACAGCCCGAAGGTGTGGCCACAAAGTACGTCAGTTCTCGGAATGAGGATTAGTGCAACTTTTCCTTCCAACAACCCTATCTGTGTGTTCGTTGTTGCCGGCCGCTGTTGGGCGAGCGGTTCTAGGCGCTTCAGTCTGGAACCGCGCGACTGCTACGGTCGCAGGTTCGAATCCTGCCTCGGGCATGGATGTGTGTGAAGTCCTTAGGTTAATTAGGTTTCAGTAGTTATAAGTTCTAGGGGACTGATGACCTGAGATGTTAAGTCCCATAGTGCTCAGAGCCAATTGAACCATTATTTTTGTTCGTTGTTGTTATACTTCACTTACATTGCGTGGTTACATAGATGATGCACAACTGCCAGAAACACGAGAAATGACGACGCAGGAAACGGCAGAGGTTTTGTCGAGGCTATTTCTCGAGTTGTTGAGGTTTCTGTCCCTTCCGTCGAGACTTTTGCATCTATTCCAGTAAGTTCTTTCCGTGGAAATCAACCGAGGGTGTGGCAGTATTACTTACAAAAAACTACCGTTAAGTTCGATGATTGGTCGGATGACACTAAGGTATGTATGGATAAGTTCCGATTCATTGGGAACCCAGTTATGTCATACATAAAGAGGGATTAAATAAAGAGTTGGATGAGAAACAGTATAAACATTATGCGAACAATATTGAGCCGTTTTTTTAGGTGAACAATGAATAACTGGGTTGTCCCACAAAAGGAACGAGTCAGTAAAGGTGTTCGTGGGTAGAGCTAGGATAATCAATGGTGAGACCAAGACGGAAGTTGAAGCAGAATTATTCTGCTGGAGGCCGAGCGTAGTGAGACGTGGATCCTTGTATCGCTCGTGTCTAGAGCCTGTGTATCGGCAGATTGACTCATGCGTGTACAGTGACAGATGGTCTGAAGCGGGTTCAGTCCAGTATGTAGTTCTAATTTTCTTCCACGAGAGCACAGTAGCGGACAGAGACATTCAAGAAATAGGCCAAGAGAATGGTTTTGTGAGTTGTTCTGTTTAATTCTTTAAGGATTTTTTATTTACGTTTGAACAGTTTTGTATATGCTTTTAGTAGTGTGAATGATGCGTGAATGTGACCTAAAGTAAATCACTGTTCTACTAATGAACGCTTTAGTGTGAGAAAGTTTCAAGACAGTATCAATGCAGACGACGGTGAATTTTATATCGTAATATTCTAAGTACGTTTATGGTAAAAGGAAAGCTAATTCGAGTGCAAATTAAAGTAGTTAATAGCGTAAAGTGAAAACAAATTATAAGAAAGTTCGATATCTATGTTGGGAAAAAGTACAGTTCGAAAGTGTGTTATTTGGTGATTTGTTAGTCATGTAAAGCGCAGGAGAATAATGTTCCTATTGGCCTTAAAGAAAACTGACCAATCAGAACGGAGTATTCTTAGGACGTCTTTTCTCTTGGAGATGGAAAAATGGAAATTAGCGTTTGGCGTCATTGCCATCGAGGCCCCTAGCCGGGCAGTTTCGGCCGCCTTGGTGCAGATCTTATTACATTCGACGCCACATTGGGGGACTTGCGCATCGAAGGGGGGGTGGGGTGAAATGATGATGAAGACAGCACAACACTCAGTACCCAAGCAGAGAAAATCCCAGACTTAGCAGGGAATCGAACCCGTGCCTGTACGACGTCAATCCATCATGTTGACCACTCAGCTGTCGGGGCGGACATCTTGGAGGTAGAGAATCCTTACAGCAGTCTACGTAGTCGGAGTCCAACCTTCAGTGCTATTGTCGTGTGTAGTATGACTCCGAAAGAAGTGATAATTTGCCTATTTCAGTTGTGCTACTCGTTCCGAAAGTGTTTTAAAGAGACGGCGGATTACTCCTGTATGTGTTTTTAGGAAGTACGAATTTTTTAATCAATTTTGTGTGTGAGAAAAAAAAACAGTAATTCCGATTGGCACATTGAGCAGATTGGTGACTAAAAATCTGAGTGCATTAGACTCCGATAAACTTAATAGTGTGGTGCACATTTTGATTTCAGAACAATCCGTGCTTAGTAGCTGTTCATGTTTCGGGAAATACTTTATCATAAACTTTCTAACATGAATGAAAGGGTTTGTGCATGACTGTATTAGGACTAGCACGGGCTTGGCAGTGAACGTGTGTTTCTTGATTTCAGAATATACCGAAGTTTGGCCAGTATTTCCACATTTTATTCAAAATTAACGGTTCGGTAGGTTTCTGCTCGGCTTTCCTACAAGCGATCTGCAGCGACGAGTTCACAGGTAGATGCAGGTAAAAGGACAAAAAGAAGCCGCGATTCCGCAATAGGGCTAAGGATGCATTGAGAAGACTTCGAGGTGATGTATCAAGAGGAGCTAGAATGGAAGGCCGTCCTTATTATGGTTGCTATGCATCTCAGAGGCCGATATTGCCAGCCGAGGAATAGATAAAATAAAGGTTTTTTTTTTATTTTTTTTTTTTTACTCGCCGTTGAAATGCGGTAGGTGCTGACATATGGACTACGTTAGGTAACATTGACATCAGACATAAGGCTATGAATGTGGCGTAGTGGGACACATGTTGCAAGACCGTTGAAATAAGAAGAAAAATGGTCAGGTCTCTGCTAAGAGTTCATCCAAACTGAGTCTTTCGTGGTGGGCCATGACTATAACGGTCCCACGGACAAACTCGCCGACAATCCAGGACGCACAGTCGTGTTATGTGCTTTTTAATAACTCTGCGTGTTATAAATGGAATATGCTGTCGCTATTGTTGTCCGATTCATGGACAATAGTATTATTTCCAGAAGATACGAAGATGACAGCTAGACCTATGGAACTACTCATTTATGAAATAAAAACACATGTTTCAACACGCGATCTTGGCTGCAAAAATTCTTATATACCTCTCGAGAACAGATCGCACCCAGCAGCATGTGTAACTTACATACTTAATCAGCACTTGCATAACGTGCAGACTCGATTAAATTTACTGGATGAAAAAAAAGGCAGCAGCAAAATTACCAGGATCACTGCTAGACAGTTTGAGTGATGCAAGGGTGGAAGTGAGAACACCGTAAGAAGCGAGTCATCAGCAGTGTGTGAACAGCTGAATCCTCCGTAGTTGGCATCACATCAGTTCTTAGCTGGACTACAGAAGGTTCAGCGAGATTTAACGAAAGAGTTAAACACATAGTGGAACCAACAACGCAAGGAGTACCATTGTTTTATCATATGTCAACAGTTGAGAAGTAACATAGATGGAGTGAAACTTCATGTGTTGGCGCGGTTTCAGGTGGTGAATTTGCTTGCATATTATCAGTGCTTCACTACTCATCGTTACCCTGTGAAATAGAGATACATAGGTAAATTTGTACTCCTCAAAAAGTAAACCGGAAGTACTTCTAGTTTTGGAACTTCTAGTTTTGTGTATTACGATATGACCAACAAGGTTGGTTCAGACTAGTACACAGGCATGTGAAGTACAACTATTTTCGTGTAAGACAGGAGCAGCTGATATCACATCCTTATTTCGAGAAAGTTGGCATGAATTGGTATTATTCCACATTTTCTCGACAGTTAACTACATTGGTGTACAAAATGAAAGCAACAAACCGCTATTTCCCTGTCCTGCCTCTAGTCAACGATATAGTCGCGCAAACGGTCAACAGATGTTCGTATGATGGTATTTTGCGCGAAAGATGGAATTCCGGTCAACGGACAACCAAGCCAACTTTGACGTCAGGGCAAGTACCTAAGGACAGTGTATGCTGGAGAGTCCCACGTTTACAATCGCTGTGTAGAGTCACAGACGGTCAGTATGGCACAGAGAAGACTCATACCTTGCCCTTAGCGGTAGGGGGGCCATAGGAAAATGGAAACAGGATATTCGCAACCTGATGTGACCCGACGGCTTATTGTGAGACGTTCTGTTGCTTCTCGGATGTGGCGACAGTTTACAGAGACCGAAACCTTATCCCGAAGACCAGAGCGGGGCCGAGCATGTGTGACATCAGAAAGAGAGGACCTTTATTTGGCTTTAAGGACACGACGGTAGTGCCGCAGTACTGCACGGCGGCTGGCATCTTACCTCACAGCATTCCCTGGACGTTTTGTATCAAGGCAAACGGTGTGCAGGAGGCTTCAGCAAAGTGGCCTTTATTGTCGGAGTCGTGCAGTATGTGTCCCTCTGTCGCGTCTTCAAAGCAGGCGAGGTCAAGAGTAGAGTCGTCAACATACCACTTGGACGGTCGAACAGTGGCCCAACATTCTTCTCACAGATGAGTCCCGATTTTATCTGGAGAGTAATTGTTGACGGGTTGGCATCTGGAGAGAACGTGAACACGATTTCGGTACCAAAACATTGTGGAAAAGGACCGATTCGAGAAGGAGCCTAATAAAGTGGGCAAGGATTTTATAAATATATAGCTATGCTGAGCTTTTAATTACAGACAAAGGTCTTTATAGACACTTTTGAGTTTATTGTTCTGATGAAGGTGTAGTTATCTACACCGAAACCTAGGTAAACAGTAGGTGTTTTTTCGCAATCGAGGCGGATCGCAGTCCATTAATATATTTTGTTGAGTACTCGAACAGCTCTTCGTGAAATTGTGCGGGTGAATCGGCAAGGTTTAACTGGTGTCAGGTATCATGACGAGATCTTGGGACCTAATGTGCTGTTGTTGCGAGATGCTGTCGGCCCAGACTTCGAATTGCTAGACGACCGTGCTCGACCTTGTACAGGACGCGTCGTTGATGTTTTCTCGGAAACGGAAGAGATTACACGCCCGGCTGCTCGATCTTCCGATCTGAATGCCGTAGAGCAGGTCTGGGATGCACTTGGGAGACGGGTTGCATCGCGTCAGCATCCACCAAGACGCTCTGCAGGTAGAATGGGTGTTATTACCTCAATGTGAGATTAGCTATATCATTCACAGCATGCCTCAAAGTTGTCAGTGTTGTATTACCGCCAGAGGCCATCACACCCCATGCTGAACACAGTAACTAGTTGTTGGAATGTGTGCAAATCCGTTAAGTTGGAGGAAAAGAAGAACACTTTTGTCTACCATTTTGCAATACGTTCTGTATTCTTTATGTTGTTCATACTGTACTATCACCTCTTTGAACTGTATTTTGCAAAATTAACACAGCTTTCCATTTGTTGGACTAAAGAAGGAAAAGCCATGGAATCGTGCGACAGCGGAATACTCGTCAACTGTACAACCTGTGTCATAGCAGGTACTATGTACCGCCTCTGAAACGACTATGATAAATCTGACAGTGTCGACGATGTACTGGTAGGGGAAGCCAATACAAGTTTTGACAGCACAGAATAATATTTGTTAAATGATGCTTGACAAAAATTTTATGTTTCACAACGTATCGTCCAAGGCATAGAGAGCAGTATATTTTATTCTTTATGTTCGTAATTACCTTATATATATATATATATATACATATATATATATATATATATATATATATATATATATATATGTGTGTGTGTGTGTGTGTGTGTGTGTGTGTGTGTGTGTGTGTGTGTGTGTGTGTGTGTGTGATTAAACTCCTATCCCGGAATTAAAAGATGGAAATAATTTGCTAATTTATATCCTTCCCCTTTCGGCGTATTATACTAAGCTGGGAAGCTTATGGAAAATGCTCTTCAGATATCAAGTCGAAGATGTCTGCTGAGCCGAAGAAAACATTGTTTGAACAGTATACCACATACTGCAAGCAGCAGATTATAATTGAAAGGTATTGATATTAAATGAGTTTATTATTAGAAAACTTATAGTAAACCAAAATGGACGGGAAAGATTTTAAATGACAACTTATTACTGGACTTCCTTCACTCATTGTATGCACTTAAAGCTTCACAAAGAAGACTGACTGCGGTGGAACTAATATGTTACAATGTACGGCAATATCGTGCTAGATTACGCAGTGATGTAATTGTAAGTAGGCTGTTTAGGTTTTTTATTGGTAACGCCGCCGCCACGTAGCGCTCTGTATGAAAATCACTGGCTGTGCCGTGTGCAGTCTGTGGCTGGTTGGCATTGTTGTAATACTCGCCATTGTAGTGTTGGGCAGCGGCAGCTGGATGCTAACAGCGCGTAGCGTTGCGCAGTTGGAGGTGAGCCGACAGCGGTGGTGGACGTGGGGAGAGAGATGGCGGAGTTTTGAAATTTGTAAGAATTGGTGTCACGAACTAATATATATATTATGACTATTAAGGTAAATACATTGTTCTGTATTAAAATCTTTCATTTGCTAACTATGCCTATCAGTAGTTAGTGCCTTCAGTAGTTTGAATCTTTTATTTAGCTGGCAGTAGTTGCGCTCGCTGTATTGCAGTAGTTCGAGTAACGAAGATTTTTTGTGAGGTAAGTGATTTGTGAAAGGTACAGGTTAATGTTAGTCAGGGCCATTCTTTTGTAGGGATTTTTGAAAGTCAGATTGCGTTGCGCTGAAATTATTCTGTGTCAGTTTAAGCCCTGTCTTGTATAATTGTTCAAAGAGGACGTTTCACATAGACCAGTCTTGTATAAATTTTTCTTAGGGACGTTTCATTTGTCGACCCTTAGCCGAGGATACCTCACTGGAATCTTCTGATTTTTTCTTGTAGTTTGTGTAATTAATGTAGATTTTTTTTATTGCTAGCGCGTAATCATAGAGAGAATTTCCTTTGTAGTTGTAGTCTTTCATTGTTGCACAGTACAACAGTTGTGGCATGCATGTAGAGTTGCACAAAGTATTTCGCAGCTGCGCTTGCAATTAACTAGATATTATTTTCAGTGCTATGTTAATGTGTTCTCTTATTTTTCTTCTTCAAATTGTCTTTTTCTGTGTTGTCGTGTGAAAAATTGTGACAATAATGGCATGTGAAAAACGTAACACTAGGCTCCAAAGTAAACTGAGAAATGACAGTGAAGACGAAAGCAATGTGTTAACGTCACCATGTAATGAATTCACTAATGTTCAAAGTAGTAATTTGGTAATAGCGCATAGGGAAATGGAGCGGGTTGCAAATAATGGTGTAGGCAGTGAAACAATTAGTGAACAGGGAAGCGTTATCGATCGATCGGTCGGCAACAGCTCGTCTCAGGATTCCGAAATGACAGGACACAATCTTGCAAATACTGTAGATTCAGATTTTGAGTCCTCACAGTTTTCTCAAATAAATCAAGACACATTTTCTGCTTTTCAAAATGCGAATATTGCCGGTTCTAATGCACTGCCGAAAAGCACTGAGGAACATGTTTCAGACACCAGTGCACTGTTATTACAGTTAATGCAACAAATGGGACAAAGGCTACAAAAGTTAGACACAACGCTTGAACAAAATCAGAAACAAATGGGACAAAATCTTCAGAAGTTAGACACAATGGAACAAAATCAGAGACAAACATAACAAAAGCTTCAAAAGTTAGACACAATGTAACAAAATAAGAGACAAACACAGCAACAGTTGGACACAGTGGAACATAATCTTCAAAAGTTAGACAAAATGAACATAATCTTCAAAAGTTAGACACAATGGAACAAAATCAGAGACAAACACAGTAACAGTTGGACACAATGGAACATAATCTTCGGAAGTTAGACACCACACTTGAACAAACACGTGAAGATTTAACTACTGAGTTACATAACATTGAATCGAAATGTCAAAAAATCTGTAATGACGTAAAAACACAAATTTGTGAGCATTTTCAACCTATTTTTTCGATTCATGAAAACTCATTACAGAATCACAAAGCAGCCATAAAAGAATTGCAAACTGTTGTTCGTGAAAATCACAACACCTTGCAAGCTAAAATGGACTCAGTTGCATCCACCGATTCGGTTATGCAACTTGCAAGAACTCAGGAAAACTTAAAGGACACAGTAGATTCGATTTGAACACAAATGGACACTCTGAAACTTGGTTCAGAAAAACACACTGAGGAAATGTGTTCACTATCGGAGAAAGTAGCCGAACTTTCGGATCAGTTCACTAATTTATCTACGAAGGTAGATGATAATCTGAATGACACAAAACCGGTAGTATTTAATGACACAGAAGAGTTCGAACAAATTAGGAAATTCAAACAAAATCAGAATCAAATTAATACGCAACACCAAAGAGAAATCCGGGAAGTACAAGATCAGTTGACACAGGTAATACAAGAATTACGTATTTCAGAGGACACTCGCACTCCAATACGGGAAGAGGGACATAAAATTACGGAACTGCCACAAAATAACAACACAGGGCACTTTGGAGATTATGAAAGAAATTGGCAAAGTACACCGAATTTTGAGATGGAACCGCCGAAACGACGTAACAATGACCGATATGCGACCCACCGACACGATGATTTTGACTATAAGCTGTTCATTACTACACGTAAATTCAAAACATTTAAGAATTGTGGCAACGAAATTCATCCACAAGCGTGGCTCCATCAATTCTCTCATTGTTTTCCTCCCAACTGGTCACTAGAGCACAGATTAGAATTTATGTGTGGCTACTTAGAGAATGAACCAGCTGTAAGAATGCGATCGGTCATTCACGATTGCCACAGTGAAGGAGAATTTTACCATGCCTTCCTCTCAGCATATTGGTCCCAAGCCACACAAGACCGAGTAAAACATGGCATCATGATGATGAAACATTTCGAACAATCTGAATTTTCCAGTCTTGTGAAATATTTTGAAGACATGTTGCACAAGAATCAGTACCTGTCAAACCCATACAGCCCGTCAGAACTCATCCGCATTTGCTTAATCAAATTGCCTGAACATTTACGGCATATTATTTTGGCAGGCCGTTGCAAAGACGACATTGAAGCTTTTCAGGGACTCTTACAAGAATTAGAAATTGACACTGACAATCGCGGAACGTGAAAACAGGAACACAACAATTACAGGTCACATCCGTCGCAATTCCGCGATGAAAGAAATAATAACTGGACACGACAAGGCTATTCTCACAATACAAATCGTGACCAAAACAGACACCACCCGTATGACAACCGTTGGCAGAGTAGTAATAATTACAGGGAAAGGTCACCTCTCCGCGGTAATGACTATCACAGAGACAATCAGAGAAACAGACAATATGGGAGCCAAAATAATTACTATCAAGGGAGACAGAATAACTTTAGACGCAACGGTCCAGCGCGCAGTTACGATTCAGGGAGAAATTCTCCACCACGTGGCCGACAAGAAAGAATCTATGGAATCTACCGACAAAATGACAGACCTGCATTGCATCAGAACTGGCGGGATTCCTACAGGACAGGGCCCTCTCGGCAAGGTGAATTTGTAGATGTTAGGTCTCCTAATCCCAATAACGGCGCGCGCCAACAAAGAGACAGACAATGACTCCCACCGCAGGCAGCCGCGTGCTCCGGCGGCCTCGGAGAAAAATAACGTAAGACGCTAGCCTTGAGAAAAATTTTAGCATTCTTTACCGACGTATACCACATGATAATTGCGTTGAAGTTGAAACTCTGCGTACTAGGAAGAGTAAAGGTTTACACCACATTTCACATGTAAAACCGTTTATTGAAAGATAATCTGCTTTTTAACTTTGCCTTTGCCATAAAACATTTCACTTCACATTTCTAGTATGCTTTGTCACACTTAGAAACTGTTAACATGCACCAATGTTTTGAAGTTCACTATCCAGTCTAGAACCTACGGAACATATTTAGACAGTATTTACGAGTGCATTGTTATAGTGAACAGACACTGTGTTATTTCGTGTGTACATTCTTGCTTGTTAGTTGCACGATTACGTAACGACTATAAGGCTCACATACTTAGAACATTTACCATTATTGCTAATGAGATTTTAATGCAACATTTTGGTTTACTTGAAAATACATTCTGGTTTTAAAGTACTTTCTGTGAGATACCAGATAATACAGGGGTTAGTTTATGTGACAGCTACACGATTTTATCACGACGCTACTAATGAGTGACAATTTACAATGTTATTTTTGCAGTTTATCTGTTTTATATCTGCACAGTTTTTCTGAATTTTTCTGGAAAGGAAAACATGTTTTAGTAGTAACGTTTGTGGTATAGCTACAATGAGACAGCCTTTTCTGTAGCACAACAATACGTACAGTACAGTACTTACTTCATCACAGGAATAAGCTTAATAACTAAGATATCTATACGCAAAGCATTTCAATTTCGTTTATCATGAGGTAAGTACATTGACTTCTGCAGAACTTAGCTTTCGGAGGACAATAACTACGACACTTCCACAGAGATTGTCTTACAGGAAGACGCACAGTTAGCGCTACAGGACACGCATTAGACTATTTATTTTTCAACATATTTGAATTACAAAGAAAGTTTTCCGTGATACATTTCATTCCATTGCTGTAATCTGTAACACCTGAGGATATAATTACATTATTTCTCAGGGGGGTACACGCTTACTTTGTGTACCTTGTGTATGGCAAGCACAAGGAGACCTAGCTAATATGGTATTTACTTATACAACTTTACACATCGGTACCATATTTCTCCAACACAGAATTACACAGCTACCTGGTTATTTAACAGAGAAACAAACATTTTTTTTGCTACGTCAGTGACAGATGTTTACGCAATCACACAGTTGGATAACTTCACACTTACCAAATTGTATTTTGTCTGTACTTTTTGAACTGTTCATATTTTTTCGGAACCATTGTGGTACTATGAAAGCTTTGAATGACATATTTGGTATTGGATCATGATTTTTAAAGTACGTTTGAGGTAGATGACACTTGTGACATGAGCAGAGAATTTTTTTTTGTTTTAGGTTTTGAAATTATTGGAGGAAGCTACAGAGATTCTGAGAATTTGACTGTGGTGTTATGATGTTATTATTACGACGACGATGTGAATTATGCTGCTGAGGTATGTTTAAGCTGTTGCTATATGAGTTATTTGGTTATGCTACGTATCTGTTATGATGAAATATTGAAGAAGTGTCGACGAATATATGTATGTCTAATAAGGTAAGAAATAAGGAGTAGTGGTTAGGGACTCTGATTTGTGAAAAAGGATGTTGGAAACCGAGAATCGTACTTTACGAGTTATGAAATGAGTGTATATGCGTGAATGTATCACTATGCTGGCGAAAATATTTTGGACACAATTATATTTAAATGATTTTATTTCTACAGATTTGTAACGCAAATTCTTGACCTGTGATTTTTTTTTATATGAGACTGCCACTGTAGCGGAAACTAGTGTCGTAAATATTTCGGTAAGACAGTTAATTGACCACCTGCATGTAATGCGTCGTGGGCACCCAGCTGCGCGACAACTACCTGACAAAAGAAAGCATTAGTGTGTGCCTGTCAGAGGCACAGGTGGAAAAAAAAGAGGCCATTATCCTCGCTATTGAGATTCCTTTGTAGAAAGCATCGCAAATACTACACGCCCAAACTTGAAAACATATGATTACACTGTGGAGCTCTTAATTTATGATATTTGCTAAAATGCCTAATGAAACGACGAGAAACATTTCATGGCTATTGTCCTGCTAGTTGAGAGAAATGCCATGTGGCTTGCTTTATGCATTTATTTACTCATTTTGTTTAATATCTAGTTTCTAACTGCACTGAAGCATTGGTTAAAATAAATTTTATGGATGTACTAATATAAATATTTTATGCCTACAGATCCAGTAAATAATAACTTCATGATGTACTTAAAAAAAACCGAAGTAGCACAAAAAGACATTTCCCTTCACAGAAATTGCATACAGAATGGTCTTTTCAAGTACATGGTAATATTTTTTTAGAATAAATTTTTGTGGTGCACCACTTTAATTGCATAGACATTAAGATGTGAATAGACATTGTCCTTATCTGCATTGTTGTCTTTAGTGTAACATTTTTTCTGATTGAGCTTTGTCATGTTTAGGTATAAGTTATAGCATTTGCTGCAGCTGTTTGCCATTCATAGTGCTACTGAATGTCACTTTGTATTACTAGGTTAAGCCAATTTTATTACTGATTTATTTTTCTTGTTTGCTGCGCATTGCCTTATATTAGTTGTAATATTGCTGCCTTTTTTGACAATTTCCATTTTTTAACATTGCTGTTTGTGTAAATTGTTTTGTGCTGCTGCATTGCCTCATCCCTTAGTTAAGCATCTGAGCTCAGTAGATTTAAGTTAGCTTAAGAGGGGGTTGCCTATATAAGAGAATGACTTGCGATGGATTGGAAGAAATGCATTGAGAAGTTATACAAAAAAAGTACAGAAATCAGGTATAGATAAGACTTTTTGGAAATAATGAAGAACGAAGGGAGATCTCTGAGAAGTAAAGAAAGTTTTGTTTGCAAAATACTGCAGTAAAACAAACCCTGTCCTTTCCTTGTGTTATTCCACTATGTGTTTGTGTACCCTTGTGTATTTATGTTCTTCCTGTCTTTATATGTTTATCTGATAAGACTTATGTTGCAGAATTTTTCTAATACTAAGCTACATTCACTATGATGAGGAATACTGTTATCCTCAAATATAATTTGCATTAATAACATGTTATTTACTTTGTACAGATGTTTACACATTATTTATTCTGTTTTGTTCTAATGCTCACCTGTGAAGTTGATGTTTCGAAAATTTATTCTGATTTTTTTATGTATGTGCTCCTGTCATAATACCTGTAACACTGATGTATATGTTATTTCGATTCTTTTGTAAAGCCTGTATTACTGCAAATGTTATCTGTACTATTATGTTCTTTAATGATATTTTTTGTACATTTGTTATTGTATTCTCATGTTATAAAATTGTAATTGACACCTGTTCATCAAATTAAGTAATTTGTAAATTACATTTCACTGCACACATTTCTGTTGGTCATAGTATATGCACAATATGTGAGAAGTAGGGATTGACAGTGTTTGCAAGTGTATTGATAATTCAGCAAGGGACTGGTTAACAGCATTGCTGGTTCTAAGGACAATTCCAAAAACTTTGTGAGTGGACAAGTGGTGGGTTATGGACTTGCTATATTCTCCGCAAGACTGTTCGATGGTGATTGTGCACCTGCACAGTCGCAACAGATGGCTGCTAGCCATCTCTACAAGGACTGCAGTGGGTCTGCACCTCTGGTGGCCCACCAATACCATAATCTCTACAAGGACTACAGTGGGCCTACACCTTTGATGACCCACCAATACCATTATTTCTACAAGGACTGCAATGGGTCTGCACCTCTGGTGGCCCACCAATACCATAATCTCTACAAGGACTACAGTGGGTCTACACCTCTGATGACCCACCAATACCATTATTTCTACAAGGACTGCAATGGGTCTGCACCTCTGGTGGCCCACCAATACCGTAATCTCTACCAGGACTACAGTGGGTCTGCTCTGTGATGACCTACCTACCGATAGTCTTCAACGTCGACTGACTCTGTTGTGGCCCATTACCTGTCTGCATGTCAAGAGTCAGCACTGTCTTTCGTTGGAAGGACAACACTACTTCTTCAAGACTGCATGGAAATCCACTACTTCCGTGTGCATTTTCTTTTACTACTCAGACTTTGAGAAAAACACTGCAATTTTACTTTGATGAATAATCAGGACTGTCTTTAAGGACTGTGAGAAAATTTTAGCTTTTGACCAACATTGTATCGATAAGTGTGTGCATTTCATTTCTTTGTCATTGTAATTATGAAAAAATTGTTCAAATCTGTATTGGCCACTGCCCAAAAAAATTTGTAAATTTTTTCGTGGGGAGCGTGGGGGCTATGTAAGTAGGCTGTTTAGGTTTTTTTATTGGTAGCGCCGCCGCCACGTAGCGCTCTGTATGAAAATCACTGGCTGTGCCGTGTGCAGTCTGTGGCTGGTTGGCATTGTTGTAATACTCGCCATTGTAGTGTTGGGCAGCGGCAGCTGGATGCTAACAGCGCGTAGCGTTGCGCAGTTGGAGGTGAGCCGCCAGCGGGGGTGGACGTGGGGAGAGAGATGGCGGAGTTTTGAAATTTGTAAGAATTGGTGTCACGAACTGATATATATATTATGACTATTAAGGTAAATACATTGTTTGTTCTGTATTAAAATCTTTCATTTGCTAACTATGCCTATCAGTAGTTACTGCCTTCAGTAGTTTGAATCTTTTATTTAGCTGGCAGTAGTTGCGCTCGCTGTATTGCAGTAGTTCGAGAAACGAAGATTTTTTGTGAGGTAAGTGATTTGTGAAAGGTATAGGTTAATGTTAGTCAGGGCCATTCTTTTGTAGGGATTTTTGAAAGTCAGATTGCGTTGCGCTGAAATTATTCTGTGTCAGTTTAAGCACAGTCGTGTATAATTTTTCTAAGGGGACGTTTCATAATGATTATAAGTGTAACGATTTCTGTTGCTGTATTGGCCCTGATTGCTTTTTGCATAACCAACAGCCCCTTAACCAAAAACTCGTTTACCCCCACGAATCGCCAGTGCGTCAGGTATCTATGTAGTGGATAATCTGTAGCATATAATCCTCACTTGTTACAGGTTGTCTCATACAATGGCGATTCGTGGGGAGAGACGAGTTTTTGAATAACTGAAAAAAAGTACCTGATAAATGTGGTGAAGTGTGTAGTATTAGATGTGAGCGAAATTATTATTGACAAATATCTGTAGAGAGACTGTGGAGCCTATAGGATGTGATAATGTAACTGTACCTGTTTGTAAGTGGTGACATAGTAGGAATATGTTCCCGTGGGAATGCAAGCCGGTTCAGTGTAATGCATCTGGAAAATAATGCTTAAATTTGGGAACATAATCAGTGTACCTTATGGCTTAAGCTAGACTGGTATAAAAGCAATCACTATGTGTACTGTCTAACAGTCAATGTATAAGGGTATGTCGATATTTTTTCCGCAGGAACCATAAGCCGTACGGAGTGGGGATGCTTCTTGCGGTGCGAAATGATGCAGTTGCGTAGCTTGGAAAATTAAGATGTCTTCCTTGGCTGATGCAGTGGGTCGCAGAAGTGAGTCAAGCCAGCCGAGCAAATTACAGAGTACGGCTTATCGATTCGGCGCGAACCGGGGCGCTAACCGGGGCGGTTGCTTCATGCTGTCACCAAGAAAGACGACCAGAGGCGCCAAGGTACCGACGGAGCAGAAAGCCGTAGCGGCTACCTCGAAGCGATAACCTCGTGCCCAGACAGAGATTCTAGACTGGAAGAAACCAGTGCTGTAGAGGAACAAGCAGTTGGCGCGCGTGTACAAATATTCGTCGTTTTCAGTTAGCGGTATCTGTGCCTACCAGCATCCATCTATGAGGATGGAGCTATGAGGGACGGTGGTCTTCGCTTGTACTGATCTACGAGCTGCCCTGGCCTATACGCCTCTTGCAATGGCCTTAGCTGCCAGTAGGCACGACGTCATTCTTATGAAAGGTCCTGCGCTTGGGACTTGGCGCTCAGCAACCGAGGGCCTTTTGGTGGCCTTTAGTTCCTTTCCGAATAGTATATCCCTATCACTGTGAAGTTACCATGCAACACTTTTATACAAAAGTGCCTAAGTTGTTTAAAAAAACCATCGGACGAGAAATCTACACAAAGAATTAATTATTGTTGATAACTTCTAATTCCGATTATTTCTCCGAACGTTGATATTTGTAAATGTGTCTATAAGTTCATTAGATATTGCAAAAGGGGTCTTTATTTATAAAATTGCGCCTGTTATGTATTCAGTTCTTTAATAATTTTATGGAAAAGTGTAACATTTATTCATGAGAACAAAAAGTACATAGGTATTACTTTCGTACATTCCAATATATTAATTTACTCTGTATGAAAAAACTGCAGTTTAATTTGGTGTCCTGTTTCTTGTCTGTGGGGCCTATTTAAAATAGAAACAGATTTTAAAAAATGACGGTTGTGAAACACTGTAGCAGAGAGAAATAAGCGGGAGACACAAGATTACTAGCGTGTAATGACAAATAACTTAGGTGACTCACTTTATTGGTTGGGCGGTTGTATAAAAGTAGAATGAATGCAATCCTGTCTGCCCAGACGTACAACATATATACGTTTGAATACATGGTGAGCCCAGAACATAATATCACCTGGCAAAGCGTATTGAAGACCGGAGCAGAGAGTTAACCCTCGAGAACCAAGGAGGGTAAGCAATAACAGAGTACACTCCAGTGCTCTTACAAGTGGTGCAAGGTCGTATACTACACCTTCGTCCGCCAATGTCATGCATAGAAGAGCTGTTAGAAGTAAAACAGTTCGACAGTACGCCTCTCACCTATAGCTTCGACGGCATTCGTTCACAGTATAATTAATCCTACGTGATCGAAAGTATCTAGAAACTCGTATTTAATGTGTAACCGAGCAATAGATGCCAAGAGAGGCCAGCCGGCCTCCGTGGTAGGAGGCTCGCACTGTTGTCAGTAGCGAAGAAAGAACTGCTGAGTGGTCCGGAGAGCCCAGTGACTCAGAAAGTCGATCATTCATTACTAGTAACCTGAGTAATTCAACCCTTCTAAGTATGGTCGTCGTTGATGAAGTGATAGTGAAGTGTAAACGGAAAGAGACGACCACATGTAAACCAAGGCCACAAATACCAAATCCACTGACGGACAGTGACCGTCGAATACTATGGAGGCTGGCTGTAAAATGTCACATGAAATCAGCCAAAGGAATCACCCGTGGGTTCTAGTTGCTGCCAACAGTCCATCTGGCACAATGAATGTGTTTCGCCCCGCGGGATTAGCCGAACGGCCTGAGGCGCTACAGTCATGGACTGTGCGGCTGGTCCCGGCGGAGGTTCGAGTCCTCCCTCGGGCATGGGTGTGTGTGTTTGTCCTTACGATAATTTAGGTTAAGTAGTGTGTAAACTTAGGGACTGACGACCTTAGCAGTTAAGTCCCATAAGATTTCACACACATTTGAACATTTTTTTGAATGTGTTTCGGGCGTTAAAACATATGGGTAACAATGGTCGAGCAAAATGAAGTCTTTAAGCGGAGTGAGCGCTGATATGAAATTTCCTGTGAGATAAAAATTGTCTGCCAGACCCAATCTCGAACTCGGGGTCTTAGCCTTCCGCGGGAAAGTGTTCTACCAGCTGAGCTATCCAAGAGGACTGATGACCATTCCTGACGACATTAATTCCCCCAGAACCTCGAATAATGTGTTCCTAACATCACATAAGCTCTGCTTGGAAAATTGCAGAGCTAGCACTCCTGGAAGGAAGCATTTCGAGGAAGAATGGCTATGTCACTGACTGGGGGGGGGGGGGGGGGGTGTTTCCAGAATGAAATTTTCACTCTGCAGAGGAGTGTGCGCTGGTATGAAACTTGCGGGCAGATTAAAGCTGTATGCCGGACAAAGAGTCGAGCTCGGGATCTCTGCCTTTTACGGGCATGTGCTCTACCAACTGAGCTACAAAAAGAGGACTCACAACCGTACCTTACAGCTGTACTTCCGTCAATACCTCGTCCCCTACCTTGCAGCTCTGAGGCTGTGGCTAAGCCATGTCTGCGCATTCCTCCAGGAGTGCTAGTTACGCAAGTTTCACAGGACAGCTTCTGTGAAGTTTGAAAGGTAGGAGACGAGATACTGGTAGAAGTAAAGCAGTGATCAGAGGTCCTTGGTCATCGTTCTGTAGCTCAGTCTGTAGAGCACTTGCACGCAAAAGGGGCAAATATCCCGAGTTCGGTTTTCGCTAGGAAGTTCCAGTGGTCGAAATGTTTCTTGTAGGCCACAGGTTTCTGCAGTCAAAGCCACGTGGCGCTAGAAGTAGTGTAAAGATCAACGCCAATGGAAAATGGATGACTGGAAATGAGTGATTTTGTATGATGAATCACGTTGTACCCTGTGGCAATCCAATGGAAGGCTAATGCACGGGGAATGTTACCTGCCATCATGTTCAGTGCCATCAGTGAAGCACAGACGAGGTGGTCTTACGATATAGGATAGTTCCTCGTGGTTAGGGTGTGATTAAAAAGGCGTTTAATGAGAATGGATATTAACACATTTTACTATACTGCGAACTGCAAACATAGAGGAACAGATCGGAGAGGAAGCTAGTTTGTATAAGCACGGCAATTGACGCTGCCATAAAACAGCATCTGTGGGTCAATGGAGAATAAAATACCTGAGAAAGAGTAGCCCGTTCAGAGCTCCGACCTGAACCCAATGGAACATCTTTGGGATCAGTCAGGAAGTTGGCACATCTCCAGAGCGCAGCATCCTACACCACTGCCCTCTGCAGTTTCGGTTTTTGAGAAGAAATGGCTGCCACTCCTCATCAGGCCATCGGACACCTCACTCAATGTATGCCCAACGGCTCAAGACATCATAACGGTGAAGGGTGGACGCATCCTATGCTGATAATCAGTGATATGTGTCAGTATACTTTCGATCAAATAGCCTGTATGAACCCCCATTTCACCTAACAAACTAGTTATTATATCATATTTTTCCCAAAAATTTAATGAATCTGCTATTTTTCGAAACAACTTCGTTGTATTCATAAGTGTTCTTGGAAATCTTAAAGCCAAGTTACCTCACACAGAATCTTTTCAGTCGTAGTTCCCATGTTGGCTTTGAAGGCCTGTAGGCGCTGATCCACGGGCGTTGGGTGGTGGTGTTTATGAGGGCCCAGGGGGGATTAATACCCCAGAAAAAAGTTTCTGTAAAAGCGATTACTTTTTACACGTATAAATTAGGAATTCCGAGAATAGAGTAGCATAAAAACTGACAGTGTGGAAAATCTCAACGACGACCTGTAGAGTACATCCCAGGTAGGT
Source organism: Schistocerca gregaria (assembly GCF_023897955.1). NCBI lineage: Eukaryota > Metazoa > Arthropoda > Insecta > Orthoptera > Acrididae > Schistocerca > Schistocerca gregaria. The sequence goes on along the minus strand of NC_064925.1, from coordinate 14,878,368 downwards.
ACACGTGCCCATTAAGAGGCTGACGGCAGGTACTGCTGACCCAGGACTCTTCGATGGTCCAGTGGTGGGACCGACAAACCACTGTCTCACTAAGGAAACTATTAAGGAAAGACCGGCTTTCGGAATGTAGGTGGAAATGTCTGGGAGAAACGACGTTCCCTCATTTCCATGCACGCGTAATTATATTCTACAAATCTGCAGCCATAATCGTAGTGCGAAGGAAATTACTGATAGTTGTGTACGCTCATTTGCTGTTGAGTAAACTTCGATGGTTTAAAAATTTTGAGACTTCGTCACTATAATAGGTCTTCAATCGACTACATGACACCCGTGCAACACAAATTATTGGGAGAATCTTTTCAATTGCTGTAGTAATCCGATATGGTACTTCTTGGAAGTTAAGCGATCTTACTAACTGATGTAAATAAATTTGTATTACAATTATATATTTTACCGCCGTAATTATTATAAGTGTAGCGCTCTCTGGTATTTTAAAAGTGATGGTGAGAGAATGGGATACAGAGTCTGTGACAAACTGTGACCGGAACACAGAATGATTCCTCGACCAAAATCTGAAGTCCAGTTTTGTGCGACTAAAGCTGTGAGGTTCTCAGAAGATTTTAGTTTTCTGATGTTGTTCATAAACTTGTTGACATATCTGACTCATGAAAGGGGCGTTGAATAAGTAATGCAACACACATTTCTCTGAAAGCATGTTAGCATTATTCAGGATTACAAAACACTACATTATTGCCCCTTCTTTGGGCTACAAAACACTATATTTCGATATAACCTCCGTTGAATGCTCCCGCCTTACGTCTTATTGCAGGCACGGCCTGTATGCCCACGTGATACCACTCTACTCGTCGACGTTGGAGCCAACTTCTTGCTGCATTTAAAACTCTTCATCATCCACGTACGGCTTTCCACAGGGTGCATCCTTCATTAAGCCAAGCAGATGGAAGACGGAGGTGGCGATAACCAGGATGTAGGTTGGATGAGGAAGAACAGTCCAACGAAGTTTTATGATCTCCTCTCGTGTGAGTAGACTTGCGTGAGGCCTTGGGGTCTCATGCAGGAGGAGATGTTGGTCGAATTTTTGTGACGTCGAACATGCTGAAGTCATTTTTTTAAATTCCTAAGGATAGCACAATACACTTCAGAGTTTATCGTTGGTGCGTGAGGGAGAACATCAAATAGAATAACCCGTACAGTCCCAGAACACTGTAGCCATGAATTTACCAGCAAATGCGGAGAGGTTACAAGTCACTTGTGTCTGTCTCCTCTTACTTTCCTCAATTTTTTTTTGAATTGATATCATTTTATTAATTTGTCTCATTGGAGACGGTCGAGAGAGGTAACTGCTGTAAATGAAACTCTTAACGAGGACTCTGATTTTTATTCATGATATTTCAGCTGCTGTTGGGACTTCGCTTGCCCTTCCGTCCTGCTTGTGTGGTAAGCTGGGGTTGGACGATGGTGACATGCTATTCTGCAAAAACGAGGGGTAGTGGACAACAGTGTGTGTCGCAACTCATGGTGACAGGCCTGCCACAGCTCTTGGTCATTGTATTAGGCCTGAAGCGACGGCGACCGCGAATTTATGGGGCCAGCATTAAAAGTTTTACTGATGTTTGCCGTCTCGTCTTCTCTAGGGCGACGCCAGGTGTTAGTATTGTTTTCAGTGATTCTCTGAATATGATTTCTGAAATCACTTGCCACCCGATACAACGGCGCCTCGCGTCCGGGTAACGTTTTGCTCGCTTTTGGCGTCGGTTTTCAGAGCTGCTTTCGTGCGTCCCGTGACATTCAGGGAGTTGTTTGCGCAACTCAAGAAGCCGCAATGTGACGTCAGAGAGCGCTACGGAAATTTGGCGGCAAAGACCACCATGGGTACAAAAAACTTTGCTATTCCGCTTGGTGGGGTTTTGCAGAGTGCACTGAACGCAGATGTTTGGCGCATTTTGCCGTAGCCTCCTACGATTGCAGACATTCGAGTCTGGTGGGAGCGCGATGCACGTCGATATGCTGTGCATGAGTCAGGGAGTCTCCTGTGTATCGGCCGGCAGAATACATGTAGTAAGACTATTTCCTCCTAAAGATACTCTTAGGCGGACTTCTGAGTAAGACTGTCTCAGTCATCCGGACCAACGTTTAGATTCTTCCCGGAATTCATTTCATCGGATTTTATCCACAGTCTGCCATCAACAGACAGCCCGCCAGTACTGAAGTCAGCGGCTGCACCATCCGACTGCTATTTGCTGCCTACACACTGCCTGACATGTTGCTGGTAAAGTATTTACAGCACCGGTGTAACAGGTACCTGTAATTCTTCTCTGACGCCCTATGGAGATTATGGTATTGTTTTGGCGCTACAGTACCCACGGATTTTCAAGTGGACTTTTGACAGAGTTCTCATTTCCGATCGGCATGCTATCGCGCAGTTGGGGTTTATCACTACGTCTAGCGACTGACCCACTCATAATAGATAACCGTTTTCAGTATTTCAGAGTAGATGCTCCTCTTAAAAACTTGCCAGCTACTTATTCCCAACAGCATTCACTCGTGCCCTAGTTCTACTAAAGCAAATTTGTTTCCCATTTAGAAGTAAGATGATAAATTTAGTTTCCTGCCCGCTTTTATAACTACTGAGCATAGAGATTTATTAGTAACTTTGTTAAATTGCAGCGTGTGTGCAGCTCTTTTTACTACTCATCTGTAGGTGCATTTTATTAATTCTCTTGCGTTCACTTCGTTATTGTGCGTATAAGCTAAAGTGGTACTTAAAAGTGGGGATTGCGTTTATGGGTAGTACCCACGCAAATTCAGTTGAATCCAGTGTTACACACACTTCTCCACCACGGCTTTTAACGTCTTCTTCAGAGGAGGGAAAGTGTGGTGCCATTCCGTGCATTACCGTCTTGTTCCCGGTTCGATGTGAGTAACCCATGTTTTTTCGTCTGTGACCATTTTCGACAAACAATTGCCGCTAACAATCTCGTACTGCGCACGCAATTCCACACAAGTGGTCCTTGGTTAGTCTTCTTGGTCTTTTGTAAGGCTGCCTTGGAGGACCCCAACTGGTGGACGAGTATGCCAGCACTACCAACTGAGACGATTAATTGTGCAGCGTGGTGCTGATTGCCATGGGTCTATCTCCTCGAACGAGAGTATTCCATGAACTGTGTACAAAGCCAGACTAACAGGCATTACATGCGTTGACCAAAATGGATAGTGCATTGAGAATGGCTAGTTGCTAACCGAAATCTAGATCTGCCAATAAATATTCCAAAGTGCGACTGATAGCTGAAATATATTATTTACCAATCGCATGAGTGTTCGCACGTTCCAGTACTGCAGGAGACATAGCTGTGTGAGGCCGCTGGCCAGCGGGACATTTGACAGGTTTACGCGACCTTCTTGCAACGATGACAGACGCCTTGCCCAGGGACGCTCCGTGCTTTTGTTCGCAGCCATGTTCAACACCATGCCGGGGACTGAAGACCTTAGATGTTAAGTCCTATAGTGCTCAGGGCCAGAGAGAGAGAACAGCATACCACCGTAGAGATTGTCCAAGCGCCTGTGACTATGTGCAGTGTTTTGATTTCAACGACAGCTCCCTGCTTGGATTGCTCCTCCGTTACAGCCCACATTTTGAAGGGTATGTATAGGACCACCATCTATCAGAACCTCATGAAACAATAGGGTCTCAACGAAGCTATTGCATGCTGTCCCACCACAAATCCCGCATTATTTCTACCGAGATGCGGAGAGAAAAAACTGTTCCATTACTTATTGAACGCCCCTCTTACATTTGTACACATTGTCCGTAACGTTTGTGGGTGATAATAGCCGTTACCGGTTGGAGGGAGCCGTCTTTGTGGCTTTCAAGGAGGCCCTCTACTCTCACCTCAGTCGTTGTTGGCTCGTAGACGGCTTGGAAGACGCGACTGATATTGTGGGCAGCTGAAAGAGAAACAAACGCTGAAAATGAACGTAGGCCCTACGTCATTTAACCCAATGGACTTGGAAGTCATTCGAGTGCGCCCTCATACACTACGCGGTTTGGCGTTCTCTACTTGTGGGGTCCTGCCCACTCGTCTCTTACAGCATACCTAAAGGATGTTGCGTTCTCAGAATGCTATACAACAATTCAAGCAATTCACATTAATAGTTTTTATTACAATAAAGGAGATTGACAATACTTTGGATTTACAGTGGTGTCGCAAGCGATGGGCGACGTGTTTACGAGGTGCGACAGTAAAATAATGAGACTGATTTTCGTTGCAAGATGTGGCAACCCTGCAGGCTTGCATAGGCACAATATCTTTGACCATGGTCTATAAGCTACTTCTAGTCCAAGCGGCACATCAATGCAACTGCTCAGTCATGAGGTTTGCTGTAATATTTAAACACATGTTTGTGTCTCTTGTCACGGAAATGGAACCGCATAATATTGTCAAACGTTATGCCATTTCTTTTTGCGAAAAATTGGGTAAAACGCGACGACAATTTACGATAAGCTTCAGAAGGCTTTTGGGGAGTAGTTTATGTCAAGAGCTCAAGTTTTTCATTGGCATAAAATGTTTAGTGAAGGCAGAACGCATCTTGAAGCTGAAAACTGCAGTGGACGACCATCAACCTCACGGATGGATGTCAGCTTGGCCTGGACGCGTGAACTCGTACGATCTGGTCGAAAATTTTCTGTGAAAATGGTTGCAGAAGAACTGAACATCAATTGACGAGAATGGTCTTGTAATAACTGAAGATCTTGGCATGAGAAAGATTTGTGCAAAAATCACGATAATGTTCCATCCCATACTGCTCTGTCAGTATAGCAATTTTTAACCTCAAAACAAATTTCAGTACTACCACAGCCACTTTATTCACCAGATACCGCACCGTACAGTTCTTTTCTATTTCCAAGAGCCAAAACGGTGGTCAGGGGACCCCATTTCCAAACAACACAAGATGTCCAGAAAGCTGTCACGAGAGTCTTTGTGGATATTACAATAGTGTCAGTGTCGCCCTAACCGCCGTCTGCTTCACGTCTGCTGTGCAGCGAGCTTTGTTAATTTAAGTGTTAACTGTATTTTTCTTACTTGTCACTTCTTCCTCCGTGTGTTTTGCTTTTAGGAAGCTTTAATTGTCGAGTGCTAGTAATAGTGTTCCATAGATTTCGTTTTTGTTTTGAATACAGTCAGAAAGAGTCCCTTTAGTCAACCATAGTGCCAGTAGTGTGTTTTCAATACCGTCCAGAGACAGGTAGTGCTGTTTTCACTGTTTTCTAAAAGAAGTGTCTAGCAAGCACAGTTTAGTCAACTATCAGCCGCCTTTAGTGAATTAGCAGTCTAGTAAAAAGTTGATTAACTCTCTACAATAAATTGATTTTTTAGGATGCATAGGATGTGTGACTGCTGTGTTCGGACGTAGGAGGAGCTGGCCACTGTTCTCGAACAGCTGAACGTGTTGATGGCCGTGGTCGTCTTCAGGCTGCTGCCTCGGAGTGTAGCGGCAATGGGGAGTCTGGTGCGTCGCACGGTACACCCCAGGTGTTACATGCTTCACCCACTGTCCCTGCTGTCGACACATCTTCGCGGTTCTCGACCTCCGCCATCGGGTGGAGAAATGTAGGGTCCCCCTGAATAGGTCAATTGTGCGCTACACGCCGGAAGCGGCTACAAAGGTAGTGCCCATGTGGGTTTTTTAGGTTAGAGGATTCCCTCCCTAGGCCCGACAAGACGCCTCCTGAGACGTAGCATGGTAGGAGTAGGAAAAATGTAACAGGGAATAGCAATATTAATGTGCTAATAGTAAACTGCAGGAGCGTCTATAGAAAGGTCCCAGAACTGCTCTCATTAATAAACGGTCAAAATGCCCATATAGTACTATGGACAGAAAGTTGGCTGAAACCAAGCGTAAACAGTAATGAAATCCTAAACTCAGATTGGAATGTATACCGTAGAGACAGGCTGGACAGTGAAGGGGGAGGCGTGTTTATAGCGATAAGTAGTGCAATAGGATCGAAGGAAATTGAGGGTGATCCGAAATTTGAAATAATTTGGGTGATGGTCACGGTTAAAGCAGGCTCAGACGTGGTAATTGGATGTCTCTGTAGGCCCCCTGGCTCAGCAGCTGCTGTGGCTAGGCACCTGAAGGATAATTTGGAAAATATTTCGAGTAGATTTCCCCACCATGTTATAGTTCTGGGTGGAGATTTTTATTTGCCGGATATAGACTGGGAGACTCATACGTTCATAACGGATGGCAGGGACAAAGAATTCAGTGAAATTTTTTTAAGTGCGTTATCTGAAAACTACCATGAGCAGTTAAACAGAGAACCGACTCGTGGCGATAACATATTAGACCTTCTGATGACAAACAGAACCCGAACTATTTGAAACAGTTAACGCTGAACAGGGAATCAGCGATCACAAAGCGGTTACTGCATCGATGATTTCAGCCGTAAATAGAAATATTAAAAAAGGTAGGAAGAATTTTCTGTTTAGCATAAGTGACAAAAAGCACATTACAGAGTACCTGGAGGCTCAACACAAAAGTTTTGTGTCAAGTACAGATAGTGTTGAGGATCAGTGGGCAAAGTTCAAAACAATCGTACAATATGCGTTAGATGAGTAAAGAGATGGAAAAGAGCCACCGTGGTACAACAACCGAGTTCGAAAATTGCTGCGGAAGCAAAGGGAACTTCACAGCAAACATAAACATAGCCAAAGCCTTGCAGACAAACAAAAATTACGCGAAGCAAAATGTAGTGTGAGGAGGGCTATGCGAGAGGCGTCTAATGAGTTCGGAAGTAAAGCTCTATGTACTGACTTGGCAGAAAATCCTAAGAACTTTTGGTCTTATGTCAAAGCGGTAGGTGGATCAAAACAAAATGTCCAGACACTCTGTGACCAAAATGGTACTGAAACAGAGGATGACAGACTAAAGGCCGAAATGCTAAATGTTTTTTTCCAAAGCTGTTTCACAGAGGAAGACTGCACTGTAGTTCCTTCTCTAGATTGTCGCACAGACGACAAAATGGTATAATGAAATAGGCGACAGAAGGATAGAGAAACAATTAAAATCGCTCAAAAGACGAAAGGCCTCTGGACCTGATGGGATACCAGTTCGATTTTACAGAGCATACGCGAAGGAACTTGCCCCCCTTCTTGCAGCGGTGTACCGTAGGTCTCTAGAAAAGCGAAGCGTTCCAAAGGATTGGGAAAGGGCACAGGTCATCCCCGTTTTCAAGAAGGGACCTCGAACAGATTTGCATAACTATAGACCTTTATGTCTAACGTCGATCATTTGCAGAATTTTGGAACACGTATTATGTTCGAGTTTCATGACTTTTCTGGAGACTAGAAATCTACTCTGTAGGAATCAGCATGGGTTTCGAAAAAGACGGTAATGTGAAACCCAGCTCACGCTATTAGTTCACGAGACTCAGAGGGCCTTAGACACGGGTTCCCAGGTGGATGCCGTGTTTCTTGACTTCCGCAAGCGTTCGATACAGTTCCCCGCAGTCGTTTAATGAACAAAGTCAGAACATATGGACTATCAGGCCAATTGTGTGATTGGATTGAGGAGTTCCTAGATAACAGAACGCAGCATGTCATTCTCAATGGAGAGAAGTCTTCCGAAGAAAGAGTGAGTTCAGGTGTGCCGCAGTGGAGTGTTATAGGACCGTTGCTATTCACAATATTCATAAATGACCTTGTGGATGACATCGGAAGTTTACTAAGGCTTTTTGCAGATGATGCTGTGGTGTATCGAGAGGTTGTAACAATGGAAAATTCTACTGAAATGCAGGAGGATCTACAGCGAATTGACGCATGGTGCAGGGAATGGCAATTGAATCTCAATGTAGACAAGTGTAATGTGCTGCGAATGCATAGAAAGATTGATCCCTTATCATTTAGCTACAAAATAGCAGGTCAGCAACTGGAAGCAGTTAATTCCATAAATTATCTGGGAGTATGCATTAGGAGTGATTTAAAATGGAATGATCATATAAAGTTGATCGTTGGTAAAGCAGATGCCAGACTGAGATTCATTGGAATAATCCTAAGGAAATGCAATCCGAAAATAAAGGAAGTAGGTTGAGAGGTGGCATGAGCCCCCTCTCATATTTCTATGTAATTCGATCTTCCTCTCTAATTGCATGTGGTGAAAAGTTGCTATTCCTCCACAGGCGGACTTCCCACGCAGCGTCTCTCGTCACCCGGGTGGTCCGGTGACAGGCACGTTCTGCTGATATTGAAAAGGTTAAGCCGACGGGTGTGAGGGAGTCGAGTGAATGCTTTCCAGACGCCGACATGGTCATATGAGCGGGGGGCGACACGCCCGCAGCAGCCTGAAGGAGCGGCTGGACTAGAGGTTCCGTTACTTCGCAGAAACTTAGCGAAAACACTTTCTGGCGGGCTACCAGCGAAGCGTGGGAATGGCTTGTGTTCCCAAGCAGCCTTGGCGGGCAAATTCCCGCGTTTTCTGCCAAATCGTAACTATGATTGGCTTGCTCAGGGCATAGCACCGTGACGTAGGGAAATCAGCGCAAAAATTGGCGCCAAGAATCTCCAGTTGTGGAATGGTAGTGCTTCGACAATAGAGTGGAATTTTCCACCAGTTTTCGAGTTGCTGATTGGAACGTTTAACCACGGCCACATTCGTGGGGGTGGGAATGTTCTATGTTCGGTTGGTTCGGATGCTCTTGTGGGGGTCGGTTCTCGGATTTTCGGTCGGAGTAGGTTACAAGACTGAGCTCTCGCTGCTCTGGACAGCCTGCGTTCCGTTGGCTGTCTAATATACTTTTATTTGATTGTAACTGTTTAACGAAGTTGCTGAAGTTTCGACTTCAACGTAACTTTCCCAGTACAGTTGGCAATTGAGCGTTCTGAGTATAAGCGGCCTATGTTGTCTGTCGAGCAGTTTTGGCGAAAGTTGACTGTATCGGAGTTACTGTGCGACTTCGCTTGTTAAAATCAATCACTGTACCGTCAGTGATTGTGTGGCGGTCCTTCTTCGTCTCCCTCAAAGGCGCATTTGAATTGCTAGGAAGTCTTTAGACTGGAACATCCAGACAAGGATAATTTGTTTCGGTCTATACTCGAGACATTATCATCACCACGATGGGACGTCGAAGTAACCAGCCATCACTTCCAACACGCGAGATCGTGTCCGTGCAGTTAAGAAGACAGCTTGGTAATGTACGTCCGCAGCACTGGCAAAGCAGGCAATTTTGCTAGGTCATAACCAGAGCTGAGCAGGGCGCGCCTGTTTGTCTTTTCTAACTTTGTTCTGTCTTGCGTGTTCATTGTCTGAGTTGACACTAATGTAGCAGCAATTAATGTTGGGTTAGCTGTGTGTCTCTCTTAAGATTTGAGTTGCAAAGAATTGGCTCCACATACCACTTCGTCACAAACGTCACAATCTAGTTTAGGGACAACTTCACCTTCACAGCATTTATTTGAGTATACAATTTGAGCCTATTTGATGTATTGTAAACGTCTCATGTGTTTTTGTTTATTATTTTGTGTTTAGTCTTAATAAATCATATTGTTATTTTGGACAGACCTTTCATTCCGTTAATCGGTAAAGCAACCCTATTATTTTTCACTACGTTAATGAAACCTTCCTTTATTTAACTTATTTATCAAATTAAATTATTACAGGAGCCAAACTCTTTTCTACTCCTCTCGCAGGGGCTGTTACAGTCAGTTCGCGTATCTTTTAAATCCATGTGCAACAACAAAAGTCGGAGTTAGAACAGGGGGCCTTAGAGCATCATTTACATATGTAGATTCAGAAGAATTTAGTGTTAAATACACTGCTAGCCCCGGCAACTCGCAAGGTTACAGTACGCTTGTTCGCCCACTGCTTGAATACTGCTCAGCAGTGTGGGATCCGTACCAGGTAGGGTTGATACAAGAGATATAGAAGATCCAACGGAGAGCAGCGGGCTTTGTTTCAGGATCATTTAGCAATCGCGAAAGCTTTACGGAGATGATAGATAAGCTCCTGTGGAAGACTCTGCAGGAGAGACGCTCAGTAGCTCGGTACGGGCTTTTGTTAAAGTTTCGAGAACATACCTTTACCGAAGAGTCAAGCAGTATATTGCTCCCTCCTTCGTATATCTCGCGAAGAGGCCATGAGGATAAAATCAGAGAGGTTAGAGCTCACACAGAAGCATACCAACAATCCTTCTTTCCACGAAGAATACGAGACTGGAATAGCAGGAGAACCGATAGAGGTACTCAAGGTACCCTCCGCCTCACACCGTCAGGTGGCTTGCGTAGTATGGTTGTAGATGTAGATGTAGATGAAGATGAGTTCTAGAAATGTTACCATCAATAGCAGAAGCTCTGGAAAAAGTGTGTGCAATCAGAAGGGAACTACTGTGAAGGGTACAACACTAAACTTTACTAAAACGGTAAGCAACTTGTTTTTTCACATCAGTCTCATTACTTTATTGTCGCCCGGAGCTTATATGCTCTTCGGCTAGAGGGCGCTACTGTCATGGTGGGCTCCTTGTCAGCGGGCTATTGGCTGACGTCGCCCCACAGTGCTCTTGCGTTCTTCGCCTTCGTGCCGTCACTTATCGCAGCGCTGGAACACTCCTAATACTGCCTCTTGCCGCAGCAGGTGAGGCAGTTCAGTGGGCGGTGGGCTGTGCACTCACCTGACGTTGCTGCCACGTCGGGAACGGCCGACAGCGGGGGACAGATGTACTCCATGCGTGGAGGAGCCAGTGGCATCTCGTAACTCGGGGCAGTTCACGGCATCGTACACAGTCGAGCTCGGTACGACGGCTGGGAAGCAGCGGGTCACGGCTAATGTAACGGAACCTTGGCTGCTAACGTGCTGATCAGTCAGAAAGTAGTCGTTGGTTCGGGGCCCGGTGGCGCACCTGATGGTAGAAATAGTTACGGCACGGCTCCAAATCCGCATCCAACACACTCGACTGCTCGACGTTTCGACTTGAACGACAGGTTGAATCTAGCGTTTGAGGCCTGGAGTAGGGTCAGTGACCAAAATCTTTCTGCTGACGACCCAGGCAGTTGAGACATGGAAATCTGACGACACTATTGCTGCTGATTGTGCTAAGTGGCTGAACGGGAATGTACGTCTACCAGCAGCAGTCAGTGCTTGGGTGCCATCGCTCTGTCTCTGGCTCTGGTGGCGTCTATTTTATGACATTACAATGTCATAGGTGGAGTTCTGTACCTTGGGACATTTTTCAGACTTTGATGATGATGATGATGATGATGATGGTTTGTGGAGCAACCAACATCGTGCTCATCAGCACCCGTAGAAGTTCCAAATCTTTCCATTTCTGGTCTCGGCACTTCCCGAATGATGATGAGATGATGAGGAGAGCACAAACGCCCATTGCTTTAGCGGAGAAAATCCCCCACCGGGCGGGAATGGAGCCCGGGACCTCGTGATCCAGAGGCAACAAAGCTAGGCACTAGACCACGAACAGTGGATTTCAGACTTGCATCTCCATCCAGCCATGTGTTAGAATTTCTACATATTTCCTTATTCCTTTTTTACATGGAGTAAGGAATTCGTTTTTAAATGACAGCACTTACTCCTTGTTTCCTGCAGTCTTTTTCTGGAATCACACAAATTAGTACATAAAAGTAAGATTTGTCCAACTGTGGAGAAATGTTCAGAGGTACCACATGATAACTTACCTAGGAACAATTATTCCACTTATATGTAAAAGTGTCAAAAGAGTGGAAATCTTGTCAGTACTTTATTTAGTAGTCTGTTTCTTACACTGTTACGATACTACAATTTACTACTCCACTACACACCAATCATCATTAAGTGATATCAAATTTGTTAGAAGTATTATCAAAAACGAGTTTCAACCTAATTACATTTAGGAATGGAAGAAACTAGAAACTAATATTAAATTCCTTTTTCTAGACGAAGCAAAATTGTTAATATAGTGGAGAAACACATATAATTTACGAATATCGGACTTTCCAAGGTAGAAAACCTTCGTCAGGCTAAAGGTACGAGGTGGTCGATCATCAACGAAGTATAGCTTAACCGTCCGCACTTAATATAATTGCTTTTAAAAAAATACAGTATTCCAATCACCATGAATTTCGGTGCTTGGAAAATTGATCTCTTTCAAATACCCTGCCGGAAGAAAGTATTACTCAGGAAAGACAACATCAATTTTGATGCGATGTTGGCATATGTAGCCGCGAGGGTAGAAAATGTACTGATAGTGGTTTCAGCGCCGTCCGCCAGCATACAGAGTAAAGGCGTAGATAACAGATCGCCATCTGTGTCTATCCCTTAATAGGGAGTACTCACAGCCAGAAGACGTATGAAACAAGCAGGCAACCATGCCACGGACATGCACTCGTGCTTCCAACTGCCAACTAAGAGAGTTTGAAAGGGGTCGAATTGTGGCCTTCCGAGTGGTGGGATGCTCCTTTAGAAGAATTACCACACAAGTTTGACATGTTGCATCAGTTGCAATGATGCTGGTATCAGTGATCACGTGAATATTCTTACGCCTATAGACCACGTTCTGGACATCCATGCAGCACAGACGCCCGCAAGGGCAGCAGTGTCAAATCGTACAGCTACCATACCACAGATCAGAACCCAGACGTTACAACAAGAACTACTGCGGACCTGTGGCGGGCGACAGCCTGGTTCATGCCCTATCGCTGGCCGAAGCGTCTCCAGACACGTCTTTGGCATGGACTCTCATTGACTGGAGTAGGTCTCCAGTGTTGAATCCCTGTTTGAATATGGGCTCCGAAGACCACCGAAGACCACGGAGTCCGTGGTTAAACCACGGATAGCGGTGGCATACCAGCCTGACTGTTGCCCGCCAATGGTGTGACAACCAGTGGTAATGGTGTGGCGGCCATTTCATTTCATAGCAGTACCTTTTAGTTCTCATCCCCAGCACCCGTACAGCACACGATATTCTACGCCTCTTTTTGTTGACATTCATGCTAAGCCATTCTGTGCTTGCATTTCAGTAAGATAATGTCCACCCGCACATGGCGAGAGTTTCCAGTGTTTGTCTTCGTTTTTGCCACATCAGACCTTGACCAACAAGGTTGTCGAATCTTCCCACATGAGAAGGTTTGGAGCATTATTGGCAGGGCGCTCCTTCCAGTTTGGGATATAGACGATCTAACGCCCTAATTGGACAACATTTGGAAGGATAGCCGTCTGGAGGATATCCAACAAGACTGTCTCTTGCTCAAGGGCAAGAGATGGACAAACACGTTATCGAATAGCTCAGTTTGTGAGGCTCTTTCTCTTGCATGAAGCATCCAATTTTTCTGAAACTGTAATCATTAGTTTGTTTGTACACGTACATAAGAACTACCGACCTGCGTTCTATTCGGACAGTTCCTTAGTGGTTCGTCGTTTCTTTCTCCTAAGAGTGTATTATAAACACTTCAATTTGGGGCTGGGTAATACAAGAGCGCACAATCCACAGCAATAGCTTCTGGCTGTCTCTAGTGTGCGTTCCTTTGTGTGATTATAAATTCAGTCACTAATTTCTTTCACCGACCATGAAATGTCTGTTGCTCCAAGGTACACTATCCACCAAGTACCACGTTACTTCCACTAATCTCAGTATCGTCTTCCTCATGCCATAACTTACACACCATCGGTTTTAACATTTTTCTTGCTTGTGCCATGACTTGTTCCGCTCGCACTGTCATTTGTTGCTCCAGCTTATTGTTAGTGAGTAGCGACGTTAGTTTCGAATAATAATTGCTACTTGGAAGGGCGTTTTTCCTAGTCACTTTGTGTGATTGGTTTAAGATGCCGTAACATACGCTCTTCATAGCTGGAACGAAGCTGTATCTATTTTCGCGAGTAAGTTAGTTATAGCTACTGTCATGTCTTCGACAAACTTTGTCAAGTAATCATGATACTTTCTGGTATAAAACATGCTGAAAACTAATGGAAATGACACACAAACAAAATAACACCGAAACAGAACAAATAGAAAACTACGCTAAGCAACGCAATATCAACATTACATTACATTAAACAGTTCGTCCATGGAGACTATCTGCATACTACACCTTCTCTCCCCGTTGCAGTTCTCTTGTATCTTCGTACTCTAACAGGTTAATATCGCCCGTTCTGATTCAACGTCATTGTTTTGAGCTGAGTCCGCAGCAGCTCTGTATCAATTCCTGGTTGAATTTTCTCTGCGTGAGCCCTGCGATGGTTTAGGTGGTCCCAGTTCCACATATTCACTACGTCGGCCATTCCATTGAAATTGACCGTTGTATGTCCTGCTACTGCTTTGCTGCTGGTCCCAAGAATCCTGTTGATCCTGGTTCGAGTTCTGTTGTTCTCCCAGATTCCGTTTCGTCAGTAGTAATGGTTGTTATAATTTTCTCGTCTTCTTCTATTTTCCCATGATGGCTGGTTATTCCCAATGAAGTTTGAATTTTGGTTCCGATTCGATCAACGTTTCCCCCCAATGACGTCCATCGTCGTTCCTCTCTGGGGAATTGGCCAGTTACTGTCATTATTTCCACTTCTTTCTCGCGAGTCGTGAATTTCATGCACTCGAGTTCACACAGCGTACTCTTGTAAGCTTCGATTGAATCGCTGCATCTACCGATGAGCAGTTGTTGGTAATGTAAAGGTATTATAATGTAGCAGTGCCTTATAATTTCCTTGTGACTGTACGGTTGATCCAAGAATCAGTTCTTTTTGACAAGGGATTCGAAGAACTTGACAGAACTGCAGAATCCTGACGCTTCTAAGTCCTTTCCTAGTGTCATCTCCTGTTTTATCCTCTCCTGTGTGTCTAGCGACCAATATGTGCTAAGAAAACAGTCCTTAAATTATTGGTAGGAGCGACAACTCTTCACAACTCCGTACATATGTTCTGCAATCGACCATTCTAATAAACCACAGATAAACCGGAGCTTGTACTTCAGTGGCCAAGTTTCTGGTAGCACGTGATCGTACTGTGCAATCCAGATCTTTGGATGTAATGCGTTATTTCCTTCATTGTAGACTTGAAAATTCTGGATGGTCAATAAATGTTTGTGGTCGAAAGGTTCAACGTATTCGCTGTGCGAATTTTCCCTCTCGTCTGCAGCGCATGACTCCATGTATCCGTGCCCAAACGGTCATCGTCAACTGTTATGGTGTCCTTTCGTGTTGTCAAATGTATGTAATAACGTTTCTGACCTCCGCAGACGTGTACATTATTGTTTTTCGGCTCTGTATCTGACATGCCTCGTGTTACCAACGGAGCGTGTTCTTTTACGCGTTTCGCCGCGGCTGGAGCATGTTCCTGCTTGCGTTCGCCCCAAGTGCAGGGGGTGAGTCCGCATAAAGCGGTTCGGAGAGTCGTAAAACATTTTCTTCACTTCAGTGGTGCTCTCGATGGCGCTCTACCGGTTGAGCTTGTGCTGGAAATTGCGCGACCCGCTCATATGTCTGCCGATCGTCTTTGCCAACTCGTTTTGTTGCGCGGCGACTCGGGTCTGCTTAAGAGATTTCGGCCTCTATGATTTCTATTTGCTCGATTCGCTTCGTCGCTCACTCGTTTTTTTCTGCGTTCCTTGTACAACATTGTTGCCTTTCTTTTGGAGAGTTGCAAGTGCCTTTTTTGTCTTACACAACTCAGTTCCTTCCAGTTTAAGTGGTTCTTGATCACTGATGCGTCCTTTTGTGCTACTTGCGCTACCAATCCCGCTATTTTGGCATCGTGTTTCTACTGGTCGGCTACCTCATGCTTTTCTGCTGCCGTTTGCTAGACATTCTTTAGCTCTTCTTGGATTCCTGCGTTCTCTAGACTTCGTCTATACCGTCTGTCACCGTTCTTATGACTAAGTTGTGTCTTTCCTCTTCTTCCTCCCGTCACTCTTTCTCTGCGTCTTGCATGAATTGCATGAGAGCCTCGAACTGAGATACACCGCTAAGGCCTCAAGGACTAGATGAACGAGGTTCCATCATTCTGTGACATTTCGTTCGTGATTCTGGTCTGCCAGTCTCACTGCTGTTGCATCTCGTTCCAGCAACGGTCTCCCGTTCACTTTCGTCAATGACTGAGACATGTCGTTATACGCTGCAGGTTCTACGTTCGACATTTCTGCCCGGTCTGCAACTACATTTACGCGAGAATCCCGTGTAATATCTGCCTGGTCACCGATACTATGTAGCTTCTTGTAAGAATGCACTCTAATTCTGACCGAAACGAATTTAAACGCTACACATTCCTATGCCACACAGATTCTACTCCAAATTACGCTCCCGTTAGCAACTGACTTCTAGTTCCTGAGCCGGCCGCGTTGGTCTAGCGGTTCAGGCGCTCAGTCCGTCACCGCGGGATTGCTACGGTCGCAGGTTCGAATCCTGCCTCGGGCATGGATGTGTGTGATGTCCTTAGGTTAGTTAGGTTTAAGTAGTTCTAAGTTCTAGGGGACTGATGACCACAGATGTTAAGTGTCATAGTGCTCAGAGCCATTTGAACCATCCTAGTTCCTGACAACGAGTTCAAATAACAGCAAGCTTTTCTACGGTAACAAAAGAAAATCTCAATTTATCCTAACAAATCAGCACAGCGCCGTTCGCCATCAGAAACAAATAATCAAGTGACATAGATGTCACAACCACTACACGAAAATACACACGTACAATAATTAAATATTAGTACTATGTCTAAGTGCCAGCAACGCGAATCTACTGTACCTAGTGCACCACATTAAGCTTGGGGAACAGTAACTTACTAGGCAACACTATCTACGATCTGACGGTCACAGATGGTGCCATCAGTTCAAAATTCTGCGCAAGGTATATCAAATTGAATGACTACGCTATGCAACGTGATCTGATGGTCACAGAAGGTGCCATCAATCCGAGATCGTGGTATGGGATGCCACAATGAAAGTTAACCGTGTGGGGAATATATAAATGATTGAGAATCTATGCAAAATTTAGTTTACTATCAACATTTATTTTCCTAAATCAAAGACAGACATAAATTATGCTAAACAAATTGTTGATTGAATACATTAAACAACTAACGGGTGTTTTATGACTACAATAGACAAGGATTCTGGGTGGCAGAAGTGAGTCAATTACTCTCGCCCTAAAACTGTGGATAATGCTATCTGATTTGATCTGACGCTGAGCAGACTTTGACTGATCAAGCCTACTCTAGTTTCACTAGATAGGTGCAGCTGAGAGCAAGTGGCGATTGAGATCTGTATGCTCTGACAATGCCCGAGTGGCAGTACGTTAGCCTGTTTGCTTCATGCGGTGATGTAACTTGCAGCTGGTCGGATGTGTGCGGTAGAAGCGAGACGTGAGGCAGCAACTGTGAATCGATAGCGGCCACGAAAGAAATGCAAAAATCTCACGGTCGCTATCAGGCAGATGGATCACAATTTACTCTTTACCAGAGCCCTGACATCACGGTAGATTTCAGTGTGTGTCACACCTGTTCACTGGTCGTACCAAGGACCAATTTGGCTCACATATACGACAATGCGCACAAGAATACCAAACGTCAAGACTGGTTTGCCCTCGGCAAACGAGTAGTCTGAGACGTTTGAAGTCACACTGTCGTTACGGTAAGAACTTCACTACAGGGTCCCCAGTCCAAACTACTCACAAGTGAAGTCAGTCTCAGGACAGGTCCCAAGCGCCAACCACACATGCCAGAGCATCAGCTAGAAGTGCTCTTACCATACCAAAGTCCAGCACCCGAGTCCTTCACACCTCTTCAGAAAAAAATCCGTTTTGCCCCAAAGTGCACGAACAACACCGCATTCACGCCGTCTTGAGCCTATCACAGGGCTCTAGTGGCGCTAAATCACCCTTCCCACATGACAGCAAGAACTCAATTCGAATCAGGGCAACAGTTACGAAACCTACATCCCTGGGTGCGGAGGATGATTTTCTCTGAAGTCATGTCACTTCCCACAGCAACAATCGGACAGATAAAATCTTAAAGATCTTAATCTAAATTACCTGCGCCTTGGAGCCTGGTAGTCCTAGCTTTGAGGTGTAATAAAAATTGTATCCCCAAACTATTCTCAGATTCTTAGACGCTGGAGTTTCTTATACAACCGAGGCCGCCCATTGAAGTGGTTCAGAGAACTATTTACAGTATCACTGAACACAAAAACTTGTGAATTTTTATTATGCGTGGCTCTGCACACAATTCCCGGTTTATGACTCCACTGTGTAGACGCATTCTTTCAGTCCATCTCCACCAGCCCATCCTTTTGCAGGCATTGCAGCAGGTATCTTGGCATTGCTCTGATGGAGTCCTCTCTCGCTATGGGGCTACCCTGTTCAGCCCTGTATGGCTGATGGCCTGTCCGGCAAGATTTACTGAGGGATGGGCTCGCTGCCAATTGCTTCCATCATGACGTTCTTACGAGTTAAGAACCATACAAATACCTCATGCTCTTAGCACCCTACCAGGCCCCACCAGTATCTGTTCAGGCCTTCAACTTTCTAGAGTCTCTCTTGTAAGTATCATGTTTAGGTTTTTTTATTGGTAACGCCAACGCCACGTAACGCTCTGTAAGAAAATCAATGGCTGTGCTGTCTGCAATCTGTGGCTGGTTTGCATTGTTGTCTGCCATTGTAGTGTTGGGCAGCGGCAGCTGGATGCTAACAGCACGTAGCGTTCCGCAGTTGGAGGTGAGCCGCCAGCAGCGGTGGACGTGGGGAGAGAGATGGCGGAGTTTTGTAATTTGTAAGACTGGATGTCATGAACTATCATATATATTTTGACTATTAAGGTAAATACACTGTTTGTTCTCTATTAAAATCTTTCATTTGCTAACTATACCTATCAGTAGTTAGTGCCTTCCGTAGTTTGAATCTTTTATTTAGCTGGCAGTAGTGGTGCTCGCTGTATTGCAGTAGTTCGAGTAACAAAGATTTTTTGTGAGGTAAGTGATTTGTGAAAGGTATGGGTTAATATTAGTCAGGGCAATTCTTTTGTAGGGATTATTGAAAGTCAGACTGAGTTGCGCTAAAAATATTGTGTGTCAGTTTAAGCACAGTCGTGTTTAATTTTTCTAAAGGGACGTTTCACTCTCAAGGTGTGTCAGATTGTAAAAAAATCTTTAATAATTTTCCATGTACGAAAAGTAGGTGAGAGAGTAACTTGTCCTCTCTAATAGCCTTCAAATCCCTTTTGCAGCACTAGATGTATTAATTTTTATGATGGTTTTTAGCACCAATGACTGTAATTTCTTATATTGTATTTGTATGGTTTATTCCTAGTTTTTGTTCCGAAGAAGCTGTGTTCATCAATTTGAAATCGATTCTCAAGGCGAAAAAAAAACCTATGGTCCAGAGAGTGGCACTTTTCCTTTATAGGTACTGTGATTGTCAGTTTTCGTAAGGTATCGTGTACCCTCCTGGAACATTCTATCACTCCCAAATATTTAGGGATATAGGTGGACGACTGCTCAAAAATCACTTATGAAGTCACTGCCAGAAATAACAAGCTGAAGAAGCTAAGAGGATCATCAAAGGGGAATGCATAATCACAAGTTCTCATAACCACAGAACATTATGCAAATCTGGTGGATAATATGCATCCCCTGCATGTTATAGGTCCACCAACGCCAGGACTGTTGACCTTGTCTTGAATGAAACTTGCAGGTTGATCATCATATTCGTAACACTCGCCACTGTTAAAAGAAATACTGCGTTGCTGCCTTTGTTCCTCCAAGTATTCGTCGAAAATTCACTGCTGATCAAGTACGATTGTACGTTGAGGACGTTGAAACACACCCACCGTTTGGTCATGAACAGGCTCAACCTAAGCTGAAATCAAGGAGCAGCTTCAAAAGCAAATGGCTCTGAGCACTATGGGACTTAACTGCTGTGGTCGTCAGTCCCCTAGAACTACTTAAAACTAACTAACCTATGGACATCACACACATCCATGCTTGAGGCAGGATTCGAAATTGCGAACATAGCGGTCGCGCGGTTCCAGACTGTAGAGCCTAGAACCGCTTGGCCACTCTGGCTGACTGGAGAAGCTTCCTCCAGATGCCACAGCCTTTTGAAGTACCTTCAGCTAAGGCAAGACTTCAATTGTGGTGATCTAAGTACTACAACCAGATGGAGCGATTTTAGCATCTTCTGGCTAACAATGAAGACTGGTATGTATGGGGATCCCTCGACTGAATATGAGACGATGTCGGCATCGCTTAAGTCTTAGGGGCTTCACATAATAAGGCAGAAATGGTAAGTATGGCCAAGAAAAAACGGTCAGCCGTAAGTGCCATTACCATATTAGCTCATTTTCACACTGAGAAAAAAATCTGTTGATAGGAAGTGACAATGACTTATGTGTGCATCAGTTTTATGGTATGTTCTCTGAATGGAGCCTTGCGACCCTTGTCTTCTTAATGATTATCGTTTAGTATTGTCTATGATGGTTAGGTGATTGTTTACATACTTAACTGTATACACTGTAATTAGTATGCTCCTCACAAGAGTAGGTACAGAAACGTACTCAATTAAGGGGCTGATTTCAAGACGTGGGAGGGGGATTGACTAGGAGGTTTTTATGGAGGACATGAGACCTCATTTTAGAAAAAAAGTTTACATTTTTAAGTATATCATTTTCCTAATTACTCAGTCCATTTATGGAAAATAAAGTAGTGAGAAAAGAAGTTTCGAAAATGAAAGGACGTCTACGAATTCCGAGCTAAGTTTAACACAGTCGTGAGAATTTATAGACGTTTCGGCTCGATGGTGGCTCCCATCTGCAAAGGACGTTCCACCCAGGTAAAAGCGCACATTTTCTGTCACTACGTATATGCTACCACCTCCAGATCTGACAAGGTATTTGGGTCCACCGGTAGAAATAACGAACCAGAGGAGACAAAAAGGCTCAGTGCACGGATGCAGTGGATGACGGCTGATAGAAATAGATTTCCCACAAGTTTGTTTGCATGGCTATCTTCCGCAGCAAGCCCAGAAATACACTCCTGGAAATTGAAATAAGAACACCGTGAATTCATTGTCCCAGGAAGGGGAAACTCTATTGACACATTCCTGGGGTCAGATACATCACATGATCACACTGACAGAACCACAGGCACATAGACGCAGGCAACAGAACATGCACAATGTCGGCACAATGTCGATTCACGCCTGTCGCGACACCACTGGAGGCGGGCTGCACGATGATGGGGAGTGAGCGGAAGACGGCCGAACGGTGTGCGGGACCGTAGCCCAGCTTCATGGAGACGGTTGCGAATGGCCCTCGCCGATACCCCAGGAGCAACAGTGTCCCTAATTTGCTGAGAAGTGGCGGTGCGGTCCCCTACGGCACTGCGTAGGATCCTACGGACTTGGCGTGCATCCGTGCGTCGCTGCGGTCCGGTTGCAGGTCGACGGGCACGTGCACCTTCCGCCGATCACTGGCGACAACATCGATGTACTGTGGAGACCTCACGCCCCACGTGTTGAGCAATGCGGCGGTACGTCCACCCGGCCTCCCGCATGCCCACTATAAGCCCTCGCTCAAAGTCCGTCAACTGCACATACGGTTCACGTCCACGCTGCCGCGGCATGCTACCAGTGTTAAAGACTGCGATGGAGCTCCGTATGCCACGGCAAACTGGCTGACACTGACGGCGGCGGTGCACAAATGCGGCGCAGCTAGCGCCATTCGACGGCCAACACTGCGGTTCCTGGTGTGTCCGCTATGCCGTGCGTGTGATCATTGCTTGTACAGCCCTCTCGCAGTGTCCGGAGCAAGTATGGTGGGTCTGACACACCGGTGTCAATGTGTTCTTTTTTCCATTTCCAGGAGTGTATTTCACTCCGTTGAGTAACCTTAATGTGAAAGAAAATGTGTTAGTCACACCATTAGGTGATGAGGGATGAATAAAGGAAATGTGTGCAATTTATTTCAACACTTCGTCAAACAGCACCTGAATCTACAAAATACAAACAAAATCTGTAACCCGGTAATCTGTATCCGTTAATATAGAAAGCGAAAGAACCGCCTCCAAATCGCAACGATAACATCCGTCAGAAGCGAGGCCGCAAAGCGCTAAATTAGGTTATGTCAGGGTAGTTTACTGCAGTCTCGGGACTCAAGCGTCCGCAATATAATTGCCGGTCGGATCTTTTCTCTGCGAGTTACCCCCGGGGGGCTTAAAAGAGAGGGACAGCAGCAGAATGGTCCAGCTGTTGTCCGCCGCTGCGGCGAAATACTGGGCCACTAATTACGTAGCGGCGGAACTCCACGAAAATCCAAATGTCGGCGTCACCACAATGGTAGGGAAACAACAGAAGGCAGTGGGCAGGGTGAGTGGGGGAGGGTGCAGGCAGGACTGACGGCAGCAGCCGAAAGACCTGCCGGGGGGTGGCGGCGGACGACAATGGCCGCTAATCCAGAGGGGCGCGCACCCCGTCTCTCTGAGTGTACGGCTGGGGTGGGGTGGGCGCTGGGAACACCGCTGATTAGTTAGGCCGGCGCGCGGTGGCGGTGCACCCCTAGCGGGCTCGCCTGTCGCTTCGGCTACTGTCTGCATCAACACCGGGGACTCAGGGGTGAGCACTTAACTCTGAACGAGGCTCGCGCGTGTGATTGATGTGCCGCCACAAATCCTCACTCGCTAAACTGTTTACTGCTCAAATAAAACGCTCGTTTACAATTCTACTGCATTCTTGGATCATAACAGGCGTGTTTCCTACCCTACTTTTGAAGAAATGGTTCAAATGGCTCTGAGCACTATAGGACTTAACTGCTGAGGTTATCAGTCCCCTAGAACTTAGAACTACTTAAACCTAACTAACCTACAGGGATCACACATATCCATGCCCGAGGCAGGATTCGAACCTGTGACCAAAGCGGTAGCGCGGTTCCAAACCGAAGCGCCTAGAACCGCTTGGCCACCCCGGCCGGCCCTACCTTTGATTCCCTAAGTTTGCTGTCTTGAAAACACTAATTCTAGTGTAACTTCAGCGTAATCCTTGGCAATGCAACCGACTTTCTACATGAGAAACTCTACTTGGTGCATTTGGAACAATTTTTATTAATGCTGTAATCCTGAAAGTGCAATATCATTTGTGTGTTGACTGTAAAAAGAACAATGAGAAAGTTAATTATGAGACAGTCGCATTCGTTTAAGACGCAAGCTAAATTACGATAAGCAAACAGGTTAATAAAAGCAATGAAATATTAGAGCCATGGCTGTGGATTCTAATAACAGGCATGGAACCTAAATAGTGGCAGTTATTTATTCACAACCGATTCAAAAGAGTTATATGTTTGCACCTGTTACTGTCCTGTTACAGTCCGTCAAAGTAGTCAGAAGATGGAGGAACAACTTCGTGGCATTCGCTTCAGAACTGTTCCAGAGATTCGACAGACAGCAGACCGCTCCATTCGCAACATCAACAGAACAGGCTCTGCTAACGCTGTACTACGCCATCAGCATTGCTGGCAACGGGTTCTACACATCGCTGATGACTACTTTGAAGGACAGTAACAGATACAAACATGTAGCTGTTTTGTATCGGTTGTGAATAAACAGGTGC
Organism: Schistocerca gregaria; assembly: GCF_023897955.1. Taxonomy (NCBI): domain Eukaryota; kingdom Metazoa; phylum Arthropoda; class Insecta; order Orthoptera; family Acrididae; genus Schistocerca; species Schistocerca gregaria. The sequence continues at coordinate 14,854,800 of NC_064925.1, read as the reverse complement.
AACTATTCAAGTTCCCAACTACATATAAAAATGCGTAATATAAAAATGAAAATATTTATGGAATATTTCTTCGGTTCTTGGACTAGCGTATACGTAATAATAACTTGAATACGTAGTGATAATGTTCCACGCCCAATATTTATTTTAAACTTCATTATGATCCGGCTTTCGGCTTCTTAAGCCTTCGTCTGACGCTAGACTGCCTGAGCATGAAAGGAGCTGGAGACTGAAAAAGGAAGATAGCACCTTTGGTGAACATGTTCTGAATGAATGCCATTGATATGACGTGAAATGTGGTGCTCTCCACAGAGCGACTAGAGGGATAAAACCAAAACTACTCGACATTCTAGCCGTTAATAAACACTGACCCAAGAATCCCGACCTGGTCCTTAACGACTAAACACAGTTCCCGCAGTCACCCTTTCTAAAGTGGCAGCAGCCAGTTGTTGTTTCTCTCACCGATAGATAATATGCTTGTTTAAGCTGTTCCATACACTTCTTTCCACCACCACCCGCCACGCTGTCCCACCCTCTCGCCCATTCTTCTCGGCCTGTTCATGACATTCACCAGTTTGTTCATATGACGCAGTAGCCTATGGCATTAATCGCTTTGGCTTATACATTCATGTAGTTTTTACATTTCAGTGTAGTGTAATATACGATTTATTTGTTCAGAGTCTCTTCTGGTATTACATTACGCTTGTGTTTCGTATAGATATAGTCGTTATATGTCACATAGCTTTGTTAAAAAATCTCTGTACAGCTATGAGTTCTCGCTGAACTTATGTGAACTATTTCTTAGTATTAAGTTATCTGACGATGCTCAAAGAAGCCGAAAGCCGTTTCATAGCGAACTACTGAATACATATTATCAGAGAACATTAATACTGTGTATTCAAGTTATTAAAGCTAAATCTGTTCAAGGCGCTAACAAGAACATGTTATCCATGAACATATTAGTTTATTCAAATAGAGTACAAATATGGAAATGTATCCGAAATAAAAGTTCAAATGTGTGTGAAACCTTATGGGACTTAACTGCTAAGGTTACCAGTCCCAAAGCTTACAGACTACTTAAACTAAATTACCGTAAGGACCAACACACACACCCATGCCAGAGGGAGGACTCGAACCTCCGCTGGGGCCAGCCGCACAGTCCATGACTGCAGCGGCCCAGACCGCTCGGCTAATCTCGCGCGGCTAAATGCATCCGACTATCTGATAATGAAGTAAAAGTTTAAAAATGTAAAAACGTTCTAAGATCTCGAAACACAGTGAACCTTGCTGTTGGCGAAGTTACTGCAAAAGTTGAAAAGGACACCTACAAATGCCACTGACGTTCTGATATAGCGCAAGATTCATTACTCAGCTACTACAGTGGTTGCCTGGCTGAACCAATATACTGTTGTACGTAGAAAAGATAATCGCAGTGCTCAGAGTGAACTGTTACCATAGACTGTTCTAACGCGCCGGCGCTACTGTCCCGCACACCATAAATGCTGAACGGAAGACGAAGAGAGTCCTGGCTCCGCCTCTTGACCTCTGAAGTGTGATGCTAGCATCACGCTTCTAACCCTGCCACTGGACACCCAGTTGGCTGCTGCAGTGGAGACGGCGGCCTTTAGAGATGTGTTCAGCACCAATACCAAACTCGAAATCCCTCCTGTCTGTGAGGAACGAGCTGGCTGCTCTTTCCATCCCGTCAAGACAGCATGACCACCCAGCATATTTCAAGACCCCCTTTCCACCAATGTTGAAACAGCATCTTCAGCAGAAATCCCATACAGAGAATGCTTCACGTAAAAACTGGAATGACTTGTATAACATACCCTCTATTCTAAAGAAAACATCCCTCTATGTGATCTGCTTCATGACATCTCTTGTATTTTTAACAACTGTATTTTTTTACTCCCCGCAGCTAGCCTCACCTCCAAGGCCTTGGAAAGTTAAAAAGCTGTGCCCAAGGTTACCTGCTAACTCAGAGGCATCTTCATGTTTCCCCATAGTTGCAGATCGTTATCACACTAAGGCACTATTCTGGAAATGGTAGTTCACAGACCTCTGGTTGATAAAAGTTCTTTCCCTCACACCACAGCTCTGCTTATCCGGGCAGAGTGGAGACGCGCCAGGAAGACGAACAAAGGCTTTTGTGCTCTGCTGCACGCGTGGAGAAGCAATTTTTCACTCTGACAATGCACGGGCTCCTCCTTGCAGCTTGGTCCAGTGCCTTTTTCACGAACGTCTGAGTCCATGTTGCGTACCCGGGTCTGCTTTTTCTGTCAGTCCCGCATCACCTGTCCTCAGTCCATCAGGCCTTCGATTTTCATCCTTTCTCAGAAAAACAAAGAACACACCCATACAAGGTTAAATATGAAAACGCTAATTGAGCCGTGCGCAGTTCGTGTTCATGGCGTTTCTTGTTTGACAGCTTCTCTTTACTGAACTGTCGCCTTGTTTCTTATCCGATTTACTAGCGTCACTAAGTTGCTGACTTGCCTGCCCGTCAGTGGCAGCAGCAGCACGTATCGATAAGAGCACTGTCGTGTTACCTCTGAAGCGACCGATAGTGTTTCCGGCTCTCCGTGTGTCGGGGGTTCAGTCGGGACGCAGCGCCATTGAGTTCCGGACATCCAGTACTGCCGACCGCTTGCGACACACATGCACTGCCCGACGGAAGCAGACTGTGGCGAGAACGGCCGTTGGTTGGTCGTTCGGTCGGTCGTCTCATCGGGTGTCGTGTGTTTGGTGGTCTCACCGTTTCTGGGCCTCTTCAGTTGGTCAACTTGCCGGGCGTGGGTCGGTTCTTTCGTTGTGCAGAGATGTCGGGCCACCAATGAGTAAGTGTTACTTTGCATGGTTGGGTCCGAGCTAGTGTACCCGGGTCGCCGTGTCTCCGAGTTCCGAACGGACATGGAGATGAGTCGGGATGGAGCTGCAGTGAGGTGCGGTCATCCAAGACTCGCTCGACTGTTCCTGACACCCATGACTGGCGCGGGGACGACCTTAGTCGGTCGTTCGGTCGATCGTCTCATCGGACAAAGTATACTTGATCGCCCATCACTTCGGGTTCTCTGTATGTCATTCGTCCTGTTTGTTCCACAGTGATTGCTTTTACGGTTGTTCTAGTTCTTCTGGAAGTGTTTTCGTGGAACTGTGTCTAGCTTGTGTAATTTCGACTGAGCAGTTATGTTAATGCTGTCTGCCTACTGGAGTAGGCAGTCGATCGGTTGGGACAGTGCAGCGAGGAAGTCTCCGCGGCGTGGGCATTACCGTAGTGTTCCACAGTGTGTTCTTCCTCGCCGTGTTGATGCTCTCCGCTACCGCGTGTAGTTTGGCAGCATTTGAGGTTGTTCATATTTTCGAGTGGTTATTGTGCCTTGGCTGTTGTCAGACGGCTGTGTGCTGCTGGTATCTTCGTCTTCGGCTGATATTTTCCGTTGACGTGCCGTTGGTCGGCGCAGCGGGGTTGATTAGGTTGTTGGTCGGTTCTTCAGCCGTCCCTGGGTCGGGTTGCCATCTGATTACTTAACCTTATTCTTGGCTGTCTATCTCACCTACGCTTACGTTGGAGATACCTCCTCAGGCCGACCCTTGGAACACTTCTCAGCACCATTGTTCTGTTGTTTTTAGATTGTGATTTTTGTCTCAAGTACGGTGCGAGGCCTTCAGCCGCCTATTGTTTTAGTATGTTTTTATTTTAAAATAAGGCCTTCAGCAGTCTTAAATTAAAATTTGAAATTTCACTTGTTTAAAACCTTTTTAAATTCTCTTCTCTATTGCAAATTCTTGTTATCCACGCCTTAAGCCTCAGTTCTTCTGTGTCCAGTGTGTGGCCTACAGCCGAGTTTTTACGTAAGATATTCTTTTTTAATTTATACAATTTACACAAATCACACATGTTTTGTGATGTTGTATGTGGATTTGTGCACATATACAAGTCTGGGGATGTCAGTGGAACAGCTGGAGTAGCACGTGTACCTGATGTAGAAGCAGCTAAAACAGGCGTCTCATGTTCATCATCAGATTCCGACGATGATTCGCTTTCATCCTCAATGTCACTACCCAGTATGAGAGAAAGAGCTTCCTCCACAGTATATCGCTTAACCGCCGTATCACTTCTAGAAGAAACTGAGGCTAACAGCACGTTACTTCAGATTAGAAAGAATTAGGGAAATGGGCAATGCAACTCAAGCAAAACCGCTAAATGGTGCATTTGTCTAACTTCCACACAAGTTGAGTGTACTGAAGCGGAGAAATACGACGCGAGGCGGAACTGTTACAGCAGTCCAACGGCTGAGCGGCACATTCGCTCCCGACTTCTACAGAAGTTCACCGTAGCGAAAGGGTTAACATTGGTAGGAGGGCAGCAACAAGCATAATTTACAAACAATAATTAGTCACATTCGGTGAGAACTAGGAGATAATTGAAATGACAACCAACATAATGCCTGCCCACAGGGGACATAAAGGGTAACTTTGCCTACCACGAAACGTAAATAATGTTCAAGTAACTGAAGCAAACGCACGTATGACCACAGGGAATCCAACCTGACATATTCTCACTTTAATTCTGACCCGGGTTCTGAAGGTGAACCGTTAATACTCAATGAATGTACACAAAACCAACAAGTTTTCAGTTAACAGTTGTTCAGAAAATTAATAATCTCTTTACTAAGGCCACATCTGTAGCTAAATTAATCCGTGTCCGATCAGCACTTCCAGAATACAACAGCTGCAGCAGCAGCAGCTACATAGCCTACATTACACTGGTCCGTTCTCTGCTGCAATATTACTGCGCGGTGTGTGATCCTTACCAGGTAGGATTGACGGAGGACATCGAAAAAGTGCAAAGAAGGGCAGGTCGTTCCGTGTTATCGCACAATAGGGGTGAGAATATCACTGATATGATACGCTAATTGGGGTGGCAGTCACTGACACATTTGCGGTTTTCAGAATGAGATTTTCTCTCTGCAGTGGAGTGTGCGCTGATATGAAACTTCCTGGCAGATTTGGTAGAGCACTTGCCCGTGAAAGGCAAAGGTCCCGAGTTCGAGTCTCGGTCGGGCACACAGTTTTAATATGCCAGGAAGTTTCAAAGGTTGTTTTCTTTGCGGCGAGATGTATTTACGAAATTTCAATCACCATCTTTCTCTTCCGAATGCGAAAATATTTTGTTGACATCTACCTACGTAGGAAGTAATGATCATCATAATAAAATAAGAGAAATAAGAGCTCGAACGGAAAGATTTAGGTGTTCCTTTTTCCCAAGCGCCATTCGAGTGTGGAATGGTACAAAGGTAGTATGAAAATTGTCCAATGAACCCTCTGCCAGGCACTTAAGTGTGAATTGCAGAGTAACCATGTAGATGTAGATGTAGATTTCCTTCGTAAACATCTTGTATTGTACACGTGTTGTCCAGGAGGGGCATACAATTAGATGGCTTGTATCTACTTCAGCCCCATAGTCGTAAGAGGTGTCTCCGCTCGCAGGAAGGGTTCCCATTTCTTCAGGTTGTTTTGAAATCGGGTGACGCCCACTCTTAGGTGGTTGAGAGACCTCCATACAGGGTATTGTAGGTTGGCGCCAGGAGCAAGTTCTTCTTTTGGTGATACATATATGGGCAGTGACCTCTTCCATGCTGCAAGACGAATAGCCTGCTGCTCCCTCCAGTGGCGCAGTCCGAGCAAGGAAACTCAAATGGTTGAGATGGCTCTCACCATTATAGGACTTAACATCTGAGGTCATCAGCCCCCTATGGTCATCATCCCCTAGACTTAGAACTACTGAACCCTAACTAACCTAAGGACACCACAGACATCCATGCCCGAGGAAGTATTCGAACCTGCGACCGTAGCAGCCGCGCCGTTGAAGACTAAAGCGCCTAGAACTGCTCGGCCACAACGGACGGTGTAAGGCAACTATTGCGGGATTTAAGGCGGGATCTTTTTGCCTGATGACCATACAGAGGATGTCAGCTGTCATCTTGCTTAGTATGAGCTGAAGCCTTCCACACAGGAGCAGCATATTCAGCGACTGACACACAAAGCGCAAGTGCAGGAGTCCTTAGGAGGCGCGTGTTGACTCCCCAGCTGCTGCTAATCAGCTTCTTAAGTACCCCATTGCGAGCCCTTTCTGTTACACGTTTAGGCATTGCTGACTGTACGTTAGAGCCCTGTCCAGAGTGACACCTAGGTAGACTGGTGTTGGGCAATGTATCAGTTGCTCTCCTCGCCATGTGATGTCTAGCCTTTGCTACGCTTCCGCGTTTCGTAAGTGTAAGGCGCTCACTTCACAGTACTTGGAGAGTTCATCCATTGCTAGAGACGTTTTCCCTCTTCTTTTTTAAAGGTTGGCCCCTGAACGGCTGCTGCTGTGTCATCGTCATAGATGAAGAGCATAGTACTTTCTGGTACTGGCTTATCATTTGTGTAGATATTGTACAGTGCCGGAGCAAGCACACTGCCTTAGGGGATGCCGTTCGTCTGATTTCGCCATTACCCTGTAATGAAAATTGGAATCTTCCCTTCTGAAGGAACGTGTTAACAAGGGATGTTAGTTGGTAGTCCTTACTAAGGTCATACACTTTCTTTAACAGTTTCCTATGATTCACAGTGTCGTATGCAGCTTTTAGCTCAACAAAAGTGACTCCATTAATCTCACCAGGCTGAAATCCGTCCTCGATGCGCTGGGTTAGATTCAAGATCTAACTACAGCATGATTTAGCCAGCATGAAAGCATGCTTGTGTGGGATAAACTTCACTTCAAGGGCGGAACTGATCCGGTTACGTACCAGCTGTTCTAATATCTTGAAGATGTGGCATGAAGGGAGATAGGTCGATAACATTTGGATCGTTTGGTTCCTTCCCAGGCTTGCAATGACTCGAGACCTCTGACACATTTAGGGGATGTTTAGTTTGGCGACACTTGTGTTCATTAGGCTTAGTAGCCACTCCATCGTTTTACAGCCGAGGTTATCTGTTCAACTCTAAGGTCATCGACACCTTCAGTGTTATGCATCTTCAAACTGGAGATGCCAGCTTCGAGTTCAGCCATGGACAAGGGATCCCTAAGAAAATAATGCTCTGTTTCTGGGTCGTACTGAAGAGCTTCTTTGGGCATCCTTCCTTTTATTTTGCCGTTCTGCACGGCTGAGTTGCCACACTATCAAGAGTCAACTCGTAAAACTGTCTTGTCTCCACGCAGTTTTTAAAGCAGTTTCCAGACTTGTGTACTTTTCGGCTTCATATCGAGGTTCTCTACCTGGTTTGCTCCACTTTGCCTTGCGAGTTGCTGAAATGGCTTGCAGCAATATTTCACCAGCTTGGATCGTCTTCATTAGAGAGTTTGGTATCTTTCCGACAACAGTTGGTCGTCACTGGACATGCCTGGGACATATTGAGTTCTGCATCCTCTCGGAACAGTTTTCCTCCTGACTTGTTGGACGCATTTGATGAAGGTATCGTACAATTCAGGTTCGGGTGGAACGTTTACCACTTTTGAATCAAGCTCTATACTGAACTTCTGTCAGTCAGCCTTCTTGACTATTACCTTTTCATGCGCTACTACAGGGTTCACAGTTTATAAATTACAGAAGTTACTTTTGTCACGAAATAACAGGGAGAAAGGAACCACATTTTGTGAAGAGCAGTAACAAAATTAAAATAATTACTTTTGTTGCTGCTCTTCGCAAAATGTGCTTCCTTTCTCCCTGTTACTACGTGACATGATATAATATTCTGAGACTGAGTGTCCACTCATACCAAATGTCAAGTAATCATCCATACAGATAGGTCAAAATGTGTCCAGAAAAATACATGTAATGGACAAGACCTCAGCCCCTATCCTGATACGATTCTTAATATTGTTACAGGGATATTTCAATGATATATTCATTGGGGAGTCAGGGGAGTTAGACGATAGACGTGGGAAAATTTTAGTGAAGTTATATTCAATTAAAACAAAAGTAAAATTTTTAAAAAGTGAAAAAACAGACGGAAAGCACAGATAAATTTTCAGTTAACAGTTACCATTAGAGCTTGTAGCACTATAATCAATATTGTTAATAATTTGTACTAATTAAATCTGCATAATGTCAGTGTATATTTTTCTTTCTGATGTCTTTGATCTACTGTAAAGAAATGGAAAGGTAGTGTGACATGTTTACTTTCTACATGTTAAGCTCTTCTTATTATATGGAGGGAAGTGGTATTTAATTATTTTCTTAATATGTCTAAAAAACGAGATTTTTTAAAATATGTTTGCTGGCAACTATGTAATAACTGGTTCATACATACAGACTTTGTATTTTATAAAGAGAAACCCAAAGTAGTTCCCCTCTGGCCCGCTAGGAAAAGGTGGATGTAGCGCCCAGTCTGGGCGGCAAGTGAGAGAGCACAGTAATTAGTCGCCAACCAGTAACTGACGAGTAAATACCGCAGGTGCCGAGTGAGCCTTACAAGTGGAATGGAATTGCCTCGGATTTAATAAGCGGCTGTAAAATGCTGCTCTCGGTTTGGGAAAAGCTCTAAAAATGATATTAACAACACCAAGAAGAGGTAAATAGAGCTAATTACTGCCTATGGAAAGCACCTAGCAGCCACATGCTTTCCACCACGATTGCGCAACCACTGCACACACATACAAGGTCAGAACTGTATTACTGTATGAACCAGTAAGGTTTTGTTTGGTTTTGTGAAAATATAATCCTAATAATCAAAAACTGTTTGAATAGTTTCTCCATCCTATGCACTTATTCAAGTAGAATCCTCTTCTTTAAGTGATGAAATGCGAGAGTGTCCTTTGCGTAAAAAAGCATTAACATTTTTACAGTGCATGTTTTTGATGTGTGGCAAAGTTTTATGCCAGTACACTTAATGTGCTGTGAAGAATTACTTGTTTCTCATACATATAACAGATAGTATCTATTTTTGAATATTTTGAAACTCAACTAAAGAATGAACTTAAATATCAGTTGAGGAAAGAGTGTTACTTGGGAAAGAGTGTTCTAATGTTTACTGCTTTAAAGTTGTTTTTAAAAACTACTTGATTCACAAGTGGTATCATAAAACATTTAGTTCTGAGGATGCCTGAGGTAAAATTTTACTGACCTTTGTCTCTGATTTTTTAGAAGTTTTTGTCAGGACAAGAGGTGTTAAAATAATACAAAAGTAATGGCCTCAAATGGAAATTTAGAAAATTTATATAGTTTTGTTGTTACAATGAAAGGGATAGTTTGTAGGACAACATTTCTTTCCATTGTAACAAAAAGGATAAATCAGATTGGTAGGTTTATGGCTAATGAATCTTGAACTGATTACTGAGAAGTAAAGTTAGAAGCTTTGTATACTGTGTTTCCTTATTGCTTTTGTATAGTGAACACGTTTATTAACTGTACTTGACTCTTTCCTGGCGTTTCGCATTGAGCTGACATGATGGAATAACGACTTCGCTCTGCGATATTCCCGCCTCTGTGACTCTCACTTTATGGATCTCAAATACTTTTCACGTTATTGTGAACCACAACTGGTCTGGTTGAGTTTGACCCATTAAATAGTCAATGCTTGCTCCACACGTGTAATGGTGACAGCTTGCCATTACAGGTGCTACTGGAAGTTTTGCCTTACTGTTACTTGTTTACGCCACAGGCTGTCTGGCACTTTAAATCTGGTGGCTATCAAATCAGTGTTATTTTCCTGTGAACTGTCGGGCTGTTTGTTGTACCTGGTGTTTAATGGAATTGTGTATTTAGTGCTGTTAAACTGCTCATAGCCTCTGTGGTAAATCCGGTTTATTAAGTGGTTGTTTTTAAGGTCTTGCGTCTGTTATTTAATCCTTCAATTATTTTAAGGAAATTTGACCAGGTAATATATGCTGCTCAAGTTGTGTTCCAGATTGTTCTGAAATCTAAGTGATACGGAAGAGTGCCTTGCTTACAAACGCTAGCGATTAAGTATCTCCTTCTAAAAGTAGACTGTTTCTCATAGAAAATTCAGTTTTCCGCAAACGATGATGATGATGTTTGGATTGTGGGGCGCCCAACTACGCGGTTATCAGCGGCCGTACAAATTTCCACATTTTGCTCAGTCCACTCTAGCCACTTGAATGAATGATGATGAAATGATGAGAACAACACAAACACCCAGTCATATCTATGCAGGTGAAAATCCCTGACCCCGCCGGGAATCGAACCCGGGACCCCATGCTCTGGAAGCGAGAACGAGACCGCGAGACCACGAGCTGCGGACTTCCTCAAACGAGTCCTTGGCTGTGAAACCTAGGTGACTTATTGACTGTTTTTCTATTTGAGATTAATTATTTGACCCTATTCAATTAAGTTGCTTTGGTGAAACGTTTATTACGCCATCATTTCACCAATTTATGTTATTAACTTGAGTTTGTTCAGTGCAATTTTCAGTAATGTTACTGTTTTATTATTATCTCACATTTGAAGGTTTTATGTCATTAAGACATTAAGGTCTGGGCCGATCACATTCCCGTAACTTGTATCTCTCCCTTTTTTTTTGTCATCAGTCTACTGATGCGGCCCGCCACGAATTCCTTTCCTGTGCTAACCTCTTCATCTCAGAGCACTTGCAACCTACGTCCTCAATTATTTGCTTGACGTATTCCAATCTCTGTCTTCCTCTACAGTTTTTGCCCTCTACAGTTCCCTCTAGTACCATGGAAGTCATTCCCTCATGTCTTAGCAGATGTCCTATCATCGTGTCCCTTCGCCTTATCAGTGTTTTCCACATATTCCTTTCCTCTCCGATTCTGCGTAGAACCTCCTCATTCCTTACCTTATCAGTCCACCAAATTTTCAACATTTGTCTATAGCACCACATCTCAAATGCTTCGATTCTCTTCTGTTCCGGTTTTCCCACAGTCCATGTTTCACTACCATACAATGCTGTACTCCAGACGTACATCCTCAGAAATTTCTTCCTCAAATTAAGGCCGGTATTTGATATTAGTAGACTTCTCTTGGCCAGAAATACCTTTTTTGCCATAGCGAGTCTGCTTTTGATGTCCTCCTTGCTCCGTCCGTCATTGGTTATTTTACTGCCTAGGTAGCAGAATTTCTTAACTTCATTGACTTCGTGACCATCAATCCTGATGTTAAGTTTCTCGCTGTTCTCATATCTACTACTTCTCATTACCTTCGTCTTTCTCCAATTTACTTTCAAACCATACTGTGTACTCATTAGACTGTTCATTCCGTTCAGCAGATCATTTAATTCTTCTTCACTTTCACTCAGGGTAGCAATGTCATCAGCGAATCGTATCATAGATATCTACATCTACATCTACATATATACTCCGCTAGCCACCAAGCGGTGTGTGGCGGAGGGCAAAATTCGGGCCAAAGTCATATTCCCCCCCCCCCCCCCCCCCTCTCTGTTCCACTCGCGGATAGCGCGAAGGAAAAACGACTGTCTGAACGCCTCAACACGAGCCCTTATTTCCCTTATCTTTGAATGGTGACCATTACGCGATTTGAAAGTTGGTGGTAATAATATATGCTCTACATCCTAGGCGAAGATTGGATCTGGAATTTAGTGAGCAGCTCCTCCTGTTTAGCGCGTCGTCTATCTGCAAGTGTGTCCCACTTCAAAGTTTCTATGAGATCTGTAACGCTCTCGCAATGGCTAAATGTACCAGTCACGAATCTTGCCGCTCTTCTTTGGACCTTCTCAATCTCTTGTATCAGACCCAACTGGTAACAGTCCCATACAGACGAACAATAGTTCGATTAATCTCTTATCACGAAGCTGTACCTTCTACATGAGGGGGTGGTGCACTTTAACTCAGGAATAGGACAACGAAATTTTCATTTTCAGAACAACCACCCGATTTTACAGGAGTATGTCGTTTGCGTGCAAACACACACAACCTTGGGATACCTTTTACAATTATATTTAGGATCAAAGCTTCTATTCGCTTTTCACCCCCATGGGACACAGATCAAATATCCACACGACAGTCAGAATCGTCACATAGTAACGTGACCATCTAGATCTACATACATATTCTGCAAGTACCATATGTGCATGGCGGAGAATGCCTCTTACAACTACTAGTACTTTCCTGTTCCAGTCGCAGATGGAGCGACTCTGGTACCTTAGCAAGCTGAGCTAGATTTCTCTGTTGATCTATGGCGCGAAGAGCCCGAGCGAGGTGGTCTCTCAGAATCTCGGTTGAGTTTAAATCCGGTGTGTTTCGTGGCCATTGAAGTACGGTAAACTCATCGCGGTGCTCTTCGAACTACACACGTGCGCTACGTGCCACGTACCACGTTGCACTGTCTGCTGGTAGGTACCATCGTACTACGTGTCGGGGTAGACATGGTCCCCAAAACTAGATGCATTCTTTGCCTTCCAGAATGACGAGATCACCCACGGAATGCCACGAAAACGTTCCCCGGGCCCTAAGGCTCCTCCTCCGGCCCGTACCCTTCCGACGACTGTTGAAGGGCCGTACAAGAGGAGTGTCATCTTACCGATGAAGCATGAAACTCGATTTATCTGGAAAGGCCACGTGTCGCCACTCAGCTGCGGTATTCGCGTGCAAATTCAAGACTGCGCCTGTTGCACAGGCCCACACGCAGCTACGTTCGCTGAATTATCGGTGAGGAGACGCTGCTGGTAGCACATTGGTTCATCTGCGCGGTCAGCTGCTCATCAGTTGCACGTTTATTCGCACGTACACATCTCCGTAGCCATCGTTCACCCGTCGTTCGTGGCCTGTGGTGCACAAACGTTGTCTCGGCGCAGACTGTGGATAGCGCCATTTTGCCATGCTCGGTGTACTTCGACCACGGCGACGAGTGAATCCTTTCACCTTGTATTTTAATTCCACTCCAGAACCTTTCTTTTATTTCCATAATTGCTTCCTCGATGCACAGATTGAAGAGTAGGGGCGAAAAGCTAGAGCCTTGTCTTATTCCCTTCGTAATACGAGCACTTCGTTCTTGATCGTCCGCCCTTATTATTGGTTGTTGTACATATAGTATATGACCCGTCTCTCCATATAGCTTACCCCAACATTTTTCAGTATCTCGAACAGCTTGCACCAATTTATATTGTCGAACGCTTTTTCTAGGTCGACAAAACCTAGAACGTGTCTTGATTTTTTTTTAGCCTTGCTTCCCTTATTAGCCGTATCGTCAGAATTGCCTCTCTCGTGCCTTTGCTTTTCCTGATCGTCACCTAGCGCATTCTCAATTTTCTTATCCATTCTTTTGTATACTATTCTTGTAAGCAGCTTCGATGCATGAGCTGTTAAGCTGATTGTGCGATAATTCTCGCACTTGTCGGCTCTTGCCGTCTTCGGAATTGTGTGGATGATGCTTTTCCGAAAGTCAGATGGTATGTCGCCAGACTCATATATTCTACACACCAACGTGAATAGTCGTTTTGTTGCCACTTCCCCTAATGATTTTAGAAATTCTTATGCAATGTTATCTATCCCTTCTGCCTTATTTGACCGTAAGTCCTCCAAAGCTCTTTTAAATTCCGATTCTAATACTGGATCCGCTATCTCTTCTAAATCGACTTCTGTTTCTTCTTCTATCACATCAGACGAATCTTCATCCTCGTAGAGGCTTTCAATGTATTCTTTGCACCTATCTGCTCTCTCCTCTGCTTTTAACAGTGGAATTCCCGTTGCACTCTTAATGTTACCACCGTTGCTTTTAATGTCACCAAAGGTTGTTTTGACTTTCCTGTATGCTGAGGCTGTCCTTCCGACAATCATATCTTTTTCTATGTCTTCTCATTTTTCCTGCAGCCATTTCGTCTTAGCTTCCCTGCACTCCCTATTTATTTCATTACTCAGCGACTTGTATTTCTGTATTCCTGATTTTCCAGGGACATGTTTGTACTTCCTCCTTTCATCAATCAACTGAAGTATTTCTTCTGTTACCCATGGTTTCTTCGCAGCTACCTCCTTTGTACTATGTTTTCCTTCCCAACTTCTGTGATGGCCCTTCTTAGAGACGTCCATTCCTCTTCAACCGTGTTGCCTACTGCGCTATTCCTTATTGTTGTATCTATAGCGTTAGAGAACTTCAAACGTATCTCGTCATTCCTTAGGACTTCCGTATCTCACTTCTTAGCGTATTGATTCTTCCTGACTAATGTCTTGAACTTCAGCCTACTCTTCATCACTATTGTATTCTGATCTGAGCCTATATCTGCTCCTGGGTACGCCTTACAATCCAGTATCTGATTCCGGAATCTCTGTGTGACCATGATATAATCTAATTGAAATCTTCCCGTATCTCCCGGCCTTTTCCAAGTATACCTCCTCCTCTTGTTATTCTTGAACAGGGTATTCAGTATTACTAGCTAAAACTTGTTACAGAACTCAATTAGTCTCTCTCTCATTCCTTGTCCCAAGCCCATATTCTCCTGTAACCTTTTCTTCTACTCCTTCCCCTACAACTGCATTCCAGTCGCCCAAGACTATTAGATTTTCGTCCCCCTTTACATACTGCATTACCCTTTCAATATCCTCATTCACTTTCTCTATCTGTTTATCTTCAGCTTGTGACGTCGGCATGTATACATGAACTATCGTTGTCGGTGTTGGTCTCCTGTCGATTCTGATTAGAACAACCCGGTCACTGAACTGTTCACAGTAACAGACCCTCTGGCCTACCTTCCTATTCATAACGAATCCTACACCTGTTATACTATTTTCTGCTGCTGTTGATATTACCCGATACTCATCTGACCTGAAATACTTGTCTTCCTTCCACTTCACTTCACTGACCCCTACTATATCTAGATTGAGCCTTTGCATTTCCCTTTTCAGATTTTCTAGTTTCCCTACCACGTTGAAGCTTCTGATATTCCACGACCCGACTCGTACAACATTATCCTTTCGTTGGTTATTCAATCTTTTTCTCATGGTAACCTCCCCCTTGGCCGTCTCCGGAGATCCGAAAGGGGGACTATTGCGGAATCTTTTGCCAATGGAGAGATCATCATGACACTTATTCAACTACAGGCCACATGTCCTGTGGATACACGTTACGTGTCCTTAATGCAGTGGTTTCCATTGCCTTCTGCATCCTCATGTCGTTGATCATTGCTGATTCTTCCGCCTTTAGGGGCAATTTTACGAGTTGCGCGTCCGCTATTTTGGGATGGCGCTTGACCGTGTGACCTGTTGCTGTCAAACGCCGGCATTGTGTTTTTCTGGAGTGTTTGTGGCTGCCCATCACTACCTTAGCGGACCTGTTTGACCTAACAGCGTATTTCTGAAGTTTGTTTAGCCTTAACTCTTATTTACAAACTATTTTGTTTTTCCTCCAAATATTTCAGTCTCTCCTAAAATGGGTAATATCAGGTGATTTATGATTAACCTTCAGATTTACTAAATCAGCTTATTTCAGCCTGTAGTTATTGTGGTAATATGTGGAACTGTTGCGTCTAATTTCTCTAGTGGTCAATGTTTGAGACGTTTATTCTAATTATTTTGCCATCACTCCCATGTTGTATTCATTCAACAAGTGCAAAGAAAAACTCGCTGGACCATTATTGTTAGTACTTAACTTTCGTGGTTGGTATGTTCTGAAAACTGAATGTTTGGACGTCTAATTTGTTAATTATAATTTGCAGCGGCATATGCTGCTTTGCAAAGCTATTCTGATTGATACAGAAATTAATTTAAAAACGCTTCTAAGAGCCGTAATTGGTGACTTGTGCTTAAAGTTTTGGGACAGTAACTCTTTTAAGTACTCCAAAATCAAATTTCTGTTATTAACAAATGTCTTATCTTATTACCATGCAATTTTGTATTTATTACTGACTTCTTGCTTGTGACTTGGAGCCTTTGATCAGTGCCTTAAACCGATTATTTGTTATAATAGCAATAATAATAATAGTCCTGTTTCTCATTATGTGGCAAGGGTAATATTTTATTCGGTTTGTCATTGTAACGTGTTCTGTAAATATGTGTGAACTGTCAATGAAGAAATGATGTTATTATCGTGGGTATGCACTTCGATGAGTCCTTTTCCTTTCCTATGCTATGCAGAGGAGAGACGTGTCTTCTGTGGTGCTGTACTTTGTACCTCAACGAAGTTCCTCTCTGATCCTCCTTCCCAGTCTGTCCCTCTTTCGCAAGTGCTCCTCATGCCACATGGCTTATCTGTGAAATATAATCTCACAATGTAGGACATTATTTTGTCTTCCTTTTAAACACAAGTCAATCAGTCAACCAACGATTTTTGTGACAATCGCAGGTGACGTTGAGCAGAGCTGCTCACTGCCGTATTCTGAGTACTACTTTTCATACGTACCTTTATACTAATGTACTGACTTATTTACCTATGTTGTCCTTATTATTTCATAATCTAGCGTGCTCAGTGGACTATGCATGTCGTACCTGCAACATAATTTACTACCTGTTGTTCTTCCGTACTCAGCTGAATGCTCTTAAACAACAAAAGGCAAGTAATTTAATCGTGGTTTATTATCCAGTATCTCGCAATATCAACTCAGAATACACTTTATCCGATTGCACCCTTGCAGACCCTCGAAATGACGCACTTACCGCTTGGAGAAGAGCATAATTACTAAATGTAGATTAAAGAGCAAGTGCATATTTCTGTTCTCTCGTCAGAATTGATGAAATAACTCACTATTCTCAGACGGCAATTAACACAGCTCTGTGCTCCTTTTAAGGATGTTCTTTCACTGTATACTCTCATTATAGCATTAAAGAGGAGAGTAGATGACCGGGCCGCCTTGAACAATAGAAGGACGGAAACTTATGCAATAAATCACGGCCGTGATGAATCTACTTACATTCTACTAAACTCTAAACACAAGAACCACAGGAATTATACATGCACAACCCCGTCACACGTCATGCTTAAGATTTTGACCCTTGGTGTTTGTAATACAATAGGCAAAGTCTAAAAACTTGTAGCACTCATTTTAATGAGCTATATGAGATATAGCAGAACAGTTCATTTAACAACTCTTACTGCTTCTATTTCTTCCCCTGACACGATGAATTTTTAAATGTGAATCCCAGTGCTAGATTAAAAGAAACCATCATTCCATTTTTTGCTGCTTTTTGTACTTTTCTTACATGTTATAGACGAGTTTCAGACATTATTTTCTGGGGTTTAACAGCAACAAAGTCAAAAAAAATTGCATGTAAATATGTGCAAAGCACAATAAAATTATGATGTATAGGGCAGTTTGTTACAGCTTCGTTGGGGCTAGTTACTATGATAGCCTGCCCTGGGTGTTGAATTCAGATGTTAAAACTACTGGTTCAATAAGTTACTTCATTGAAATGTCATTCACTCTCCACTGTGTGACAGCATAACTCAGTCCTCGACAAGTATGCCTTAACAGTAAGTTTGATCTTTGCAGCGCTTCAGAATAAATCTTCATGTGTTGGAGATATTTGGTACAGGAAATCCATCGCCTGCGGAAATACTATAACACCACACCCATCACTAACCTGGTTTGGCGTGTGTTCACTCAGCTAATTGACTAACAGATCAACAGAGAGTGCAAAACTGCCGCAATATCGGTTAACGTAAAGCAAGTGATAAGTCCCTGCGACTCCTGATTCAACTGTGGTGGCAATGTTAACATTAATTGATTCAGAATTGATCCCTTTTAATTAAAAAGGCGTTCACAGTGACGTTATATTCAGCTATTGAACACCAGATGCAAATGTTGAACATAAAATTAATTACGAAAGTGACTTGGGATTTCAACTACTTGATTGCAAACAGATGCAGTCGATTACCACAAATTTATTTTAACTCACGACCTTCAATCATCACATTACATGACTCTCCTAACAGGCAAAGGGAATAAATTGCGTGAATGTGGAGTAAAACGCGATAAATCAAAATTAATTCCTATCGACTGACCCAGGCGTAATCAGAAGTGCGAGAAGAATTCTGCAATACACGGCCCATGAGACCGTCATGGAAACTTTACCATCGTGATCCAACAAATTAATCAGTGCCCTAACTCAAGCCGGAGCGGGCGCAATATCACCGAATTCAGCGTGGCTCTGGGAATTGAACAAATTCCCACAAAATTTCCCTTCCTCTCAACCTCTGCTATTTAGCTCCTCCAAGGCCACCCATCAAGGTTAGCATCTGCATAAAACACAAATTTTTCCGAAATTCTAACTCCCAGGAGAGTATTTCGAATTCCTTGGTCCTACGCTCCCATCACAGGCCGGCGTGTTTCATCCTGTCGCTCTTCATCTGATTTACTTCAAACTCTGCGGACCGTGAATTCAACGTGAACTTGCTATAGTCACGAGCACGGGTATTTCGGCGTCTGTTGACTGCTCCACCATAGGTTTGCGCGGCTTTCTCTCATATTTCACTGAAAACGGACATGTATCAACAGGCGTACAAGTTCTCCATCGGATTCCCGGTACACCAGCTTGGGGTCAACCACCCTCTCACTGTCACTCGTCTTAAGGCATCTGGAGGCTGCGCCCCATTACCGCTTTCTCAGCGTTTGAGCCGCCCTAAGTTGCCTATTGTCGCTTCCCTTCGCTGCTCCCAGCCACACGCCACCACCCAGCCACAGTCAACTCTGCATACTGCCCTGGGAGAAACTAGCCTCCAGTACATCGACAAGTTTCCACAGTGTTTTCATATTGGATGAATTACTTTAAAACCATCACCCAACATTAATTATTCCAATACATCCATACTATACAATCTACAAGATGCATTGTGCCTTGTCAGTCACTTTTGTTCAGCGCTACTGTTCGCTCAATGTGAATTCGGTGATCTTTAATGACTTCATGTAAGTGGCATAGTTCTTGCAAACTTACAATATCATTTAAATATCTGTAGTCTACTGTGACTTTCTATTTCAGTTTGTCACTGATGTATAACATTTAAGAATCAGCAGTAACTGAGCATTCAATGCAAGCTAACTGTCGACCACTACGTATTTCAACATTTGCTCATTTTTCTGCGCACCTGGTACCAGGTTCGTTCTGGCGTTCACGGCCTTCCAATCATGTTTGAGGGCAATCGGTAACGGTATCGTATATTTCACTACAAATGTATATCACAGTTACTCATCTGGCACACAAATCTGGGTAAACCTCCACTATTGCATTTTCCTCTTCCACATTTAAGTGAACAATTTTCATTTGTTCCTACAATGCACAAACACAAATTGGTCTTCTCTATGTACTGCCCCTTTCATTGCATAGTTTCACTACTCGTTCTATTTCTTTCATTCTGTGGGTCCCAAAAGGGCATGATGCAGGATGCAGGATGGTGGAAAGTAGATTGAAGTGGAGCGGCCATGTTGGGTGCCCAGGTGGTGCTAATGAGACTATAGTAGCATTGCGCGTAAGGACTACGAAGATAAGAAACAAGATATTAGGGTTGATACGTAGTCATATAGATAGACAGTCGTTTATCCATCGCTCTGTTTGAGGGTAGAACGGAAAGTTGTGGTACATTGTACCCTCCGCCACGCACCACCCAGTGGCTTGCGGGCTATATGTGTAGATGTAGATGTAGATGTAGAGCAATTCGCCCCTGTGTAGCATGGTAGGAAGGTAAAATAATAGTGTACCTTGTTACTGTCATTTGTCTATATTACACGGTCTGGTTGAAATGGCTGGTAATAGTATGGGAAGCTCGTCAGTAAGTAATAAAATAAGTGCTAAATAAGCTTTGTGCACAATACGAAAACTTTTGACGGTGACGAGAAGGACCTCAGGGAAGTTATCGATAATGATGATACTAACCTAGTGAAGCCTATTTCTCTTAGGGAATTACTCTAGGTAGCGATTGACTAATATGCATTTAACACGTTCCGAGCCAGGCAAGGCAAGGGGAACAGACTGCAACGTGAGCAAACCAAACAGATGATAGCAAGGACATATCCGGAAAGGTGGCTGTAGAGTGTCCAGCAAGGAAAGTTTCAAAGGAGCAACTGGGCTAGTCGACTCCCTACGTTTAGTGTGTTTGTACTTCGACGAATTAATGATAGAGTGCAGTCAATTGTGAGAAGCTGCGATTATCACCTTAGCGGTGGTGGTAAGACTCGCATGGTAAGAATAGAGTGCAGTACTCTCTATTCGAGACAGTGGAATTTTCCCGCTAACAAGATTTGAGCATTCAATTGAGACGGTAAGACAGTCCAGAAACGTGAAAGTGTTGCATGAATAAGCCAGAGGACGGAGTCCGAGTAATGACTAACAAAGATTTTATAGATTTTCGTTAACCCTGTGACAAGAGGAATGACACGGACGCGGAACCTACAGCGCGGTCAATGGAAGTGGCTGATGTAGGTCCCAGCACATTTAAAGCGAGCTGTAGGAAGGCTGACGAATTACATGTGTGGTAATGCCCTCACTGTAATCTGCCAGGTAATTGTGGACCGTGTGCCAGAGTAAAAACTGTAATGTGCTTTAAATGTATGCAAACATGGATGGCACAAGACTCTGAACTGCAACGAAGGTGCATGGCACGTGCAGAGAAAGCGCGGTACGTCAGCGTCAAGCAGTAACGGAAATACTAGGGGAACTAAGAGGTGAGAAATCCGTGCATTTGGTCATTTTCGCCTTAAATAAAGCCACATTCGGTTGACAGACTTTGCCACAAATGACCCCTTGCTAGTGTATCATTGCTTACAATTAAGGAAGAAACTGATATTATTAATGGACACCATAGCACATTTATACCTGTCAAAGGAGATGATTATGGTGCAAGCAGAATGAGGCAGAAAGCCTTTGGCTGAAAGGTGTCACCACTGAAACTGTTAAGTACAATAGGTGCAATGGAATTTCACCGAATTGTGGAAGGTGCTGAAGAAAGTGGACAAACGTTTTATGTTTGAAGGATTAGACATTCCGTATGATGGAATTCGTGGTAGAGATTTTCTAACAAAACATGAAGTTCAGTTAAACTACACAAGGAAAAATACAAGGGCATTTGAAGCTTACTGGCGCACGATTCTGCTGCCGCCAACATACATTGTTTGTAAGGACCAAGAACATAAGATAGGAGAAATTAGGGTCGTATGGAGACATATAAATAGCTGTTTGTCCGTGGCTGTATTTGCGAATTGAATAGGAAAGAAAATTAGAACCACTGGCGCAGGGTAACGGTGTTTGAGGAAGCTAAAGCACATGCGTGTAAGGTTGACTTATCCTGCTATGAGGAAACTGGACTTGAGAGAGGAAACGGTAGTGTTGCGGAGACTGAATGGTAAAGTAGCACAAGAAAGAAGGAAACAGGAGATTCTACATGAGGTGTACGTATGAGAGTCGTTAATTAGAGTGTGAAACAACAGGAGCATTCTGAGCGTAATTAATTTGTCAGCGGACTTTTGCTCCACAGAAAGATATCCTGTGCGAATGCATAATATTAGAAGTTTCTTCCTGGCCGGCACAGAACCAAGCTAGGGCAGCCACGTGCGCAATGTCTGCATCAAAATGTCAAACGTTCAGGAGAACAAATGACGCAAATAGTGTGACACCGAGGTCACTGGTACACATCACTTGACTGAGGTGTTTGAATTACCAGGGTAGCAGCATGACCTCACTGTGAAGGGAGCATAACGTCATTGTGACAACCATGCTCAGTAGACTAACAAGGCGTTCATCATACACAAGAACGATTCTCAACCAACTGGCACTGCAGTATATAAAGAGCTAAAAGCCTGAAATGAAAAGCTGCGATGCAGGTGTGTTGTGAAGAACACAGATTCGTCCAGAAAACAAGGACGCATTCGGTCATTTTCTACGTGGGATAAGTCATTGTCCCTGTCAGACAACTGAGTTCTCCATGTGTTCAGTTCCGAGGTAGTTCCTGTGACGCACTGACTGCCATTCGCCATTTGCCTACTACCTACAAGACAGCAGCCAGCCCGACCTGTTGGACATACAAGGAACCCATAGGGCGCGAAATCGCCCAATGCTGGTGATGATTACGGCATTCGATGCCTCACATATTGTGTAACATGCAACCACAGTATTGGCTACTAATGACAACAGGGGGCGGGACTGAAGGTAACCAGTGGTGAACAACTGCTAGCATGAGTTTCTTAGAAGTAGATACCTTAGGGGTTGCAAAGCAACTGAAATTGCTTGATACGGGCTGCTCTTCAGGTCCAGATTGTATACCGATTAGGTTCCTTTCACATTACGCTGATACAATAGCTCGCTACTTAGCAATCATATACAACCGATCGCTCACTGATTGATCTGTACGTACACATTGGAAAATTGCGCAGGTCGCACCAGTGTTTAAGAAGGGTAGTAGGAGTAATCCATCGAACTACAGACCTATATCAGTGACATCTGTTAGCAGTAGGGTTTTAGAGCATATATTGTATTCAAACATTATGAATCACCTCTAAGGGAACGATCTATTGATACGTAATCAGCATGGTTTCAGAAAACATCGTTCTTGTGCAACGCAGCTAGCTCTTTATTCGCACGAAGTAATGGCCGCCATCGGCAGGGGATCTCAAGTTGATTCCGTATTTCTAGATTTCCGGAAAGCTTTTGACACCGTTCCTCACAAGAGACTTCTAATCAAGCTGCGGGTCTATGGGGTATCGTCTCAGTTGTGCGACTAGATTCGTGATTTCCTGTCAGGAAGGTCGTAGTTCGTAGTAATAGACGGCAAATCATCGACTAAAATTGAAGTGATATCAGGTGTTCCCCAGGGAAGCGTCCTGGGACCTCTGCTGTTCCTGATCTATATAAATGACGTGGGTGACAATCTGAGCAGTTCTCTTAGGTTGTTCGCAGATGATGCTGTAATTTACCATCTAGTAAGGTCATCCGAAGACCAGTATCACTTGCAAAGCGAGTTAGAAAAGATTGCTGTATGGTGTGGCAGGTGGCAGTTGACGCTAAATAACGAAAAGTGTGAGGTGATCCACATGAGTTCCAAAAGAAATCCGTTGGAATTCGATTACTCGATAAATAGTACAATTCTCAAGACTGCCAATTCAACTAATTACCTGTGTGTTAAAATTACGAACAACTTCAGTTGGAAAGACCACATAGATAATATTGTGGGGAAGGCGAGCCAAAGGTTGCGCTTCATTGGCAGGACACTTAGAAGATGCAACAAGTCCACTAAAGAGACAGCTTACACTACACTCGTTCGTCCTCTGTTAGTATATTGCTGCGCGATGTGGGATGCTTACCAGGTGGGATTGACGGAGGACATCGAAAGGGTGCAAAAAAGGGCAGCTCGTTTTGTATTATCACGTAATAGGGGAGAGAGTATAACAAATATGATACGCGAGTTGAGATGGAAGTCATTAAAGCAAAGACGTTTTTCGTCGCGCCGAGATCTATTTACAAAATTTCAGTCACCAACGTTCTCTTCCGAATGTGAAAATATTTTGTTGAGCCCAACCTACATAGGTCATAAAAATAAAATAAGAGAAATTAGAGCTCGAACAGAAAGTTTTAGGTGTTCGTTTTTCCCGAGCGGTTTGCTGGAGTGGAATGGTAGAGAGATAGTATGATTATGGTTCGATGAACCCTTTGCCAAGCACTTAAATATGAATTGCAGAGTAACAATGTAGATGTAGATGTAGACGTAGGACAACATGAGGCTACGGAGTGTAGTTGAACTAATGAGTCGACGAGTGACTCGCTACAGTGTTACAATGCTAGAGGTGTTGGCACAAAGCAGAGCAATTGCAACGATAAACAAAGCAAACATTGCGATATATTTACAACGACAGCTCCCGAAGTTGACATTTCGTCAGAAAAGAATACGAGGAATTTCGTAGAGCGGTAAAGAACACGAAGATGAAATATTAACTTTTCTGCAAGGTGAGTCAGTGGACGTGTGGTGTCACATGCGATCGAATATGCGGACACTTGGTTCAAATGGCTCTAAGCACTATGGGACTTAACATCTGACGTAAACAGTCCCCTAGACTGAGAACTACTTAAACCTAACCAACCCAAGGACATCACACACATCCATATCCGAGGCAGGATTCGAACCTGTGACCGCAGCAGCAGCACGGTTGCGGACTGAAGTGCCTAGAACCGCTCGGCCACAGTGGCTGGCTATGTAGACACTGTAGATGATGAATATGATGATGATGATATGTGCTTAACAAGTGAAAATTATGTTGAAACAGATGTCGAGCCATGTAGTTCATCACCCTTGTCAGACAGGGAGCAACAAATCTCCGGTTAAAGGTACTACAGGACACTCGTTGTCTAAGCAGCGGGCACTAAACATAATTACGCCTGTGGAAGATCATCCTCAGCGATTTCAATGGAAACAGTGGATGGTTGCATAATTGCAAGCAGTGCTACAGAATTGCGAAAAGTAGGGTAACGAAATTTCAAACGAACGATCAGCTTGAGGATGCGCAACAAACTGCGGGTTCGGTCCGAAAATTTGTAGATGAGATGAAAAAACTTGGTCGTACAGTAACGAATTTATTTTCAGGAGTGACCAATCTGGACTTGAAGAGGAAATGCGTATAAAAGCAATCCTGCAAAAAGTAAAGTGGCAAGAGAGTTGTATTAATATCATCTAACATAAATGTTTCAACGTATTCGTTTACAATTATGCCGACCGTTAATTTGTATGTTAAATTGGCTGGAAAATTATTTGTTGTGCTGCGAGAAGTTTGAGGTGCTGTGCCCAGCACCATTCTTTCTCACGTGCATTACAGCTTGCAAGAGTGGAAAAAAGGGCGTAAGAGAACTGCAAGTGTGATATGAGTACTGCTTTTTGCCAATAGCTTGTAAAAATAATTTGGTTTTTCTTGATTCTTAGTCGGCGCGTAAAATGTCGTACCCGTCTAGAGCGAATTCATACCACATGGAACCACTGGACAAATTCAACTTCTGGATGTTGGCCTTTTCGGTGCCTTAAAGGATAGCCAGTTTTACGATAAACTGTTCCGCATTTGGTTGCATGCCATCACATTCCGTCAATTCTCATCACCTCGTTACACCAATACAATTATGTATGCATTCTTTAAGAGTAGGTACCTTGGTGAACATCCTGCACGGTCTGTAACTGCCAAGAATATCGCCTTCGATCTTCATGGCGAGAAATTTTGTGATCACTGTGACGAGCTGTTTTTCATACGGTGTTAAGGTGCAAGTGAATGATTTCATCTACATCTACATCTACATCCATACTCCGCAAGCCACCTGACGGTGTGTGGCGGAGGGTACCCTGAGTACCTCTATCGGTTCTCGCTTCTATTCCAGTCTCGTATTGTACGTGGAAAGAAGGATAGTCGGTATGCTTCTGTGTGGGCTCTAATCTCTCTGATTTTATCCTCATGGTCTCTTCGCGAGATATACGTAGGTGGGAGCAATATACTGCTTGACTCTTCGGTGAAGGTATGTTCTCGAAACTTTAACAGAAGCCCGTACCGAGCTACTGAGCGTCTCTCCTGCAGAGTCTTCCACTGGAGTTTGTCTATCATCTCCGTAACGCTTTCGCAATTACTAAATGATCCTGTAACGAAGCGCGCTGCTCTCCGTTGGATCTTCTCTATCTCTTCTATCAATCCTACCTGGTGCGGATCCCACACTGCTGAGCAGTATTCAAGCATTGGGCGA
The DNA here is from genome assembly GCF_023897955.1 of Schistocerca gregaria. NCBI lineage: Eukaryota > Metazoa > Arthropoda > Insecta > Orthoptera > Acrididae > Schistocerca > Schistocerca gregaria. Next base: position 14,829,200 of record NC_064925.1, on the reverse strand, counting down.
ACAAGCGTACTGTAACCTACTTCCTTTGTTGTCGGATTGCATTTCCTTAGGATTCTTCCAATGAATCTCAGTCTGGCATCTGCTTTACCGACGATCAACTTTATATGATCATTCCATTTTAAATCACTCCTAATGAGTACTCCCAGATAATTTATGGAATTAACTGCTTCCAGTTGCTGACCTGCTAATTTGTAGCTAAATGATAAGGGGCCTATCTTTCTATGTATTCGCATCACATTACACTTGTCTACATTGAGATTCAATTGCCATTCCGTGCACCATGCGTCAATTCGCTGCAGATCCTCCGGCATTTCAGTGCAATTTTCCATTATTGCAACCTCTCGATACACCTCAGCATCATCTGCAAAAAGCCTCAGTGAACTTCCGACGTCATCCACCAGGTCATTTATGTATATTGTGAATAGCAACGGTCCTATGACACTCCCCTGCCGCACACCTGAAATCACTCTTACTTCGGAAGACTTCTCTCCATTGAGAATGACATGCTGCGTTCTGTTATCTAGGAACTCCTCAATCCAATCACACAATTGATCTGATAGTCCGTATGCTCTTACTTTGTTCATTAAACGACTGTGGGGAACTGTGTCAAACGCCTTGCGGAAGTCAAGAAACACGGCATCTACCTGTGAACCCGTGTCTAACTCCCTCTGAGTCTCGTGGACGAATAGCGCGAGCTGGGTTTCACACGACCGTCTTTTTCGAAACCCATGCTGATTCCTACAGAGTAGATTTCTAGTCTCCAGAAAAGACATTATACGTGTTCCAAAATTCTACAACTGATCGACGTTAGAGATATAGGTCTATAGTTATGCACATCTGTTCGACGTCCCTTCTTGAAAACGGGGATGACCTGTGCCCTTTTCCAATCCTTTGGAACACTTCGCTCTTCTAGAGACCTACGGTACACCGCTGCAAGAAGGGGGGCAAGTTCCTTCGCGTACTCTGTGTAAAATCGAACTGGTATTCCATCAAGACCAGCGGCCTTTCCTCTTTTGAGCGATTTTAATTGTTTCTCTATCCCTCTGTCGTCTACTTCGATATCTACCATTTTGTCAACTGTGCGACAATCTAGAGAAGGAAGCACAGTGCAGTCTTCCTCTGTGAAACAGCTTTGGAAGAAGACATTTAGTAGTTCGGCCTTTAGTCTGTCATCCTCTGTTTCAGTACCATTTTGGTCACAGAGTGTCTGGACATTTTGTTTTGATCTACCTACCGCTTTGACATAGGACCAAAATTTCTTAGGATTTTCTGCCAAGTCAGTACATAGAACTTTACTTTCGAATTCATTGAAAGCCTCTCGCATAGCCCTCCTCACACTGCATTACGCTTCGCGTAATTTTTGTTTGTCTGCAAGGCTTTGGCTATGTTTATGTTTGCTGTGAAGTTCCCTTTGCTTCCGCAGCAGTTTTCTAACTCGGTTGTTGTACCACGGTGTCTCTTTCCCATCTCTTACGATCCTGCTTAGCACATACTCAACTAACGCATATTGTACCATGGTTTTGAACTTTGTCCACTGATCCTCAACACTGTCTGTACTTGAGACAAAACTTTTGTGTTGAGCAACCTTCCTAACTTTTTTAATATTTCTATTTACGGCTGAAATCATCGATGCAGTAACCGCTTTATGATCGCTGATTCCCTGTTCTGCATTAACTGATTCAAATAGTTCGGGTCTGTTTGTCACCAGAAGGTCTAATATGTTATCGCCGCGAGTCGGTTTTCTGTTTAACTGCTCAAGGTAGTTTTCAGATAAAGCACTTAAAAATATTTCACTGGATTCTTTGTCCCTGCCACCCGTTATGAACGTTTGAGTCTCCTAGTCTATATCCGGCAAATTAAAATCTCCACCCAGAACTATAACATGGTGGGGAAATCTACTCGAAATATTTTCCAAATTATTCTTCAGGTGCTGAGCCACAACAGCTGCTGAGCCCGGGGGCCTATAGAGACATCCAATTACCATGTCTGAGCCTGCTTTAACCGTGACCTTCACCCAAATCATTTCACAATTCGAATCTCCGTCAATTTCCTTCGATACTATTGCACTTCTTATCGCTATAAACACGCCTCCCCCTTTACTGTCCAGCCTATCTCTGCGGTATACATTCCAATTCTTTTGAACATTTCTTGAATGTCGACGAGGTCCCTTTTTTGAAATGTAGTGCATACATCCCATAGAAGGTTACGCCCGTACCTCCCGAGCCGGCCGTCGTGGCCAAGCGGTTCTAGGCGCTTCAGTCCGTAACCGCGCTACTGCTACGGTCGCAGCTTCGATTCCTGCCTCGGGCATGGATGTGTTTGATGCCCTTAGGTTAGTTAGGTTTAAGTCGTTCTAAGTTCTCGAGGACTGATGACCTCAGATGTTAAGTCCCGTAGTGCTCAGAGCCATTTGAACCATTTTTGTACCTCCCGAACACTCATTTTCTGCCGCCTTCCTTTTGCACACGGTCATAATAGTTAACACAGCACTTTCAGATGAGTCTTACTAAAGACTGAACATGTGACGTCGCACTCAAGGTGATCCTTGCTAGCCATTGCGAGGTGCCGTAGTATCAGCGCTGATGTGAAGACGAAGAGTCTGCGCACCAGGGGCCAATTATACAGTGTTGGTGCACTGTAAGACTATGGCTGGTCCGGAGTGGCACTCTAGCTGCTTCTGCCTGCCCTCCACCCCCCCTCCCCCACCCGCGAGTTGCGTCTGTCAGTTTATACCATGGCCTTCTTCTGATGGAGAAACCACGATGTAACTCTGCATAACCACCGCCATCCTGCGCAGAGCTGCTGGGAGCTTACTGAGGCGCCATCTTCGATTTCCATGTACGCATCCCAGTACACCGCATCATCGTGCTGTTGGGCGTCACCACGGAACGGCCAACGTATGCCCTCAGCTGGGCCAACTACCTCGCATGTCCTTCTTCTGTCTTGCAGTCGGCCTTTATTACGCCAATACCCTTGAGACTGCTGAGGTGGATGCAGCAGTGTGTCGCAAACCAGTGTGTTGCTTCTGCTACCGTAAACGCTTCCATGGAGAAGATGATTCAGCTGTAAAGCGAGAGCCAATGGAAGTCGTAGACCCGCTTAGTGATTTTACATACAACCACAATTTTCTCGGTTTCTCTGACACATCTTTTAGTAAGGTGTGACGATGGTAGTTGTTGTATGCTCAACGCATATATCTTTTCACAGTCGCACGAATCTCTACTAAACCCTTCTAAACCGAGAATGCAACAGCCTCTGCTTCCTCAGCAACCGCCGAGTTTTGTTATTAGACCATGGTGCGTCTTTTCCATTATTTATCCACTTACTAGGCACATAACTTTCCAGACCACGATTTACAATCTCCTTAACGTTTACCCATAATGCCTCTACATCTATCTTACTGGTACTAAGTAATGCCAGTTCACTGTTCAGCGAGGCGCTAAAACAACTTATCTGCTCTGTCTAGTAGGAACACTTTCCTAGCCTTCTTGATTGATTTATTAACTTCCGTAATCACAGTTGTACTGATATTGTTGATAAGGTCCGGCCTATTTGTAGCTACATGGCCTAAGATTTTTCCACTGCATGTTGGCCGCCGAGCTAGCTGCTCAAGACAATTTGCAGAAACCAAGTTCAAAAGTATTTTGCATGACTATCTGTCTGTACCCCCCGCTGTGAATCCATAGACATCCCAGTCTGGAACCGCGAGACGGCTACGGTCGCAGGTTCGAATCCAGCCTCGGGCATGGGTGTGTGTGATGTCCTTATGTTAGTTAGGTTTAAGTAGTTCTAAGTTCTCGGGGACTGATAAGCTTAGAAGTTAGGTCCCATAGTTCTTAAAGCCATTTGAAGCCATCCCAGCCTATACTCGGTAGGTTAAAGTCGCCTACAACTAGTATTGCATGCTGTGCGTACTTACGGGCTATTGATCGTACACTTCCTTTAAATGACTGTAGAATGTCGCAGCAGAATCGGATGTCCGGTAAAAACATCCAACAATTAACATGGTTTCACCCTCACCTATTATTCGCGACCATATGACTTCAGTGTGATATTCAGCTTCCACCTCAATAGAGAAAATATTTTTGTCCACTATGATGAACACCCGTCTCCTATGGCCTCAAATCTGTCTTTAAAATGTACGTTCGATGAATCGTTAAATATCTCAGAGCTTTCCAGTTGAGATTTCAGCCGGCTGTCTGTCCCAATAAAAATTTCAGCGCGAGAACTTTCCTGAAGGGCAGTACATTCGGGAACATTATTACGAATACTTCAGTTTACTGGTAAAATTGTGACACTCGAAGTGTCTTTATTCTGGACGCCGTTCAGCTTCCCTTGGTGCACATAGACTGGCGAGCGTTCATCAGAGCACCTCAAACTACTGCCCAGCCTAAAAAACCATCATGTCCACTCCGCAAGTACTCTGCTACTCGAGTACGTGCTTCCTTTGTGTAGTGGGCCCCTGCCCCATCAAGGGGAATCCTACAAATTCCCACACGATAACGCAGGTCTATCAATTTGCAGCCGACCGTCCTAGAGTTGGTGAAGGCTTCGGTTGACCCGCCACTGGGCTCTAACCCACAGGGTCGCGATCAGCTCTGGGAACGATGCTGCAGACTGAGCACTCTGCTTGCACCCCACACGCGAGGCCAGCAGTCTTCACCATCTCCGCCAGCCGCCTGTACGAACTGCGGATCGCCGCAGAACCCATTGGACAGGCGTCGTTGGTGCTGACGTAAGGTACGACATGAAGACAGACCACTGCAGCCTGCACGCTCGATAGCTCCAAGCGAGACCGCCTCCACACACCGGATGAGGCCCCCTCCGGCAGTCATACCTGCCCTACATTGGGTCCTCAGCTGTGTCGGGGCGCACTGCTCCCCTTTACAATGGACCGGCCAGCGTACCCCCTGCACTACGCCGGCGACGATGCTTGCTGTCAGTGCTATGAAGTTCGGTGCCTCGGCCTCGAACCCACGGACGTTTGGCTGCCTCTGACGATGTTCCCAAACTTCTGTTCCCCTTGAAGACTGCTATCAGAACGCCGCTCTTCTTGGCCAGGAGACGTCTCTGCTGCCTCTTCGGAACGTTGGCTGTCTACACCGATTTCTGCTGCAATTAATGTGTACTGCTGTCCTGCCATCCGTCAGTTCAGTAATTTGCCAGATGCCACGATTTCCTGCAGATGCTACAACTGCTGTAGCGAAACCTATCAGTGCCTAACCATAGGACGTACACGAATAACCCCAAACCAGCTGCTGAATATTTATTACGGTGTCCCGAGTGTGAGTTATACAAGGGATTGAGGAACATGAGTCCATGCACCCCGGCAATTCAGTCAGTTGACCGACTTGAAGGGATACTTAATTGTCTGAAATTAGCTCCTTATGGTGGATCGAGTTTCCGGAGGATGGTGAAGATAATACGTAATTCGAAAGATATTATTATCTTTTAAGTTTCTTACGAATCTCAAGCTACTGACACTCGTATCTGTGGTGCCTCCTCACTAAAGCCATCACAACAGCAGTGGCTGCTTATCACCGTTCTGTCTGCTGTCTGAAACCCTGATATGAGTTCTATGACCGGCAGAACCCTTGTAACTATCTGACAGGTTCCCAGAGGCTTCAGCCTCAGGGTCTGCCTGTCTCCATCCGGGACACTTTCTCGCGTGTAGCCCGTAGTGTCTACTCTCCAACAATTCTTACTACCTTTCCATATAGTTGTACTCTCCGACTCCGAAACTCTGACGAAAGACTACACGTTTCTCACTTCCTCTGTCCATTACGTCCTCTCGTTCGTAGCCGTCCCCTTTGCCATAGCAATTACTGACGAGACATGGCTTGGAAGGCTTCACATCGCCTTAGTGGCTACGTGGTTCGTTGCTCTTCAGATACCATTCAAAGGCTGAGTGAGGGGTTAGAAAGCTGTTTCGTATAAGGCATCGGACTGCGTTCCAAGCCTTCGACTTGCTTCTTATGACGTAGTGTCTCTGTCTTTCTCTTGCACCTTCTACTCTCTCTCTCTCCTTCTCTCTCTCTCTGTCTCAGGTTTGTCCGCTGTTTCTAAGGCCAACTGGAATATGCGGATGAATAGACCGTCGCAGAAAGTCTTTACCAAGAGGATGATCATGAAACAAAATTCACTGAGACAGTCACATACCGAAAACATCGCATAATGATGCACATATGTGTACAGAGGCCGCTGAGTTTCATAAACACTGTAACAATTTTGACAGAGAAAAGGAAGGTGTTAAATTAGATAAAATTTGGATGTCAACATTGCTACATAAGAATGACGATCGATTACTTTCAGTGGATAATTTTGGAACTATCAGAGATAATCTCGTAGTCGATGTGTATGAGGGTACTTCGTAATGAAATATTATTTCAAAACGTGTACCCTCTCACTATTACCTCGTCTTTCTGTCATCTTCCTTGCACATTCAATAAGTAATATATTCCACGTATGGGCTGTATCAAGAATCACAAGAGGAGGAGGTATACTTGGAAAAGGCCAGGAGATACGGGAAGATTTCAATTACATTACATCATGGTCAGACAGAGATTCCGGAATCAGATACTGGGTTGTAAGGCGTACCCAGGAGCAGATATAGGCTCAGATCACAATATAGTAGTGATGAAGAGTAGGCTGAAGTTCAAGATATTAGTCAGGAAGAATCAATACGCTAAGAAGTGGGATACGGAAGTTCTAAGGAATGACGAGATACGTTTTGAAGTTCTCTAACGCTATAGATACAACAATAAGGAATAGCGCAGTAGGCAACACAGTTGAAGAGGAATGGACGTCTCTAAAAAGGGCCATCACAGAAGTTGGGAAGGAAAACATAGTACAAAGGAGGTAGCTGCGAAGAAACCATGGGTAACAGAAGAAATACTTCAGTTGATTGATGAAAGGAGGAAGTACAAACATGTTCCGAGAAAATCAGGAATACAGAAATACAAGTCGCTGAGGAATGAAATAAATATGGAGTGCAGGGAAGCTAAGACGAAATGGCTGCAGGAAAAATGTGAAGACATCGAAAAAGATATGATTATCGGAAGGACAGACTCAGCATACAGGAAAGTCAAAACAACCTTCGATGACATTAAAAGCAACTGTGGTAACATTAAGAGTGCAACGGGAATTCCACTGTTAAATGCAGAGGAGAGAGCAGATAGGTGCAAAGAATACATTCAAAGCCTCTACGAGGGTGACGATTTGTCTGATGTGATAGAAGAAGAAACAGGAGTCGATTTAGAAGAGATAGGGGATCCAGTATTAGAATCGGAATTTAAAAGAGCTTTGGAGGACTTACGGTCAAATAAGGCAGAAGGGATAGATAAAATTCGATAAGAATTTCTAAAATAATTATGGGAAGTGGCAACAAAACGACTATTCACGTTGGTGTGTAGAATATATAAGTCTGGCGACATACCATCTGACTTTCGGAAAAGCATCATCCACACAATTCCGAAGACGGCAAGAGCCGACAAGTGCGAGAATTATCGTACAATCAGCTTAACAGATCATGCATCGAAGCTGCTTACAAGAATAATATACAGAAGAATGGAAAAGAAAATTGAGAATGCGGTAGGTGACAATCAGTGTGGCTTTAGGAAAAGTAAAGGCACGAGAGAGGCAATTCTGACGTTACGGCTAATAAGGGAAGCAAGGCTAAAGAAAAATCAAGACACGATCATAGGATTTGTCGACCTGGAAAAAGCGTTCGACAATATAAAATGGTGCAAGATGTTCGAGATTCTAAAAAAATGAGGGGTAAGCTATAGGGAGAGACAGGTCATATACAATATGTACAACAATCAAGAGGGAATAATAAGAGTGGACTATCAAGAACGAAGTGCTCGTATTAAGAAGGGTGTAAGACAAGGCTGTAGCCTTTCGCCCCTACTCTTCAATCTGTACATCGAGGAAGCAATGATGCTAATAAAAGAAAGGTTCAGGAGTGGAATTAAAATACAAGGTGAAAGGATATCAATGATACGATTCGCTGATGACATTGCTATCCTGAGTGAAAGTAAAGAAGAATTAAATGATCTGCTGAACGGAATGAACAGTCTAATGAGCACACAGTATGGTTTGAGAGTAAATCGGGGAAAAACGAAGGTAATGAGAAGTAGCAGAAATGAGAACAGCGAGAAACTTAACATCAGGATTGATGGTCACGAAGTCAATGAAGTTAAGGAATTCTGCTACCTAGGCAGTAAAATAACCAATGACGGACGGACCAAGGAAGACATCAAAAGCAGACTCGCTATGGCAAAAAAGGCATTTCTGGCCAAGAGAGGTCTACTAATATCAAATACCGGCCTTAATTTGAGGAAGAAATTTCTGAGGATGTACGTCTGGAGCACAGCATTGTGTGGTAGTGAAACATGGACTGTGGGAAAACCGGAACAGAAGAGAATCGAAGCATTTGAGATGTGGTGCTATAGACGAATGTTGAAAATTTGGTGGACTCATAAGGTAAGAAATGAGGAGGTTCTACGCAGAATCGGATTGGAAAGAAATATGTGGAAAACACTGATAAGGAGAAGGGACAGGATGATAGGACATCTGCTAAGACATGAGGGAATGACTTCCATGGTACTAGAGGGAACTGTAGAGGGCAAAAACTGTAGAGGAAGACACAGATTGGAATACGTCAAGCAAATAATTGAGGACGTAGATTGCAAGTGCTACTCTGAGATGAAGAGGTTAGCACAGGAAAGGAATTCGTGGCGGGCCGCATCAAAGTAGTCAGTAGACATGTGACAAAAAAAATGGGCTGTATATAACCTTTTCCATCTGGTTAGTAGAGGACGAGTACCAACCACAGTCGAATGTGGTTACTACTGAATGCAATCAGCATATCAACTAATAAGCTTTTCTGCTTGTTTTCTGGTTGCTCAACAGAATTTTCCAGATATTAAAAAGAAATGCGCTGTTAACACAGTCGCACATACTTCTTACTGACGACAAATCGAGCTAGAGAGTCTCAGCTCTGCGCGGTCCAAACAACAGTAGTAGACCCACAAAAGCGCAGGGCAATGTTATGCGATTAACTTTACAAATGGCGTACTAATCGAAATC